>NC_142442.1:99590000-100215000 GCF_059453495.1 Arachis ipaensis | reverse complement strand
TGCAGTGACAGCGCATCGGACCATTTTCCAGAGAGGATAAAAAGTAGCCATTGACAACGGTGATGTCCTTACATAAAGCCAGCCATGGAAAGGAGTAAGACTGATTGGATGAAGACAGCAGGAAAGCAGAGGTTCAGAGGAACGAATGCATCTCTATATGCTTATCTGAAATTCTAACCAATGAATTACATAAGTATTTCTATCCTTATTTTCTATTTATTATTAATATTCGAAAACTCCATAACTATTTGATATCCGCCTGACTGAGATTTACAAGGTGACCATAGCTTGCTTCATACCAACAATCTCCGTGGGATCGACCCTTACTCACGTAAGGTTTATTACTTGGACGACCTAGTGCACTTGCTGGTTAGTTGTATCGAAGTTGTGAATGAAAAATGATTTATTAAGACGTGCGTACAGAGTTTCTAGCGCCGTTGCCTGAGATCACAATTTCGTGCATCAAGTTTTTGGCGCCGTTGCCGGGGATTGTTCGAGTTTGAACAACTGACGGTTCATCTTGTTGCTCAGATTAGGTAATTTCCTTTTTGTTTTATTTTAAAAAATTTTTCAAAAACCTTTCAGAAATTTCTCATCTGTTTTCGAAAAAAAAAATAAATCTTTTCAAAAATATATTTTTCTTCAGAATTTTTAAGAATGAATTCTAGAGTTTCATGAAGCATGTTGAAGCCTGGCTGGCTGTAAAGCCATGTCTAATTCTTTTACATAAGGGCTTCCAACCATCAGCATAGAGGCAAGTTAATTGGAATGTCAGCCGTGGCATGTCTGAGTTACATACTAAAGCTTGGCTGGCTATTAAGCCATGCCTAACCCTCGGATTGGAGCTTTAGACTAAAAATACAAGATTCCTGGAATTCATATTAAAAAAATTTTGAAATCCTTATTTTCTTTTTCCTATATGTTTTTCCGAAAAAAATATACAAAAATCCAAAAAAATAAAAAATCATAAAAATAAAAAATATTTCATGTTTCTTGTTTGAGTCTTGAGTCAAGTTGAAAGTTTGGTGTCAATTGCATATTCATCTTGCATTTTTCGAAAAATTCATGCATTCATAGTGTTCTTCATGATCTTCTAGTTGTTCTTGGTAAGTCTTCTTGTTTGATCTTGATGTTTTCATGTTTTGTGTCTTTTCTTGTTTTTCATATGCATTCTTGCATTCATAGTGTCTATACATGAAAAATTTTTAAGTTTGGTGTCTTGCATGTTTTCTTTGCATTAAAATTTTTCAAAAATAAGTTCTTGATGTTCATCTTGATATTCAAAGTCTTCTTGGTGTTCATCTTGACATTCATAGCATTCTTGCATGCATTCATTGTCTCGATCTAAAAATTTTTTTGCATTGCATCATTTTCATGTTTTTCTCTCTCATCATAAAAATTCAAAAAAATAAAAAAAAAATATCTTCCCCTTTTTCTCTCTTAAAATTTCGAAAATTATATTTGACTTTTTCAAAAATTTTTAAAATCTAGTTGTTTTTATGAGTCAAATGAAATTTTCAATTTAAAAATCTTATCTTTTTCAAAATCTTTTTCAAAAATCAAATCTTTTTCATTTTTCTTATCTATTTTCAAAAATTTCAAAAAAATATTTTTTAAAAATATTTTTCTTAATTTTACAACATATTTTCGAAAATAACATCATCAATTAATGTTTTGATTCAAAAATTTCAAGTTTGTTACTTGCTTGTTAAGAAAGATTCAAACTTTGAGTTCTAGAATCATATCTTGTGATTTCTTGTGAATCAAGTCATTAATTGTGATTTTAAAAATCAAATCTTTTTCAAAACTAATTTCAATCATATCTTTTCAAAAATATCTCTTTATCTTATCTTTTTCAAAATTTGATTTTAAAATATCCTTTCTAACTTCTTATCTTCTTATCTTTTCAAAATTGATTTTCAAATTTGTTTCAACTAACTAACTAACTTTTTGTTTGTTTCTTATCTTTTTCAAAACTACCTAACTAACTCTCTCTCTCTAATTTTCGAAAATATCTTCCCTCTTTTTCAAAATTTCTTTTTAATTAACTAATTATTTTAATTTTTGATTTTAATTCTCGAAAATTACTAACCTTTTTCAAAAACTATTTTCGAAAATCACTAACTCTTTTTCAAAAATTATTTTCGAAAATTCTCTCTCTCTCTCTTATCTCCTTCTATTTATTTATTCATCTACTAACACTTCATCTCACCCAAATTCGAACCCCCTCTTCCATCTGTGTTCGAATTTTTTCTTCTTCTTTTCTTCTACTCACACAGGGACCTCTATACTGTGGTAAAAAGGACCCCTATTATTATTATTTTTCTGTCCCTCTTTTTCATATGAGAAGGAGCAAAGACAAGAACATTCTTGTTGAAGCAGATCCAGAACCTGAAAGGACTCTGAAGAGGAAACTAAGAGAAGCTAAATTACAACAATCCAGCAAGCACCTTTCAGAAATTTTCGAACAGGAAGAGGAGATGGCAGTCGAAAATAATAATAATACAAGGAGGATGCTTGGTGACTTTACTGCACCTAATTCCAATTTACATGGAAGAAGCATCTCCATTCCTGCCATTGGAGCAAACAATTTTGAGCTGATACCTCAATTAGTTTCTCTGATGCAGCAGAACTGCAAGTTTCATGGACTTCCATCTGAAGATACTTTTCAGTTCTTAACTAAATTCTTGCAGATCTGTGATACTGTTAAGACTAATGGAGTAGATCCTGAAGTCTACAGGCTCATGCTTTTCCCTTTTGCTGTGAGAGACAGAGCTAGAATATGGTTGGACTCTCAACCCAAAGATAGCCTAAACTCTTGGGATAAGCTGGTCAAGGCTTTCTTAGCCAAGTTCTTTCCTCCTCAAAAACTGAGTAAGCTTAGAGTGGATGTTCAGACCTTCAGACAGAAAGAAGGTGAATCCCTCTATGAAGCTTGGGAGAGATACAAAGAACTGACCAAAAAGTGTCCTTCTGACATGCTTTCAGAATGGACCATCCTGGATATATTCTATGATGGTCTATTTGAATTTGCTAAAATGTCATTGGATACTTCTGCAGGTGAATCCATTCACCTAAAGAAAACGCCTGCAGAAGCTCAAGAACTCATTGACATGGTTACTAATAACCAGTTCATGTACACTTCTGAGAGGAATCCTGTGAGTAATGGGACGCCTATGAAGAAGGGAGTTCTTGAAATTGATACTCTGAATGCCATATTGGCTCAAAATAAAATATTGACTCAGCAAGTCAAATTGATTTCTCAGAGTCTGAATGGAATGCAAGTTGCATCCAACAGTACTCAAGAGGCATCTTCTAAAGAAGAAGCTTATGATCCTGAAAACCCTGCAATAGCAGAGGTGAATTACATGGGTGAACCTTATGGAAACACCTATAACCCCTCATGGAGAAATCACCCAATTCTCTCATGGAAGGATCAACAAAAGCCTCAACAAGGCTTTAATAATGGTGGAAGAAATAGGTTTAACAATAGTAAACCTTTTCCATCATCCACTCAGCAATAGACAGAGAACTCTGAACAAAATACCTCTAATTTAGCAAACTTAGTCTCTGATCTATCTAAGGCCACTGTAAGTTTCATGAATGAAACAACGTCCTCCATTAGAAATTTAGAGGCACAAGTGGGCCAGCTGAGTAAAAGGATCACTGAAATCCCTCCTAGTACTCTCCCAAGCAATACAGAAGAAAATCCAAAAGGAGAGTGCAAGGCCATTAACATAGTCAACACGGCCGAACCTGGAGAGGAAGGGGAGGACGTAAATCCCAGTGAGGAAGACCTCCTGGGACGTCCAGTGATCAATAAGGAGTTTCCCTTTGAGGAACCAAAGGAATCTGAGACTCATCTAGAGACCATAGAGATTCCATTGAACCTCCTTATGCCTTTCATGAGCTCTGACGAGTATTCATCTTCTGAAGAGAATGAGGATCTTAATGAAGAGCAAGTTACCAAGTACCTTGGTGCAATCATGAAGTTGAATGCCAAATTATTTGGTATTGAGACTTGGGAAGATGAACCTCCCTTGTTCACCAATGAACTAAGTGATCTGGATCAACTGACATTGCCTCAGAAGAAAAGGATCCTGGAAAGTTCGTAATACCTTGTACCATAGGCAACATGATCTTTGAAAAGGCTCTGTGTGACCTTGGTTTAGGGATAAACCTCATGCCCCTCTCTGTAATAGAGAAACTGTGAATCTTTGGGGTGCAAGCTACTAAAATCTCATTAGAGATGGCAGACAATTCAAGAAAACAGGCTTATGGACAAGTAGAGGACGTGTTAGTAAAGGTTGAAGTCCATCATCCTTGGAAGACCTTTCCTAGCCACAGCAAGAGCTGTGATTGATGTTGACAGAGGTAAATTAGTCCTTCAATTGATGAGGACTCCCTTGTGTTTACAACTCAAGGTTACCCTTCTGTAAACATGGAAAAGAGGCACAGTAAGCTTCTCTCAAAACAGAGTCAACCAGAGCCCCCACAGTCAAACTCTAAGTTTGGTGTTGGGAGGCCACAACCAAACTCTAAGTTTGGTGTTGAACTCCCATATCCAAACTCTAAGTTTGGTGTTGGGAAGTCTCAACAATGCTCTAAATATCTGTGAGGCTCCATGAGAGCCCACTGTTAAGCTATTGACATTAAAGAAGCGCTTGTTGGGAGGCAACCCAATTTTTATTTATCTAATTTTATTTTTCTTGTTCTTTCATATTTTATTAGGTTCATGATCATTTGGAATCACAAAATAAATATAAAAATTGAAAACGGAATCAAAAACAGCAGAAGAAAAATCACACCCTGGAGGAAGACCTTACTGGCGTTTAAACGCCAGTAAGAAGCATCTGGCTGGCGTTCAACGCCAGAACAGAGCATGGTTCTGGCGCTGAACGCCCAAAATGGGCAGCATCTGGGCGTTTAAACTCCAGAATTACACCCTGGAGAAGAGCTGGCGCTGAACGCCCAGAACAAGCATGGTTTTGGCGTTCAACGCCAGAAATGGGCAACAAATGGGCGTTCAACGCCCAGAACAAGAACCAATCTGGCGCTGAACGCCCAGAGTTGTGTGCAAGGGTATTTTGCATGCCTAATTTGGTGCAAGGTTGTAAGTCCTTGAACACCTCAGGATCTGTGGACCCCACAGGATCCCCATCTACCTCCACTCACTTCTTCTCACCCCTCTTTCACACAATCCCATAAACACTCTTCCCCAAAACTCCTCACCAATCACCTCAATCTCTCTTCCCTATAACCACTTCACCACTCACATCCATCCACTCTTCCCCATAAACCTACCTCATAAACCCCACCTACCTTTAAAATTAAAAATCAATTTCCCACCCAAAACCCACCCTTATGGCCGAATACACCCCTCCCCCCTCTCCTCCATATTTTCTTCTTCTTCTTCTTCATCTATTCTTTCTTCTCTTGCTCGAGGGCAAGCAATATTCTAAGTTTGGTGTGGTAAAAACATAAGCTTTTTGTTTTTCCATTACCATTGATGGCACCCAAGACCGGAGAATCCTCTAGAAAAGGGAAAAGGAAGACAAAAGCTTCCACCTCCGAGTCATGGGAGATGGAAAGATTCATCTCCAAAGCTCATCAAGACCACTTCTATGACGTTGTGGTCAAGAAGAAGGTGATCCCCGAGGTCCCTTCCAAGCTCAAGAAGAATGAGTATCCGGAGATCCGACATGAAATCCAAAGAAGAGGTTGGGAAGTTCTAACAAACCCCATCCAACAAGTCGGCATCCTAATGGTTCAAGAGTTCTATGCCAATGCATGGATCACTAGGAACCATGATCAAAGTAAGAATGATAAACCACTATTTTATAATTTATATTGTGTTTAATTGTGTGGTTTTGTCATGATCCTTACCCACTTATTCATCAATTTAGCATGCATTTAGATTTCCTTCCTAAATTCAGTACATGTTTGAAAATTGCTTCCTAGAGACTTTAATTATTTAATTTTAATTCTCCTTTATTCCATTCGATGCCGTGATCTGTGTGTCAAGTGTTTCAGGCTTTATAGGGCATGAATGAGATGGAGATTGGAGAGGAAGCTAGCAAAAATGGAAGGAACACAAGAATTTGAGGAGATAACCAGCGAGAAGTGACGCGGTCGCATGGCTCACGCGACCGCACGAAGGAGCACAAATCGCAGTGACGCGGCCACATGGCTTGCGTGGCCGCGCGAATTGGAAAGCGCAAGTGACGCGGTAGCGTAGATGACGCGGACACGTGGAGAGGAAAAAGCGCAAGCGACGCGTCCGCATGGATGACGCGATCGCGTGACATGTGCGATCTGCATAATCTGCAGGATTCGCTGGGGGCAATTTTGGACCTTATTTCGGCCCGGTTCTCGGCCCGGAACAGCAGACTAGAGTCAGAGAATATGCAGAAACAATAGACATTCATTCAGAGACAGTTTTAGATCTAGGTTTCACTCTCTTAGGTTTTTCTCTCTAGGTATTTAGGATTCTAATTTTGAATTGATCTGAGCATTGGAACATTGAGAAGAGTTATTTCCCTCATCAAGGCTTCATCATTCTAGTTTTGTTTTCTTAACTTGGTTTTATTCTTCCATGTTCTTTGTTTTGTTCAATTTTGTCATTCAGGTACTTTTATGATTATTTAATGCAAGGTTTATTTCTTTTTTTATTCAATTTCAATTCCAATAATCATGTCTTCTTTTAATTCCCTTTCATGTGCTATGGATTCTTTATTTACAATGCGTGAGTAGTTTCCTTACTTGATGGGGAGTTGATTAAAAGGAACTCTTGAGTTGGAAGGATTGAAAGAAAATTAGTAATTGGGTTAAATGTTGGATTGCTATCCTGTCACCGACGCCAATCCCTTTGAACTAAGTAGGTTGCAACTTGTGAACAGATCTGGCATTCTAACTTGTTTGACTTTCCCTTACCTAGTAAAGGATAACCAAACAGAATAACCATTAATTATAAATTAATCTTACAATCACACCATCAATGATAGAGATTCTAACCAATCAATTCCCAGTCAAGGCTTTTATTTATATTATTTAAAATTCCTCAATTTAAATTCCAATTTACTTAGCTCAACTTCTTGGAACATCTGATTAATAAAACAGCACACTTTTCTGCAACTCGTTGGGAGACGACCTGGGACTTAAAACTCCCAGTAATTTTAATTTAAACTCTCTGTGACATATTTCTAAATTGATAGGCAGATTTTCGGTGAGTTAAGAACTATACATGCAACGTAACCATTTTAATAAATTTTTAATTCACCAGCTTCTGCTTCCCATCAATTTTTGGCGCCGTTGCCAGGGGGTTGCAATAGAGTGCTAATTTTATTAATTAGAATTTATTTTTTTGCATTTTATTTAATTTTGCTACTATGAGCTGCATGTTTCTTCCGCCAAATGACGCGTTCACTTCCTGATCCGCGCTTGCTAATATTCGATCCTGAAATTGAAAGGACTATTTCACGAATAAGGCGAGAACAGCGTAGGTTAGCCCGCTCTGAGGGCGGATCTGAAGGTGAATCTGAGGAAGAAACCAGTCCCCGTTCTACTAATTCGGTTGTTTTACGTGCAGAAAACATGGCAGCTAGAAGAGTTACCATTCAGGAGGAAGGAGCTCCTGATTTTACAATGCAACCGTTTCAAGCGCATCATCTAGCGGTAGCTACGGATTTTGAAATAAAGACCGCACTGTTAAATTTGATGCCCAAGTTTCATGGCCTACCTGCTCAAGAGCCTATCAAGCACTTGAGAGATTTCCAGGCAGCCTGTTCTACTGTCAGGCGTGATGGCACTGATGAAACTTCAATTCTGCTGAAAGCTTTTCCGTTCTCTCTTGAGGGAAAAGCAAGAGAGTGGTACTACACTCAACCTATAGCAAATGTGTCCAACTAAGATACACTCAGAAAGGAGTTTCTGGAGAAATTCTTCCCATCTGAAGTTACTGATAAACTGAGGAAGGATATATCTACAATTGTTCAGGAAGACAATGAGACTTTCTTTGAATACTGGGAGCGCTTCAATAATCTTCTGGAAGCATGCCCCCACCACATGATTGACAAGATCGTGCTACTCAGCTATATCACACAAGGTATGAGGCCCCAAGATAAGACCACATTGGAAAGTGCCAGCAATGTCTATGAAGAAGTACAAAACCACTAATGAAGCTTGGCAATTGATCAGTGATTTAGATGAATCTACTCGGAACCACAGACAGAAACAAGGCTGTTCAAAAGCCGTTGCAGAAGTATCTTCTGGCAGAGAGACTGCTGCTCTAACTCAAAGCATCTGTGAGATGACCAACCTGCTGAAGCAAATGCAGTTGAATCAACAAGCTCAGCAAACTCAACCGCAGCAAAACCAACAACTACTCCCACAAAGAATTTGCGGAATTTGTGCTGATTACAGCCATTACACTGATGAATGCCCGCAGCTCCAACAAGAAGACAACATGGTGGCATCCACTCATAACTTTTATGACCGCCCCAACCAAGGGTACAATCAAAGTGGAAATAATAACCATGGATGGCAGGACAATTCAAACCAGAATTGGAGGGACAACAATAACAGGAGAGGCAGAGATAATCAGGGAAGTCAGAGGTGGAATAATAACAACAACAGACAACAAAATCAACCTTACCGAGCACCTCACCTGAGGTAAAACCAAGGACCACCGAACAATCAGCAGCAAACCTCTCAATTTACTCATTCTTCGGTATCTTCTAATGAAGATTTATTACAAGCTTTTGAGAAAAGACAACTGGGCATGGAAAGTACCATCGTGAACACTATTAACACCAGTCTGAATGGTCTCACCTCTACTCTGCAAGCTTTTATGACACAGCTTGGTTCAACACAAAATTCCAGCAACCAACCTTCAAGCACCACTGGAATCCCCTCTCAACCATTACCCAATCCAAAGGGAGACATTAATGCCATCACCCTGAGGTCCGGAACCACACTGCAGGAGAGGAATCAAGAGGAACCAAGCTCACCAGAATACACCTCAGCTAAAGAGGTGGTAGAAGTCGAAGATGTTGAAAAGGAAGAGGATATACAGGACATAGCTGAAGAAGAGATAGCTCAACCACAGGAAGAAGCACCAAAAGGTGCAGGCACCACGGAACCCACTGTTCCCATTCCATTTCCACAGCTTGCAAGGAAGCCCAGGAAGCAGCTAGAACCTGATCCTAAAATGGTAGAAATATTCAAAAAGGTTGAGGTAACTGTTCCCCTTTTTGATGTTATTCAGCAGGTACCTAAATATGAAAAGTTTCTAAAAGACTTATGTATCCATAAAGACAAGATTAATGAATTAGAAACTATTCCTTTAGGTAGTTCTATATCTGCTTTAATAGGAGGATTACCTGAAAAATGTAGTGATCCAGGTCCTTGCATAGTTAGTTGTACTATTGGTGGCATAGTAATTTATGATTGCATGTGTGATTTAGGAGCATGTGTCAGTATAATGCCTTTGTCCATATATGATGTTTTGAGGCTCCCTCCCTTAAAAAGGTCGGCAGCTCGTTTTGTGTTAGTAGATAAAAGCATTATTACAGTGGCTGGAGTTGCTGAAGATGTTTTGGTGAATATTAAAGGGCTCACATTTCCCACAGATTTTTATATCTTGGAGATGCCCCATAATGATTCAGATAAGCCATCATCAATCCTACTTTGAAGACGATTCCTGAAGACATCAAAATTCAAATTGGATGCTTTTTCAGGAACATACTCCTTTGAAATAGATGGCCGCATAGTGATCTTCAATCTGAATGGAGTTATTAACAACCCCCCAGAAGATCGTTCTATCTTCCAGTGTGATGTCATAGACGAAAGTGTGGCTGAAGTTCAAAAAGAAGAGTTTTAAGAGAGGCACACTGGACAAGGTCCGAGTGTGGGGACCCTCTTAACTAACAGTGAGGGCACTTCGCCATTTTCACGAGCTCCAGATAATCCAGAGTCTACCCATGATCAAAAGTTAGAATTGAAACCTCTTCCTCCACACCTCAAATATGCTTATCTCGAGGACGAGCAGAAGCTTCCGGTTATTATTGTAAGAGAACTAACTTCTCAACAAGAAGAGCAGCTACTTGATGTGCTAAGGAAGCATAAGAAGGAAATTGGGTGGAGTTTGGCAGACATAGTGGGAATCAACCCTCAAGTATGCGAGCACAGAATATTTTTAGAAGAGGGAGCAAGACCTGTCCGTCAACCCCAGAGAAGATTAAATCCCACCATCTTGGAAGTTGTCAAGAAGGAGGTGACCAGACTATTGGAGGCCGGTATCATATATCCCATTTCAGACAGTGAATGGGTAAGCCCAGTACAAGTGGTGCCCAAGAAGTCCGGAGTCACTACCATGAAGAATGAGCATGGAGAGCTCATAGTAACTAGAGTTCAGAATGCTTGGAGAGTCTGCATTGATTACAGGCGTCTCAACCAAGCTACCCGTAAGGATCACTACCCACTTCCATTCATTGATCAAATGCTGGATCGCCTATCAGGTAAATCACATTACTGCTTTCTAGATGGTTACACAAGTTATTTCCAGATTCATATAGCTCATGGGGATCAGGAAAAGACTACTTTTACATGTCCTTTTGGGACCTATGCTTATAAGAGAATGCCCTTTGGCTTGTGCAATGCACCAGCTACTTTTCAAAGGTGCATGATGAGTCTTTTCTCTGATCTTATTGAGGACTGTATGGAAGTTTTTATGGACGATTTTAGCATTTATGGTGATTCTTTTAGCCTTTGCTTAGATGGGTTATCTAGAGTATTAGATAGATGTGTTAATACAAACCTTGTATTGAATTTCGAAAAATGCCACTTTATGGTAAAACAAGGGATTGTATTAGGACATGTGGTATCTAATAATGGCATTTCTGTAGACCTAGCAAAGGTGAATGTTATTTCTAGTTTACCTTACCCCTCTTCTGTGAGGGAAGTCCGTTCATTTCTTGGCCATGCAAGTTTCTACAGGAGATTTATTAAGGACTTTAGTAAGGTGGCACTTCCCTTATCCAGATTACTACAGAAGGATATTGAGTTCGAGTTCAGTGAGGATTGCAAACAAGCATTTGATAAGCAGAAGACTGCTCTAACGCAAGCCCCAATTGTGAGAGGACTAGACTGGAACCAACCATTTGAAATCATGTGCGATGCTTCCAACCATGCAGTAGGAGCAGCGCTGGCTCACCGTGAAGGTAAGGACCCTTTTGTTATTGCCTATGCGTCCAAGACTTTAGACACTACCCAGTCCAATTATACTACTACTGAAAAAGAGCTACTTACTATTGTTTTTACTCTGGATAAATTCCGGGCTTATTTACTTGGTACTAGAGTAGTAGTGTATTCGGACCATGCAGCTCTAAAGTATCTATTAGCTAAAAAGGAATCCAAACCAAGACTTATACGTTGGATACTGCTGTTACAAGAATTTAATTTAGAAATAAAGGATAGGAGTGGTAATCAAAATTTAGTAGCAGACCACTTGAGTCGCCTTGAACATATTAAGGATGATTCTACTCCTATAGATGATAATTTTCCTTTTGATAACCTACAAGCAGTATCTGAGGTAGTCCCATGGTATGCACCTGTTGCTAATTATTTAGTTAGCCGTACATTTCCTCCACATTTTTCTAAACATCAAAGAGACAAGCTGAAAAGTGAGTCTAAATATTATATATGGGATGACCCATATTTATGGAGATGTGGCGCTGACCAGATAATTAGATGTTGTGTGCCTCAATCAGAATTCCAGTCCATTTTAGAGGCATGTCACTCATCTGAGAGTGGAGGACATTTTGGCCCTCAACGAACAGCTAGAAAGATCTTATACTGTGGATTCTGGTGGCCTACTCTTTTTAGAGACGCTGCTGAGTTTTGTAAATCTTGTCACCCATGCTAGAAATTTGGTAACATATCTAAGAGGGATGAGATGCCTCAACAATATATGCTTTTCTGTGAAATTTTTGATGTTTGTGGCATTGACTTCATGGGTCCATTTCCAAATTCTAGTGGATATTTTTATATATTGTTAGCTGTGGATTATGTTTCCAAATGGGTGGAAGCAATCCCTACCCGCACTGATGATGTTAATACTGTTGTTTCCTTTGTGAAAAACCATATTATATGCCGCTTTGGATCACCACGAGCGATCGTGAGCGATCAAGGCACCCATTTTTGTAACAGGAGACTAACAGGATTGATGAAGAAGCATGGGATAATCCATAAAGTTGCAACAGCTTACCATCCCCAAACTAATGGGCAAGCCGAGGTGTCGAACAAAGAAATTAAGCGTATCTTGCAAAAGATAGTGAAGCCTCATAGAAAAGACTGGAGCACCAGGCTACAAGTTGCACTGTGGGCATATAGAACAGCATACAAGACACCCATTGGAATGAGTCCCTTCCGCTTGGTTTATGGAAAAGCTTGTCATCTCCCAGTTGAAATAGAACACAGAGCCTTCTGGGCAGTTAAGGAGTGCAACATGGGAATTGAGAATGCTGGAGTTGAAAGAAAGTTGCAACTGTAGGAACTGGAGAACCTTCGCCTGGAAGCTTATGAGAACTCCAGAATATACAAGGAAAAGATGAAAGCTGTGCATGATGAAAACATCAAGAAGAGAGAGTTCCAACCTGGAGATTTTGTCCTCCTTTACAAATCTCGACTAAGGCTCATGCCCGGTAAGTTGAGATCAAAATGGGAAGGTCCATACAGAGTAGAGAAGGCTGAACCGTACGGAGTCTATCACCTAAGCCATCCTTCAAGCTCTGAACTTATTAAGGTTAATGGACAACGCCTGAAGCTATACCATGGTGAGAAGGTGCAGAAAAATAAGGAGCTTGAGATCTTCCACTTGGAAGACCCCCACATCGCAGCAGATTGAGCTATTGGAGCGTCCAACTTACGAACGTAAAAGCAAAGTGCTTGGTGGGAGACAACCCATCGCGGTATGATCGTTATTTTCTTCACTTTTAGTTTTTCTTCTTTAATAACTCTTCTCTTTATTAGTGCTTTCGTGCTCTTTCAATTACATGTCTTTATCTTTCGTTAAAAAAAAATAAAAATAAAAATTTTTGCCGCGCGACGCGATCGCACCAGCGACGCGTCCGCGTGGCAGGGGGAATACATCCATTCATAAGAAGGCTCTCATATATTCACAATTTTAGGAGTAGATGTAGTTTTTAGAGAGAGAGGTTCTCTCCTCTCTCTTAGATTAGGATTTAGGATTTCTCTTAGTTATAGGAGTGACTCTCAATCCCAGGTTCTTTATTTTTATTTATTTTCTCACTTTTGTTTATGACTCTCTATGTTTAGATTGATTTTCTATTTAATATATTTTGAGGTATTTCAGACTTATGATTGCTCCTTTTTATTATATAAATAATTTGGATTTTTCTCTTTTGGCTTTGGTTGAGTCATTGGTAACTCTTGAGTTATCAAACTCATTGTTGGTTGAAAATTGGAATTCTTCAAGAATTACTTCTAGATCCAATAACTCTAACTTTCCCCAAGGAAAGACTGGGACTTGAGGATTCGAATTAATTTGTCCACTCAACTTACCTTCATAGTTAGAGGTTAATAAGGTGGGGAAAGAATCCAATTCTCATTACAATTGATAAGGATAACTGGGATAGGACCTCCAGTTCTTCATACTTTGCCAAGAGTTTATTTTATTATTATTATTTTATTTTATTTGTCATATAACATATTCCCACCTTACTTCCTAAACCCCAATTTACAAACTCATAACCAATAATAAGAACATACCTCCCTGCAATTCCTTGAGAAGACGACCCGAGGTTTAAATACTCGGTTATCAATTTTAAAGGGGTTTGTTACTTGTGACAACCAAAACGTTTGTACGAAGGGATTTTTGTCGGTTTAGAGACTATATCTACAACGCGACTGTTTTTATGACATTCTTTACTGGCAAAAAAATCCCAACATCAAAATGGCGCAAATTACCACTATATCTTCATATAATGTTTTTTTTTTCTTTTTCTTTTCAAATTTTTATTTTTCTTCTTCTTCTTTTCTTTTCTTTACATGGTGTTAGAAACCTTTTGAACACCAATAATAACTTTAGAAAAATAAAATATGCAATGAATGAAAGTATGCAAATAAATTAAATAAAATAAAATGAAAGTGAAAAACCACGCGAACGCGTGCCTTCCGCGGCCGCGTCGCATGCGCCTCACAGCTCAACCTCAGTTGCCAAATTATCTTATCTTTCTTTCCTCCAAATCCTAATTTTTCTTTTCCCTCCTTATTTCTTCTTTCCCCCTTCCCCTTTCTATCTCACCTTTCACTCTCTATCTCTCTCATCATCATTAACAAGGTTTTACCTTCTTCTTCCTTCTTCTCTTTTCTATCATTCTTATTATATTATGTATATATATTATTATTTTCTTTTTCTTTTCTTTTTCTTTTCAAATTTTTATTTTTCTTCTTCTTCTTTTCTTTTCTTTACATGGTGTTAGAAACCTTTTGAGTCATCATCCCTCATTATATGCTTGTGGATTATTGCAAATTATTTGACAATTATTTTCTCCCATTTAAGGGATTGCTTGCATGTTCATCTTCATATTTTCTATACCCTATTCACCATGCATGCTATGTGTTTGTGAAAAAGCCCATGTGGCATTATGCACTTCCCTATGTTACTATACTATTCAATGCTTGCTTTTCACAACTTTCCCTTATTATTTTATTAATTGAATTCAATTGTCAATACAAACGTGATGGTTTGTTACAAAGTAATGCTTGGTCTATACTACTCATGCCCTTTGCCAGCATGCCAATAAACACCTTGCATTCACTTGTCTTTTTATGCACTAGCTATTTCCCATTGATGGCTTTTCATATGTACTCGAGAGCATGTGTTAATGTCATCTACATTTTACTGTGCATCATTCACCCTCTTTTCTGTTTCCTTCCGTGCTGTATCTCTTTTTAAATTTAATTTTCTTTCTCTTCCCTTCTTTCAGGATGGCCACCAAGAAAGGAAAGGAGAAAGCAACTTCCAGACCACTAGCAAGAAGAGGAACTAAAAGAGCATTAGTGGCAAAGCCTTCTTCAACCGCAGTCAAGCCCTCAACAAAACGAGTCAAGAGGATAATAAAGGTTGACGAAAAGGAGAAAGCCTTTCCAGCAAAGGACGCTGCGCGATTTTCCAATCGCTATTGTGAGCAGATATTCCCTATCCTGGCAGAAAGGAACTATAACAATGAATACCTTCTTATCCTCCCGTCCAATATTGCCACCTTTGTTGAGCCGCAAATTGAGCGAAGACAATGGGGTTTCCTACGAAAACAGCCAAGGCAGGTCAATCTTTCTTGGGTAGTTGAGTTCTACTCCAACTTCTACATGCCGACCCTGCAGTCTGTTTATGTCCAGCAGAAGCAAGTCCCCATCACAGAAGAGGCCATTCAGCAAGCTCTGAGTCTTCCCCCTATTCCAGCTGGAATAGACGCTTTTCAAGAAGCCGTCCTTCAGTGCCGGAGATACCAATTCGACTGGGACTCTGTTCTCGGAGTCATCGCATTACCTGGCAGCCGTTGGATCTACGGATACCACCGTACCCGCCCTAAGGGAATCTTGGCTTCAGCACTTACCTTGGAGGCTCGCGTATAGGTACAGATCATGTCCCATTACATCTTTCCGAGCACTCATGAGTCCTCTTTCACTGCAGACATGGCTGTTCTACTATGGTGCATCCTTACAGACCAACCTCTGAATCTCTCAAGACATATCCGGAATGCTATGGAACACGTACAAATTGCGGGCAACTTACCTTTCCCCGCCTTGGTCTCAGATCTTGTCTCAGCAGCCGGAGTCTCCTACAGAGCTGGGGACACCAAAGCCATGCTTCCACGGGATGATCAATATGTCCCTAACGGGAAATACCTCAGACTCTCAGCAGCCACTACAAGCCTTCCTACTGCTTCAGTTGAAGATAATCTTTCTTCAACACCACTAGCATCTACAACTGAGAAATTACTCCAGCAGATAATCGAATGGTTGGATCGGCAAGAACAGAAAGCAAAGATGAGAGAGCGCCGTAACGAGCGCCGATTCAAGCACCTCAAGGAGCTACTCAAGGGACACTTCAGAGACTCAGACACCCCGGACTCCACTTCCTTTACTAGCACAGGGAGCCATGACGGTCCCGATGATGGAGATACTGCTATCAGCCCACCCCTGTTTCTGACAGATGGCACCGAGGACGGTGCAAAGCCTTAAGTGTGGGGAGGTCGGTCAGTACCTGACTTCCGGAGGTAAATTCTCTTCTCTGGCACCAATAATTAGGATATTTTAGTTAGATTTTCTTTCTTTTATAGAATAGAATAAATTGCATAGGTTAGAATAGTTGCATGCATGTTCTACTTGATTGAAAAGGCAATAAGTTTCTTTTAAAAATCTATCTTTGGAATAAAATTTCACTAATTTTTCAAAACTTTTATGATAAATCTGCTTGAGTTGTATTTGGAACATGATGTTTGAGCTAAAGAACACACAACCTGTGAAAGATTTGAGCCTTTATGTATGGTTACATTATTTAACCATAATTATTTTATTCTTATGTGTTTACTTCTCTATGATTGTAATCTATATTTTGTTTTATCTTATATGTCCAATATTTATTATATTTACATGCTTGCACATGATTGAGGCCATTATTTGTTTAAACTCACTTATCCAAATCAAGCCTACCCTTTTCAATTACCCTTGTTAACCACTTTGAGCCTTTAAAACCCCATTTGTTCTATATTTTACCACATTACTAACCTTATGCAAAAAAACAATTGCATATCCCAAATTGAATCTTTGGTTAGCTTAAGATAGAATTGTGTGTGCTAGTTAAGTATGGGAAATTGTGGGAACAAAAGTTGTTAAGGGGATGTGTCATGAAAATTTAAAGGAAATTTGGATACCTATTCATGTGAAACTATAAGAATCAAAAAAATCTATGTGCATTGATAAGCTTTATTTATTTTAATTAAAAAAAAAGATAATAAACAAATAAATAAGGGGACAAAATTACCCCAATGTTAAATTCAGAATTCAAAGATCAATGCACATATGATAGAATTAAAATACAAAGTTGAAACATGAGTATGGGTTGAAAAAGGGAATTACAGGTAGCTAGGCATGAATTTAAAAGTATATAGAATATATGTATATTAGGAGAGAGCTTAGGTTAATTAAAGATTCAATTTATAAAGCTCACTTAGCCATATGTATACCCTTACCTGCACCTTGGCCCCATTACAACCCCGAAAAGACCTCATGATGTTTGCATTGGTATATTAACTGTTGTTGATTGGTTAGGAGAAAAACAAAAGTTAGAAAACATGACTAGAGAAGAATAGAGTGATTACTTCATACACTAGAGATTAGAGCGTACATACATTATCAGTGAGGGTTCAATGCTTGAATTTTCATGTTTCCTACTTTCATAAGCTATCTTCTTGCACTTTTATCGGTTTTATTGTATAATGATAGAATTAGTGGAATTTGATTTGTAATTGTTTTGAAGGGCTTATTTACTTTTGATCAAGTGGACAATAATCATATAGTTGCATTTATTTATATATGTTGGATTGCATTGCATTTCATGAGTTTCTGCATGTTCATACTTATTTCCTTGTCTCCTTCAATTTAGCATGAGGACATGCTAATGTTTAAGTGTGGGGAGGTTGATAAACCACTATTTTATAGTTTATATTTTGTTTAATTGTGTGGTTTTGTCATGATCCTTACCCATTTATTCATCAATTTAGCATGCATTTAGATTTCCTTCCTAAATTCAGCACATGTTTAAAAATTGCTTCCTAGAGACTTTAATTATTTAATTTTAATTCTCCTTTATTCCATTCGATGCCGTGATCTGTGTGTCAAGTGTTTCAGGCTTTATAGGGCATGAATGAGATGGAGATTGGAGAGGAAGCTAGCAAAAATGGAAGGAACACAAGAATTTGAGGAGATAACCAGCGAGAAGTGACGCGGTCGCATGGCTTACGCGACCGCGCGAAGGAGCGCAAATCACAGTGACGCGGCCGGATGGCTTGCGCGGCCGCGCGAATTGGAAAGCGCAAGTGACGCGGTAGCGTGGATGACGCGAACGCGTGGAGAGGAAAAAGCACAAGCGACGCGTCCGCATGGATGACGCGATCGCGTGACATGTGCGATCTGCATAATCTGCAGGATTTGCTGGGGGCGATTTTGGACCTTATTTCGGCCCAGTTCTCGGCCCGGAACAGCAGACTAGAGTCAGAAAATATGCAGAAACAACAGACATTCATTCAGAGACAGTTTTAGATCTAGTTTTCACTCTCTTAGGTTTTTCTCTCTAGGTTTTTAGGATTCTAATTTTGAATTGATCTGAGCATTGGAACATTGAGAAGAGTTATTTCCCTCATCAAGACTTCATCATTCTAGTTTTGTTTTCTTAACTTGGTTTTATTCTTCCATGTTCTTTGTTTTGTTCAATTTTGTCATTCAGGTACTTTTATGATTATTTAATGCAAGGATTATTTCTTTTTTTATTCAATTTCAATTCCAATAATCATGTCTTCTTTTAATTCCCTTTCATGTGCTATGGATTCTTTATTTATAATGTGTGAGTAGTTTTCTTACTTGATGGGGAGTTGATTAAAAGGAACTCTTGAGTTGGAAGGATTGAAAGAAAATTTGTAATTGGGTTAAATGTTGGATTGCTATCCTGTCACCGACGCCAATCCCTTTGAACTAAGTGGGTTGCAACTTGTGAACAGATCTGGCATTCCAACTTGTTTGACTTTCCTTTACCTAGTAAAGGATAACCAAACAGAATAACCATTAATTATAAATTAATCTTACAATCACACCATCAATGATAGAGATTCTAACCAATCAATTCCTAGTCAAGGCTTTTATTTATATTATTTAAAATTCCTCAATTTAAATTCCAATTTACTTAGCTCAACTTCTTGGAACATCTGATTAATAAAACAGCACACTTTTCTGCAACTCGTTGGGAGACGACCTGGGACTTAAAACTCCCAGTAATTTTAATTTAAACTCTCTGTGACATATTTCTAAATTGATAGGCAGATTTTCGGTGAGTTAAGAACTATACTTGCAACGTAACCATTTTAATAAATTTTTAATTCACCAGCTTCTGCTTCCCATCAAAGAACCCAAACCCAAAGAATTATATTACAATGGTTCGGGGAAAATACTTAGATTTTAGTCCGGAAAATGTGAGGTTGGCATTTAACTTGCCTATGATGCAAGGAGATGCACGCCCCTACACTAGAAGGGTCAACTTTAATCAAAGGTTGGACCAAGTCCTCATGGACATATGTGTGGAAGGAGCTCAATGGAAGATTGACTCCAAAGGCAAGCCGGTTCAATTAAGAAGACTGGACCTCAAGCCTGTGGCTAGAGGATGGTTGGAGTTCATCCAATGCTCCATCATTCCCACTAGCAACCGATCTGAAGTTACTGTGGATCGGGCCATCATGATTCATAGCATCATGATTGGAGAGGAAGTAGAAGTTCATGAAGTCATCTCCCTTGAATTCTACAAAATAGCCGAAAAGCCCTCTCCTGGGGCAAGGCTAGCTTTTCCTCATCTTATTTGCCATCTATGTTACTCAGCTGGAGTTTTCATAGAAGGAGACATTCCCATTGAGAAAGAGAAGCCCATCACTAAGAAAAGGATGGAGCAAGCAAGAGAGCCCATTCATGGATCTCAAGAGACGCATGAAGCTCATCACCATGAGATCCCGGAGATGCCTCAAATGCATTTTCCTCCACAAAACTATTGGGAGCAAATCAATACCTCCCTAGGAGAATTAAGTTCCAACATGGGACAATTAAGGGTGGAACATCAAGAGCACTCCATCATCCTTCATGAAATAAGAGAAGATCAAAAAGCAATGAGGGAGGAGCAACAAAGACAAGGAAGAGATATAGAAGAGCTCAAGGACATCATTGGTTCCTCAAGAAGGAAATGCCACCATCACTAAGGTGGACTCATTCCTTGTTCTTATTTTCTGTTTTTCGTTTTCTTAATGATAAGTGCTTATCCATGTTTGTGTCTTATTACATGATCATTAGTAGTTAGTAACTATGTCTTAAAGTTATGAATGTCCTATGAACCCATCACCTCTCTTAAATGAAAACTGTTTTAATTCAAAAGAACAAGAAGTACATGAGTTTCGAATTTATCCTTGAACTTAGTTTAATTATATTGATGTGGTGACAATACTTTTTGTTTTCTGAATGAATGCTTGAACAGTGCATATGTCTTTTGAAGCTGTTGTTTAAGAATGTTAAATATGTTGGCTCTTGAAAGAATGATGATAAGGAGACATGTTATTTGACAATCTGAAAAATCATAAAAATGATTCTTGAAGCAAGAAAAAGCAGCAAAGAACAAAGCTTGCAGAAAAAAAATAGCAAAAAAATAGAAAAAAAAAAGAAAAAGCAAGCAGAAAAAGACAAAAGCTCTTAAAACCAAGAGGCAAGAGCAAAAAGTCAATAACCCATAAAACCAAATGGCAAGGGTAAATAAAAAGGATCCCAAGGCTTTGAGCATCAGTGGATAGGAGGGCCTAAAGGAATAAAATCCTGGCCTAAGCGGCTAAACCAAGCTGTCCCTTACCATGTGCTTGTGTGCATGAAGGTGTCAAGTGAAAACTTGAGACTGAGCGGTTAAAGTCAAGGTCCAAAGCAAAAGAAGAGTGTGCTTAAGAACCATGGACACCTCTAATTGGGGACTTTAGCAAAGCTGAGTCACAATCTGAAAAGGTTCACCCAATTATGTGTCTGTGGCATTTATGTATACGGTGGTAATACTGGAAAACAAAGTGCTTAGGGCCACGGCCAAGACTCATAAAATAGTTGTGTTCAAGAATCATCATACTAAACTAGGAGAATCAATAACACTATCTGAACTCTGAGTTCCTATAGATGCCAATCATTCTGAACTTCAATGGATAAAGTGAGATGCCAAAACTATTCAAGAGGCAAAAAGCTACAAGTCCCGCTCATTTAATTGGAGCTATGTTTCATTGATAGTTTGGAATTTATAGTATATTCTCTTCTTTTTATCCTATTTGATTTTCAGTTGCTTGGGGACAAGCAACAATTTAAGTTTGGTGTTGTGATGAGCGGATAATTTATACGCTTTTTGGCATTGTTTTTAGTATGTTTTTAGTACAATTTAGTTAATTTTAGGGATGTTTTCATTAGTTTTTATGTTAAATTCACATTTTTGGACTTTACTATGAGTTTGTGTGTTTTTCTGTGATTTTAGGTATTTTCTGGCTGAAACTGAGGGACTTGAGCAAAAATCAGATTCAGAGGTTGAAGAAGGACTGCTGATGTTGTTGGATTCTGACCTCCCTGCACTCAAAGTGGATTTTCTGGAGCTACAGAACTCAAAATGGCGCGCTTCTAATTGCGTTGGAAAGTACACATTCAGAGATTTCCAGCAATATATAATAGTCCATACTTTGGCCGAGTTTAGACGACGTAAAAGGGCGTTGAACGCCAGTTCTACGCTGCTATCTGGAGTTAAACGCCAGAAACACGTCAAAAGCCAGAGTTGAACGCTAGAAATATGTTACAAACTGGCGTTCAACTCCAAGATTGACCTCTACACGTGTAACATTCAAGCTCAGCCCAAGCACAAACCAAGTGGGCCCCGGAAGTGGATTTATGCATCAATTACTTACTTCTGTAAACCCTAGTAACTAGTTTATTATAAATAGGACTTTTTACCATTGTATTAGACATCTTTGATCAGTTTTATGCTATCCTAGACTTTCATGGGGGCTGGCCATTCGGCCATGCCTGAACCATTATCACTTATGTATTTTCATACGGTAGAGTTTCTGCACTCCATAGATTAAGGTGTGGAGCTCTGCTGTTCCTCAAAGATTAATGCAAAGTACTACTGTTTTTCTATTCAATTCAACTTATTCCGCTTCTAAGATATTCATTCGCACTTCAACCTGAATGTGATGAACGTGACAATCATCATCATTCCCCTACGAACGCGTGCCTGACAACCACTTCCGTTCCACCTTAGATTGAATGAGTATCTCTTGGATCTCTTAATCAGAATCTTCGTGGTATAAGCTAGATTGATGGCGGCATTCATGAGAGTCCGGAAAGTCTAAACCTTGTCTGTGGTATTCCGAGTAGGACTCTGGGATTGAATGACTGTGACGAAATTCAAACTTGCGAGTGCTAGGCGTAGTGACAGACGCAAAAGGAGGGTGAATCCTATTCCAGTATGATTGAGAACCTCAGATGATTAGCCGTGCTGTGACAGAGCATTTGGACCATTTTCACAAGAGGATGGGATGCAGCCTTTGACAAGGGTGATGCCTCCAGACGATTAGCCATGCAGTGACAGCGCATCGGACCATTTTCCAGAGAGGATAAAAAGTAGCCATTGACAACGGTGATGTCCTTACATAAAGCCAGCCATGGAAAGGAGTAAGACTGATTGGATGAAGACAACAGGAAAGCAGAGGTTCAGAGGAACGAATGCATCTCTATACGCTTATCTGAAATTCTAACTAATGAATTACATAAGTATTTCTATCCTTATTTTCTATTTATTATTAATATTCGAAAACTCCATAACTATTTGATATCCGCCTGACTGAGATTTACAAGGTGACCATAGCTTGCTTCATGCCAACAATCTCCGTGGGATCGACCCTTACTCACGCAAGGTTTATTACTTGGACGACCCAGTGCACTTACTGGTTAGTTGTATCAAAGTTGTGAATGAAAAATGATTTATTAAGACGTGCGTACAAAGTTTCTGGCGCCGTTGCCTGAGATCACAATTTCGTGCACCACATTCACATGTTCATCTAGGGTATTTGCCTACAGAAGAATGCCATTTGGTTTGTGCAATGAACCTACAACCTTTCAGAGGTGCATGCTCTCTATATTCTCTGATATGGTATAGAAGTATCTAGAAGTCTTCATGGATGACTTCTTAGTATTTGGAGACTCATTCACCTCCTCCCTTGACCATCTAGCACTTGTTCTAAAAAGGTACCAAGAGACTAACCTGGTTTTAAACTGGGAAAAATGTCACTTTATGGTGACTGAAGGAATTGTCCTTGGGCACAAAATTTCGAACAAGGGAATAGAGGTGGATCAAGCTAAGGTAGAGGTAATTGAAAAATTACCACCACCTGCCAATATTAAGGGAATCAGAAGCTTTCTGGGACATGCAGGATTCTATAGGAGGTTTATAAAGGATTTTCAAAAATTGCAAAACCTCTTAGCAATCTGCTAGCTGCTGACATGCCATTTGTCTTTGACACAGAGTGTCTGCAGCCGTTTGAAACTCTGAAAGCTAAGCTGGTCACAGCACCAGTTATTTCTGCACCAGACTGGACATTACCATTCGAACTAATGTGTGATGCCAGTGACCATGTCATTGGTGCAGTATTGAGACAGAGGCACAAAAAGCTTCTGCACGTCATTTACTATGCTAGCCGTGTCTTGAATGACGCACAGAAGAATTACATAACCATATAAAAAGAGTTACTTACAGTGGTTTATGCCATTAACAAGTTCAGATCTTATTTAGTAGGATCAAAAGTGATTGTGTACATTGACCATGCTGCTCTAAAATATCTCCTCACAAAGCAGGATTCAACACCCAGACTCATAAGATGGGTGTTGCTTCTGCAAGAGTTTGATATAGAAATAAGAGACAGAAAAGGGACAGAGAACCAAGTAGTAGATCACCTGTCCTGAATAGAACCAGTAGCAGGAGCGTTCCTCCCTCCTACTGAGATCTCTGAAACCTTCCTGGATGAGCAACTCCTTGCCATTCAGGAAGTACATGTTGGAAGAAACATGGTTCAAGAATTCTATGCAAATCTGTGGATGACAGAGAAGCAAAGATTAGAAGGAACCAGAGTGATGATCTAGAGGGAAGATTATTTACTTCCACCTTGATAAAGTGAGAGAAGTTCTTAAACTTCCTCAACTGCAGGACGATCCAGAGTCTTTTAATAGGAGAATGGCCAAGGATAAAAAGCTGGATCAGGTTCTAGAGGACATATGCCTCCCTGGAACCAAATGGATTACCAATTCAAAAAGTGTCCCAAACCAGTTAAAGAGAGGAGATCTTAAACCAGTTGTCAAAGGTTGGCTGGATTTCATTAGGCGCTCTATACTCCCAACCAGCAACCGATCTGAAGTCACTGTCAAGAGGGCAGTGATGATTCACTGTATTATGCTAGGGAAGGAGGTAGAGATTCATTAGTTGATCCCCATTGAATTTTACACAATTGCAAATAAGGATTCCACTGAGGCCAAATTGGCCTACCCAAGCTTGATTAGTCTGCTATGCAAAGATGCGGGGAGTACAGATGGGTGTGGATGAATTTATCCCAGTTGAACGCCCAATCACCAAAAAAGGGATGGATGGACCTCAAATTCAAGATAACCCCACCAAGTGGGGGGCGCATGAACTCCTTCCAGAAATTCCTCAATTTGACTATTGTGCTCGCTTAGAAGCATCTGTCACCATGCTGCAAGAAACTGTGAATCAACTCAAAGAAGAGCAGCAGAATCAAAATAGCATGCTTTGCAAATTGCTCATAGAACAAGAGAAATAAGGGAGTTTATATAGTAGAAAAAGCGGAGCCATACGGAGTTTATCATTTGCGCCATCCTCCAAGCTCCCACATTTTCAAGGTTAATGGGCATTGTCTAAAGCTGTATCTTGGTGAAAAGATGAAAAGTAACAAGGAGATGGAGGTGTTCCTCTTGGAAGATGCACCTAATGGCAAAGATAATTGAGCTAGTGACCGTCCAACTTAAGGACATTAAACAAAAGTGCTAGGTAGGAGACACCCCACCATGGTGAGATCTATCATTTTCCTCCTTTTGTATATACTCTTGAACTCTTGCTTGATTTGGTGATTGCACAGCTTTTAAGTTTGCTTCGATAGACTTTCTTGTGCTAGTTGTGACACTCATGAAGATTTGCATGTTTGAGTATTATATGGAGTTTTAGGGTGTTTTTGTACCCCTTTGGCTTGCTTGCCTACTGAATTCTTGCTCAAAATGTGTTCCTTCATATGTATGAAAAAAAAAAGAAGGGGGAGGGGGGCGTGTGCGTGCTAGACGCGTACGCGTCGATGGTCTTCGCAGCCCCTGGTCTAAAATTCCAAAGAGTTATTCGAGCATTGGGCAAGCACTCAGCTCCACGCCTAACCCCACTCACGCGTGCGTGCACCTGGCGTGGACGCATTCATAATTCTGAATGCGGAAACCACGCGTCCGCGTTGACTGCACCACCTGCACCCCTAGCACATTTTCCAGGGACTTAGGCAAACTCTGGGCTGACACTATGCCCTGTGCCAAATCTAGTTCACGCGTGCGCGCACCTGGCGTGGACGCGTCCTTCGGCTGGTTTGCAAATCGACGCGTATGCATGCCCATTGCGTCCGCGTCGATCGCACAATTTGCACTCCTGGTAGACTTTTCCCGAGAGTTGCACAAACATTGCGCCCACACTGTGCTAGGAGCACAACCACCCCTCACGCGCAAGCGTACAAGACACCTGCGCGTCCATCGACCACATGCAAACTTTACGCGTGGGCGCACTATGCACGTGTGAGTCGACCAGAGAGTTGTGCGAGTTTCAGGCCCACATTGTGACACTAGCACAACTACCTCTCACGCGTGCGCGCACCTGCCGCACACGCGTCCAATCTTCTTCTGCTGCCCACGCATACGCGTGGACGACGCCTCCGCGTCCCTACTGCCTTCATGCCCATTCACGCGTACGCATTGAGGGCGCGCGCGTCGATCTCGCGACGCAACTTACTTACAGCGCGCCTCTTTTCAAATCCATCTACCCGTCTTCTCTTATTTCCATCTTCTTCTTCTAGTCCCACTTTCCCTACCCCTTCAACCACCACTACCAACCTCTCTCCGCCCCTTTCACCGGCGGCACAAATCACCGGTGACCACCACTTCTGGCGGGTCCCTCCCTCTCTTCCCCCAATTCTCTTTCTCTCTTTTTTCACTTACATTCTCTATTACCTTTTCCTCCTTCACAAGGTACTCTCATCTTGTCTTTTTCTTTATTTTTCCTCCTCTTTCTTCTTTCTTTAGCTGTATTTCTTTATTCTTCTATTTAGTTAGCTTCATTCATGTTTACTTGCTTGTTTGCTTTCACCTCTTTTATTTTTCCATTTCTCATGGGTGTTGGGAATGGAGATTTCTATGGAATTGGTGGATCCCTTTGTTTTATTTTATCTCTTTGCAATATCTGGTGCCCTATGATGATAGGTATTGCCTTGTGCGATGCTACATTGTCTCATTTCTTCCAATCTATTGGTTGTTTAAGGGTTGCATACCAAGTGTTTGTTTAAAGACACATATGAGTTTTGTTGCAACTTTGACTTAATGCTTTCCACTTAGTGTCCTTTCTCACTCACTTGCTCACTCCTATGTGTATTGAGCCTATTATTCTTCATGCTTCTTATTTCACATGCTCACCCCTTATGACTTGCTTCTTGTTATTGATGCTTGGGTACATGCCTCTCATGCTCTTCCTTGCATGTTAATACCACTCTTGCATCACATGCTAAGTGACATGCCATTACATCCTATTGTTGTCTTGCTTACAGCTGTCATGTCTCCAAGACACCTATCCTTTTGTGGCTCTTTATCACTTGCATGACATTTTTCATGTGTGTTTTTTTGAGTTTAATGTATGCTCTTTCCTTCTTTTTAGGATGGTTATCACAAAAAATAAAGGAAAAGCACCAAAGAAGCCGCCTACCAAGAAGGCGCCTCAAAGATCCACCATAAAGGCGCACCAAGCACCCACGGCTAAGCCCCTCCTTAAAAAGGCGAGGAGCATCATTAAGATTGATGAACAAGAGAAGGACAACCCTGCGAGGGACTCTATTAAGTTCCCCAACCGGTATTGTGAGCTCATGTTTGTCCTTATGGCCGAAAGGATCTATCACCCGGAACCACTTCTCAACCCTCCGGCCCACATTATTGAGTTTGTCATACACCGCATTGAGCAACGGCAGTGGAGGTTCCTCTTGAGAAGACCGTAGGAGGCAAATCTCTCATGGGTGGTGGAGTTTTACTCCAACTTCTACTCACCTTCTCTCACATCCATATTTGTGCGCCGAAAGCACGTTTCTGTCACGGAGGAAGCTATTCAAGGAGTGCTTCAGACTGGACCATTGGCAGATAGGATAGATGATAATGAAAATTATTGTCGGTCTAGATTTTCTTCCTAAAGAAAGGAATTACTTCGTTGTAAGCATAGCTCCAAACTAACAAGCAACTCTCCCATCAAATTAAAATATGATTTTGTCACAAGTACAATCCCCAATGAAAATTAACCGGAGTATTTAGACTCTAGGTCGTCTCACAAGGAATTGCAATGAAGTGTATGATTATTGGCTATGAAGGATGTAAGGGGGGTTTTGATTGATAAGATGGCAAGGAACTAAATGTCAAGAAAAATTAAATGACAAGAAAGTAAAATGATAAGAACTAATAAAATAAATGGGAAAGAACTCCTGGCTAGACATAGGTAATTGAGATCACCATCCTTGTCTACAAACTATATATTGACAATTATGAGGAACCAAGCTCATTAAGTCTACTTCCAAAAGTCTTAAGTACGTAATATCTACTCCTAGACTTGAAGTACGTCAAATGGCTTTGATCACATCAACCCATAAGTTCCAACCTATCTACTAATTAGATTAGTAGTGGGTTGGTGTCAATGAGTATCAAATTGATCACCAAGGGTTCTCAAATCACCAATTCATTGAGACCCAATGACTCAAGGTCACTCAATTCCCTTAGCCTAGGCCAAGAGTCAAGAAAGCTACTCAAAAACTAGAGGAAACATTTTATCAAACACTTAGTGTACAAGAAAAGTAAACGTCATAAAATGCAAGAATTAAAGGAAACTCATGACTACCACAAGCAAGAAATCAATAATAGCAAGCAAGATCAACATAAAGGAAGCATAGAAACATGAAATTTCATTAAAAGAAAATTAGATCCAACAATGTTCATCAACATAAAAGAGAACAAAACATGAAATTAACAAGAGAAACTAAGAAGATTAAGGCAATAGAACACTAAAATGTAAAGAGAATTGAAATCAAAACAAGAATTGAAAGATGAATTTGAGAGTGATTAACCTAACTTTACCCTAATTACAATCCTAAATCTAGAGAGATGAGAGAGCCTCTCTCTCTAGAATTCTACTCTAAAATATGATGAAAACTAAACTATGAGTACTTGGTTCATTCTCCCTCCAATACTTGGGTTCAATAGCATCAGAAATGAGTTGAATTGGGCCCAAAATGCTTCAGAAATCGCTAGGGGCGATTTCACTTTAGTGGGCCACGAGCAGCATCGGCGCGCACGCTTACATTGCGCGTACGGGCCCCTATACGCGAAGCAACATTTGAAAAATTTTATATCATTTCGAAGCCCCAAATGTTAGCTTTCCGACGCAACTGAAACCACCTCATTTGGACCTCTGTAGCTCAAGTTATGGTCGATTGAGTGCGACGAGGTCAGGCTTGACAGCTTTACGGTTCCTTCATTTCTTCATGAGTTCTCCCACTTTGCATACTTTTCTCCTCACTTCTTCCATCCAATACTTGCCTTATGAACCTGAAATCACTCAACAAACATATCAAGACATCGAATGGAATTAAAGTGAGTTAAATTTAGCTATTTTAAGGCCTAAAAATCATGTTTTCACATTTAAGCACAAATAAGGGAGGATTGTAAAAACATGCTATTTCATTGAATAAATGTGAGAAAAGTTAATAAAACCACCCAAATTAAGCACAAGATAAACCACAAAATTGGGGTTTATCAAATCTCCCCACACTTAAACCAAGCATGTCCTCATGCAAAGAATAAAGAAGGACAAGAAAAGGGGTATGAACATTTATTCAATGCAAATAAACTATATGTACCTATCTATATGAATACAACTAATTGCAAAATGATTCTACCTACTTGGTTAAAAGTAAATTAATCTCCAAGAACATATATGAACAAGTAGGGCTAAGATCATATGATGATTCATGAATCCTACCAATTCAAATATCAAAATGAAGCACAAATAGACTTGCAAGAATAAAAGCTCATGAAAGCCGAGAACAAGGAATTGAGCGTCGAACCCTCACCGGAAGTGTATCCGCTCTAGTCGCTCTAGTGTATAAGTTTGATCACTCAATTCTCTTCTAATCATGCCTTCCATGATTTGTTTTTCATCTAACAATCAATAATTAATCAACGCATGCATACACTCATCATGAGGTCTTATTCATAGGTTGTAATGGGGCTAGGGTAAAGGTAGGGATGCATATGGTCAAGTGAGCTTGAAATTTGTATCTTTGATTAGCCTAAGCTCTCATCTAACACATGTAACAACCTATACAATTCTAATACACAACCTAGCTACCCATGATTCCCACTTTTTTCACATACTCATGCATTCTCTTTAATTAACATTCCATATGCATTGATTTTTATTGAACTTTACTTTGGGGCATTTTTGTCCCCTTTTTATTGTATTCTTTTTCTATATATTTTTCTTTTTCTTTTTCTATATTTTTTTCTTTTTATATATATCTTTTTTCTATATTTTTTTTTTGAAAAATATATACAAACATATCAATGCATATAGTTTTACATATGGTGCATGAATATGTACCCAATTCCTAATATTTTTAACAAAAATAAAAATTACCTCAACCAATGTCCAAGTTTCCCATACCTAAATGATAAACACTCTCACTAGCCTAAGCTAATCATAGATCCAAATTAAGGACATTTATTGTTTTTCACTTAGGGATAGTGATGTGCTAACATTAAGAACAAAAGGGATTAAAAAGGCTCAAAGTTGGCTAACAATGGTTGATGAAGGGTAGGCTATTTGGGTAAGTGAGCTAAATGAAATGATGGCTTTAATCATATAAATGCATGTATACATGAAATAATTGACATAAAGAATCATACAAATAAAAGATTACAATCATAGAAAGAGAACAATGCACACAAGAATGAAAATAAGTGGTTATATGATGTAACCACACAATTAGGCTCAAAACTCACATGCTTGTGTTCTTAGCTCAAAAACCATGTTCGAAAATAAATTGTTCAAGCAAGTACAACAAATTTTTTTTTTCAAATTGGTAGGGTGCCCTAAAAACAGTTTCCTGGAAAAGAAATCATCACCCTAACCAAGTAGTCCTAACATAAAAAGGAAATGGTAAAAATATGTACAAATTTCTAACAAACATGCAATCTACATGCAATGCAACAACTAATCTAATCAAAGACAAAAATTAAAAAATTGGTGTTGAAAAAGGAAGTTGTTACCCATGGAGGTCGGTCAGAAGACCTCCCCACACTTAGAAATTTGCACCGTCCTCGGTGCATGCTAAGAAGAGCAAGGTGGACGGGTTGCTACAATTGATGAGCTCCTTCAAAAGGTTGTGCGGATGAACTTGTTCGTTGCCCCATTTAGAAGCCTTTCCATTCCTTTCCTTCTTGGTGGCCAACCTAAAAAGAAAGAAAAAGAAAGAAAAATAAGCCCACAACAAATATATCAAAGCAAATAGAACATAGGCTGGGGCTAATGCCAAATAAAAGTAAAATTCTCACTGCATGTTAGCTATGCATGCAAGTGAGAAAACAATATAGGCACAGGGCGTATTAACTAATACTTGATGCAAGAACAAGTTAAAGCATGAAGAGCACTTAAAAGCATCAAGTTCAGCTAGAAAGAGTGGGTCATGAAGGACATGCAAGTTCATATCAATGCACAAAGAATATAAGAGTCATACAAGATTAAGCATTGATTTAAAAGTTTCATCACCCAACAATATCGAACAAGTCACGAAGCACCAAGATTAACCAAGAAATTCTCAACAATTGAATACAAGAATCCAACACCATTATTAAAATAAGAAACTTAGAAAATAGAAGGGAAAACAAGTTACAAAAATAAAATTAAAATGCAATGAATGAAAACAAGCAAATGCAATAAAAGAGGATGGAAGAAAAGAAATTTTTTTATTTTATTTTTTATTAATTTTTTTATATTTTTTTTTAAAAAAGAAAAAAAAGAATTTTTCAAGAGAGGAAGAAGAAGAAAAAGAAAAAAGAGTAGAAAGAAAGAAGAAGAAAAGAAGAAAGAAGGAGAAAAACAGGGTGCAAATCCGTGCATATGCGCCATGCGTGCTTATGCACGGATGCAGAAGGAACAATCCGCGCGCGCGCCAAGCGTGCTTGGGCACCGATGCAGCAAAAACATTCCGCGCCCATGCGCCATGTGTGCTTATGCGCGGATGCGACAAGGACAATCGGCGCGCACGTGCCATGCGTGCTTACGCACGGATCGCCTGGCACAAAGTAGGCATAAAGTGGGCACTACTCTCGGGTTTTAGAACTAAGAGTTGTGAAACCACAACGGCGCGCGCGCGCACAGCGTGCTTGGGCGTTGATGCTCTTTTTTTTTTTTTTAGAAACATAGAAACAGAATTTAACACTCTCCTAACCTACAAGCATTCTAAAACAATCAAAAATCAAATTTAACAAAAATCTTTAAGATTTTGAAAAATTTTCAAACATACTAAAAACAAAACTTATACTACAAGCAAAATGCAATTCAACAACAACTAAACTAATCAAAACAAACTAAGAAACAACCAATCAATCAAAGCAAAATGTGTAAGAGTATAGGAAATAACAAAAACAACCTACAATGGCAACTCCAATCACTTATTAACCAAATCTAAAAGAGAGTGGAAAGAGTTTACCATGGTGGGGTGTCTCCCACCTACCATTTTTAGTTTAAGTCTTTAAGTTGGACATTTGGAAGGCACCTTGTTATGGTGGCTTATGCTTGAACTCATCTTGAAACTTCTACTAATGCTAGGACTTTAAGTAAGCTCCAAAATTCAAGATCAATGGCACCAAGCTTTGATGAAGTTCCACACAAGCTAAGGGCTTCCAAAATTGGTCTTCATATATTCCCAGATCCCAAATCTTGTTTCTACACCCATCTTCAAGTTGATCATCACAATTTCAATTGGGTGAGAAGTGATCTAAATTCTCAAGTAAACACCAAAGCACCTTCCTAGACCCATTTAGTTGAGAACTATACCAACCATTGCACTTAGACTTTAAGCTTCTAACCATAAGGAACCTTGATTGGCATTTCCACCCACTACTCAATTTCCTTTTGGTGTTAACCCCACAAAGAGCTCTAAGTTGCTCATCATTTTCAATCAAACCATATTCAAGTGGGAAAGTAAAGATTAGAGATAAGAATTTTACCCACTTGAATGTTGTGTTGGATGGTGACTTAGGAAGGGACGTCTCCAATGGTCTTGTAAGTTCCATTTCCTTGTGCTCTTCTTTGAATACCTCCACCTGTTGGCAAGCTTCTTCCACCTTCACCTCTTGACAAGGCTCTTCATGTCCAATTACTTCCTCACCAACCTCTTCTAGCTCTTCTCCATTCTTCATATCATAACTTGGAGGGAATGTGGAACTTGTCTCAACATCCACCTCAATTTCAAGAGGAGAAGATTCTTCAAATACCAATGGATCATGTGTTGGTGTGGGCTCATCTCCAAGAGGAAGATTTGTTATTTGCTCACTGATAAACCCATATTTCATGAGTTCTTTTGTGCTTAATTTGAGTGATTTATACAATCCTTCACCTGCTTATTCACATTAATTGCATGGTTTTACTCTCCCTTCCTTATTATGTCATATTGTGAAAAACATGTTTCCTAAGCTTTAAAAATTAATTATTTTAATTACCTTTATTTCCATTCGATGTCGTGATCGGTGTGTTGAGTAGTTTCAGATTTTCTAAGGCAGAATGACTTAAATGATGGAAAAGGAAACATACTAAAATGGAAGGAGAAAGCAAAACGGAGCTTTAAGGAAACTAATATCCACGCGATCGCATGGATAACGCGATCGCGTGCCAAGCACGAATCAGCAGCGACGCGGTCGCATGACTGACGCGACCGCGTGGCGAGGAAAAGCTCCAAATGACGCGACCGCGTGACCCACATGGACGCGTGACAGGGGCCACGTATCAGAATTTACAAAATGCGCCCCCAGCGAATTCTGAAGCCCTTTTTGGCCCAGATCCAAGTACAGACAGCATAGACCAGAGGTTATAAAGTGTTTGAATGCACCCATTCAAAGAGAGCTCGCATATTTTACCTTTCAATGATTTAGATTTAGTTGAGAGGGAGATCTTCTCTCTCTCTCTTTTAGGATTTAGGATTTCTTCTTGTTTTAAGAGTAACTCTGGATCCCAGGTTTAATGTTCTTTTAGTTTGACTTCTATTTATTTATTCCAACATTTGAATTGATTATTATAATTTGATTTATGAATTCTTCCATGTTACAGACTGTTATTTGAATTAATGATAATTGAGGTATTTTCAGTTTATGATTGTTTTCTTTGATTTAAGTTACCATTGCTTCCCATCTAAGGACATTTTTATTATTCCAGCAATTTTACTTTTTCCCCTTTTGGTTCTGGTTAAGAATTTAGTAACTCAACAGTTATTAAACTCAACATAATTGATAATTGTTATCTTGCTAATTAAGCTGAACTTAAGTAATCCCAACCTTTTCTTAGGAAATAAATAGGATTCAAAGGTCAATTCAATTAGTCCCTTGACTTTCCTTGCCCTGATACAGGTTGATCAAGTGGAGTTTAGATTCAACTTTCATTATAGTTGAGAGAGATAACTACGTTGGACCTCCAATTTCTCTTACCTTGCCAAAAGTTTGCTTTACAATATTTAATCATTTTTAATTGCCATTTACTTTACCTGTCATTCAAATTACTTGCTTCTCATCTTCTAAACCCCGATTACAACCTCTATAGCCAATAATAAGAACATACTTCCTCGCAGTTCCTTGAGAAGACGACCCGAGTTTCGAATACTCGGTTAACAATTTCTAAAGGGGTTTGTTACTTCTGACACCCAAAACGTTTGAATGAAGGGATTTTTGTCGGTTTAAAGACTATATCTACAACGCAACTGTTTCTTTGAATCTCTTTACTGGTAAAAATTCTCTCGTCAAAATGGCGCCGTTGCCGGGGAACTGCTAACGTGTGCCTTATTATTGGTTATTGTAAATATTTTTTTTTCTTTTGCTTGTTTATTTATTTTTGTTTTTCCTTTTTATCTTTATTTGCTGCTATGAACTCTCACCCCTCTCGCTTTGAGTTTGGTTCTAATGTTGTTAAGGGAAATAGAAGTTATAGCAGGAATGTGCATCAAGGTTAGACCAATCAAGGATGGATAGAATCAAGAGGATCTAATCAACCCTTTTGGCAACAACACCCTCCGAGATATCCTGGACAAAGACCATTCCACAATGCATACCCAGCTGAAAGACATGGTGGACAACTTTGTAACTACCAACAAGCCCCACCCCGTACATATAAACCACCCTTTCAACATAACCTTGAACCACCACACTCACAAGCTTCTCTTCACCATTCACCACCATATGATCCATCCTTACCCCAATACCAATCCAATCGCTCCCAACCACCACCACTTTCCTTTGTAGCATGTCCAAGTCCAGCAACCCAAGAAGCAGAGGATCGCCTAAGAGAAACAGTAATTAAATTTCAAACAACCATTAAACAACTGGAGCAAGCGATGATTCAATGGGCTTCTAGGCGCTCAAATATACAAGGATCAACCACAGCTCCATGTGGACAGCCCAATGAAGAGCAGAGCATGAAGGAAGTGCCAGAAACTCCAGTGAACAAGACAGAGCATGAATTTGTACTGGAACAATTAGAAGAAGCTCTCTTTGTTCAAGAAGAAGAGTTGGTTGAAGATCTAGGAGATGCTGAACCTCCATGGGAATCCAGAATTGAGGAAAACTCCGTCCAGGATGCTACAATTGATGCTAAGGAGGATATTTCTCCAAGGCAAATCGTTTATGAAGAATCAGACGGAATAATCCAAGAAACAAATTCCCTTGATGATGATAGTCACAAGTCTAGCTCTCTTAGTGATGAACTTGCATCCGCAAGTGAATTCTCTGAGATCGAAGAATCTTCCCCAAGTGAATATGAAGATGATGCAGAGGTAGATTTCTCTCAACCTCCAATCTATGACTCAAGTGATGAGGAAGACACAGAAGACTTTGACTAGGACACAGATACAATTGAAGATCTTTGCAAAGAAGTGGAGGAATTCACAGAAGAGCACAAGGAAATGGAACTTGCAAAACCACCAAAAACACCTATCCCAAGGCCATTACCACCTAATACAAGCTTCAAGTAGGTACAATCCTTAACTTATAACTTTACTTATTCACTTGAATATGCTTTGCTTGAAACAGATGGCCAGCTTAGAGCTCTCTGCGGCTTTAAGAGTAAGAGGAAAATGGCTCGTACTCAGAGCTGGTGCACAAGGTTCAATAAGGTACCACGCTTCACTTCGAAGTACACGGATTGGTATCATGCTCAATCACATGGATCACGGAAAACGTTTTGTCACCAAGGTGAGATTCTACTTTTTAACCTGCCCGAATGGAGACATGTAGATCAAGACGTAGGTGGATTTAAAAGCAAGGCTTGGAATCCTGGAGTTTATTCTGACATTTGTCATCCCGGAAGCCTAACAATATATTTAAAGTTGTTCGGAAGCTTTGCGTGCTTAGTTTGGGACCCCGGAGGCTATTGGCATTCCAAGCACTGGTGAAGATTTTTGGACGAATTTAAACATAAGCCACCATAACAGGATAACCCTCCAATGTCCAACTTAAGGACTTTAACTAAAAGTGCTAGGTGGGAGACAACCCACCATGGTATGGTCGCTTCTTTTTCAATTTATTTCTTGTTAATTGCTTTCATTTTTCCTTTTTCATTTTAATTTATTAAACCTGGAATCATGCATAACATTCATGTTAATCATTGCATTCTGCATTTTTCATGCATAAAAAAACAAAAAATAAAAAATAAAAAAATAGGGGATGCACGACGCGACCGCATGCCCCATGCGATCGCGCCATATCGCGGAAAACACCACCCGTGCGACCGCATGACCCACGCGGCCGCGTGATATATATATATCGGCGTAAGGATCCAACGAACAGAAAGTTAGGCTGGAATCGTGCGGCCCCTGTGCCTTTCGCACAAATTGGCCCACGCGATCGCATGCCCCATGCGACCGCGTCACTTGCACAATACCAATCCCACGCGACCGAGTGAGCGACGCGATCGCGTCGCATGGATTGCACATCACCCTAAAAGGAGACAGAGAGTTGCGCTAAAACGGCGCTGGAGTCGTGCATTTAGCACAAATTCCAGCGACGGGATCGCGTGACCCACGCGATCGCGTCACCCTTCTTTTCCCCCCTCTCATGCGATCGCGCACCCCACGCGATCGCGTCACTCCCAATTTCGTCCCAACAACGCGGCCGCGTGGATTCGAAAATATAACCCCCAGACCGCGAACCTTATCAGTCGCGAGCCCCCCCACCCCCAACCCTCTTCTCCCTCTCTGCTCCCTCTCCCTCCAACCACCACCCAGCACCACCCAGCCGCCACCGCCGGCCACCCAGATGCCGCCGCCACCCCGGACGCTGCTGCCGCAACCCCCTCCCCTCCCTTCTTCTCCCTCCTTCCTCTCTCCTCCCCTCCCCACCACTGCCTCCGCGACCACCGTCCCCCCACCGCCGGCCACCCAGCCGCGCCCCCCCTCTCTCTCCGCCACCCACCCGCACCCCCCTTCTTCTATCACTAACCCAAAACCCTCGACGCCACCGTGACACCGTGCCCCGCCACCGCGCCGGACACCGCCGCAGCCACTTTCTTCCCCGTTCCACCCCTTCCGCCTACCCGGTTCCACAAAACGCAACCCCCTTTTATCTGTTCGTCATTTTTTTTGTACTTTTTTCCGTTTCTGTTCATCATTAGGATAGATAGATATGCATTCTGTAGTGGATTTTTAGGTTGTTAGGTAGCTTAGGCTGTGGTTAGTGGATCTAGGTCTGTTTACTTGCACTGTTCCTGTTTATGTTTTATCATAACTGCAATTTTGCTGTTCCTGTGACCTCGTTCATATATTGTGATTTCTTGCAATTTCTACTTGTTACTCTAAAATTTTCCTGTTTCTATACATTACTGGTAACTGCAGCTTGTTTTCTAATTCATATAAACTGCTATGATTGCTGTTTATTTTCCGGGATAATCCAATTTTAGCCGAAATGCTGCCCAAATTTTTTTTAACTTTTTTTTCATTCATGTTTTGGTTTGGCATTTCTGAACTCTGTTTTACTCTGCTTTACCCACACCATTTCATGAATGCTATGGCAGACATTCTTATCTTCTTTGATTTCCTGGTTCATAAACCGCATTTGTGATTCACTGATTCCAATTTTTGCTTTCTCTATTTCTATTCGAATTAGCATCACCCTGTTTTCCTTGTTCGATTATGAGTACTTCTATTCTTACCTGTGAATCCGTGTTATATGGAATTTTTCTATGCCACTTACTTTAACCCGCACTTTACTAACTCACTAATTTTAATTTACTAATTTCTTTTTCAAATTCTAACCATACTACCCCTTTTAATCTCTTCTCTAATTATTTTCACTTTCCTCTAACTTTCTGACCATGGCATATTGATTATTTTTCCGTTTAACACAAATTCAATCACATTTCAATTACTTATTTTCCTTATTCTATTTCTCCCTTGCTGCTTTGAGTTTCCTTTGTTTAATTGCCTATTTGCTTTCCCATTTTATCCATATCCTGGTTTTCTGTTTTTCAGGATGTCTACCTCACAGAGGAAAGGCAAAGGCATAGCTACTGGCAAGCGCAAAAGAGGAGATTCCTCCCAGTCCATCATTGCTCTAATGCATGATTCTTCATGGCGGGAGAAGAACTTCACACAGCAGGAAAAAGCTGACCAGCTGCTCCCTGCAACTGATCCTATAAAATTTGCAAACCGGTACCGTGAGTTGAAGTACCCGGCTTTTGCAAAATCCAGAAATCTATACCTGGAATGAACTCTGAAGATTCCAGAAGCCCTCCAGCAGTACACCACTGTGCAAATTAAGCAAAGGGGCTGGTTCTTTCTGGAGAGAACACTGACGGAGGTCAATTCATCTTGGGTCCGGAAATTCTACTGCAACTACTACCTCACCACCCTAGATGTAGTGAACCTGAGAGGAAAACAAATTCTGGTCACTGAGGAGGCCTTAGAGGACATTCTCCGGCTCCCAGTCAAGTCCGATCAGCCTGATGGTTATTCAAAGGCTGAGGAGGACATGCGCCAGATAAAGTTTGATTGGGATGCCGTGAAGGCACGGATAGCTCTCGACCCGACAGTTCCTTGGGAGATGGGTCAGGACACTACCATGCCTAGAGGGATCAAGAGAGCATACTTGAACGATGAAGCTCGGTTATGGCATCAGATCTTGAGTAATTATGTGATGCCGAGTACTCACGAGACGGAGATCCCAGCTGCTATGATCACCTTCCTTTGGTGTGTGCTGGAGGGTAAGGACCTTTATCTGCCACGTTTCATTCGGCATTATATGGCCAGGGTCCACGTCCGAGGCACCCTCCCCTTTCCATATCTAGTTACACAGCTTGGCCGTCGAGCTGACGTGGCATGGGAGGATGCCGATGAAAGACCACCAGCGGCGAATTGCAGGAAGATCATTCCGCATAGCCGGAATTTCTTAGCCCTGGGCCACAGACCAGCACCATTCACTGCTACTGATGAGTCAGTCCCACAGTCTGCTGGACCCTCTTCCTCCACTGCTGCACCACCTACCCCTGCTACCGCCACTGCACCTCCACCTGCCACAGAGCCCGTCTATCATCTGGTGCACCGCTTGTTCCGACGACTTGACCAGATGGAGCGTCACAACAAGCGGTGCTATGAGCACCTAAAGCTGATGATACAATCCGGCGACATCCCCTCCGAGCCCGACACACCATCCGAGGTGTCTGAGGAGGAGGCAGATGCGCCCGAGGCAGAGACCCATCCCCAGGAGGCAGCACCAGCCGAACCACAGGCAGTGGTCCCACATCAGATTGAGGCTGCGGATCTTGAGATCACAATCCAGTCAGCACCTCCTCCACAGCAGCCAGACCCTCAGCCCACCACCACCACTGAGACCCCTGCTACCATCCCTCCCAGTGATGACACTCCTTCACACCCGGCTTGATTGAGCATCGAGGACGATGCTTCCTTTTAAGTGTGGGGAGGTCGCCATCTCTGGCGTTTATTTTGGTGAACCACTACATACTTTTTCTTTTATTTTGGATATTTTTCTGTATTTTTTCCTTTTACTGTTATTTTCTGAGTACTTATACATTGCTTTTATGTAGTTTTACTCTATTTTCTGTATTTTGCATCTTTAGTTCATACTTTAGCCATTTAGTTTATTTTAGTTATTTATTTTAGTTTGCAATTCTGATTTATTAGTGGATTTATTAGTATAGTTTACCCTTTTTAGCATAAGATAGTATAGTTTAAATTGAAAAATATAAAAAGGAAGTAAGCTAGGAAATTGAACATATCATAATTAAATCCACAAAACTTGTATATAGCATTACATGATGTAGTTAAACTGACAACATTTCATCAAGGAGGAACATTAAAACTTTAAAAGCCACCTAAATAATTTTTTTATGAGAATAATGGGAATTTTTAACTAAACCTGCATACAATATATAATTGATATATGATGCTTGAGTTAGAGAACACACAGCCTGTGAGTCTTGAGCTTAAATTGTATGGTTGCATTCAAACCATAATTTCATTTCTGTGTGTTACATTTCTTTTTATTCTGATGTTCTTTCCTTTGCTTTAATCTAAATGTCCAATTATAGAATATAGAATAGATACATACCAAGAGAATGATTGAGGCCATCATTTGATTTTAGCTCACTCACCCCAAATTAGCCTACCTTTTACATCACCCTTGTTAACCTCCTTGAGCCTTTTAAAACCCCTTTATTCTATTTAGCCAAATTACTAGCCTTAAGCAGAAAAATAAAAGAAAATCCCAAGTGAATCCTTTGTTAGCTTAAGATAGAAAATCATGAATAGAGTTAAATGTGGGAAACCTTTTGGGAACATGGATGATAGAAACAAAAAGGTAAGAGAAGTTAAAAGAAATAAAATAAATTTGGGAAGCATGTTCATGAAAAAAATCTAAAGTAATTCAATTACCATGTGCAACAAAAAAAAAAAGAGAAAGTTATTTTTTTCAGCATTTGAATAAAAGGGGGTACAAAAGAAATTTCCCAATGCAAAATAAAAACAATACACATGGGATAAAAATAAAAACACTACAAGAAAACACGTCTATTGCCACGCTTTTAAAGCGTGGCGAAAAGCTGAAAAAAGCGTGGCGATAGCTTTTCGTCACGTTTTTTAAGCTACCACCACGCTTTTGAAAGGGTGACCTATCAAAGGGTGGCGGTTGCTCTATCGCCACGCTTTTTGCAGCCTATTGCCACGCTTTTTGTTTGCCACGCTTTTTTACAAACCGCCACTTGTAAAAGCGTGGCTGTAGGTGGGAAATACGGCCACGCTTTTAAAGCGTGGCGATAGGTAGAGATATGGCCACGCTTCAAAAGCGTGGCGATAGGTAGAGATATGGCCACGCCTTTGAAGCGTGGCGATAGGGAGAGATACGGCCACGCCTTTGAAGCGTGGCGATAGGGAGATATACGGCCACGCTTTAAAAGCGTGGCGAAAGGCTTGTTAAATTAAAAAAAAAAATTCTTTTTCTTACTTGATCTTAATTACTACACAATATAAATTTTCAATCCTTTTTTATTACCAAACCTATAAATATAGTATGCAATTTTTGTTGCAAGACAATTTTTATTAGTGACATAATTTTTGCTTTAATTATTTTATACATTAATAAACTAATATTCAAATACAAAATAAATTTCGAGTTCAAATTCCAAAACTAAAAACGGTAGAAAAATAAACAATACAACTTAAACACTAAGTCCTTTGTTGTTCTTTCTTCCTCTAGCCCTCTCAAACTTCCTTCCCTTAGATCGTACATAAGGCTTGGTATGGCTGTGAGGAACACTAGGACCAGCAGTTGAAGTGGTGGGCAATTATGATCATCAAATGGAAAGCTCTCCACCTGAAGAGGGAATTTGATATTGCAGATGAAAGCAGCAGTTGGTTTGTAAAACAAATCTAAGTGCTGAAAAAACCTAAAACCCAAGTGAAACAGAAAGCTGACACATGTAGTCTAGGTGTTGGAAATTAATCAAGACATCTGCATGAACACTCTATTTCCTCAGAACATTTATGATCACATTAAAAGAGATAATGTTGTTAAGTAGAGTAATATTATATGGTCTAGTAATCAATAATTATTCCACGATTTCCCAGGCTGAGAAACCATGTTAACAATATGGGCTATGATATGTAACACCTAAAAAAATAATAATTAAAATTCTAACAACATGCATGGATTGGCTTCTCTAAAATGATACTCACACCTTCAATCTAAAGGTGCTTCAAAGGGGATAAGCAACAGTTTGCCCAACAGTTCCAGGTGCAGCACCACATGACACGCGAGTTGTCACACTCAACTCAGAATCTTGCACTAGACCAAATGGATTGGATTTAACTAACCAATCTTTCAAAGACTCATAAACAGCAAAGTTTAGACCTACAATGGAACCTGGAAAACAGGAAAAACAATTAAAAATAAGAAAGCATTAATTCTAATAACAGCACTACAGCCACTACAGCAGGAGAGGAGGGGGTGGAGAACTTTAGGGAGTTAATTATATCAGTTGCATGAATTGCCCAAGCACAATATTAAGATTTGTCATATTTGCCATTATGATCATGACTGTAATCATCAACTTTGTAAAGAAGTAATCATCAACAAAAAGCATACTATAAATATTAAGAGCAGTAGAGCACAAAGAACACGAAGAAAACCAATGTTATATCTTCTCTCTATGTGATTTGTAAACCAAGCAATTGGTAAACAGAAAAATGAAGGTAAAGATGTACCTGTACAGTTATCCTGCCTCGAACCATATCCATTGGATAAGTTGCGGACATGGCAATTATTCCAGCACATGCTCCAGCTCCAAGATGTAAAACAGGAGTCAGCTGAGATCCTCTGCCAAAATCCTAAGAAAAACAGTTAGACAAACAGGGTTTTAGAACTGAACCCACCCCCAGCCCCTTTCGTTTCTTTGATTGAGAAAAGTGCTACTTATTAATTTTTATCGTTAAGTTTTTATAGGTACATCTGTAAAAATATCAGTTAATGAGAAAGCAGTAACTGGAGACCAAAACCTGCAATCCCTCTTGCCCAACACCAAAAAACCAGATGGGGAAAGAAAAAAATAAATACGGACATACCATTTCCAGTTTTTTGCTGATACAGCTGCAGTATAGATCTGAGAGAAAACAATAGTCAGTGAAACAGGACAGGGACACTTAAAAATATGTCAGATGCAATGAACAAAAAACTGAAACTTGTTAAATGAAACTGCTCCCTATATTCTGTAGTTCAAATCAGACACTACAAGAAACTTGGTGTATTACTAATTACTTACAGTCTTTATTTGGATATACGTGAATAACCCCATCTTGCATTTCAAAGTAGTGCTGCATTACAAAACAAATTAACATTCATTTAATCACAGAAGATAAAATTGGGATATCTACCTCTTCGATGATGGAAAAGTATAAAATAAATTCATAAAAACTCACATCAGCACCGAAATAATGGAAAGTGAAGGTGATGCAGAATAGCTATGGTGGTTAATCCAATCAGCACCGAGAGCGGCATCAGTAATTCCAGCAACAGTGACCATGCTTACAGCAAAATAGAGAATTTAAACTCAATGGAATCGAAAACAGAAATGAATTCGATGGAATTGGAAACAAAGACAACTTACGATAAAAGAACGAAACAGCAGCAATAGGAGAGGCAGCCCCCTTCTCTCCAGTCCGTGATTCCGGCGACCAGAGGCACGGCGGTTGTTCCCCAGTGACAATCGATGGCGGCGGCTGAAGCTTCTTCGACGGTGACTAAAACCAACACGCAGGGACAATAAGGTTTTTGGAATCTTAAACGAAGGTAAACCAAACTCAAAAACCCTTACCGATGGTGAATCTCAGTGGCGGCAGCGGAGCTTCTCAGCGGCAGAGGCGCGGCGGTGGCTGAGCACGGGTCTCCCCTTTCTCTCCTCGGCTCCCGAGCTCTCTCTCTCTCTCTCTCTCTCTCTCTCTCTCTCTCTCTCTTTCACTCTTCATGAACGGCAACGGCGCGGGCTGGAGGTGACAGCGCGAACGGCGGCAACGGGACTGGAAGCTTCTGCGACGCAACGGCGGCGAGCCCAGTGACGGTGTCATCCCTTCCTTTTCTCCCCGTCGCTCCCCTTCTCCTCCTCTTGTGCGTGACGACGACACGGCTGCGATGGCAAGGACGACACTGAGCGCGGCGCGGTAGCAAGCGGGACACGATCCTGAGCAGCGCGGCGACGGCTCCTCTCCGGCGCTCTCTTCCTCCCTGATTTTCCCCTTCCCCGTTTCCCTTTTTCTTGCCTTCGTTTCTTTCTTTCTTTCTGTCTTTCTCTTTTTTTTCTGAAGGATGGAACTGAGTTTGGGTTAGGGAGTGGGGGTGGTTAGGTTAGATGAGTGGCGGTGGTTAGGTTAGATTAGGAGGGGGTTATAGTTTAATTTGATTAAAATTAGGGTTTTATTTGGGAATTTAGAGTTAAGATAAAATTTATATAAGTAATATAATAATTCTATAAAATTAAGAGTAATAAGATAATTGAAAATTTGTTTTAATCTAACACTAATATTTATTAAAAATAATATTTAATTATCAATTTACATATTATTCTCAAATAAATAATTTTAATTCGATAACTATAGATAATATAATTAATTTTCTTTATTCATGAAAATTAAAGTATTAATTTTTAGAATCACAATTATTTAAATCAAATTATATAAATTCTTATTATTTTACGATTCCTAAACTTTATAATTTAAATATGCAAATTACCCAATAGTTGTAAAATTAGATAAAATTTCTAATTTAATTATCAAAAATTGATTTAATTAGCTTTAATAAAATAATTTCTGAAATTAAAATCTTTAATACATAAATAAATTGAAATTAGTTCACAAAAAAATTTTATGAAAATTCTGAGTCTTACAGTTTCGAGTGACGAAGGCGATGGGCACAAGAAAGAGCTCTACGGCCACGCTTTTGAAGCGTGGCAGAAAAGAACCTTTTGGCCACGCTTTTAAAGCGTGCCAAAAGAGTACTAGGATATGGCCACGCTTTGTAAGCGTGGCCGTAATGAAACCCTATCGCCACGCTTTCAAAACGTCCTTGTTTCTCTCTATGGCCACGCTTTTGAAGCGTGGCAAAAAAAAAGAGTGGCCGTTTCTCTAATCAATTGCCACCCTTACAAAAGCGTGGCCGTTGATACTTTTCGCCACGCTTTTGAAGCGTGGCAATAAAAAAAGTGGCCAAATCTCTAATCTATCGCCACCCTCATAAAAGCGTGGCCATTGACCACTTTTGGCCACGCTTTTGAAGCGTGGCAAGAAAAAAGCGTGGCCATAGACCTTTTTTCTTGTAGTGAGAGTGAAACATGAGCATGCAACAATAAGTGGGATAATATGGGAGAATACCTAAAGAAGTTTTATCTTGCTAAAAATGTATGTTAAGGTGAGATCTTAGTCTAATTAAGGATTCGCTTATTAGCTCACTTAACCCTATACATAAATCCTTACCTTTACCTTAGCCCCATTACAACCTTAATTAAGACCTCATAACTCTTTGGTATGACTATATTCTATAATTGTTGATTCGTTAGATGAAGAACAAAGCCATAGAAATTAAGAATAAAAAGAAAAATGGAGTGAATAAAACCCAATAAACACTGAGTGACTAGAGAGTAAACACAAAATCCAGTGAGAGTTCAATAACTCATCAACATATATCTGTACTTAATTTACTAATTGTTTTGCAAGTTTGTACAATGTTTTCTTTCCCATCTCATTTGCTAAAATGCTTTATTATTTAAGGGTTGGCTATATATATATATACATAACTCCTTGAGAATGTGAATTAACTTGACTACATGTAAGCTTTATATATGAGTGAATAAATTAGAGTCGCATGATGCATCATTCATTTAGGTAGTTGCATTTAAATTAGGTTGCATTGCATGACATTCCATCACTTTAACCTTAATTATTTACCTTGGATTTAGCATGAGGACATGCTAGTGTTTAAGTGTGGGGAGGTTGATAAACCCATATTTTGTGAGTTCTTTTGTGCTTAATTTGAGTGATTTATACAATCCTTCACCTGCTTATTCACATTAATTGCATGGTTTTACTCTCCCTTCCTTATTATGTCATATTGTGAAAAATATGTTTCCTAAGCTTTAAAAATTAATTATTTTAATTACCTTTATTTCCATTCGATGTCGTGATCGGTGTGTTAAGTAGTTTCAGATTTTCTAAGGCAGAATGACTTAAAGGATGGAAAAGGAAACATACTAAATGGAAGGAGAAAGCAAAACGGAGCTTTAAGGAAACTGATATCCACGCGATCAGCAGCGACGCCGCCACATGACTGACGCAACCGCACGCCTTAAGCAGAACGCATATGACGCGGTCGCATGACTGACGCGACCGCGTGGCGAGGAAAAGCTCCAAATGACGCGACCGCGTGACCCACGCGGACGCGTGACAGGGGCCACGTATTAGAATTTATAGAATACGCCCCCAGCGAATTCTGAAGCCCTTTTGGCCCAAATCCAAGTACAGACAGCACAGACCAGAGGTTATAAAGTGTGGGAATGCACCCATTCAAAGAGAGCTCGCATATTTTACCTTTCAATGATTTAGATTTAGTTGAGAGGGAGATCTTCTCTCTCTCTCTTTTAGGATTTAGGATTTCTTCTTGTTTTAAGAGTAACTCTGGATCCCAGGTTTAATGTTCTTTTAGTTTTACTTCTATTTATTTATTCCAACATTTGAATTGATTATTATAATTTGATTTATGAATTCTTCCATGTTACAGACTGTTATTTGAATTAATGATAATTGAGGTATTTTCAGTTTATGATTTTTTTCTTTGATTTAAGTTACCATTGCTTCCCATCTAAGGACATTTTTATTATTCCAGCAATTTTACTTTTTCCCCTTTTGGTTCTGGTTAAGAATTTAGTAACTCAACAGTTATTAAACTCAACATAATTGATAATCGTTATCTTGCAAATTGAGCTAAACTTAAGTAATCCCAACCTTTTCTTAGGAAATAAATAGGATTCAAAGGTCAATTCAATTAGTCCCTTGACTTTCCTTGCCCTGGTACAGGTTGATCAAGTGGAGTTTAGATTCAACTTTCATTATAGTTGAGAGAGATAACTACGTTGGACCTCCAATTTCTCTTACCTTGCCAAAAGTTTGCTTTACAGTATTTATTTATTTTTAATTGCCATTTATTTTACCTGTCATTCAAATTACTTGCTTCTCATCTTCTAAACCCCGATTACAACCTCTATAGCCAATAATAAGAACATACTTCCTCGCAGTTCCTTGAGAAGAGGACCCGAGGTTCGAATACTCGGTTTACAATTTCTAAAGGGGTTTGTTACTTGTGACACCCAAAACGTTTGTACGAAGGGATTTTTGTCGGTTTAGAGACTATATCTACAACGCAACTGTTTCTATGAATCTCTTTACTGGTAAAAATCCTCTCGTCACTCACCTTCTTCCAATACTTCATCATTCATTATATGCTTAGGAGATTGCGCATTATCCTCCTCAACACCAAATTCAAGCTCATTGGAAGAAGGTTCAACAACTTTCACAAAATCATCAACAATGTCATTTGGTGTGGAAGTGCTCTCAAGTTTGAAATCCACCTCTTCTTCAACTTCCTCTAACTCTTCAACCACTTCTTCTTCTTCAACAATCTCTTCCTCCTCCACTTGTTGCAAGACATACCTTATCTCCTTGTCCTCATGTTGAGATTCTAAAATCTCCTTCATGCTCCTTTCATCGGTTGAATTCTCACATTCATCCGTGTAGAAGCTTTGCTTGTTGCATGAGTCTCATTAGTCCAAGTTGGCTTTAATTTTTGCAAGGTTAGCCTTGATAGCTTCATAATTCTTTTGGGCTTCCTCTTGCTCCTTTTGACGGATTATTGCTTGAAGACGATTCATTGTTTCCTTGAGATGATCCATTGGCTCTTGGATGGATGGATATGGATGTTTTTCCTTGGAGGGTTGTGGTGGAAAGAGAAATTTATTATGTGGTTGAAAGTTATCATACATGGGAGGTGATTTATCTTGGTGATAATATGGAGGTGGTGGTTCTTGAGGGTATTGGTGGTGGAAATGGGGTGGTTCTTCATATGGTTCATATGGTTCACAAGGTGATTGGTATGGTGGATATGGGTTTGGGTCATATGGAGGTGTTTGGTGAAAAGGGGCTTGTGAGTAAGGTGGTGAAAAATTATGTTGAGGAGGTGGTTCATAGGCATATGGTGGTGGTTGTTGACAATCACAATAAGGTTCACCATATTCATTAGATTGATATGCATTAGGATGAGAGTTATACCCATAAGAATCTGGAGGTTGTTGTTGCCAAGAAGGTTGATCAATCCCTTGAGGCTCCTCCCATCTTTGATTGTTCTATCCTTGATGCATATTGTCATTATAGTTCACATTCCCTACAACATAATTTGTGCCAAACTCATAGCCAAAGGGGTGAGAATTCATAGTAACAAATAAAAGCAAAAGCTAACAAAAATAAGCAACAAAGTCCTAAAGCTAACAAAAACTAACAAATAAGCAAAAGGCAAACATATTCACAATATTCACCATAGCCAATAACATAACACCAGTGCAACTCCCCAGCAACGGCGCCATTAATTTGATAATGAAAATTGTTGTCGGTCTAGATTTTCTTCCTAAAAAAAGGAATTACTTCGTTGTAAGCATAGCTCCAAACCAACAAACAACTCTCCCATCAAATTAAAATATGGTTTTGTCACAAGTACAATCCCCAATGAAAATTAACCGGAGTATTTAGACTCCGGGTCATCTCACAAGGAATTGTAATGAAGTGTATGATTATTGGCTATGAAGGATGTAAGGGGGGTTTTGATTGATAAGATGGCAAGGAACTAAATGGCAAGAAAAATTAAATGACAAGAAAGTAAAATGATAAGAACTAATAAAATAAATGGGAAAGAACTCTTGGCTAGACATAGGTAATTGAGATCACTATCCTTGTCTACAAACCATATATTGACAATTTTGAGGAACCAAGCTCATTAAGTCTACTTCCAAAAGTCTTAAGTACGTAATATCTACTCCTAGACTTGAAGTACGTCAAATGGCTTTGATCACATCAACCCATAAGTTCCAACCTATCTACTAATTAGATTAGTAGTGGGTTGGTGTCATTGAGTATCAAATTGATCACTAAGGGTTCTCAAATCACCAATTCATTGAGACCCAATGACTTAAGGTCACTCAATTCCCTTAGCCTAGGCCAAGAGTCAAGAAAGCTAATCAAAAACTAGAGGAAACATTTTATCAAACACTTAGTGTGAAAGAAAAGTAAACGTCATAAAATGCAAGAATTAAAGGAAACACATGACTACCACAAGCAAGAAATCAACAATAGCAAGCAAGATCAACATAATGGAAGCATAGAAACATGAAATTTCATTACAAGAAAATTAGATCCAACAATGTTCATCAACATAAAAGAGAACAAAACATGAAATTAACAAGGGAAACTAAGAAGATTAAGGCAATAGAACACTAAAATGTAAAGAGAATTGAAATCAAAACGAGAATTGAAAGATGAATTCGAGAGTGATTAACCTAACTTTACCCTAATTGCTATCCTAAATCTAGAGAGATGAGAGAGCCTCTCTCTCTAGAATTCTAATCTAAAATATGATGAAAAATACACTATGACTACTTGGTTCATTCCCCCTCCGATCCTTGGGTTCAATAGCATCATAAATGAGTGGGATTGGGCCCAAAATGCTTCATAAATCGCTGGGGGCGATTTCACTTTAGTGGGCCACGAGCAGCATCGGCACGCACGCGTATATGGCACGTGCGCTCCCCTATACGCTTATCAACATATGAAAAATTTTATATCATTTTGAAGTCCCAAATGTTAGCTTTTCAACGCAACTGGAACCACCTCATTTGGACCTCTGTAGCTTAAGTTATGGTCGATTGAGTGCGAGGAGGTCAGGCTTGACAGCTTTACGGTTCCTTCATTTCTTCATGAGTTCTCCCACTTTGCATGCTTTTCTCCTTACTTCTTCCATCCAATACTTGCCTTATGAACCTGAAATCACTCAAAAAACATATCAAGACATCGAATGGAATTAGAGTGAGTTAAATTTAGCTATTTTAAGGCCTAAAAATCATGTTTTCACATTTAAGCACAAATCAAGGGAGGATTGCAAAACCATGCTATTTCATTGAATAAATGTGAGAAAAGTTGATAAAACCACCCAAATTAAGCACAAGATAAACCACAAAATCGGGGTTTATCAATAGACGCCTACCAAGAGGCCTTGAGGCAGCGTTGCGAATTTGGCTTCAACTTCGATTGGGATGCCGTTCTCTGGGAAATTGCCCACCCGGAAGCTTTTTGGATTTAAGGGAGAATGAGATCCCGGCCCAAGGGTATTGACGCACGTTACAACACTGTAGAAGCTCAAATGTGGGCCCAAATTTTATCCCATTATGTGCTACCAAGCACCCATGGGTCATCTATCACTGCGAAGATCGCCTTATTGGTTTGGTGTATACTTACCGAGAAACCGGTCAATGTCCCCCTTCTAATCCGACAAGCCATGGAACGTGTTCATGCTGGGGGAAATCTACCCTTCCCCACCTTGATAACTGAGTTAATTGCTGCGGCCGGTGTTCCTTGGGAGGCAAACATCGGAAAGCACTTATTCCGATGGACGGCGATGTCGTCCCATCCGGAAAATATCTCAAGCCTCCGACAAACACCGAGAATCTTTACATAGCCAATCCCATGAGCATTTCCAACACGTCGACTGCACCACCTAGAGCACCCCACCAATGCCTTGAGGATCTCCATAAGAAGGTGGACAGATATGAACGGCGGAACCAACGCCGGTTTGCTTACATAAAGAGGCTTTTGAGTTGTATGACTCCACCTATGGAGGAACCGGAGATTTCCACTTCCACCTCAAACATGAGTGGAGATAGCTTGGATGGAGTGGACAACGGAAGCTACAAGGCCGATCGCCCCTTGCGCTTCACCAATAGCACCGAGGACGGTGCAAACTCTTAAGTGTGGGGAGGTTGTTCGACCGGTCTCCATAGGTAACACCCAATAAACTTTAATTCTTTTTAGGTAATTAGGATAGATTGCATGGTTAGGTTTTAGTTTTTGAATACCTTTTGCATCTTAGTTATCTTTTGTTAGGTCTACTTGGTTAATGTAATGATTTCCTTCTCAAGAAACTATCATTTTTGGGCAATTCTTGGACAACCCTACCAATTTGAAAAATTTATGATTTTTGTTGCTAAACTTGTATGGGTAATGTATTTTGGAACATGGTTTTAGAGTTGAGAACACAAGCAAGTGAGGCTTATCTTCCTTCTTGTGTGCATTGTTCTCCCTCTATGAGCGTAATCCTCGATTTGCTTGACTCTTTATGTCCATTATTGTGTGTATGAATGCATGTATGTGATTGAGACCATCATTTCACTTAACCACTTACCCAAATAGCCTTACCCCACAACAACCTTTGTTAGCCAAATTGAGCCTACGCTTAACCCACTTGTTCTCAATTTTAGCACATTACAAGCCAAAAGCAGAAAACCATAAATGTCCTTATTTGAATCCTTGGTTAGCTTAGGCTAGAGTGTGTGTGTCATTCAAGTGTGGGAAACAGGGGACATTGGTTGAGGTAAGAGCATGTTTTCGGAAAATATTGGGTAACGAAAATATACTCATATGTCTATTGAATGTGTAAGCCATATGCATTGGTATTTTTGTATATAAAAATGTCAAGAGAAGAGAAAAGAAAGAGAAAAACAAAACAAAAAGAAAAATAAACAATGAAAAAAAGAAAAAAATATATAGAAGGAAAAACAAAGAAAAAAAAAAGAAAGAAAGAAATAAAGGGGACAAAAATTCCCCAAAGCAAGATTCAATAACCATCAATGCATATGTGTAGTGACCAAAGGTGAACACGTGAGTATATAGAAAAGTGAGGAATGGGTAGTTAGGTTAATACTCAAATGTATAGATTGTATATAAGTTAGGTGGGATGCTAGGGTTAATCAAGGATTCAAATTATAGCCCACTTATCCGTATATATATATACCCCTACCTTGACTCTAGCCCCATTACAACCCAAGAAAAGACTTCATGATATGTGTATGCATGCATAGATAAATTGTTGATTTTTAGAGGAAGAACAAATTTTGGAAAGCATGAAATAGAGGAGAATTGAGTGATTAACCCTACACACCGAGCGAATAAAGTGCAAACATTTCCGGTGAGGGTTCCAAGCTCATTCCTTGTTCCCAGCTTTCACGAGCGTTCTTCATGCAAGATTAGGAACCTTATTTTTATGCTTAAAATTGGTAGAGTTCATATATCACCTTATCATGTTGCCCTATGTACTCATATATATTCTTGGAAGATTGATTTGCTTTAACCAAGTAGATACTAGCATTCATTTTAAGTTGCATTCATATAGGTAGATTGCATCTCAGGAATCTTATCCTTTTCTGGAGCTTTGATCTTTGATTCTCCTTCAAGCATGAGAACATGCTTGGTCTAAGTGTGGGGAGGTTGATAAACTCCATTATTAGGGTTATCTTGTATGGATTTTGAGGGCTTTATCAGTGATCTTCCACACTTATTCATACAAAATCGCATGATTTTGTGTTCCTTTCCCAACTTTGCTTCATGAATGAAAACATGCCTCTTTTGCATTAAATTAGATATATTTGAATCTTCCTCTATTACCATTCGATGCGGTGATCCGTCAGTTGAGTGATTTCAGAAGTTATAAGGTAAGGATGGCTTAGAAGGGAGAAAGGAAGGATGCATAAATGAATGGAACATAAAAGATGAAACTTTGGAGTTTTGAGCAGCGACGTGTACACGTGCCTTGCGCGTACGTGTGGATACGCGCCACCAAGGTCGGCGCGAGGAAGCCAAAGCCAAAGCTGGCACGTTTTCTTGGCTAGGCCAGATCCCCAGGGACGCGCACGCATGCCAGACGCGTGCGCGTGGATTGTACATGCTCCAGGGATGCGTCGATGCCGCATGTGACTTTTAAAGAGAAAATGTGACCAGTGATTTCAGGGCAGTTACAGACCCTGTTTGGAGCAGAATTCTGGCAGGAAAAGGCATAAGAAGACCAAGGATTGAAGGGATCCACATTTATTGACTCATTTTTAGATATTTTTAGTTAGAAGTTATATTTTTAGAGAGAGAAACTCAAACTTCTCTCTAGCTTCTCTCTAGGGTTTAGCTTCTCAAATTTGGAATTCTCTTGTTGAATTTGGTGAGATCTATTTTCAATTCTCTTCTACTTTGCTTCCAATTGTAGATCTAGATTCTCATACTCTCAAATTAGTTCTTGTTGTTCAAGTTACTTGTGGATCTTAGCTTTTGGATGTTGTTACTTCTATTTCCATTGATACATTGAGGTAATTCAAGTTCTTAGCCTTCAATTGTTTGATTGTTATTAATCTCTTCTAGTGGACACATTTTAATTAAATTTCGTTCTTAATTTTACAATGCCTCTCATCATTGCTCTGCAAATATTTGAGAAAATGCCAACTTTAACTATGGAGTAGACTTTTCTTACTTGGCTTAGAAGTTGAGATATTGGAGACACTTGAATTGTTAATATCTTTTGTTGATTATCAATTGGAAATTGCTAATTGGTTTGCATGTCACTAAAGCTAGACTTCTTTAGGGTTAGGCTAGGACTTGTGAATCCAAATTAATTACTTTCAATTGATTTTCCTTCAAACTATAGGTTAACTAAGTGAAGCAATAACTAATTGTGAATAAAATTGATAGAAATAATGATGATAGGGAGTCCAATCCTCACTTCTAGCCAAGGCTTTTATATCATTTGATTTTCATTCACATTACTAGCTTGTTCCTTTCTTATATGAAACTCCAAACACCATTACACTCTCTAACCAATAATGTGCATCTTGGAGCACTCCTAGGGAGAACGACTCGGGACTTATACTCTCGGTTATTGATTTTAGATTGTTTAATGTGGAATTGCATGTCGGTTTAGACTATACTACGATTGGATTTCATGATAAATTCTATACCGGTATAAAATAACTCATCAAAATGGCGCCGTTGCCGGGGAGTTGCATATGACTGCCATGTTGTTGGTTAGTGTAGATATGTGAATATGTACATACTTGCACATTGCTTGATTGTTTCTGATAGTTAGGATTACTCTTTGTCTAGTACACTTAATTGTCATGAGCTCTTTGTCCCTTTCCTTGAATGACGTGTTCTTTACCCGATCCGAGCTTAGCTAGATTTGATCCGAAAATAGAAAGAACTTTACTTCAACTTAGACAAGCTCGAAGACGGTTAGCCTTTAGAGGGGGTGAAAAGGTTCCTACCAATTCACCTATCATATCTGAAATTGATTCCGAATCGTCATTCGAAGAAGGCACTGTTTACTCCTCCATAGACAATACTAATAACTCTTCTATTGATCTCGGTATGGATACCATGGCCGCCCAAGGCGAGTCACTCTCAAGGAAGCTGGTGCTCTGGATTTTGTTCTTCAACCTACTCACATTCGTCATCTGGAATTGAATGCCAATTTTGAGCTTAAAATGGCTTTAATTAATCTTCTTCACAAGTATCAAGGACTTCCTGCACAAGACCCTATTAGACACCTTAAGGACTTCCAAGGTGTATGTTCTACTACTAGGCGGGAAGGCTCTAGTAAAGTTGCGTTTTGATTGTATGCTTTTCCTTTCTCTCTTGAAGGGAGAGCTAAGGAGTGGTTCTACTCTTTGCCAAGTGAGATTGTTGGTGATTGGGACTTGCTTAGAAGAGAGTTCTTAGACAAGTTCTTTCTTGCGCGGTGACTGATAAGTTGCGGAAAAAAATCTCATGCATTGTCCAAGGTGAATTGGAAACTTTATATGAATATTTGGAGCGGTTTCGAAAGCTTCTTGACTCACGCTCCAACCATATGATTGACACTCTTGTGTTAATATGCTATTTTTGTCATGGGAAGAAACCACAAGACAATATCCTCCTAGATGCTTCAAGCAATGGTTCTTTGGCAAAATATAGAACAGCAGATGAGGCTTGGCAATTGATCTCCGACTTGGCCGAGTCCACCTTGCATGCTAGACAAATAAGCAATCACCCTAGAGCCGTTAATGAAGTCTCTTTTAATGGTGAGACCGCCACCCTTACCAAAACCTTGTGTGAGATGACAAGTCTTCTAAAGCAACTCCAAGTGAATCAACAACAACCTCCATTCCATCAACAACCTCCACCACCTACTCAACAACAACAAAGCCAACAATTGGTCCCCCAAAGAGTATGCGGCATTTGCTCATGCTACTCCCACTACACGGATGAATGCCCAACCCTCCAAGAAGATAACACGTTGGCGGCTACCCATAACTTCTATGAACGCCCCTTCTATGATCGCCCTAATCAAGGATACTATTCACAAGGGGGCAACTCTAATTAAGGATACCCTCAACAAGGAGGCAATTACAACCAAGGGAGTAATAACTTTAATCAAGGTTGGAGAGATAATTCCAACCAAGGTTGGCGGGACAATTATCAACAAGGAGGTAGGGACAATGGAGGAAACCAAAGATGGAGCAACAATAAATCACAAAACCGATATTCACAAAACCAACCATATCAACAACCAAACCAAGGAAGAAACTACCAACCCTACCTACCACCTCATAGGCAACCATCTCAACTCAACCAATCACAAGCACCTCAAATCACCTATCCTTCCCCTCCCACCAATCAAGACGAGACACTCCTATCCATACTCCAAAGGCAAAAAGAAATCCAAAACACACTTACCTCAAGCCTTACCAAACTTACTTTTACCCTCCAAGCCCTCATTGCTTGAATGGAGCCACCGTCTACCTCCACTCCTCAAGCCCCAAATTCTAGTACCATACCCTCTCAACCTCTACCCAACCCCAAGGGTGGCATCAATGCCATCATCTTGAGGTTCGGAACTCAATTGAAAGAGAGAAGTCCAATGGCACTTAGCCCAATGATAGTTGCTCAAGAGGAGGATATGGTGGAGATAGAAGAAATTGAAGAGGAGGATGAAACACATGAGGTAGTTGAAGATGAAGTCCCCCAACCAAGGAATGAAACCTCTAGAGATGAGCAAGTCTTGGAGGAAGTTACTCAACCAATTCCATTTCCTACATTGGCAAGAAAGACTAAGAAGCGTGTAGAACTTGACCCCAAAATGGTGGAAATGTTCAAGAAAGTTGAGGTAACAATCCCTCTCTTTGATGCTATCCATCAAGTACCTAAATATGTAAATTTTCTTAAGGACTTGTGCATAAACAAAGATAGAATCCATGAGCTAGAAACTATTCCATTGGGGAGTTCTATTTCGGCTTTGATGGGAGCAATACCGGAAACGTGTGGTGATCCGGGGCCTTGCTTTGTCTCTTGTACCATAGATAGAGTTCAATTCATTGATTGTATGTGCATCCTTGGTGCATGTGTTAGCATTATGCCTCTTTCCGTTTATCATATATTGAAGCTCCCACCGTTGAAGCGGTCGGCGGCTAGGTTTATTTTGGCGGACAAGAGCATAATAACTATGACGGGTATTGTAGAAGATGTGTTGGTAAACATAAAGGGTTTGGTATTTCCAATTGATTTTCATATCCTTGAGATGCCACCTAGTGAATCCGAAAGGACATCATTCATCCTACTTGGGAGGCCATTCTTGAGGATCTCTAGGTTCAAATTGGATGTCTATTCGGGAACTTATTCTTTTGAAATCGACGGAGAAGTTGTTAGCTTTAGCCTTGAAGAGGCCATGAGACACCCACCAGAAAATCATTCCATATTCTGGTGTCACTTAATTGACAATGTTGTGGCCGAAGTGCATTGTGCAAATATTGATGAGAAGAATGAAGAATCAGGTGTGGGAAGCCCCCGTGAATGTGAAGAGAACATCACACCCCATCCGAATCAACCGGAAGTTCAAATGCCAAGTCATGAACCACATGTAGAGTTGAAACCACTACCGCCCCATCTAAAATATGCCTATCTTGATGAAGCTCAAAAATTCCCAGTAATTGTTGCAAGGGAACTCACTCGTTAACAAGAAGAGAAGTTACTTGATGTTTTGAGGAGGAACAAAAGAGCAATAGGATGGAGCTTGGCGAATCTAGTGAGCATAAGCCCCCAAGTGTGTGAGCACCAAATCTTCTTAGAAGAAGGAGCTAGACCCGTTCGACAACCTCAAAGGCGATTGAATCCTACCATTCTAGAAGTTGTCAGGAAGGAGGTAACCCGGTTACTAGAGGCGGACATCATTTACCCCATCTCGGATAGTGAATGGGTAAGCCCCATCCAAGTCGTGCCAAAGAAGTTCGGGATGACCACAATAAAGAATGAGAGTGGGGAGCTTATAGCTACGAGGGTGCAAAACTCTTGGAGGGTATGCATCGACTACCGGCGTTTGAACACGGCCACTAGAAAGGATCACTTTCCGCTACCGTTTATCGATCAAATGCTAGATCGATTATCTGGTAAACCTTATTATTGCTTTCTAGATGGCTATTCGGGGTATTTTTAAACCCACATTGCTTTAGAGGATCAAGAAAAAACAACATTCACGTGCCCCTTTAGAACTTATGCCTACAAGCGTATGCCATTTGGCCTATGCAATGTACCGGCAATCTTCCAAAGGTGCATGATGAGCATATTTGCAGATTTTCTAGAGCAATGTATGGAGGTATTCATGGATGACTTCATGGTTTAAGGGGACTCTTTTGATCAATGCTTGGATAAACTTGCAAAAGTGTTGGAAAGATGTACTAAATCGAACCATGTCCTAAACTTTGAGAAATGTCATTTTATGGTTAAGCAAGGTATCTTTTTAGGACATATTGTTTCCAAAGACAGTATTTCTGTGGATCTAGCAAACATCAATGTTATATCTAGCTTGCCTTACCCCTCCACCGAGAGGGAAGTCCGTTCATTCCTTGGACATGCAGGTTTTTACCAAAGATTTATAAAGGACTTTAGTAAGGTGGCTTTGCCTCTATCTCGATTGTTGCAAAAAGATATTGAATTTGATCTAAGCAAGGAATGCATGGAGGCTTTTGAAAAGCTCAAAGTGGTATTGACCCATGCCCTCATCGTGCAAGGGCCGGATTGGAGTCGGCCATTCGAAATAATGTGTGATGCTTCAAACTTTGCCGTGGGAGCCATGCTAGCACAGCGCAAGGGTAAGAATCCGTATGTCATAGCCTATGCATTAAAAAAATTGGATGGAGCCCAATCCAACTACACTACCACCGAGAAAGAACTATTGGCAATTGTCTTCACCTTGGATAAATTCCGAGCATATCTACTTGGTTCCAAGGTAGTAGTGTACTCGGATCATGCGGCGTTAAAGTATTTGTTGGCTAAAAAGGAATCCAAACCGAGATTAATTAGATGGGTTTTATTAGTGCAAGAATTTGACTTGGAAATCAAAGATAGGAGTTGTTTGCAAAACCTAGTGGCGGATCATTTAAGTCGCCTTAAACACACCAAGGGCGATACCACTCCTATTAATGATTCTTTCCCCCTTGAGGGCTTACAAGCAATCTCAGAAGCCATTCCTTGGTATGCACCAATAGCCAATTATTTGGTATCCCGCACCTTTCCTCCCAATCTCTCCAAACATCAAAAGGATAAGCTAAAAAGTGAATCCAAATACTATGTATGGGATGACCCATACCTTTGGAGATATGGAGCAGATCAAGTAATTCGGAGGTGCATTCCACAAACCGAATTCCACTCAATCTTGGAAGCTTGCCACTCCTCCGAGGGAGGAGGCCACTATGGGCCTCAAAGAACAGCAAGAAAAATCCTAGATTGTGGATTTTGGTGGCCAACCCTCTTCAAGGACTCTTCTCTATTTTGTAAATCTTGCTCTCAATGTCATAGATTTGGTAATATCTCCAAGAAGGATGAAATACCCCCAACAAACCATGCTATTTTGTGAGATTTTTTATGTATGGGGTATCGACTTCATGGGGCCATTCCCAAATTTTAATGGTCTTTTCTACATTCTACTAGCCATTGATTATGTGTCCAAATGGGTGGAAGCGATATCCACCCAGACGGACGATGCCAATGTGGTCCTTTCCTTTGTGAGAAACAACATAATTTGTAGATTTGGATCGCCACGAGCAATCGTGAGCGACCAAGGCTCACATTTTTGCAATAAGAGAATGGAAAGACTCATGAAGAAATATGGCATCATACATAAAGTAGCTAGCTATGGCCTATCACCCCCAAACGAATGGTCAAGCTGAGGTTTCCAATCGGGAGATTAAATGCATATTAGAAAGAATTGTGAAGCCTCATCGAAAAGACTAGAGTGCTAAGCTCACCAATGCAATATGGGCCTACCGAACGGCGTACAAGACGCCAATTGGCATGAGCCCCTTTCAGTTGGTCTATGGCAAAGCTTGCCACTTACAGTTGGAAATAGAGCACAAGGCATATTGGGCCGTCAAGGAGTGCAATTCAAGTTTAGGAGGGGCCGCAATTGAGAGGAAGCTACAACTAGTGGAATTGAATGTTTGAGACTTGAAGCTTATGAGAACTCTAGACTTTACAAGGAAAGGATGAAAGCCGTGCATGATAAGACCATAAGAGGAAAAGAATTTAGAGCCGGTGACCAAGTCTTCCTCTACAATTCAAGATTGAGATTGATACCTGGGAGGCTAAGGTAAAGATGGAAAGGACCTTATATAGTAGAAAAAGTGGAGCCATACGGAGTTTATCATTTGCGCCATCCTCCAAGCTCCGACATTTTTAAGGTTAATGGGCATCGTCTAAAGCTGTATCTTGGTGAAAAGATGAAAAGCAACAAGGAGATGGAGGTGTTCCTCTTGGAAGATGCACCTAATGGCAAAGAGAATTGAGCTAGTGACCGTCCAACTTAAGGACAATAAACAAAAGTGCTAGGTGGGAGACACCCCACCATGGTGAGATCTATCCTTTTCCTCCTTTTGTATATACTCTTGAACTTTTGCTTGATTTGGTGATTGCTCAGCTTTTAAATTTGCTTTGATAGACTTTCTTGTGCTAGTTGTGGCAATCATGAAGATTTGCATGTTTGAGTATTATATGGAGTTTTAGGGTGTTTTTATACCCCCTTTGGCTTGCTTGCCTACTGAATTCTTGCTCAAAATGCGTTCCTTCATGTCTATGAAAAAAAAAAAGAGAAGGGGGGGCGCGTGCGCGTGCTAGACGCGTACGCGTCGATGGTCTTCGTAGCCCCTGGTCTAAAATTCCAGAGAGTTATGCGAGTACTGGGCCAGCACTGAGCCCCACGCCTAACCCCACTCACGCGTGCGCGCACCTAGCGCATACGCGTCCATGATTCTGAATGCGTAAACCACGCGACGCGCCCGCGTCGACTGCGCCACCTGCACCCCTAGCACATTTTCCAGAGAAATAGGCAAACTCTGGGCTGACACTATGCCCTGCGCCTAATCTAGTTCACGCGTGCGTGCACCTGGCGCAGACGCGTCCTTCGGCTGGTTTGCAAATCGACGCATATGCATGCCCATCGCGTCCGCGTCGATCGCCCAATTCGCACTCCTGGTAGACTTTTCCCAAGTGTTACGCAAACATGGCGCCCACACTGTGCTGGGAGCACAACCACCCCTCACGCGCAAGCGTACATGACGCCTGCACGTCCATTGGCCACATACAAAATTCACGCGTGCGCATCGACCCTATTGCAGCCAACACCTGGTGCACATTGTGTGAGGTTCGGGCCCACATTGTGCCACTAGCACAACTACCTCTCACGCGTGCGCACACCTGGTGCACACGCGTCCAATCTTCTTTTGCTGCCTAGCGTACGCGTGGGCGATGCCTCTGCGTCCCTACTGCCTTCATGCCCATCCACGCGTATGCGTGGAGGGCGCACGTGCGTCGATCTCGCGACGCAACATACCTGTAGCGCGCCTCTTTTCAAATCTATCTACCCCTCTTCTCTTATTTCCATTTTCTTCTTCTAGTCCCACTTTCCCTACCCCTTCAACGACCACTACCAACCTCTCTCCGCCCCTTTCACCGGCGGCACGAATCACCGGCGACCACCACTTCTGGCGCGGTCCCTCCCTCTCTTCCCCGAATTCTCTTCCTCTCTTTTTTCACTTATATTCTCCATTACCTTCTCCTCCCTCACAAGGTACTTTCATATTGTCTTTTTCTTTGTTTTGCCTCCTCCTTCTTCTTCCTTTAGCTGTAATTCTTTATTCTTCTATTTAGTTAGCTTCATTCATGTTTACTTGCTTGTTTGCTTTCTCCTCTTTTATTTTTCCATTTCTCATGGGTGTTGGGAGTGGAGATTTCTATGGCATTGGTGGATCCCTTTGTTTTATTTGATTTCCTTGCAATATGTGGTGCCCTATGATGATGTGTATTGCCTCGTACGATGTTACATTGTCTCATTTTTTCCAATCTATTTGTTGTTTAAGGGTTGCACACCAAGTGTTTGTTGAAAGGCACATATGAGTTTTGTTGCAACTTTGACTTAATGCTTTCCACTTAGTGTCCTTTCTCACTCACTTGGTCACTCCTATGTGCATTGAGCCTATTATTCTTCATGCTTCTTATTTCACATACTCACCCCCTATGACTTGCTTCTTGTTATTGATGCTTGGGTACATGCCTCTCATGCTCTTCCTTACATGCTAATACCACTCTTGCATCACATGCTAAGTGACATGCCATTACTTCCTATTGTTGTCTTGCTTACATGTTGCAGCTGTCATGTCTCCAAGACACCTATCTTTTTGTGGCTCTTTATCAGTTGCATGACATTTTCCATGTGTGTTTCTTTAAGTTTAATGTATGCTCTTTCCTTCTTTTTAGGATGGTTATCACAAAAGATAAAGGAAAAGCACCAAAGAAGCCGCCTACCAAGAAGGCACCTCAAAGATCCACCACAAAGGCGCACCAAGCACCCACGGCCAAGCCCCTCCTTAAAAAGGCGAGGAGCATCATTAAGATTGATGAACAAGAGAAGGACAACCCTGCGAGGGACTCTATTAAGTTCCCCCTCATGGCCGAAAGGAACTATCACCCGGAACCTCTTCTCAACCGTCTGGCCCACATTATTGAATTTGTCATATCCCGCATTGAGCGGCGGCAGTGGGGGTTCCTCTTGAGAAGACCGCAGGAGGCTAATCTCTCATGGGTGGTGGAGTTTTACTCTAACTTCCACTCACCTTCTCTCACATCAATATTTATGTGCCGAAAGCAAGTTTCCGTCACGAAGGAAGCTATTCAAGGAGTGCTTCAGACTGGACCATTGGCGGATGGGATAGACGCCTACCAAGAGACCTTGAGGCAGCGTTGCGAATTTGGCTTCAACTTCAATTGGGATGCCGTTCTCTGGGTAATTGCCCACCCGGAAGCTTTTTGGATTCAAGGGAGAATAAGATCCCGGCCCAAGGGTATTGACGCACGTTACCTCACTGTGGAAGCTCAAGCGTGGGCCCAAATTTTATCCCATTATGTGCTACCAAGCACCATGGGTCATCTATCACCGCGGAGCTCGCCTTGTTGGTTTGGTGTATACTTACCGAGAAACCGGTCAATGTCCCACTTCTCATCCGACAAGCCATGGGATGTGTCCATGCTAGGGGAAATCTATCCTTCCCCGCCTTGGTAACCGAGTTAATTGCTGCGGCCAGTGTTCCTCGGGAGGCAAAGGATCGGAAAGCACTTATTCCGATGGACGGCGATGTCCTCCCATCCGAAAAATATCTCAAGCCTCCGATATACACTGAGAACCTTGACATAGCCAATCCCATGAGCATTCCCAACACGTCGACTGCACCACCTAGAGCACCCCACCAACGCCTTGAGGATCTCCATAAGAAGGTGGACTGATATGAACGGCAAAACTAACGCCGGTTTGCTTACATAAAGAGGCTTTTGAGTTGTATGACCCCACCTATGGAGGAACCGGAGATTTCCACTTCCACCTCGAACATGAGTAGAGATAGCTTGGATGGAGTGGACAACAGAAGCTACAAGGCCGATCGCCCCTTGCGCCTCACCAATAGCACTGAGGACGGTGCAAACTCTTAAGTGTGGGGAGGTCGTTCGACCAGTCTCCATAGGTAACACCCAATAAACTTTAATTCTTTTTAGGTAAGTAGGATAGATTGCATGGTTAGATTTTACTTTTTGAATACCTTTTGCATCTTAGTTATCTTTTGTTAGGTCTACTTGATAAATGTAATGATTTCCTTCTCAAGAAACTATCATTTTTGGGCAATTCTTGGACAACCCTACCAATTTGAAAAATTTGTGATTTTTGTTGCTAAACTTGTATAGGGAATGTATTTTGGAACATGGTTTTACAGTTGAGAACACAAGCAAGTGAGGCTTGAGCCCATTGCGTGGTTACATTTTATAACCACTTATCTTCCTTCTTGTGCATTATTCTCCCTCTACGAGTGTAATCCTCGATTTGCTTGACTCTATATGTCCATTATTGTGTGTATGAATGCATGTATGTGATTGAGGCCATCACTTTACTTAACCACTTACCCAAATAGCCTTACCCCGAATTGAGCCTATGCTTAATCCACTTGTTCTCAATTTTAGCGCATTACAAGCCAAAAGCAGAAAACCATAAATGTCCTTATTTGAATCCTTGATTAGCTTAGGCTAGAGTGTGTGTGTCATTCAAGTGTGGGAAATGGGAGACATTGGTTGAGGTAAGAGCATGTTTTTGGAAAATATTGGGCATCGGATATATACTCATATGTCTATTGAATGTGTAAGCCATATGCGTTGGTATTTTTGTATATAAATACATCAAGAGAAGAGAAAAGAAAGGGAAAAATAAAACGAAAAGAAAAATGAACAATGAAAAAAATATAGAAGGAAGAACAAAGAAAAAAAAAGAAAGAAAGAAAAAAAAGGGACAAAAATTCCCCAAAGCAAGATTCAATAACCATCAATGCATATGTGTAGACCAAAGGTGAACACGTGAGTATATGGAAAAGTGAGGAATGGGTAGTTAGGTTAATACTCGAATGTATAGGTTGTATATAAGTTAGGTGGGACACTTGGGTTAATCAAAGATTCAAATTCTAGCCCACTTATCCGTATATATATATATATATATATATATATATATACCCCTACCTTGACCCTAGCCCCATTACAACCCAAGAAAAGACCTCATGATATGTGTATGCATGCATAGAATAATTGTTGATTGTTAAAGGAAGAACAAATTTTGGAAAGCATGAAATAGAGGAGAATTGAGTGATTAACCCTACACACCGAGCGAATAGAGTGCAAACATTTCCGGTGAGGGTTCGAAGCTCATTCCTTGTTCTCAGCTTTCACGAGCGTTCTTCATGCAAGATTAGGCACCTTATTTTGATGCTTGAATTGGTAGAGTTCATATATCACCTTATCGTGTTGCCCTATGTACTCATATATGTTCTTGGAAGATTGATTTGCTTTGACCAAGTAGATACTAGCATTCATTTTAAGTTGCATTTATATAGGTAGATTGCATCTCATGAATCTTATCCTTTTGTGGAGCTTTGATCTTTGATTCTCCTTCAAGCATGAGGACATGCTTGGTCTAAGTGTGGGGATATTGATAAACCCCATTTTTAGGGTTTATCTTGTATGGATTTTGAAGGCTTTATCAGTGATCTTCCACACTTATTCATACAAAATCATATGACTTTGTGTTCCTTTCCCAACATTGCTTCATGAAAGAAAACATGCCTCTTTTGCATTAAATTATATATATTTAAATCCTCATCTCTTACCATTCGATGTCATGATCCGTCTGTTGAGTGATTTCAGAAGTTATAGGGCAAAGATGGCTTAGAAGGGAGAAAAGAAGCATGCATAAATGAAAGGAACATAAAAGATGGAGCTTTGGAGTATTGGGTAGCGACGCATACGTGTGCCTTGCGCGTACGCGTGGATGCGCGCCACCAAGGTCGGTACGAGGAAGCCAAAGCCAAAGCTGGCACGTTTTCATGGCTAGGCCAGATCCCCAGGGACGCGCACGCATGCCAGATGCGTGCGCGTGGATTGTACAAGCTCCAGGGACGCGTACGCGTGCTGTGCGCATACGCGTCGATGCCGCACGTGACTTTTAAAGAGAAAACGTGACCAGCGATTTCAGGGCAGTTACAGACGCTGTTTGGAGCAGAATTCTGGCGGGAAAAGGCATAAGAAGACCAAAGATTGAAGGGATCCACATCTATTGACTCATTTTTAGATATTTTTAGTTGGAAGTTACATTTTTAGAGAGAGAAACTCCAACTTCTCTCTAGCTTCTCTCTAGGATTTAGCTTCTATAATTTGGAATTCTCTTGTTGAATTTGGTGAGATCTATTGTCAATTCTCTTCTACTTTGCTTCCAATTGTAGATATAGATTCTCATACTCTCAAATTAGTTCTTGTTGTTCAAGTTACTTGTGGATCTTAGCTTTTGGATGTTGCTACTTCTATTTCCATTGATACATTGAGGTAATTCAAGTTCTTAGCCTTCAATTGTTTGATTGTTGTTAATCTCTTGTAGTGGACACCTTTGAATTCAATTTATTATTAATTTTACAATGCCTCTCATCATTACTCTCCAAGTATTTGAGAAAATGCCAACTTTAACTATGGAGTAGACTTTTCTTACTTGGCTTAGAGGTTGAGATATTGGAGACACTTGAATTGTTAATATCTTTTGTTGATTATCAATTGGAAATTGCTAATTAATTTGCATGTCACTAAAGCTAGACTTCTCTAGGGTTAGGCTAGGACTTGTGAATCCAAATTGATTACTTTCACTTGACTTTCCTTCAAACTATAGGTTAACTAAGTGAAGCAATAACTAATTGTGATTAAAATTGATAGAAATAATGATGATAGGGAGTCCAATCCTCACTTCTAGCCAAGGCTTTAATATCATTTGATTTTCATTCACATTACTAGCTTGTTCCTTTCTAACTAAAAATGTGCATCTTGGAGCACTCCTAGGGAGAACGACTCGGGACTCATACTCTCGGTTATTGATTTTAGATTGTTTGATGTGGAATTGCGTGTCAGTTTAAACTATACTACGATTGGATTTCTTGATAAATTCTATACTAGAATAAAATCACTCATCATGGATATTCCAGTGGAAGTCCATGGAAATTGCAATTCTGTTACAGAAGAGAGACTAACTGAGGCTTAAGTTCAAAGTTGTTAGCTCCAATGGCAGGTACAGAGATACTTCTGCCATAAAAGTCGGAGGTAGGCATGGTGAAGTCACCAAGAACCTTTCTTGGCTCTCCTTCATGTTCGGCCAGGTCTTCAGCTTCTTGTTCGAAATTTTCTGAGAGGTTTTTTTTGCAGTATTGTAATTTAACTTGTTGTAAGCTCCTCCTTAAAGTCCTCTCAGGTTCAAGATCAAGATTAAAGAGATGTTCTTTATCCCTATTCCTGGTCATAAACAAGAAAATAAGAAACCAAGAAAAGAGGAGAATGGGAGCTCTATGTTCAAGAATAGACGACTCCCTGTGAGATGTGAAGAAAGAAGAAAAGGAAGAATGAAGATAGAAGAAGAAGAAGAAGAAGAAGAATTCAAATAAAGAGAGAAGAAGAATTCGAAAATTAAAAGTGAGAAGAGAAATAAGAATTAAAATATTTTTTTGTTTTTTATTTTATTTATTTATTTATTCAAAAATAAAAGCTAATTTAATTAAAAAGAACTAAAAATTAATTAATGAATTTTGAAAAAGAAGAGAGAGAAATAGAAGAAGAAATTTTCAAAAATTAGAAGAGAGACGAATTAGTTAAGAAGTTTTGAAAAAGAAGAAAGAGAAAACAAGTAACTAATTAAGAAAATATTTGAAAATAACATAAGATAAAAGATTCGAAAAGATTTGATTTTAAAAATATTTGAAAAAGTTAACAAGATAAGATAAGAATTGAAAAGATTTGAAAAAGATTTAATTTTAAAATTTAAAAGAAGATAAGGTAGAAGAGATAAGATAAGTTAGGTAAGAAGGATAACATAAAGAAGTTAAGAAAATTAAAAAAATTTAAAAATTTAGATTTTGAATTTAAAATTTGAAATTTGAATTTGAATTTAAAATTAAAAAACTTTGAATTTAAAATTTGAAATTTGAAATTTAGATTTTGAATTTCGAAATTGAATTTTGAATTTCGAAGGTTGAATTTTAAATTTTAAATTTTGAAATTTTAAATTTTGAATTTTGAATTTGAAACAACATCAGATAAAGATTTGAAAAAGATTTGATTTTTGAAAAGGTTTGATTTTGAAATTTGAAATAAGATAAGATAAGATTTTTGAATTTTAAAGAAAGATAAAAAGATAAGATAAGATTTTTGAAAAGATTTGATTTTCAAAAGATTTGAATTTTGAAATTTAAAACCAAGATAAGATAAGATAAAAATTTTGAAATTAAAATCTGAAACTTTAATTAAAATTTTCAAAAAATTAATTAAAGATAAGAAAAGATATTTTATTTTTTAGATCTAAGACACCTACTATGCGAAAATTAGAAGGAAAAATAGAAAGAGACACCAAACTTAAAAATTTTAATCTCAAAACAAAGAGAAAAACAAGAACACTTTAAAGATCAAGAAGAACGCCAAGAACAAAACTCAAAGAATTCAACGTACACAAGAGCATGCAAAAGACACCAAATTTAAAAATTTTGAAAACCAAAGACAAAATTTTAAAAAATTTAAAGAAAAGACAGAAGAAAACGCCAAACTTAAACATTGACATAAGACTCAAATCAAAAGAAACTATTTTTGAAAATTTTTTAGAAAGAAAGACTTAAAGAATTTGAAAATTTCAACAAGAACAGAAACAAAAGACTCAAACCAAAAACAAAGATTAAATAAAGTAAAGAAAAGATTTTTGAAACATTTTTGAAATTTTTTTTTGAAAATTTTTTTGATTTTTTGAAAAAAGAAAAACGAAATAAAATACTCTAACAAAATTAATGACAATACCTAATCTAAGGAACAAGATAATCCGTCAGTTGTCCAAACTCAAACAATCCCCGACAACGGTGTCAAAAACTTGGTGCACGAATCTCCACACTTCGTACAACTGTCCCAGCAAGTGCATTAGGTCATCCAACTAATACCTGAGCGAGTCAGGGTTGATCCCACGAAGATTGTAATTTGAAGCAAGCTATGGTTATCTTGTAGATCTTAGTTAGACGAATAGAAAGGTAGGTGGTTTGACTAATTGCATAAAAGAAAATAAGGAGATCTAAACTAGGTTGACCTGTTTATAATGATAAGAAGATAGTTAAGGCTTGGAGATGCTTTTTTCTTTTGGATTAACTCTGGTCTTACAGTCTTCTTCAATTGTGAATCATTTCTTCTATTGCAGGCTGTATGTGATCAACGCCGTATGGTCGCGGTCGCCAATGTCCTCCAGATCTGAATCCCAGGGTTAGTGTGGATCCATTCTGATTGAGGGTGAAGCACCTACAGTCCATTCTCCTTAATGGTCTTTCTCAAAATGCCACAGACAAGGTCGGATCTTCCAGATCAGAGAATGCTGCACCTTTGGGTTCTAGCTTCTACCACAGAGACCCTAATCTCCCCAGACCTCGGCTGAACTGGTGTCTCAAGAATTCCCCAACGAAGTCGTGGATTAGCCATCTAAGAGATGTATCATCAAGCCGGTGGTTCAATGCTTTCTAGTTACGTATTCACACGAACCCAAGAAGAACACAGGTGGTTGTCAGCCATGTGGTATTAATATGAAGAACGAAGATGATTGTCACGGGTCATCCCATTCATCAAGTTGAAGAACGAAGATACATCTTAGAATTGAATTAAACATGGATTGAAGAGAAACAGTAATACTTTTATTAATCCATAAAAAGAATGATACACAAAAATATGGCAAAAATTCCTCCAAGATTATGTAAAATATCCCTTAAATACTAAACTAATGACTAAGGATTACATAAGAAGGGTAAAACAGTCTTTTTAGTGCTAAAATCCACTTCCGAGACCCACTTGGTGAGTGTTTGGGTTGAGCTTTGATGAGATCCACGTGCTATGAGGCTCTAGGGTGTTGAACACTGGCTAGGGAGTCCTCTTTGGGCGTTTGGACGCTGGTCTCCTCCTTTGGGCGCTGGACGCTTGGACTGGGGCAGGAGGCTGGCGTTGGACGCCAGTTTTGGGCCTTCTATTCTGAAGCAAAGTATACACTATTATACATTATTGGAAAGCTCTAGATGTTAGATTTTCATAGCCGTTGAGAAAGCTCCATTTGGACTTTTGCGGCTCTAGAAAATCTCTTACAAGTGCAAGGAGGTCAGATCAATACAGCATATGCAGTGCTTTCTCTGTCTCTGAATCAGACTTTTGCTCCAGCTCCTCAATTTCTGCCAGAAAATACTTGAAATTGTAAAAAAATAGAAAAACTCAAAGTAGAATCCAAAAATATGAATTTTACACTAAAAGCTATAAAAACTTAATAAAAATTAAATAAAACATGCTAAAAACTATATGAAAATGATGCCAAAAAGCATATAAGTTCATATATCTACATATGTTTTGTTATCTTGTATTGGTATCTTATCCTTTACGCTTTTAGTTATCGTGTGAATGCTTCACATCTTTTGTATCTCAGTTTTTGATCTGTAATCCTTCATCGGGCTTCTCGTACTATTATTCCTTTCCATATATATATATATATAGTATATTATTGTATAAGCCTTAGAACTATCGTGGCACTTAGTTATACTTTGCTTTACTGCTAGAGGTAAGGCTTAGGGTAATTAGGGTGTTACATTAAACGCGTATGGCATGCCAAAGTCAAAGAGAGGGCGATGTACAGAAACATGAAACTCGGGCTTGTGTTAAACGTAGATGCGGGTCCATAACGTGCTCCAAATGAAGACTCCGTCCCGCGCTGGGTCCTCATAGCTCAGGATGAGACGAAACTCATGGAACTCCTCTGCCAAACCCATCTGGGGAGGGGGAAAAGAAAGAAAAGAGGGGTGTCTAAGGTCTTTGTGTCTATGTTGTCAAGAAACAGAAAAAGAACAAACACAGAAACACGAGACACAAATATATGCAACAAGTAAATAGAATAAACCATTCAGAAATGGCAATAAATAATTCAAAGGAAGTACATATGCGCAAACAAGATGATGCATGCCTATTCCTAGCGCAGGCCATGAGCTCGTGCGTCGGTTGTTTTACCGCAACCCGACGTTATTCAGGGCGAACCCCGAATTTGGTTTCCTTACCATGTTAGTCAGACATAATTATCATGGGTGAACCCATGTCAGTTAGGATATCATGGCATCACAGCAAGAAACAGGCTATCAGTTAGGCGAACATTCTCGCATTAGCAACCTTAGGCTATCAGTTAAGCGGGCACTTTCGTATTAGCAATTCTCAACTTTCTGTTTCATGCATTATTTCTCATTTTCTTTTCTTTCTTTTATACATCTGCATCACCTTATAGCTAAGCATACCTCTGCATCACCAAGTAGCTAAACGTACCTCCGCATCACCATAATACTAGGCGTACCTCCGCATCACCGCTTAACTTTAAATTCTTCTTAGAGACAACTTTCATACCTTTGTTTAACTAAGTTCACACATGCTGTCAAATTTGCACATACCCATTGAATCTAAATCAAGGTTTTACCATGTGTGGATTAGAATTGAATTTGATAGCCAACTTAGTAAAATGTACTGCTGCACTCAAGAGAATTCAAAAAGATTACAGCAGGCAGCCCTGTTTTTGAAAAATCTATAATAAATTTAATTCTAATCCGTTATTTCTAGATTTTGGTGAGGATACAATCAACACACCTAAGTTTTAGAATAAATAAGTTTCAGATTAATAGCACTTTCTTTGGTTAAATAAATGGCAATTGGAAGTGCTGCCCTGTTTCTATAAATTGGTTCTGAAATTCCTGCAAATAGCCCAGCTTCCAAGAGACATAATTAACTCTACAAAATAGTTATAGACATGAATTTGTACTCACTTAAAATAGACTTACAGATCTTTAAAATCCTATTTGAAGAAACCAAAAATTCCAAATATATCAAAAGTTCTAGTGGCTGGAAGTTGATACTGCAGAACCAGAAAAACCAAAAAATTCTGCAACAACCACTAAATTTCAAAAATTCATATCTTCCAAACTACTTAGCCAAATTATCTGAAATTTTTATGGAGGAATCTTGACTTCTTGAAGTTTGATAGAAAAATAATTTGGATCGAAAATAAAGTCTAGATTGCTCCCAGTTTTTAATTTTAAGTTGCTGCCAAATATGTAGAAAATTCTGCATTAAGTAATTTAACAACCCTTCATACCAAATTTTATATTCAAGCCTAAAATTCCATTAAAACCATAATTCTAACTTTCTTTTGACTAATCTAAGTTGCCAAAGAGATTAGCACAGTCCCAGGAGTTCAATCTATCAATTCACCCTTTTCACAAGTGTACATATACTAAATTGAACATGTATTTTTCTTCACTATCATAAACAAAATTTTCTTCTATAGGCGCTCATCATCAATCATACACATAACAAATCATCAATCATCATCTTTCAAACACATACAGCAACAAACTAAATATCCTGTCTATGAACTATCATTCATTGCAAGCACATACAACATCAAATATAATATTCTGTCTATCCTATCCCTTACCTTCCTTCAAGAATTCACAAACCAAGGTCTGTCCTTTGCTACCTTATATTAGAAAACTCTAACAAACGTAATTAAAGAATTTTGTCAGTTCACAGGGCCAATTGGCAGAACTTCCTATAGATTAAGGAAAAGGATTTTTACTCTTGTGATGGGATGAATTTGATTGGGTAGGTCATCATTTAAAGAAATTGAAGCTTAACAAGGGTAGAACCTTTGAATTAGGAAGAACAACAGAGCACAGTGTTACCGATTCTTACCTAACAAAAAAATACCAAGGGAATCAGAAAGAAAAAGGGTTGGGTTTCTTCTTTGGCTTCAGGTAGCAGCTCCTTTGATGGTCTTCTTCTTCCTTCTTGATGATGATGTACGCAAATGATGATGATCCTGTTGACGTTTCCTGCTTCTCTTCCTTGATCAATCGCTACTTTTACTTCCTTTGTCCTCTTCATGTGGTTTCTGGAGGAATTGAAGGGTAGAGCTTATCCATGTATATATCCATAGGAGGTGGAAAATGGTGAGCTAGTGTAGCAAGACTTCGTGGCTTCCTCCGCTTGCAATACCATATCACAGAATTCATTGCATGAAAAGGTGACCATGTTTCCCCCTGTAGTACCTCTCGGTTGTGAGAGAGGAAAAGGGAATGAGTTTAATCATAGTTCCCTTGGGCTTTGGTTTAGTTAATGGAAGCTTGGTTTGGTTAAACTGGGAGAAGGAAAAAAACTATGACTTTGCAACAGAGAAAGGAAAAACTAGGTTAATAGTTAGTAACGCATCTAGGGTTGTTCCTTTACTAACTTATTATCCATGCTATATATATATTATCTACTAACTTATTGTAATAATCCCATCAATTGCATTCTTTATGCTTACATTATCATACCGCCTTACTAATTATTTATTTTCTGCATTTTTACTTTCTGCTTCTTACATACATAACTACATTTTCTATTTTTGCTATGCCTTCTTCCCTTTCCACTCCTTGATCCACTTCGGGTCATCTGGTATCAGAGACTGATGGGGAAGTAGAAATGCTATTATTATCATTAAACTATCTCTGAGGTTCATGGATCTGGAAATTATGTATAATGTTCATGTTTAAGTTTACTGTTCATGTTCCTAATCTCTGTACATATCTAACAAAACTATTCTTTAAGTCTGGAAGTACGGGCTATTTAATCTTATCAATTAAAGGGACTGTAGCAGTAAGACCCTGGTTGTAGGGCAGTAAGGCTAATTTGACGATGTTTTTGAAGGTGATAAGATCTTAACGTAAGCTTTCCTGGTGCCTATGGATTTAAAGATATTAAAAAAAGAGTTATAATTTTCAGATTCAAAAATTTGAGTGATAGTTTAGTGATGATATAAATGTTCTGTCTGAACCAAAGGAGGGCAATGATCTCAGATTCTTTTTTAATATGTCTAACCTCTTCTGTTCACTCTCTAGACTCTCTCCATTAGGGGATTGGTGCACGAAATTGTGATCTAAATGGCGCCAACAACTTGGTACGCCCAATCTTAATCTCAATCCTTTGTCACAACTTCACACAACTAACCAGCAAGTGCACTGGGTCGTCCAAGTAATAAACCTTACGTGAGTAAGGGTCGATCCCAGGAGATTGTCGGCTTGAAGTAAGCTATGGTCACCTTGTAAATCTCAGTTTGGCAGAATTAAATGGTTATAGAGTTTTGATAATTAAAAGATAAATAAAATATAAAATAAAGATAGAGATACTTATGTAATTCATTGGTGAGAATTTCAGATAAGCGTATGGAGTTGCTTTGTTCCTTCTGAATCTCCGCTTTCCTACTGCTTTCATCCAATCCTTCCTACTCCTTTCCATGGCAAGCTTTATGCAGGGCATCACCGTTGTTAATGGCTACTTCCCGTCCTCTTAGTGAAAATGGTCCAAAATGCACTGTCACCGCACGGCTAATCATCTGTCAGTTCTCGATCATACTGGAATAGGATTCAGTAATCCTTTTACGTCTGTCACTACGCCCAGCACTCGCGAGTTTGAAGCTCGTCACAGCCATCTCTTCCCGGATCCTACTCGGAATACAACAGACAAGGTTTAGACTTTCCGAATCTCAAGAATGGCTGCCAATAATTCTAGCCTATACCACGAAGATTCTGATCATGAATCAGAAGGCTAAGAGATACACATTCAAGCTTGTTTGCATGTAGAACGGAAGTGTTTGTCAAGCACGTGTTGATAATTGAGAATGATGATGAGCGTCACATAATCATCACATTCATCATGTTCTTGTGTGCGAATGAATATCTTAGAGAAGAAATAGGCTTGAATTGAATAGAAAAATAATAGTACTTTGCATTAATTCATGAGGAACAGCAGAGCTCCACACCTTAATCTATGGTGTGTAAAAACTCTACCGTTGAAAATATATAAGTGAAAAGAGGGTAGACATGGCCGAGTGGCCAGCCTCCCATGGAAGTCTAGAGATCTCAAAATGATTCCAAGATAAAATATGAACAAAAGATAGTAAAAAGTCCTATTTATACTAAACTAGTTACTAGGGTTTACAAAAATGAGTAAATGATGCAGAAATCTACTTCCGGGGCCCACTTGGTGTGTGCTTGGGCTGAGCATTGAAGGTTTCACATGTAGAGGTCTTCCTTGGAGTTAAACACCAATTTGGCATTCAACTTCATGATTGTTCCTAAATATTGAGCAACTTGCTCTTCAGCAATGTCTTCATCTTCTTCAGAAGATGAATAGTCATCAAAGCTCATGAATGGTAAAAGAAGGTTCAATGGAATCTCTATGGTCTCTAAATGAGCCTTAGATTCCTTTGGTTCCTCAAAGGGAAACTCCTTATTGGTCACTGAACGTCCCAAGAGGTTTTCCTCACTAGGATTCACGTCTTCCTCCTCCTCTCTGGGTTCGGCCACACCAAGTAAGGTTATGGCCTTGCACTCTCCCTTGGAATTCTCTTCTGTATTGCTTAGGAGAGTACTGGGAGGCGTTTCAGTGACCCTTTTACTCAGCTGGACCACTTGTGCCTCCAGATTTCTAATGGAGGACCTTGTTTCATTCATGAAACTTAGAGTGGCTTTAGATAGATCAGAGACTGTATTCGCTAAGCTAGATGGATTTTGCTCAGAATTCTCTGTCTGTTGCTGAGTGGATGATGGAAAAGGCTTGCTATTGCTAAACCTGTTTCTTCCACCATTATTAAAGCCTTGTTGAGGCTTTTATTGATCCTTCCATGATAAATTTAGATGATTTCTCCATGAGGGATTATAGGTATTTCCATAGGGTTCCCCCATGTAATTCACCTCTGCTATTGCAGGGTTCTCAGGATCATAAGCTTCTTCTTCAGAAGATGCCTCTTGTGTACTGTTGGAAGCAGCTTGCAATCCATTCAGACTCTGAGAAATCATATTGACTTGCTGAGTCAATATTTTATTCTGAGCCAATATGGTATTCAGAGTAAAATTTCAAGAACTCCCTTCCTCTGAGGCGTCCCATTACTCACAGGATTCCTTTTAGAAGTGTACATGAACTGGTTATTTGCAACCATGTCAATGAGTTCTTGAGCTTCTGCAGGCGTTTTCTTTAGGTGAATGGATCCACCTGCAGAATGGTCCAATAACATCTTAGATAATTCAGACAGACCATCATAGAATATATCCAGGATGGTCCATTCTGAAAGCATGTCAGAATGACACTTTTTAGTCAGTTGCTTATATCTCTCCCAAGCTTCATAGAGGGATTCACCTTCTTTCTGTTTGAAGGTTTGAATATCCACTCTAAGCTTGCTAAGCTTTTGAGGAGGAAAGAACTTGGCTAAGAAAGTCATGACCAGCTTATCCCAAGAGTTCAGGCTATCTTTAGGTTGAGAGTCCAACCATATTCTAGCTCTGTCTCTTACAGCAAATGGGAAAAGCATAAGCCTGTAGACCTCAGAGTCAACCCCATTGGTCTTAACAGTATCACAGATCTACAAAAATTCAGTTAAGAACTAAAAAGGATCTTCTGATAGAAGTCCATGGAACTTACAGTTCTGTTGCATCAGAGAAACTAATTGAGGCTTTAGCTCAAAATTGTTTGCTCCAATGGCAGGGATTGAGATGCTTCTTCCATGTAAATTGGAATTGGGTGCAGTAAAGTCACCAAGCATCTTCCTTGCATTGTTATTATTTTCGGCCATGTCTCCTTCTTTTTCGAAAATTTCTGTCAGATTTTCTCCAGAGAGTTGTGCTTTAGCTTCCCTTAGCTTCCTCTTCAGAGTCCTTTCAGGTTTAGGATCAGCTTCAACAAGAATGTTCTTATCCTTGTTCCTACTCATATGAAAAAGAAGAGAACAGAAAATAATAGGGATCCTCTTTGCCACAGTAGAGAGGTTCCTTTATGTGAGTAGAAGAGAAGGAAAAGAATTCAAACACAGAAGGAAGGAGAGGGTTCGAATTTTTAAGAAGAAGAGAAGTGTTAGTAGATAAATAAATAATTAGAAGGAGGTGAGAGAGTAGAATTTTCGAAAATTAAATAAAATAAAATAGAAATATTTTTGTTTTTAAATTTAAAATTAAAATTAAAATTCAAAAATTTAAAAAAAAGAAAAATTAAATTAAATTAAAAGTTAAAATAATTAGTTAATTAAAAAGGAATTTTGAAAAAGAGGAAGGTAATTTTCGAAAATTGGAGAGAGAATTAGTTAGGTAGTTTTGAAAAAGATATGATTGAAATAGTAAACTTTTAAAATCAAACAAAAAGTCAAGTAGTTAATTGAAAAAGATTTGAAAATCAATTTTTGAAAAGTTAAGAAGTTCGAAAAGAAGTTAGAAAAGATTTTGAAATTGATTTTGAAAAGGATGTGATTGAAACTTATTTTGAAAAAGATTTGAAAAAGAAATTTAAAAAGATTTGATTTTGAAAATTAAAGTTAATTACTTGACTAACAAGAAACAGAAAGATATGATTTTAAAATTTAAAGATTGAACATTTCTTAAAAAGCAAGTAACAAACATAAAAATTTTTGAATCAATCACATTAATTGTTAGCATTAATTTCGAAAATATGAAATGGAAATAAGAAAAATATTTTGAAAATCAAAATTAAAATTTTTGAAAATATGAAAGAAAGAAAGAAAAAAAAAATGAAAAAGATTTGATTTTTTTGAAAATGATTTGAAAAAGATAGAATTTTTAAATTGAAAATTTGACTTGACTCATAAGAAATAACTAAATTTTAAAACTTTTTGACTAAATCAAATCAAATTTTCAAAAATTTTTGAGAGAATAAGGGAAAGATATTTTTTTATTTTTGAATTTTTAATGATGAAAGAGAAAAACATCAAAAAGACTCAATGCATGAAAATTTTGGATCAAAATAAATGATGCATGCAAGAACACTATGAATGTCAAGATGAACACCAAGAACACTTTGAATGTCAAGATGAACACCAAAAACTTATTTTTGAAAATTTTTAAGCAAAGAAAAACATGCAAGACACCAAACTTAAAAATATTTCATGTATAGACACTAACAAATTGAAAATGCATATGAAAAACAAGAAAAGACACAAAACAAGAAAATATGAAGATCAAACAAGGAGGTTCATCAAGAACAACTTGAAGATTATGAAGAACACCATGCATGAGTTTCAAAAATTGTAAGAAAATTTAAAAAGATGCAATTGACACCAAACTTAAGAATTGACACAAGACTCAAACAAGAAACATCAAAATTATTTTTGGTTTTATGATTTTATTAAATATTTTTTTTTTCGAAAATTATTTGGAAAAAATAAAAATAAGGATTTCAAAATTTTTAATGAGAATTCCAGGAATCATGCAATGTTAGTCTAAAGCTTCGGTCCAGGAATTAGACATGGCTCACTAGCCAACCAAGCTTTCAGTGAAAGCTCCGGTCCAAAACACTAGACATGGCCAATGGCCAGCCAAGGACTCTTGCCATGATAAGTGGAAGCCTCAGTCCAAAATTTTAGACATGGCTTGACAGCCAGCCAGGCTTCAACAGTTCATGAAGAAACTCTAAAATTCATCCTTAAAAATTCTGAAGCCATAGAATAATTTATTTAAAATTTTTTTTTTTCGAAAATAAGAATAATAAAAACAAAAAGATTAAAATTAAAATAAAATTACCTAATCTGAGCAACAAGATGAACCATCAGTTGTCCAAACTCGAACAATCCCCGGCAACGGCGCCAAAAACATGGTGCACGAAATTGTGATCTCAATGGCGCCAACAACTTGGTACGCACAATCGTAATCTCAATTCTTTGTCACAACTTCGCACAACTAACCAGCAAGTGCACTGGGTCATCCAAGTAATAAACCTTACGTGAGTAAAGGTCGATCCCACGGAGATTGTCGGCTTGAAGCAAAATATAAATAAAATATAAAATAAAGATAGAGATACTTATGTAATTCATTGGTGAGAATTTCAGATAAGCGTATGGAGTTGCTTTGTTCCTTCTGAATCTCCGCTTTCCTACTGCTTTCATCCAATCCTTCCTACTCCTTTCCATGGCAAGCTTTATGCAGGGCATCACCGTTGTCAATGGCTACTTCCCGTCCTCTCAGTGAAAATGGTCCAAAATACGCTCTCACCGCATGGCTAATTATATGTCGGTTCTCGATCATAATGGAATAGGATTCAGTAATCCTTTTGCGTCTGTCACTACGCCCAGCACTCGCGAGTTTGAAGCTCGTCACAGCCATCCCTTCCCAAATCCTACTCGGAATACCACAGACAAGGTTTAGACTTTCCGGATCTCAATAATGGCCGCCAATAATTCTAGCCTATACCACGAAGACTCTGATCATGAATCAGAAGGCTAAGAGATACACATTCAAGCTTGTTTGCATGTAGAACGGAAGTGTTTGTCAAGCACGTGTTGATAATTGAGAATGATGATGAGCGTCACATAATCATCACATTCATCATGTTCTTGTGTGCGAATGAATATCTTAGAGAAGAAATAGGCTTGAATTGAATAGAAAAACAATAGTACTTTGCATTAATTCATGAGGAATAGCAGAGCTCCACACCTTAATCTATGGTGTGTAGAAACTCTACCGTTGAAAATACATAAGTGAAAAGAGGGTAGACATGGCCGAGTGGCCAGCCTCCCATGGAGGTCTAGAGATCCCAAAATGATCCCAAGATAAAAGATGAACAAAAGATAGTAAAAAGTCCTATTTATACTAAACTAGTTACTAGGGTTTACAAAATGAGTAAATGATGCAGAAATCTACTTCCGGGGCCCACTTGGTGTGTGATTGGGCTGAGCATTGAAGCTTTCACGTGTAGAGGTCTTCCTTGGAGTTAAACGCTGTAACGACCCAATTTTCAGTACGCCTAGGACATACTAGAAACTGAGTGCTACCAATTTGTCATCCTAATTATTATCTATTATTTATTATATGAGCCTGATTCGTTGTTAAAAGGATAGTTAGTTAGCGAGGTACTTTTTTTTTTTTGAAAACGTTTGAATTAATTAACAGAATCATTTATAATCAATTCACAAATAATAACAGATAAAACAATTATAAACAACCACACATAAATACATCACAAGTAGTTGATAACATTCGGTGATTCAGCCTTTATTAGAATATAGACTGTTAGTTAGAACACCCCTAGATATAGCTAAATAATATCTATATACATGTATATACATATAACATCCCAGGTCTTGACCTGTTCAAGAGGTCCCTAAGCTGGCATCTAGGCTAGCCTAGACTCTATACTCACCTAGTCCCTCTAAACTACTAAACTGAGGGAAAGTACGTTCTAAGTCTTCACAACTCAAGTCAGGTGGAACATCATCAAAAGATAGAATATCATCTGCTACTCCTCTGCACGATCAGACTTTTCCACAGGACGTCTCTCTGGTACATCATGAAGTAGCCACACAACAGGAGTCTCGTACACAGGATTTAAGTTGAAGTTCAAGAACAAACGGGGTGTAGACATTGGCTGGTCTCACAGTATATACATATAAATAAAGAACAATATTCACCCTAGACTCAGAAGACTACCTAGAGAGGAATCCTCTTTGCATAACAGTCATCAGCAAACTACGGAAGGGTACTCATGCTTCCATCTGAAGGGAGAAGGGAGAGAGAAGGGGTAAGAACCGGGGAGTTCTTAGTAGGGCCGGGGTTATTAGTTAAGTTCATTAATTCTGTGTTATTTAGTAGATAAATAGCAAAACACCGAGAAGCAGTAGATAGAAGAAACAAATAAATAGAGAAAATAGAAAGCAAAACACAACCAAAAGAATAAAAGAAAATAAAACACAGACACAGTGAATAGAACACAAACAAAGAAAGCATACATTCATTCAACAATCATAACAGAGGAAATGCACAACCAAGTATGATGCATGTCTGTCCTATGTAGGCCATGAGCTCACGTGTCGGTTTACACCCTGCAGCCCCACATTACCTAGGAACTAGTCCTAGATATGGCTTATTTTCTGTAGGTGAACTTCGGCCTACAGAAGTAGCACTCCCGTAAGTGAACTTCGGCTTACACGAATAGTCTAAACACAACACAACAACTTTCTGTAGGTGAACTTCGGCCTACAGAAATAAAACCTCTGTAAGTGAACTTCGGCTTACAAAAATGGTTTAATCACAACAACTTTCTGTAGGTGAACTTCGGCCAACAGAAATAGCACCTCTGTAAGTGAACTTTGGCTTACAGAAATAGCGCCCCAGTAAGTGAACTTCGGCTTACAGGTATCACAACTCTCTGTAGGTGAACTTCGGCCTACAGGAGCAACACCCTGAGATACATAATTGATATTCACTGCAGGTGAACTTCGGCCTACAGGAATAACAACTTACTATAGGTGAACTTGGGCCTACAGGACCTCTAGGGCCAATCGAAAAGCATCAGATGAACATATAATAGAATATCATACCACAAGGCTTAACTCTTTATTTTTATACTCTTCTCCTCTATTCTCTTTGTTATATTACTCTTTTCTTATTATCATCATTCAATATCATTCTCATTATTCATCATCACTTTCACATTCTTATGCAGTACCTCTTTCATTCTCTGTTCAATCATACTATACAAACTTTACATCTTTCACTTTTACAATATCCTGGCTCAAGCCATTTCTCTTTATCATATTATTCTTTTCTCTTTGTATCTCTTTACTTTACTCTGGTTATTCTGTGCTCTGTGGTACTTTATTCTGCTCTGATTTCTCTGTTTAACATGTGTATTTAAAGCTTATGTAAATTTCAGTATGAATAGTTAGCCTGTCTCAGGTATAGGTTCATTAAGTCTATACTGAAACAGTTTAACTTTTCATATAACACCTAACCCTAGTCCCAACTCAAGTACTAACTAAGTTGCCCTAGTTCGTTCACTAGTCTCTGTCTATTTTTCTGTTATTAAAACATTACAGACTTTTCTTTAGTTTTTATCTTTTCTTCAACTTTTTATCTTTCTTTTATCTTTGCCACACTAATATGTTCTTACCACTCCCTAAGTGTTTTATGAAGGTAATTATGAGATTCTGCGCTTAAAGTTGTCTTTCTAAAGCTTTTACAGAAAACTGCCTTTTCCGCATTATTTTATTATTTTTATTAAAATATTTTTTTTAATTAAATATTATTATTTAATATTTTATTATTATTTATTATTTTATTAATATATTTTCGAAAATTACCTTAACTTTACCTTTAACCTTTAAAATTCACTTTTTACCACCCATAACTTTTAATATTTCTACTTTTACCACCCTAACTTTCAGAAATTACCATATAACCCCTTAAACACCAAAAATTTTACTTCCTTGCCCTTTCTAAGATCTAAAAGGTGTTCTTCAATGTTCTTTACCACACTCAAAGTGTTCTTCGTGTTCTTCGTATATTCTTCAGATTCTTTCTCGGTTTTTACCCGTTTTTCAGTCTTTTCAGCAACCGATTTTTACCAAAATTCAAAATAAATTTCCAGCCACTAAAACCCCATCTTTTCTACATGATTTTAACACAAATTAAACCTCAATTTAAGCTCTAGGGTTTCATTTTCCAGCAGCCACAAGAACACACATTCATAGCTTGAATTTCATCAAATTTCATCAAATTTTCACCAAAATTTCAACAAGAATTACTCATACAAACAATCAATTTCAAGCACAGCCAAACCATATCATAATCACACAACTCAAACACAATCAATCAGGATTAAATTCATCAATTCCTACCATGATTTGCTGCTCCAAATCCGGTTACTCTTTGAAGTGTTCTTAAAGCAATTTTTCCTCCTAAAACACATCAAGAACAACTTTAAATCCACAAACTCTCAACTGACCAAATCTCCCTCAGCACGTTAGGAAGAGATATCTCACCTTAGACTTGCTGGAAATTAACGTTTCTTGGCCCTCAAGTCAAGTTAAGCATGATTCCTAAGGAAGAACATCAAGAAAACACATGTTTTGCATGGTTTTCCTTGAAAACCGAATTGAAGAGGGAGGGAGACAGCCATCTAACCTTATTTCCAGCTTTGATAAGTCACATGGTTATGTAGAAGAAGAAGAGAGGATCATTTTGGTGTTTAGAGTTTTGATTTGAGTTTTAGTTCAGAAGAAATCAAGCTTTGAAGATTAAGTGTTCATGAAAGTTTCTCTCTTTTCTCTCTTGTTATTTTCGGCCAAAATGAAGAAATGAGACAGCCTTGGAGTGTCTTGGGGGTGTAGGGTGAGTTGTGATTGGTTGGCTTGGAGGTGGGTTAAAATAATATTAAAATATCTCAGGTGTATAACTACTAAAACTAGATGTATTGGAACACTTGTAAAAACATCTCTAAAAATTATTTTCTGAGCTACTAGCATAAATGACACTAGTAACATATTTATTATGAGAATAAAACATGTATGATGAGGCCTTAGCATTGCTAAATTCATCAGAGAGTGCTGGTGCTAAGCTACACCAGTAAACCGTAAACCCGGTTAAACCGATTTTCCTGTTTTTAACTAAAACAGACCAGGTAACCTTATAATATCATTCAAGCATTTTCTAATACTAATGTAATGATAATATTATACTATTATCTCTCTCCTCTCATGAATCGAGTCTGGTTCGTCAAACAGAGACTATTTACGAAAATCAGAATCAAAACTGCCAACCGATACGGTTCAAAAACTAGGTTCTACGTGACTGCGTTATTGAGCTTGCCTCAAAAAGGGTTCTACCTTAAAGATGACATAGTGACAATGAGGATTGAATTTCTTGATGATATAGAAGAGGTTCTCCCCTTACTGATCTTCCGGAGGATTCCATGCCTTCGGAAAAGATCTCGCATACTCGAAAATCAGGGTTGTTACAAACGCCAGTTTATAACCTGTTTCTGGCGTTTAACTCTGCTTAGCAACCTGTTTCTGGCGTTTAACTCTAGAATAGGGCAGAGAGCTGGAGTTGAACTCCAGTTTGCGTCGTCTAAACTCATGCAAAGTATGGACTATTATATATTTCTGGAAAGCCCTGGATGTCTACTTTCCAACGCATTTGAGAATGCGCCAGTTGGACTTCTGTAGCTCCAGAAAATCCACTTTGAGTGCAGGGAGGTCAGAATCCAACAGCATCTGCAGTCCTTCTTCAACCTCTGAATCTGATTTTTGCTCAAGTCCCTCAATTTCAGCCAGAAAATACCTGAAATCACAGAAAAACACACAAACTCATATTAAAGTCCAGACATGTGAATTTTGTTTAAAAACTATTAAAAATATACTAAAAACTAACTAAATCATACTAAAAACTATGTAAAAATAATGCCAAAAAGCGTATAAATTATCCGCTCATCAGGGATCTTCTCCGTCTTCTTCCTCCACTTCCTTACCCCATTCTTCTTCCAATCATCTTACTGAGAAAGTAAGTCGACCTGAGGAACTTTCTCCCAAACATAATATCTTCGAAGAAGAAGTTTTCTTCGAAGATATCAGTCAAGCCATAGACAACTGGGAAATACCCAAAATCCCTCAAGATGAGTTATATGCCCCCAATGACAACAAAAGAAAATCATATTACATTATCAAAACCGTTGAAAACAATATTTCTTTAGGACCAGACTTCGGCGAGGAATTCCATCTTTTAACCAAGCAACCTGTCAGAGAACATTGATGAATCCATATTTGATGATGATTTTTTGTTAGAGTTGAATGGATTTTCATCATATAAACTTGCACTTATTCCCTTGAATAGCATGCTTTTGAACTTCCCTCCTAAATTACGCTTGATTATGAAAATATGCTCTTTTGTGCCTAATTTAATCTATTTTATTCCATTTGCCTTCCATTCGATGCCTTGATGTTGTTTTCGAGTGATTTCAGGTGTATAAGGTAAAAATGGGTTGGAGAAAATGGAAGAAGCGCATGCAAAGTGGAGGAAACATGAAGAATCAAAGGAGATGAGTTCAGAGACGAGTGCATGCGCACGGCTGCTTGTGCGTACGCACAGCTGCCTAATCAGAGCACGTGGATTGCTTCAAGCGCGTCGCGCGTCCATTCAAGCATCGCCTAGTGTGCGTGCGCATGGCTACTTGTGCGTAGGCACAGGACGGGATTTTTCGCAAGGTGTGCGGACACACGCATCTGTACGTTTGCACATGTGTCCGCACATGACTTCATTAAAAGAGCACGTGATTCGCGATTTGGGGGCTTTGGAGGCCCATTTATGAAGTTTTCTAGCTCATATTGGAGGGGAAATGAGGGACATAACATAGCATATCATTAGTATAGTTTAGGAAGTGGTAGGAAGTTTTTAGTTTGGTTTTTCTCTAAGTTTTTCATTATCTCTATTAGGGTTTATATTAGGGTTTTACATTCAAGTGACATTTCTATTTTTGATATTGGATTTTGCTAGCTTTTACTGTAAGTATTCTTGTCTTATTACTCTTTATAGTTACATTGTCATTATTCTTTCTTCTAATTCAAGTTATAGTTCAATTTTGCTTCACTCTTGCAATTTCAATTTCTTGTTGATGAATTTGATGTTTGTTGTTTGTTTCATGCTTTCTTGTGTAATTCTTGTTGATTGAGATCAATTGTTGCTTTTAGTTTCAAGCATTTTCTCATTTTCTCCATATTTAAGGTTTTTGCCCACCAAGTGTTTGAAAAAATGTCAAACATGGTTTTAGGCTAAATTTTTAGTTCTTGGATTGGGTAAAGTGAGCAATTGGGTTTCTAGAGTTGGAATGTCCAACATTTAGTTTCAATTCTTGGATTGCTAATTGTTCTTGTTCCCACTAACGCTAATTTGTTGCTAAGGCAATTAGCAAGCAATTTAGGATTTGTGGGTTGAGAACACTTATGCTCATTTAACTTACTTTTCGATGTGACGGTTGATCAAGTGAGACTAATCCATCATTGTCATAGTTGTGGTTCCAACAAGGAAAAGACCCTTATTTCACTCCAAGCCAAGACTCTTTTTATGCTTTCAATCTTTCATACACTTCTATGTTAATCTCTTTTATACTTTACTTGTTTATATTACATAGTCGGTTCTTTAATTTCTTCATTAGTTCAATCATTACAATTTTGCATGTTCGTTTATTGCTTCATATGTTTATTTCTTCATTGACAACCCCTTGATCACTACAACTGGATTTGCACTCTCATTGTTCTAAAGTACTCCTTGGGAGACGACTCGGGAGTCAAATACTCTCGGTTTTGAATTAGTTTTGAATTGTGACACATCTTGTGAGTTTCCAATTTGATTGATGGCCAACTTGTTGGATTAGGAGAATACTTACAACACCAATTCCATTTTGGATAATCAAGTTCCTAACCCGTGCATTTGGGGCTTTCCTATCAAATTTTGGCGCTGTTACCGGGGGATTCACTTTAAGTGCAATAAGTGCTACAATTTTGGTTGTTGTAAATATGTGAATAGTGTAAATACTTAATTTTTGATTTGCTACTTGGCATTAATTGTAGATACTACTTTTCTCTTTAGTTAGTCTTAGTAGTCGTTGATTGTTAAGTTAGTTCTTGTTTACTTACCTACATTTATTTTGCCTTTCATAATTGCATGGTTTTATTGCCTCCTCAGTTGAATGACACAGTCGCTTCCAGACTCGAGCTTGGCCACTTTTGATCTGGAAATTAAAAGAACTTTAACTCATATAAGGCAAGCTCGGCGTTGGCTAGCTTTTGTGAATAGTGAATTGGGTTCCCTTGAGGAGCACTTCAATTCACTATCACCAACCATCCGTGACCATCATTCTCCAATCAAGGAGGAGACTCTATGTTCATCTGTGGGGAGTACTGAATTCTCTTTGAGTGACTCCGATGACACCGTCATGGCGGACCCACCTTGAAGGAGGCCGGAGCTCCTAATCTTGACTTGCAACAGCTTCAAATTTTGTATCCGGCTTTAGATCTCAATTTTGAGCTCAAGTCTGGCACGATAAACTTGCTTCCCAAATACAATGGACTACCTGGGGAAGATCCTTTGATGCTTCTAAAGGATTCCCAAGTTGCATGTGCAACTGCGAGAAGACATGGGGTAGATGAAGCTGCAGTGTTGGTCTTCGCTTTCCCTTTCTCTTTGGAGGGAAAAGCAAAGAAGTGGTTTTTTACTCAACCAGGTGAAGTTAGATCCAACTGGGACTTGTTGTGTAAAGAATTTTTGGAAAAGTTCTACCCTCCTAAAAAAATAGACAAGTTGCGAAGAGAGATCTCTTGCATTGTGCAATGAGATGGGGAGACTTTGTATGAATACTGGGAGAGATTCAAGAAGTTGCTGGAGCCTTGCCCTCACCACCGGATTGATGAGTTGGTTCTTATCAGCTATTTCTGTCAAGGAATGCACCACCATGACAAGCTTCTCCTAGATGTCGCGAGTGGAGGATCATTGACCAAAAACAAGACCGCTGCAGAAGCGTGGAAAGTTATATCAGACTTGGCGGACTCAACTCAGCACTCAAGGGCAAGAAGTCCACAACCGAAAGCTTTGAGTGAAGTTTCTCCCTCCAGGGATGCCATTTTGACCAAGACCCTCGGTGAGATGACAATCTTGTTGAGACAAATCACCCAAGGGCAACAAATTCCTCAAGCCTTGATAAATGGTCTACCTCAACCTCCAAGGATCGAAGGACCAGCAAGGATATGTGGTGTTTGTGCTTGTAACACTCATTACACCGATGAGTGCCCTCAACTCTAAGAGGACACTACATTAGCAGTAGCTGATGACAAGTCATCTTAGCCTAGTTTCACTAGCCTTTTTCTTTTGTTTTCAATTGATTTTATGCACTTTCTTAAGCCATAAGCAAGCCAATTGGGTAGATTTCCATGTTTCCTTTGATTCAATCAACCATGTATGAATTCATGCACTTTCATGAGATTTTATGCTATAATTGTCATATATTATGAAAGAAACACAATCTCATGATTTGGGGCATAGCTTTGATTGTTTTGATTGATTGGTGATAGGTGAAAAGAGCTTTGAAGAAGGTTGAAGGAGGAAGGAAGGGCTAGGAGCAAGAGAGAACAAAAAGTTTGAGCCAAAGTTTGCTTCAAACTTTAGCTCAAACTTTTAAAAGAGTTGAAAACATACCAGAGAAAAAAAGCTTGAGCCAAAGTTTGCCTCAAACTTTAGCTCAAACTTTTGGAAGAATTGAAAACACTCCAGAGGAAAAAAAGCTTGAGCAAAAGTTTGCCTAAAACTTTAGCTCAAACTTTTGGGAGAAAAGCTTGAGCCAACGTTTGCCTCAAACTTTTTGGCAAACGTTGGCATCGCAAAACCAACACCCTGGAGGAGAAAAGCTTGCGCCAACGTTTGCCTCAAACTTTTTGGCAAACGTTGGCGCCACACTTGCACACCCTGGAGTAGAAAAGTTTGTGCCAACGTTTGCCTCAAGCTTTTTGGCAAACGTTGGCGCCACACACATTTACAAGGGGGCCAACGTTTGAGCAAAAGTTTGACCTCAAACTTTGGCTCAAATGTTGGTAGCAGCAAGCTTAAGCAATCTGGTATAAAAAGTTTGAGTAAAAGTTTGCCTCAAACTTTTACTCAAACTTTTACTCAAACTTTTATGATTTCAACCCGGTTCACAATGGATCTTTCTCCAACTCCAAGAGCAATCAACCAAGGCCTTTATCAACCCAATTCCATCAAGAGCAAAGGCCCAATTCAAGGCTTGAAGACCATTAGAAGAAAGTATATAAATAACTTAGGATTTAAGTTTTTCGGGGAGCTTTTCCTTTGGCATTCTTGGAACACTTACAGAGAGCTCACCTTTACATTTTTGATTTGTTGCTTTAGAATTCTAGAGAATTTGGGAGGAGAATTGATCTCTCTTCTCCCTTGTTCTTGCTCAGCACTCTTTACTTTTCTTGCTTCAGATCTTGCGTGGAGAATTGAAGAACTTCTGTTTCAATCTCACCTTAAGATCTTGTTTAATTTTCTGCTTAATTGAATTCCCTTTTCTGTTAATTGCTTCTTATTCTATTCTCTCTGCAATTTACACTTCTTTATTTCCTTTGCAATTGTTCTTGCTGTATCTAGGAAGGCAGTGAGATCTAGACTTGGCTATCTAGTCTCTTGAGTCCTAAGATCTATAGCTTTCAATTTCAATTTCCTTGTTTCGTTGTCACACCAAGCTTATTCTCATTTTCATTTAAGATCCGGTTTAATTGAATCCATCTTTTACATTCCTGTTTGTTGAATTTTTCTTTTCCTTGTTTAATTTCTGCAAAGCCAATCCCCAATTCCCTTTACGATTCAAGCCATTTACATTTCTTGCACTTTAAGATTCTGAAATTTACATTTCTTGCGTTCTAAGTTTCTGCCATTTAATTTCTTGTTCTTTAAGATTTAGCACTTTATTTTCTGTTCTCTTTAATTTCATGCAATTTACCCATTCCCTTTACTTTCCATGTAATTTAAATTCTGTTAATCACAAATCACTCAACCAAATCTTGATTCGCTTTACTAAATCAACCACTAAACTGAAATTGCTCAATCCTTCAATCCCTGTGGGATCGACCTCACTCACGTGAGTTATTATTACTTGATACAACCCGGTGCACTTGCCGGTTAGTTTTGTGTGTTTGGGATTCATTTTTTTTCGTTTTCCGAAAATACACATCAAGTTTTTGGCGCCGTTGCCGGGGATTGAAATAGATTGACAATGATTACATGAAGTGGAGATCTAGATCAAGAACTTTTTCTTTTCTGTTTCTCTAATTTTTTACTAACACGCTAACTGTTTGAAATTTTGCTTAAACTAAACTTCATTCTAGCAATAGATTGAAGAGTTACTGGTGGTGTTTCTTTTGTTTTGTTTGTATGTCAGGTACAGGGAGATCCATTCCTGTTTTATTTGAAACTGACCAGAGAACTCTTAGAAGGTTAAGAAGAGATGAAAGAGGAAAAAATATTGTTGGAGAGGAAGAATCTGAGGAAGAATATCACGAGATGGAAGGAGATCCATCTAATCCAGGAGGAAGGGTTAACAATAACCCACAGCAGAGGAGAGTATTGGCCTCCTATACCTTTGCAAATGCTAGACATTGTGGAAGCAGCATTCTCACCCCTAATGTCAATGCAAATAAATTTGAACTGAAGCCACAACTCATTACATTGGTCCAAAACAACTGCTCGTTTGGGGGAGGACCATTGGAGGATCCAAATCAACATCTATCTACCTTCTTAAGGATTTGTGACACTGTCAAATCCAATGGCGTGAATCCTGAAACATACAAGCTTCTGCTGTTCCCGTTCTCATTAAGGGACAAGGCCGCACAATGGCTTGAAACTTTTCCCCAAGGAAGCATCACTAGTTGGGATGACTTGGTGACTAAATTTCTAGCCAAATTCTATCCACCTCAAAGAGTCATCAGGCTGAAGACTGAGGTGCAAACATTCACGCAATTGGATGCTGAAAATCTGTATGAAGCATGGGAGAGATACAAGGCTCTGCTGAGGAAATGTCCACCAGAAATGTTCACTGAGTGGGACAAGCTACAGAACTTCTATGAAGGACTCACTCTAAAGGCTCAAGAATCACTTGACCACTCAGCTGGAGGATCATTGCAACTGATGAAAACAGCAGAAGAAGCTCAAAATCTTATTAACATGGTGGCCAACAATCAATATTTCTTTGCTCATCAAAGAAATCGCCAACCATCACAAAGGAGAGGAGTAATAGAGCTAGAAGGAGTGGACTCAATCTTGGCTCAAAACAAGATGATGCAGCAGCAAATTCAACAACAATTTGAGCAAATGGCCAAGAGGATTGATAGCCTCCAAGTTGCAGCAGTTAACACAAGCCAACCATCATCCACATGGGGGCAAAATGAAGAAACTCAAGAGGAGCAGCAGCATGAAAAAGTCCAGTACATGCACAACCAAAATTCTGGACAGAATGAAGTGTATGATGACACATACAATCCATCTTGGAAGAACCACCCAAACCTCAAATGGGGAGATAATCACAACCAGAACCAACAACCATCGCAGAGGAACTCAAACCAAAACACTTCAAGAAACAACCAAAACCATAACCAGTAGCAAACTAACCAAAACCCCTACAGAAAACCTCAAAACAACTACCCCAACCCCAACCATTACCAATCTAATAACCAACCCACCAACCAAAATGCCTACCATCCACCATCCACATCTCACAACCCACCACAAGCATCACCTGAATCTCAAAGACTCACCAACTTGGAAACCTTGATAGACAAAATGTGGAAACACCAAGAAATGACAACCAAGAACCATGAAGCCTCCATGAAGAGCCTAGAGAGGCAAATTGGGCAAATCTCCAAACAGATTTCTGTTGAGAGACCTTCAAGCTCACTGCCGAGTGACACAATCCCAAATCCTAAGGAAGAATGCAAGGCAATACAATTAAGGAGTGGGAGAACATTGATGAGCAACAATGACACTACAAAGAAGCAAGTAGAGAGCAACACAAGACCAATAGAAGATGAAAAGAAAACAAAGGCAGATGAAGCCAAGGATCAAGTTGTGATGCCAAACAAGAGCACTGAGAAACCCAAAGAAAAGAACAACCAGCCACACAATTCAAAAGAAGTGATTCAGGGACAGCAGCAAGCAGGAAAAAGCATCACACCTCCGCTGCCATATCCCCATAAGTTCCTTGAGACTTTCAAAAAGCTGGAAATCAATATTCCCTTTGCTGAAGCACTTGAGCAAATGCCTCTGTATGCCAAGTTTTTGAAGGAGGTTATCAACAAGAAAAGAAGTTGGAATGAGAAAGAGACCATACTGCTTACTGAGGAATGCAGGGCTTTGATTCAAAAAGGGCTTCCTCCTAAGCTTGAAGACCCAGGGAGCTTCTTGCTGCCTTGCACCGTTGGGAAATTAACCATCACTAAGGCAATGTGCGATCTAGGAGCAAGTATTAACTTAATTCCCTCCTCTTTGATAAAAAAGCTGCATATAGAGAAAGTTAAACCGGTACACATGTCGTCAGAGCTGGTAGATAAGTCAATGGTATACCCCAGGGGTGTAATTGAAAACCTTCTAGTCAAGGTGGACAAATTCATATACCCTGCAGACTTTGTGGTTCTAGATTCAGATGAAGATGAAAGTGACTCCATCATACTTGGGAGACCGTTCTTAGCCACTGCTAAAGCTATCATAGACGTAGAGCAAGGGGAATTAACTCTCAGAATGCATGATAAGAGTGTCACTCTGAAAGTAGTACCAGAAGCGCAGTTCAGTGATGAAAAGAAAGACTATATAGAACTCGACAAGGAAGAATCACAGTTAAAGAAAGAAAGCAACAAGGTGATTCACAGCAACATCCCAAGGCAAAAGATTGTGCAGAATGATAAAGAAGTTCAAGAGGATATTGGAGTATTAGCCACTGAGAAGAGAGATCTCCAAAGTGAGCCTATGGCCAAAAAGGAAAGGTTAACAAAAGGAAGCAAGAAACACAGAAACAAAACAAAAAGGGGTTGGAAGAACAGGAAGATTCCAACAGAAGGGCTTTCCAAAGGTGACAAAGTGCAATTGATATATCAACAACTGGGAACAAGCCAACAGACTGATGACTATTACACTGTCAGCAACATACTCTCATTGGAGCATGCTGAAATTGAACACCAAGGAACAAAGAGGAGGATCACAGTCAGGGGAGACAAGTTGAGGCACTACAATCATCAACCACCATAAAAGAAAGCCCCAGTGTCAAGCTAGTGACAATAAAAGAGCGCTTCATGAGAGGCAACCCATGATTTAAGATTTATGTCATTTTAAATTCAATAAGCTATGATCACCTGAGCATGAAATTTTTCTTTTCATGGACATACTTAATGAATGCATGCAAATTTTTTTCTTTTGAAACATATGCTAAGACTTCTAAAGTTTGGTGTGCCTTCAAGCACACCAAACCAGTGTTACAAATATTTTCATACTATATGCCTAGCATATGACCAAACACTAAGTTTGGTGTTTTTCCTCTCATGAAAATAAAAAATTCATGCACCAATGATCATACGTTGTCACTTTCTGAGACTTTTCAATTGAAAAGAAATCATACTCTGTGATGAAGGCATCAATTGTGATTAACTACCAGCATCTCACATTTGCCCCTTAACAAGAGACAAGTTTGGTGTTCATCAAACCTTGATGCACTGATTAAGGGACACAATTGATCCTTCATGAAAAAAAAAAGAAAAAAAAGAAAAAGGAAAATTATGATGAAGACATTTCTTATAAACATTTAACCAAGAGTGACATTGGGATTTCAAGAACACTAGTTGGAGGAAGAAACATTTTTTAAACTATATAACCAAACATTAAGTTTGGTGTCCTCCAAGAAAAGTCACGGTTACAATGGATATAAGGAATGAGAGTTCATATAGTTGTAAATAAAGGAAGCACTCTTGCCACGGTTTGATAATGTTGATCCTTGATGTCTTGTTGTGATGACTAGGTGGTCAAAGAACACTCAATGAAAGAGACAAGACAAAGGGAGAGCATAGCATGAGGACAAAATCCCATCACATGTCTCAAAAAGTGAATCTGCCACTCCTTGGAATGATCACGGTAGAGACCATTGAAGAAGCAAGTTTTGTTTTCATTCACTCTCACATGCACACCTTTGATTCACATAATATCCACTTGCATCCCAGCCTTCCATTGTTCATTTAAGTAACATACCACCTTCAAGCCATGCACATAACCGAATAGTTGCACACCTCTACACTCCAACCATTCAAACTCCATTCCCATCATCATTCTTCATCATATAAGCTCAGCCTCAATCACTTTTCTTGTCAAAATCTTCAACTTTCTTCACACTCCCTTTAACCCCAAAGAGACCAACCAACCAAGTGATCATGGCCTCTTCCTCAAGAACCAAACGAAGAAAAGGGAAAGATCCCATGATGGAGGAGAGTACACCTGAATATGACCGATGGAGATTTAGATCTTGGTTCCATCAATTACAACTTCAATGGATGAATGAGAAGAAGATATATCCAGAGGTTCCTTTCTTGCTACCAGATGAAGGGTGCCAAGAAATGAAGGACAAGATTAGAAAGAGGAAATGGGAAGAACTCGTCTCACCTATCACTCGAGTCAATGCAAATATCATAAGAGAGTTCTATGCCAATATCCCAAGACTTAACACGGGTGAAGCCCCAACGTACAAGAGTTATGTACGGGGGATGGAAGTAGACTTTAGCTCAGACGCCATCAAGAAAGTCTTGGGACTAAAATCAGTCCGCTTTAGTGAACCTGGATACCACCAAAGGGTAAATGGAGATCCGGATTATGATAGAATTTCTAGAGATATTTGTATGGAGAACTCAGAGTGGGAAGGAGATGCCAAGAACAAATACAAGTATCTGAGGAGAGGAAACCTTACCCCGGAAGCAAAGGGATGGTATGAGCTATTGAAAAGATCAATTCTGGGCACAGTAAACACCTCAGAAGTCAACAGGAAGAGAGTTGTTATGTTGCATTGCATTATTGTGGGAGGAGAGGTGAAGGTTCATGAAATCCTTACAAAAGACATTCAAAAACTTGCAGAGAAGAACTCGGCCGGGTCTTGGTTATACTACCCAAGCACCATTTTGAGGTTGTGCGCAAAAGCTAAAGTGCCAATGGAGGAAGACAACCCAACATGGTTGAACCCGGGTATGCCTATAACGATTGAAAGAATGATGATGGTTACTGAAGCGCATCAGGGCCGAAGACCACATGGAAGAAGGCAAAGAGAAGAACCAATGGAGGAAGAAGAGTTACAAGAGGAAGAAGAGCCACAAGAGGAAGAGGAACAACAACACAGTCCATCACACAACACTCTGGACATGACTCAGATGCAGGAAGCAATTGGAAGATTATCATAACAGTACATGAGAATTCAAGAAAGTCAAGAGGAATACCATTCACTATACATGAAAAACCAACAAGAGCAAGAAGAACGGGAGCTAAGAATGATGAACAAACAAAGTGAGTTTGAGTCAAAATTCTTCGTGATGCAAGAGGAGCATGCCTTTCAATCTCACGAATCATTTGGAAAGTTGGTACAAATGCAACCTGAAAATTTAAGGGCTCTCAAAGAGTTCACAACCCTCCAAGATGCAAGATATGAAGTCCAAGCCGACTACAACATAAATAGTCAAATCAAACTGAACTATATTGGAAAGCATCTGCACAACATGGATCCAACATTTCCAACTTTCGATGAATTCTTCAAAGGGAGAAGTGAGATAGAAGTAAGCAATGCTATGAAGCTTGAAGATAGAGTAGAGGAGGCGATGAATAGAGCTGGGTTCTGGCGGGATCAACAGACAACAGACATGGACACAGGGAACACCAGCAACCAAGTGTATGAAAGAAGAAAGAAAAATCATGACAAATGAAAGGTGGACTTGCTCCTTGTTCATCACCACAAAGAAAAAAGCATGCATCTTATTTGTTTAAAATAGTCTTTGAATTATGTTTGTTTCCCTTAAAATAAGTAAGCTAGTCTAAATGTGTTCTTGTGTGTTTACTTTCACTTAACAAAAAGCATGCTTTGTCCCCTGCATCTTTAATTCAATAAAAGAAATGTTTGAATGTGAAGTGAGATAGTTCTCTGTTAGATAGAAGTACAATAAAAGTAAGTGGTGGTGTGTATGTGTGATTGTATGATAGCTCACTTTTAGTGAATAAAAGAACTAGGATGTCTCCTTCTAAGTAGAAAGTGGCCTACTGTCTATGAATCTCAATCAAATAAAAGTCCTTGGTTAAAAAGAAAAACAAAAAGAGAAAAGAAAAAGCCAAAAAGTGGCAACAGAACAAAAGAAAATAAAAAGAAACAAAGCTAGACACCAATAGCTTGAACCTTAGAATATATGCCTGTGGTGTCTTTGTACTAGGATCTGCTTGGATTATTAAGTTCTTTGGAGTGCATCAACACTCGGTGACTTGGGTTAACTAACTCGGGATCATCAGCTGAAAGTCCACTATCAAGAGCAACCTAAATACAAGGCATTTAGTAACCCAAAGAGGTGCTGGGCATCAATGTTCTAAGAAGGAATGTGAGCCAAGTGTCTATAGTGAATAATGTGTCAAGTATAAAGAAAGAAAAAAACTTGTTACACATGACACTGAACTAAATCTTATAGAGAAAAACAATAGTCAAGGACAAAGGAATAATGAGAGGTCATAACAGTGTGTTGCTTGATGCTTGAAGGAGACTTTCTAGGCCTAAAAGTCAATAAGAAGTGAGTGTTTACATATCCACATAAAACCCCATGAACTACCAATAATACTCTGCTAGCATGAACATCCTCTTCCATTTCATTATTTCTTCTCAATAATTCTTTTCTTGCTTGGGGACAAGCAAGCTTTAAGTTTGGTGTTGTGATGACAAGTCATCTTAGCATAGTTTCACTAGCCTTTTTCTTTTGTTTTCAATTGATTTTATGCACTTTCTTAAGCCATAACCAAGCCAATTGGGTAGATTTCCATGTTTCCTTTGATTCAATCAACCATGTATGAATTCATGCACTTTCATGAGATTTTATGCTATAATTGTCATATATTATGAAAGAAACACAATCTCATGATTTGGGGCATAGCTTTGATTGTTTTGATTGATTGGTGATAGGTGAAAAGAGCTTTGAAGAAGGTTGAAGGAAGAAGGAAGGGCTAGGAGCAAGAGAGAACAAAAAGTTTGAGCCAAAGTTTGCCTCAAACTTTAGCTCAAACTTTTAAAAGAGTTGAAAACATACCAGAGAAAAAAAGCTTGAGCCAAAGTTTGCCTCAAACTTTAGCTCAAACTTTTGGAAGAATTGAAAACACTCCAGAGGAAAAAAAGCTTGAGCAAAAGTTTGCCTCAAACTTTAGCTCAAACTTTTGGGAGAAAAGCTTGAGCCAACGTTTGCCTCAAACTTTTTGGCAAACGTTGGCATCACAAAACCAACACCCTGGAGGAGAAAAGCTTGCGCCAACGTTTGCCTCAAACTTTTTGGCAAACGTTGGCGCCACACTTGCACACCCTGGAGTAGAAAAGTTTGCGCCAACGTTTGCCTCAAGCTTTTTGGCAAACGTTGGCGCCACACACATTTACAAGGGGGCCAACGTTTGAGCAAAAGTTTGACCTCAAACTTTGGCTCAAACGTTGGTAGCAGCAAGCTTAAGCAATCTGGTATAAAAAGTTTGAGTAAAAGTTTGCCTCAAACTTTTACTCAAACTTTTATGATTTCAACCCGGTTCACAATGGATCTTTCTCCAACTCCAAGAGCAATCAACCAAGGCCTTTATCAACCCAATTCCATCAAGAGCAAAGGCCCAATTCAAGGCTTGAAGACCATTTGAAGAAAGTGTATAAATAACTTAGGATTTAAGTTTTTCGAGGAGCTTTTCCTTTGGCATTCTTGGAACACTTACAGAGAGCTCACCTTTACATTTTTGATTTGTTGCTTTAGAATTCTAGAGAATTTGGGAGGAGAATTGATCTCTCTTCTTCCTTGTTCTTGCTCAGCACTCTTTACTTTTCTTGCTTCGGATCTTGGGTGGAGAATTGAAGAACTTCTGTTTCAATCTCACCTTAAGATCTTGTTTAATTTTCTGCTTAATTGAATTCCCTTTTCTGTTAATTGCTTCTTATTCTATTCTCTCTGTAATTTACACTTCTTTATTTCCTTTGCAATTGTTCTTGCTGGATCTAGGAAGGTAGTGAGATCTAGACTTGGCTATCTAGTCTCTTGAGTCCTGAGATCTATAGCTTTCAATTTCAATTTCCTTGTTTCGTTGTCACACCAAGCTTATTCTCATTTTCATTTAAGATCCGGTTTAATTGAATCCATCTTTTACATTCCTATTTGTTGAATTTTTCTTTTCCTTGTTTAATTTCTGCAAAGCCAATCCCCAATTCCCTTTACGATTCAAGCCATTTACATTTCTTGCACTTTAAGATTCTGAAATTTACATTTCTTGCGTTCTAAGTTTCTGCCATTTAATTTCTTGTTCTTTAAGATTCAGCACTTTATTTTCTGTTCTCTTTAATTTCATGCAATTTACCCATTCCCTTTACTTTCCATGCAATTTAAATTCTGTTAATCACAAAACACTCAACCAAATCTTGATTCGCTTGACTAAATCAACCACTAAACTGAAATTGCTCAATCCTTCAATCCCTGTGGGATCGACCTCACTCACGTGAGTTATTATTACTTAATACGAACCGGTGCACTTGCTGGTTAGTTTTGTGTGTTTGGGATTCGTTTTTTTTCGTTTTCCGAAAATACACATTAGTAGCTAACCCTTATCCGCAAAGACCAAATTACAACCAATGATCTTACCAACATGGAGGCAATCAAAACCAAGGGTGGAGGGATAATTCAAATCAAAGGTGGAACCAAGCTCCTCAAGCTCAACACAACCAAAACACTCAACTCTACTACCATCCCCAAGGTCAACCACAATACCAACAACCCTACAAACAAACCCTACAATCTCAACCTCAAGGGAAGTACCTACACCCACATAGTAGGTCTAGCCTTCCTCAAGTTAACCAAACCATTCCCTCCAATAAACCTCACATGAATGACACAATTCACACCTTCATGCAAGAGCAACGAGAGTTCCATAAAAAAAAAGAGGCATATATGGCTACGATAGCTGAAGCCCTTTCAAGTTTAACTCTCCCTCCTCAAACCGCACAAAACACCCAACAAGCTTCAACCTCGAGTAGTTTACCCTCCCAGCCTCAACCCAACCCTAAGGGTAGCATCAATGCCATTACCCTTAGGAGCGACACTAAACTGGATAAAAATGTTTATATACCTACAAAGTTGAGTGAGGAGACAAACACTGAAGAGGTAGGAGATGAAGTGGAGGTGACGAGGGATGAAGATGAAAGTGTTGACAAAAGCAAAGAAGAACCATCCAAGGTCAATGAGCCAAAGAAAAATACTTTGCTTGAAGAGCCTTTGCCCATTCCATTCCCAACCGTAGCCAAGAAGGCCAAGAAACAAAAAGAGCTTGACCCCACTATGGTGGAAGTTTTTAAGAAGGTTGAAGTCACCGTCCCCCTCTTCCAAGCCATTCAACAAGTGCCAAAATATGCCAAGTTCCTTAAAGATGTTTGCACTCACAAAGATAAGCTTGGCAACCTAAACACAAAGCCGGTAGATGATTTTATCTCTTCTTTACTTCTTGAAAAATGCAATGATCCCGGCCCATGTTTGGTCACTTGCTTGATTGGTGGGATGAAATTCATAGACTGTATGTATGATCTGGGGGCATGCATAAGCATTATGCCCCTCCCCATTTATGAAAGATTGAATTTGTCTCCCCTAATGAGGTCCGGGGCAAGGTTTGTACTAGCCGATAAGAGTATTGTGTCAGTTGTGGGGATTGTAGAGAATGTGCTAGTTAATATTCAAGGATTGCTCTTTCCAGTTGATTTTTACATTTTGGAGACCCCTCCCATTGACTCTAACAAGCCATCGTCCATACTCCTTGGAAGGCCATTCTTAAAGACGGCCCGTTTCAAGCTAGACGCACATTCGGGAGTCTATTCTTTCGAGTCGGATGGCAAGTTAGTCAAGTTCACTTTGGAGGAGTCCAACAAGCCTGTTCTTGAAGCTTATTCTATTTTTGGGTGCGACATCATTGATGATCCATTGATTGAGGATGGGAAAGTGCAAGAAGAAGAGGATGTTGCCAAGAAGTAAAATTCAAAGGATCACACTCAACCCAAGAATGCCAAGGAGTTGGAGATTTTCCTCCTTGGTGAAGTTTTCAAGTGACCAATGAAGCCATGTAAGTCCAACTTAGGACTCTAAACCAAAGTGCTTGGTGCGAGACACCCCACCATGGTAACATTATTCTAATTTTATCTCTTTTTTATTGCCTTTTGAATTATTTGCTTTCTTGTGATATAATGGGTAGCTTCGGTTTGGTTTGATGATTTTGAGTTGACTACGTTAAATTACTTGTGGACTATGAAATTGTGCTTGTTTGAATGATTTGGGGTTGGTATGTTGATATGCTAAGGGTAAGAACCTTAGTTCTGAAGAGAAAAGAATTTTTTGAAACAGGGCATCTGTGAGTACGCACAAAACTGTGTTTTTTCGTCACTTGTGCGATCGCACGAACCTGTGCGTCCACACACGACATCACACACCCTATGGTCGCAGCACCAGCACGGCTTGTGCATGCGTGCTGCCTTGTTTTCTCTGATCTGTGCGTGCGCATGCCTGCGTGCGTACGAACACGTCCCCTCTCATACTTCATCTGTGCGGCTGCACAGACGTGTGTGCCCGAACACCAATTGCAGACCACTCTGGTGGGAGCGAGGGAAAAGCTTGTGCGCGTGCTCAATCGCCCCCATTTTTTGCCTTTGTGCGTGCGCACGGACCTGTGTGCGCACGCACACATGATTCTGTCCTCAAGTACATTAAAAAAAACCTGTCTGTGTGGTCGCACGACTTTGTGCGTCCGCACGTCTTTGTGCAACCTCTCTAGTTGCAGCGATCACACGCTGTATGCATTCGTACCCCTTCTAAGTTTTCATCTCTGTGCATCCGCATAGGCCCCTGTGTGCCCGCACACATCGCGTTCTGGGCGTTAACAGAGAAACCTGCCTGTTGAGAGGCAGCCCTTTCTTTTCTTTTTTTCTTCTTTTCTTTATAGCTACTCTCTCTCTCTTCTCTACCCAGCTCCACCGGCCACCGCTACCGTCAGCCCACTGCCGGTAACCTCTCTCTTTCTCTTACTTCTCTTCCCTTTTCTTTCCTTCTTTCTATTCTTTCTCTTTTCTCTATTCACCACCGGTAAGTTCTCTCTTCTGGTGTTTCTTTTTCCGGCATACCCAAACGCCGTGATTTTACAGTGGCTATAAGGAGTGCCATTGTTCCTCCCTAGTTCTTGTCCTTTTCAACCTCTATATCTCAGGTTCTTGTTTTTCCTTTCTATTTATGTTAATATTTTTGCAATTGCTTTCATTTCTTTTATGTTGCTTAGATTTAATTAGCTACTTTCTTTGTTGTTTCTGTGTATTGCAAAGTATTGTTGCTTGATTGTTGGGTTGGTTATGATCAAATTTGAGCTTAATTGTGATGAACTTGCACATTGCATACTACATGTTCGATAAAAGGCCTCAATGAACATTTTGTTTGATTCATATGACTTGGCCATCATATGTATTCAATTTATCTCTTGTTGGGCATATTGTATGAATGGTGCAACTTTTATTATGACTTTTGATGGTAGAAAATTGAAATCACCAATGCATTTCCTTGTTTGCTGATGTGAAATTGTGGTTGTAAATGCATTGTGATGGTGTAATCTAAGTTTCATTGTTCATTTTGGAATTTATATTGAGTAACCACTTTACAAATGTTAAACTTTTGATGATGTCTTGATCAAACATCTTTTGGCTTCCAATTAAGAACATTATATGTGTGATTACCACTTTTTGAGGATGAACAATGGACAATTCCCTTTTGGTGCTTGCTTGAAGTTGCTTTCATTTTTCTATTTTATATTTGCAACTTGAGCAATAAGTCGTGAAGCTTTAAATTGTGAATTGCCTTAAGGGTGTGACTGCCGTAATATCCGGCCGGTGTGTGTGTTCTAGCAGTGCGCATCATTGTAATATATACACCGTGTCTTTGTAAATCACAATATTTCTATAAGCTTCTTTTAACCTTGTTAGTGCTTCCTCAATGATTTTACTTTATTGTTGCCCTATGATCTCGAAATTCTTTTATTTTTATTTTCAGGATGAGAAAGAAGAGTAAGACACTGGTTACTTCGCCGGTTGAGTGAACTACCACTCGTTTTCCTTATGTTTGGAGGGATCACCAAGGTAATAGACTGGATACCTTGGTTAACCGAAGAGCTGACTCTCAATATGAGGCTATTGAGAAGCGTACAATCCATTGGGAGCGGCCATTGAAGGTTCCAAACCAATACCAGGCGACTATTCACCAAAGGATTGCTTCGCTTCATTGGGAATTTCTCGAGCAAGAACCCATTGAAGTCAATGAAACTATGGTATGGGAATTTTATGCGAACTACCAAGCTTGGGAAGCGAAGTCAATCTTCCTCCGGGGAAAGTTGTTGGATACATCCAATCAAGTTCTAGAAGCTGTTCTGAATATCCCCCACATTCCACTTGAGAAAGATGAATATTCCAAGATAAAAGTTGATGTCTTCAAAGAAAAAGTATCTCTGACTCCCATTCTTGAGAGAATAAGCCGTCCTGGTGCATCTTGGGGGTATAGCAACGGGAGGAATTCTGTTCCCACTAGTATTGCATACTCTGATTTCAATGCTGAAGCTCATATATGGCATCAGATTGTGGCTGATTACATCATCCCGAGCACTGATGAGCGGATATTTTATATGCTTTTTGGGGGTATTTTCATATAGTTTTTAGTAGGATCTAACTACTTTTTAGTATATTTTTATTAGTTTTTATGCAAAAATCACATTTCTGGACTTTACTATGAGTTTGTGTGTTTTTCTGTGATTTCAGGTATTTTTTGGCTGAGATTGAGGGACTTGAGTAAAAATCTGATTCAGAGGCTGAAAAAGGACTGCAGATGCTGTTGGATTCTGACCTTCCTGCACTCGAAATGGATTTTATGGAGCTACAGAAGCCCAATTGGTGCAATCTCAATTGCGTTGGAAAGTAGTCATCCAGGTGTTTCCAGCAATATATAATAGTTCATACTTTGCCCAAGCTTTAACGACGCAAATTGGCGTTTAACGCCAAGTCTTTACTCTATTCTGGCGGTAAACGCCAGAAACAGGTTGCAAACCAGAGTTAAATGCCAGAAACAGGCTACAACCTGGCGTTTAACTCCAAAAAAAGTCTCTACACATGGAAGCTTCAATGCTCAGCCCAAGCACACACCAAGTGGGCTCTGGAAGTGGATTTCTACACTATCTATCTTAGCCTACTCAATTTTTGTAAACCTAGGTCACTAGCTTAGTATAAAAACTACTTTTAGAGATTTATTTTGGATCTCTGATGACATTTTCACATTTTACATTGTATCTCTACAGCATGAGTCTCTAAACTCCATGATTGGAGGTGAGGAGCTTTGCTGTGTCTCGATGAATTAATGCAATTACTTCTATTTTCTGTTCAATACGCTTGTTTCTGTTCTAAGAAATTCACTCGTACCTAACCGTGAAGAAAGTGATGATCCGTGACACTCATCATCATTCTCAACCTATGAACGCGTGCCTGACAACCACTTATGTTCTATCTGTAATAGTTTGAGTGTATATCTCTTGGGCTCCTGGTTCAGGAGTTTGATTGCCTCTCCTGACAGCAGAGTGCTCAAATCCCTTAATCCAGAGTCTTCGTGGTAAAAGCTAGAATCAATTGGCAGCATTCCTGAGATCCGAAACATCTAAATCTTGTCTGTGGTATTCTGAGTAGGATCCGGGAAGGGATTACTATGACGAGCTTCAAACTCACAAGTATTGGGCATAGTGACAGACGCAAAAGGATCAATGGATCTTATTCCAACACAAGTGAGAACCGACAGATGATTAGCCATGTACATGGACCCTTTTCACTGAGATGACAGATGGTAGCCATTGACAATGGTGATCCACCAACATACAGCTTGCCATGGAAGGAGCCTTGCATATGTGAAGAAGAAGATGGAAGGAAAGCAGAGATCCAGAAGATGAAGCATCTCCAAAACCTCAATCTGTTCTCAATTACTGCATAACAAGTATTTATTTGATGCTCTTTTACTTTTTACTATTGAAATTAAGAATTATCATTGATATCCTGACTAAGAATTACAAAATAACTATAGCTTGCTTCAAGCCGGCAATCTCCGTGAGATCGACCCTTACTCACGTAAGGTATTACTTGGACGACTCAGTGCACTTGCTGGTTAGTGATACGAGTTGTGAAAAGTGTGATTTACAATTCGTGCACCAAGTTTTTGGCACCGTTGCCAGGGATTGTTCGAGTTTGGACAACTGACGGTTTATTTTGTTGCTTAGATTAGGAAAATTTTTCTTTTTGGTTTAGATTCTTCTATTATTGTTTTTGGTTAAAATTTTAAAATCCTTACTTTCTTTTTCATTTTTTCGAAAATTTTTATAAACTAAAAATTGAGTTTTTCTGTTTGAGTTTAGTTTCATATTTTAAGTTTGGTGTCAATTGCATAATTTTATTTTTCTGTCAATTTTTTCTTCAAATTATTAGTGCTCAGAATATAAAAATTTTTAAGTTTGGTGTCCTTTGTGTTTCTGTTTTCTTAAAAATTTTTCAAAAGTTGTTCTTAGCGTTCATCGTGATATTCAAATTTTTCCTATTTGTTTCCTTTGTTTTGATCTAAAAATTCAAGTTTGGTGTCATTTTTTTACTGTTTTTCTCGTTCTTCATTAAATTCAAAAATATCTTTTCTCTTTATTTTAATTAATTTTCGAATTTTCCTTTAAAAATTTAGATTTTTATTTTAAAACTTTCTATTCTATCTTATCTTAGTTTTGAAATTTCAAAATTCAAAATCTTTTTCAAAAATCATATCCAAAGTTTTTCAAATCTTCTTAATTAAGTAATTGTTTTAGTTTTCAAATTTATTTTTCTCTTAGTTTTCAAAAATTATATTTTAATTTCTAATTATTTTATTTTATCTTATTATTTTTATTTATTTATAATTATTCGGTTTGTTTCTACTTAAATAAAATAAGAACAAAAATATATTTCATTTGCAATTCATATCAATTCTCTTTTATCCGTCATGGACCTAAATGGAAATGAACAGTCCAGAAGGACTCTGGGGTCATATGCTAACCCCATTACTGCTGCATACGGGAGTAGTATCTGTATACCTCCCATCAGAGCAAGTAGTTTTGAGCTAAATCCTCAGCTCATTGTCATGGTGCAGCAAAATTGCCAGTATTCCGGTCTTCCACAGGAAGAACCTACTGAGTTCCTGGCGCAGTTCTTGCAAATTGCTGACACAGTGCGTGATAAAGAGGTAGATCAGGATGTATACAGGTTGTTACTGTTTCTATTTGCTGTAAAAGATCAAGCTAAGAGGTGGTTAAATAACCAACCCACAGCAATCATAAGAACATGAAAACAGTTATCAGATAAATTTTTGAATCAATATTTCCCTCCAAAAAGGATGACATAGCTAAGGTTGGACATCCAAGGCTTTAAACAAAACGATGATGAATCCCTTTATAACACCTGGGAGAGGTACAGAGGGATGCTAAGGAAATGTCCCTCTGAAATATTTTCAGAGTGGGTGCAGTTAGACATCTTCTACTACGGGCTTACAGAAAAAGGTCAGGTATCTCTAGACCACTCAGCTGGTGGATCTATACACATGAGAAAGACTATTGAAGACACTCAACAGCTTATCGATATAGTTGCTAGAAATCAGTAACTGTACATAAGTAATGAGTCCTCCATGAAAGAAGAAACTAAGACAGTGTCAACTGACTTTAGTCCTCAGGGACAAGTTGCTGAACTTAATCAGCAACTATCTTCTATAAAAAGGCAGTTAGCATAATTCCAGGAGATGATATAAGAAACCAAAGATACTAACAAAGATATGGAATCATAATTGAATCAAACAAAATAGCAGTTATCAAAACAGAAAACAGAGGAGTGCCAAGCAGTTCAATTAAGAGGTGAAAAAACATTAAATACCTCATCTCAAAGCAGCAGAAAGCCAAGAAAAGAACAACTGACAGAGGATGAGCAACCTACTACCCAAAATCCCTTTGAGGACAGTAAGAGCCAAGAGAGGAATAAGTATGGCGTTTAAACGCTAGAAAAGGATGAAAAGCTGGCGTTAAACGCCCAATCCATGTCCAGTTCTGGCGTTCAAATGCCAGAAAAGGATAGGAATCTGGCGTTAAACGCCCAATCCACGTCCAGTTCTGGCATTCAAATGCCAGTGAGGGATTAGACACCTGCAAGTGCTGATAATAACCCCCTCAAGAATGCTTCTCAACTTGCCTCTGTAGGAAATAAACTTGCAGCAACTAAGGTTAAAGAATATAAAGCCAAAATGCCTTGTCCTCAGAAACTCCGCCAAGCGGAACAGGATAAACAATTTTCCCACTTTGCAGACTATCTCAGGACGCTTGAAATAAAGATTCCGTTTGCAGAGGCACTTGAGCAAATACCCTCTTATGCTAAGTTCATGAAAGAGATCTTAAGTCATAAGAAGGATTGGAGAGAAACAGAAAAATTTTTTCTCACTGAAGAATGCAGTGCAGTCATTCTAACAAGCTTACCAGAAAAGCTTAAGTATCCCGGAAGCTTCATGATACCATGTACATTAGAGGGTACTTGTACCAAGACAGCTCTATGTGACCTTGGGGCAAGTATTAATCTAATCCCTGCATCCACTATCAGAAAGCTTGGCTTGACTGAAGAGGTCAAACCAACCCAGATATGTCTTCAACTTGCTGATGGCTCCATTAAATATCCATTAGGCATAATTGAGGACATGATTGTCAAGGTTGGGCCATTTGCCTTTTCCACTAACTTTATAGTGCTGGAAATGAAGGAGCACAAGAGTGCAACTCTCATTCTAGAAAGACCTTTCTTAGCAACTGGACGAACCCTTATTGATGTCCAAAAAGGTGAAGTGACCCTGAGAGTCAATGAGGATGAGTTCAAGTTAAATGCTATCAAAGCTATGCAGCATCCAAACACATCAAATGACTGCATGAGTGTTGATATTATTGACTCCCTGGTAGAGGAGGTCAACATGGCTAAGAGTCTCAAATCAGAGTTAGAGAACATCTTTAAAGATGTTCAGCCTGATTTGGAGGAACCAGAGGAAATAAAAGAACCTCTGAAAAATCCTCAGGAAGAGGATAAACCTCCCAAACCCGAGCTCAAACAACTACCACAATCCCTGAAATATGCATTTCTAGGAGAAGGTGACACTTTTCCGGTGATCATAAGCTCTGCTTTAAATCCACCGGAAGAGAAAGCACTACTTCAAGTGCTAAGGACACACACGACAGCTCTTGGGTGGTCCATAAGTGATCTTAAGGGCATCAACTCAGCAAGATGCATGCACAAGATCCTATTGGAGGATGATGCTAAGCCAGTGGTTCAACCACAAAGGCGGCTAAATCCAGCCATGAAAGAAGTGGTGCAAAAAGAGGTCACCAAGTTACTGGAGGCTGGGATTATTTATCCTATTTCTGATAGCCCCTGGGTGAGCCCTGTCCAAGTTATCCCCAAAAAGGGAGGCATGACAGTGGTTCATAACGAAAAGAATGGACTGGTTCCTACAAGAACGGTTACAGGGTGGCATATGTGTATTGATTATAGAAGGCTCAATACAGCTACCAGGAAGGATCACTTTCCTTTACCATTCATAGACCAGATGCTAGAAAGACTAGCAGGTCATGAATACTACTGCTTTTTGGATGGCTATTCAGGTTACAACCAAATTGCAGTAGATCCTCAGGACCAAGAGAAAACAGCATTCATATGTCCTTCTGGAGTTTGCCTACACAAGGATGCCTTTTGGTATGTGCAATGCACCTTTTAGTATTTGGAGACTCATTCAGCTCCTGCCTTGACCATTTAGCACTTGTTCTGAAAAGATGCCAAGAGACCAACCTAGTTTTAAACTGGGAAAAATGTCACTTTATGGTGACTGAAGGAATTGTCCTTGGGCATAAAATTTCAAACAAGGGAATAGAAGTGGATCAAGCTAAAGTGGAAGTAATTGAAAAGTTACCACCACCTGCCAATGTTAAGGCAATCAGAAGCTTTCTAGGGCATGCAGGATTCTATAGGAGGTTTATAAAGGATTTTTCAAAAATTACAAAACCTCTGAGCAATCTGCTAGCTGCTGACACGCCATTTGTGTTTGACACAGAGTGTGTGCAAGCATTTGAAACTCTGAAAGCTAAACTGGTCACAGCACCAGTTATTTCTGTACTAGAATGGACATTACCATTCGAACTAATGTGTGATGCCAGCGACCATGCCATTGGTGCAATATTAGGACAGAGGCATAACAAGCTTCTGCATGTCATTTATTATGCTAGCCGCGTTTTAAATGATGTGCAGAAAAATTACACAACCACAGAAAAAGAGCTGCTTGTAGTGGTTTATGCCATTGACAAGTTTTGATCATACTTAGTAGGATCAAAAGTGATTGTGTACACTGACCATGCTGCTCTTAAATATCTACTTACAAAGTAGGATTCAAAACCCAGGCTCATAAGATGGGTGTTGCTTCTACAAGAGTTTGATATAGAAATAACAGACAGAAAAGGGATAGAGAACCAAGTGGCTGATCATCTGTCCCGGATAGAACCAGTAGAAGGGGCGTTCCCCCCTCTATTGAGATCTCTGAAACCTTTTCGGATGAGCAATTATTTTCCATTCAGGAAACACCATGGTTTGCAGACATTGCAAACTATAAAGCAGTAAGATTCATACCCAAAGAGTACAGTAGGCAGCAAATAAAGAAATTGATTTCTGTGGCAAAGTACTACTTATGGGATGAACCATATATCTTTAAGAGATGTGCAGACAGAATAATCCGTAGATGTGTGCCCAAGGAAGAGGCACAGAATATCTTAAGGCATTGCCATGGATCAAAATATGGAGGCTATTTCGGAGGTGAGCGAACAGCCACCAAGGTTCTCCAATGTGGCTTCTACTGGCCTACTCTCTATAGAGACTCCCGAGAGTTCGTACATAACTGTGACAGTTGCCAGAGAGCTGGTAATCTGCCTCATGGTTACGCCATGCCTCAACAAGGGATCTTGGAGATTGAGTTTTTTAATGTATGGGGTATTGACTTCATGGGACCTTTTCCACCATCATACTCAAATACGTATATTCTGGTGGAAGTAGACTATGTATCTAAATGGGTAGAGGCAATTGCAACACCCACTAATGATACTAAGACAGTGCTGATGTTCCTCCGGAAATATATCTTCAGCAGGTTTGGTGTCCCTAGTGTACTAATCAGTGATGGGGGCACTCACTTCTGCAATAAACAACATTACTCTGCTATGGTCCGATATGGAATTAGCCACAAAGTAGCAACTCCATATCATCCACAGACAAATGGGCAAGCTGAGGTCTCTAATAGAGAACTAAAAAGAATCCTAGAATGGATTGTAATTACCCACAGAAGGGATTGGGCAAAAAGCTTAGATGATGCACTGTGGGCATACAGAACAGCATTCAAGACTACCATAGAGACCTTTCCATACCATCTTGTGTATGGGAAAGCATGCCATTTGCCAGTGGAACTGGAACACAAGGCCTACTGGGCAACCAGATTCCTAAATCTTGATGCCAAGTTAGCTGGAGAGAAAAGATTGCTCCAGTTGAATGAGCTAGAGGAATTCAGACTCAATGCTTTTGAAAATGCAAAAATTTACTAGGAGAAAGCAAAAAGGTGGCATGACAAAAAACTGTCACCGAGAGTCTTTGAGGCAGGACAAAAAGTTCTGCTGTTCAACTCTAGGCTCAGATTGTTCCCCGGGAAACTGAAATCTCGGTGGAAGGGACCATATGTGATTACGAGTGTGTCACCATATGGGTATATAGAGCTTCAAGATAGCAACTCTGATAAGAGGTTCATTGTTAATGGACAGAGAGTCAAGTATTATCTTAAAGGCAATGTTGAGCAAGAATGCTCAAACTTGAGACTAGATTAAAGATCAGTAAAGTCCAGCTAAAGACAATAAAGAAGCGCTTGCTGGGAGGCAACCCAGCCATTAGCAATGTTTATTTGTTATGCAAATAATAATTATATGAGTTTTATATAAATTATCTTTAAGAATGATTAACAATTGCAGGAGTTCACAGAGTTACATAAGAATTCAGAGTATAAAGCAGAGAAAAGGAGCTCACTGGCACAAAAACGCCAGTAAAGGGAATTGTGGGCGTTAAACGCCCAACAGAAGCATCTACTAGGCGTTTAACGCGAGTAAAGATACCTTTTTGGGCGTTAAATGCCAGAATTGGTACCATTCTGGGCGTTTAACGCCAGAATTGTAGCATCCTGGGCATTTAGAAAAACGCCCAGTGACAAAGGATTTTTGGCGTTTAACGCCAGCCAGGGTACCTGGCTGGGAGTTAAACGCCCAAAACAAGCAACAAATGGGCGTTAAAGCCCAAAACAAGCAACAACTGGGCGTTTAACGCCAGAAGTGTGGAGGGGAGGAAGTTAGGTTTTCACTTCAATTTTTCTCAAATTTTCATATTTCCATCCATGATTTCTTGCATGAACATGTTACAAATTCTCATTTTTCAATTTCAATTTCAAAATAATTTCAAGCCTAAAAATCTTTCTTCATTCTTCTTCAACTTCTTTTCAAATCTTTTTCAAAACTCATCTATCTTTTTAAATTCTTTTCAAATCTTTTTCAAATCATCATACTATCTTTTCAAAAAGTAGATTTATCTTTTTCAAATCTCTCTCTTATCTTTTCCATTTTAAAACTATATCTTTTGCACATCATAATTATTTTTTTACAAATCATATCTTCTAACACATCTTTCTCAAAATTTTTGAACCCACCCCCTCCTCTTGAAATTCACATTTGGCCACCCCTCTCCCCCACAATTCGAATTTGTCCTTCCTTTTATTCCTCTCATTTCCTTTCTTTTGCTTGAGGACAAGCATCCCTCTATGTTTGGTGTGCTTTTCGTGATCACTGAGCTAAGACTCACTAAGATCATGGCTCCTAATGGAAAACAAACTACTTCAAGAGGCAAGAAAGAGAATATTCCAAAACCCCTTTGGAATCAAGAGAGGTTCTTAACCAAAGAACATACAGACCATTACTACAAAATAATGGGTCTAAGATCAGTGATCCCGGAAGTTAAATTCGATCTAAAAGAAGATGAATATCCGGAGATCCAAGAGCAGATTCGAAATAGAGGCTGGGAAATTCTGGCTAATCCTGAGACAAAGGTGGGTAGAAACATGGTTCAGGAATTTTACGTAAATCTATGGCGAACAGATAAGCAGATATTAACTGAAGCCGCCTTCTATACCTTTCGAACCTTGGTCAGAGGGAAGATTATGTACTTCCACCAGGACAAAATAAGAGAGGTCTTCAAGCTGCCTCAACTACAAGATGATCCAGAATCCTTTAATAGGAGAATGGTGAGATTTGATAAGCGCTTAGACCAAGTTCTAGAGGACATATGCATCCCTGGAACCAAGTGGATAACCAATGCAAAGGGTGTCCCAAATCAACTCAAAAGAAGAGATCTCAAACCAATTGCTAGGGGCTGGCTGGACTTCATTAGGCATTCTATACTACCCACCAGCAACCGCTCTGAAATCACTGTCAAAAGAGCAGTGATGATCCACTGCATTATGCTGGAAAACAAAGTGGAGATTCATCATCTGATTTGTTGTGAGCTCTACACAATTGCAAACAAGAACTCCACTAACGCAAATTTGCTTACCCAAACCTAATCTCTCTGCTATGCAAAGATGCTGGGGTGAAGATGGGAGTGGATGAGTATATCTCAGTCGAGCAACCAATCACCAAAAAGTTAATGGAGGGACAACAAGTGCAGGATAACTCCATCAAAAGGAGGGCACATGAGTTCCTCCCAGAAATCCCTCAAATTGAATACTGGACCCGCCTAGAAGCATCTGTCACCAAGCTGCAAGAAGCTATGGATCAACTGAATGAAGAACAGCAAGTTCAAAATAGCATGCTCTGCAAACTGCTGAAGGAACAAGAGGAGCAGGGGCATGAGCTACAGGAGCTGAAGCGCCATAAGCTGTCTCTTGAAGGGCCAAGCACCCCACAGACTAAAGGAGCATCCGTCTCCCAAGATAAAGTTTGTTGAGTCCTAATTTTAGTCTTAACTCTGTGATAATTTTTACTATTAGAAATCTACCTTAGAAGTTATATGAGTAGTAGTAATTAGTATCTTTATTTTTATTCTTATTCCCCGAATAAGTTATAATTTATCTTTTTTCTTATCATCATTGAACATGAATAAAACAGCAGATTTTTAGAATAAGAAAGCAATTTTATTTTCGAGTTTTTAATAAGAAAAGTTCAAATTATTTATATGTGGTGGCAATACTTGTTGTTTTCTGAATGAATGCTTCAACACTGCATATGTCTTTTGAATTTGTTGTTTATGAATGTTAAAATTGTTGGCTCTTGAAGAATGATGAAAAAGAGAAATGTTATTGATAATCTGAAAAATCATGAAATTAATTCTTGAAGCAAGAAAAAACAGTGAAAAAAAAAAGCAGAAAAAGCCAGTAACCCTTTAAACCAAAAAACAAGGGTAATAAAAAAAAAAGGGGGATCCAAGGCTTGGAGCATTAATGGATAGGAGGGTCCAAAGGAATAAAATCCTGGCCTAAGCAGCTAAACCAAGCTGTCCCTAACTATGTGCTTGTGGCGTGAAGGTGTCAAGTGAAAAGCTTGAGACTGAGCGGTTAAATTCGTGATCCAAAGCAAAAAGAGTGTGCTTAAGAACCCTGGACACCTCTAATTGGGGACTCTAGCAAAGTTGAGTCACAATCTGAAAAGGTTCACCCAGTTATGTGTCTGTGGCATTTATGTATCCGGTGGTAATACTGGAAAACAAAGTGCTTAGGGCCACGGCCAAAACTCATAAAGTAGCTGTGTTCAAGAATCAACATACTAAACTAGGAGAATCAATAACACTATCTGAATTCTGAGTTCCAAAAGATGCCAATCATTCTGAACTTCAAAGGATAAATGGAGGTGCCAAAACTCTTCGGAAGCAAAAAGCTACTAGCCCCGCTCATCTAATGAGAATTTGAGCTTCATATAAAACTCTGAGATGTTATTGCCTCTTGATTTTCATTCTATCCTATTTTATGTATCTAGTTTCTTGAGGACAAGCAACAGATTAAGTTTGGTGTTGTGATGAGCGGATATTCTATATGCTTTTTGGGGGTATTTTCATATAGTTTTTAGTAGGATCTAGCTACTTTTTAGTATATTTTTATTAGTTTTTATGCAAAAATCACATTTCTAGACTTTACTATGAGTTTGTGTATTTTTCTGTGATTTCAGGTATTTTCTGGCTGAGATTGAGGGACCTGAGCAAAAATCTGATTCAGAGGCTGAAAAAGGACTGCAGATGCTGTTGGATTCTGACCTCCCTGCACTCGAAATGGATTTTCTAGAGCTACAGAAACCCAATTGGGGCGCTCATAATTGCGTTGGAAAGTAAACATTCAGGGTTTTCCATCAATATATAATAGTCTATACTTTGCCCAAGCTTTGATGACGCAAATTGGCGTTTAACGTCAAGTCTTTACCCTATTCTAGCGTGAAACGCCAGAAACAAGTTGCAAACCAGAATGAAATGCCAGAAACAGGCTACAACCTGGCGATAAACTCCAAAAAAAGTCTCTACACATGGAAGCTTCAATGCTCAGCCCAAGCACACACCAAGTGGGCTCCGAAAGTGGATTTCTGCACTATCTATCTTAGCCTACTCAATTTCTGTAAACCTAGGTCACTAGCGAAGTATAAAAACTACTTTTAGAGATTTATTTTGTATCTCAGATGACATTTTCATGTTTTACATTGTATCTCTACATCATGAGTCTCTAAACTCCATGATTGGGGGTGAGGAGCTCTGCTGTGTCTCGATGAATTAATGCAATTACTTCTATTTTCTATTCAATACGCTTGTTTCTGTTCTATGGTATTCACTCGTACCTAACTGTGAAGAATGTGATGATCAGTGACACTCATCATCATTCTCAACTTATGAACACGTGCCTGACAACCATTTACGTTCTATTTGTAATAGCTTGAGTGTATATCTCTTGGGCTCTTGGTTCAGGAGTTTGATTGCCTCTTCTGACAGCAGAGCGTTCAAATCCCTTAATCCAGAGTCTTCGTGGTAAAAGCTAGAATCAATTGGCAGCATCCCTGAGATACAGAATGTCTAAACCTTGTCTGTGGTATTCTGAGTAGGATCCGGGAAGGGATGATTGTGACGAGCTTCAAACTCACAAGTATTTGGCATAGTGACAGACGCAAAAGGATCAATGGATCTTATTCCAACACAAGTGAGAACCGACAGATGATTAGCCATGTACATAGACCCTTTTCACTGAAAGGACGGATGGTAGCCATTGACAACGGTGATCCACCAACATACAGCTTGCCATGGAAGGAGCCTTGCGTCTATGAAGAAGAACATGGGAGGAAAGCAGAGATCCAGAAGACGAAGCATCTCCAAAACCTCAATCTGTTCTCAATTACTGCATAACAAGTATTTATTTGATGCACTTTTACTTTTTACTATTGAAATTAAGAATTATCATTGATATCCTGACTAAGAATTACAGGATAACCATAGCTTGCTTCAAGCCGGCAATCTCCGTGGGATCGACCCTTACTCACGTAAGGTATTACTTGGACGACCCAGTGCACTTGCTGGTTAGTGGTACGAGTTGTGAAAAGTGTGATTTACAATTTGTGCACCAAGCACCCACACTACCCATGTGAGATTTAGAACTGCTTTGCTACTGTGGGCTATTATGCAAGGGAAGCATATAGCTATCTTGCCTTTATTGAGCAAATCGATTTGGAAATTGGTTGAGAAGTAGAATATCAGCATTCCATTTCCGTTGATGGTGATGCGCTTAGCAAACACAGCAGTTGAAGAGAGGCGACCAATGGACATTATGTTTTGGGTTCCTAAAGGCAACAAGTTCATTCCGAGGGGTGATTTGGAAAGATCAACAAACATTACACCCTCCGAGAGGAAGACACCCACAACACCACCATCAACTCTACCAACTTCATCAACTACTTTACCCTTGGTCTGACCTCTTCTGGATCTTTTCCAAGACATCTTGAACGATATCCACCACATGGAGCATTTGGAGCACAAACGTTTTGAGTTGATAGCGGCAAAGCTAGAAGGAAAAGACCCCGGCCCGATTCCTAGAGCTTCATCCGAGCTAGCTGGAGAGGAGCATGATGCAATTCACCATCCCATTCCCGAATCGTGAGCATGCACAGAGGACCATTTACAAATTAAGTGTGGGAGAGGATCAATGACTTTAAGGGGGGTAAAAAAATTTCTCTCTTAAAGACACTTTGCAAAGTTTCTTGTAGTATTTTTTCTTTATTTTGAGTAGCTTTATTTCTATTGCATCTTGTTTGGGTTGTTGTAAATATTTCTTTATCGTTCATGGATATTTAGTAGTTAATATTTGCATGTTGCATGATAGAATGAATAAGTTGGTGAAACACCAAGGAATTTCCATGAAACCTTTTCGAGGGGCATACCATTGATTGAATTGAAGAAAAATTGTATTTACCAACTTGCTTGGAGTATTTTGTTTGTAGAACATGGAAAAGAGCTAGAACAACATACCTTGTGAGATTTGAGCTTTAATAGATGGTTGCACTTTTCAGCCATAATATTGTTCTTGTGTGTGATTATACTTTTTTTTATTGTGATAATTGATTTGCATGATTCTTTATGTCCTGTATTTGCGTCTGGATGCATTTAGCATGATTGAGGCCCTCTTTGATGATAAACTCACTAACCTATATGGCCAACCCTTGCATTCACCTTTGCAAACCCCTTCGAGCCAATGAATCCCCTTTTGTTCTAATAATAGCACATTACCCCCCTTAAACGAAAAGCCATTGATGTCCCTGAATTACTCTTTGATTAGCCTGGGTGGATTAGTGTGTAAATTCTAAGTGTTGGAGGGGGGATTTTGGGAAGCATTGGTGTTCATACCTTGGGTCAAGCTGTCTGACCCGGGATGTTTAGCAATAAAGCGACCGACCTCTTCAGGTCAGACTATCCGACCTCTTCTCAAAGAGCTCGGCCAAATCGACAGGAAAGCCCAAAGAAGGGCCCAACTCAAGGAACACGACCCAAATCCAAAGGCGGTCCAAGCCTATAGAGATAAGGGCGGTTCCCTTGAATAAAAGCTAACCTCAACTCAAAGATAAAGATAAGATAAGATAACTAACTTATCTTATCTAAAAAGGCCACTCTACACCATTATAAATACACTAGAGCACTCAGGTATAACTCATACTCTGATTCTACAATAAACCTGCTTAATACCCGTGCTAAGTTAAGCATCGGAGTCTCTTGCAAGTACTCCCCACCCTCCGGTGACCAAGGATCAGAAGTGCAGCCAGTCCAACAAGTCGGACATAACAGCTCCGGCCGCCACCAGCCAGTCGGACACGTCATTTCCGACCAGTACAGAAGATCTCATCCGAGATCGACCTACAGTTTTAGGTAACCCTCGGAATATTGGCGCTATTGTCGGGGAACCTGGAAGTCATCCCATCCCCATGACGGACGACCATGACAACGACCACAATTCAGATCCAAAGGACAGAACGCCGCACAAAAACACAGACACTACACCAAAAGATATTCCAGAATCTAACGGAGACAAAAACTCATCGAATCCAGGAGTAATAGAAGCACTTCAAAATCGTTTAAAGCAACTTGAAAAAGAAAGCAAGCATCAACGAGAAGTTGGCAAGGATCTACAAAGAGAGGTAAGGCGACGTCGAGAGTTAGAAGATAAAATCCTACAACTCGAAGCCGATCTCAAAGCAAAGGATACCCGGACCACCCCTGAGGACAATTAACGCAAAGATCAAGATCCATTCACTAGGGACATCATTAAACCTAAAATTCCTAAGGACTTAAAACTCCCAGATATGACTTTGTATGATGGCACTACAGATCCCAACCATCACCTCAGCAACTTCAGAAGCAGAATGTACCTCACCGACGACTCGGACGCTGTTCGTTGCAAAGCTTTTCCAACGACTCTCACGAAGACAGCAATTAGATGGTTCGACAATTTACCTCCTAGGTCCATCTCAAGCTTTTATGACCTAGCTAAAAAATTCCTGTCCAGATTCTCCATCCAAAAATACAAGGCCAAGCACTCCCGCAGTCTACTAGGAATCAGGCAAGAAGATCGGGAAAGTCTTCGCAATTACATGGAGAGATTCAACAAAACATGCCTAGACATACAAGGCTTGCCAACAGAGGCCGCCATTATGGGCCTCATCAATGGCCTACGAGAGGGACCTTTTAGCCAATCTATATCGAAGAAATATCCCACATCTCTGGATGAGGTGCAGGAGCGAGCGGAAAAATATATCAACATGGAAAAAAACTCTCGCTTGGGAGAAACCTCAAAATCTAAATTCTCCTACCGAGACAAAGATAAAGAATCCAAAAAGATCGACAAGGGGAGAAAATTAAAAAATATCACAATTACACTCCTCTTAGGGTATCCCTGGTAGATGTCGACAAAGAAGTCTGCCATACGAAAAAGATACCCCCAGCTCGACCACTCAAAGGCAAAAGAGGAGGAGGAAATCGGAACGAATACTGTGAATATCACCGAGTCCGAGGGCATTCCACCAACGAATGCTTCGACTTAAAAAACATCATAGAAAAATTAGTGAGAGAAGGAAAATTAGATCGGTTTCTGGCCACCCGAGATGATGAGCAAAGAAAGAGAAGAAGGGATGAAGATGTCGGACGAATCGAGCGATCACCTCATATGCCAGAAAGACATGTCCATATGATACACGGAGGATTTGCAGGAGGAGGAATCTCCAAATCATCCCGCAAAAGATATCTCAAAGAAGTATATCATGTCCAAGGAAAGGAGGAAGCACCCGACATCCCTGCAGTCACATTCACCAAAGAAGACGCATCCGGTATCATCTCAGGACACGACGACCCCATGGTCATCACTATCATACTGGCAAATGCCAATCTCCACCGCACATTAATAGACCAAGGGAGCTCTGCCAACATCTTATTCAAAACTACCTTCGACAAGCTCGGCTTAGAAGAAAAGGAGCTTAGAGCATACCTGAACAGCCTGTTCGGACTGGGAGATACCCCAGTACAACCACTGAAGAGGTCGGTCGCTTTGTCTCCAATCATCCCAGGTCGGATAGCTCGACCCAGGGTATGAACAGTGCCCCTGCTTGAGCTCGGTGTTTTTGTTGAGGTCGAGTCTTTGACTTCGGTCCTTCTAGTGAAGCCGAACTCAAGCATTTTGTCGATTCCTTTCTTTGTAGAGCCTTTTTTGAATGTGGAACGTTTTCCTTTAAAAGCGCGCGCTTTTATATCAGCACTTTGGGAACGTGCGAGGGTTTAATGCCCTCATTAATTGACTTCTAATGCCCCATTTCCTTTGGTTTGAATTTTGCCATCGGAAACGGTTTCTCTTCTTCATTCTTCTTCGTAACTTCTCCCTTTACTCTCTCGCTTTCTATTTCTTGCCTAGAGTTCATAGTTCTTTCCTGCGACGCCTGCTCTGCCACTGCTTTCGTGGAAGAAGGGTGATTCTGGATTTCTCTTTCCGTTCTTTGAATTTTTCCGTTTCGCGGGGTAGCTCTGTCGTTTCTGCTCTTCAGCTTTCTTTCCAGGTTTTCTTCTATTTTCCAGGTTCAATTTTTCTTCCTCTGTCACTTTTTATGTCTGATTTTGAGAAAGTTTGGATCTTTTCTGCTTTTTTACCGTGCCTGATTGTTGCGTGTTCTGGAATTTCTTCGCCGTTTGTGTGAGTTTTTTCGCCTTCCCTGCTGCTCGATGCTTTTTAGGGTTTTTTGCATGTTACCGTCATTTTTGTTTGTGCTTCTGATGATGGTTTTAGAATGATGATTTTGTTTGATTCTGAAAAAAGGTTTGTATCTTTGACGATTTCCGCTTGGCCTGTCTGATGTTGGTGATGCTTGGCCTGTCTGATGTTGGTGATGCTTTTTGCTGATATACTGTAGAAAGATAGTGGCTTGGATGACTTTTGTGTTTTTACTTCCTTTGTTTCATTTGAAACCTTTCTTTTCTTGTTTGATGAATGCTGGGACGTAGGCTATAGGAATTTCTCGAAACTTTGCTTTGTTTCTTGCCTCCAAAGGATGCCCTAGGACTTTGGTTTGAGTCTTGGGGTTTTCCTTTTCTGCTTGTCCGCCTGTGTCATTTTAGTCGAGTTATTTTGCCCCTTGTCTGAGATGTTTTTTAGTAATCCAATCTTCTTTTCTTATTTGTAGGATTAGTCAGCATCATGTCTTCTCGCAATAACATTGTAGAGGTGTCTTCCAAAGTTCCCGAGGGATGTCCGATTGGCTGGACTCCCTTGTCTTAATGTGTGTCTCTGTCGTGGATGCTAAATTTTGTGTAGAGCTGAGGAAACGTCATATGATTTGTGGTAGCAGTGCTTGGGAGAGGGATTATAAGCTTGTAGCTCCTGACTCTGATGAGAGGGCTTGTTTTCCTACTTTCATCGAGGGGGAACGTCCCTTCTTCTACGCCTATGAATATTTCTTTAGCCAGTTGGACGTTACTTTTCCTTTTACTGCTTTCGAAACCGACTTGTTGTGGTAATGTAATATTGCTCCATCCTAGCTTCATCCGAATTCCTGGGGTTTTATCAAAATATTTCAACTGCTTTGCTAAGAGTTAGGCGTAACACCTTCTGAAACTCTTTTTCTCTATCTTTTTGTCTCGGCCAAGCCCAGAGGTTCTTCCAAAAAGAAAGCTTCCTGGGTTTCTTTCAGATCGGCCCAGGGGCATAATGTTTTTATACTTGTCTCTGAGCTTTTCTTCTCCTATATTGTAACTCATCATTTATGGTTGATTCTGTATTTTCAGAGATGTCGAAAAATAATGATTCCATAAAGGCCTACAAGAAGGCAAAGAAGGCTGCTGCTACTCAAAACACCTCGGCCAAGGCGACCGGAGAGGGATCTTCTCAAGTTCCTGTGAAGCCGTCCGTGCCAAGTTCTCCTAGGCCAAGGAAGGTGATCACCACTCCTCGAGTTCGCCTGACTGATCCTTCACAGACTTCTACCATTGCTTCTGGTGCTCCTCCCAACAAGAAACAGAAAACAATTGAGGCCTTTAACCTTGACGCCCCTGATTTTAATGCAATCGAATTCGTAGATCAGCAAATCGGTCCCTACGGTACCCTCCCCATGGATGATGTATCAATCCTTCGCCATCTGGATTTTATGACCCGAAATAGTGTTAAAATGGCATATATGGGGGCTGCCCTGTACCGAACTGCTCAGAATCATCCTCTCCATGCTACCAAGGAGTTTATGGAGGAGGCTAAATAGGAGTTCGACCGAATGAAGGGCCTGAAGGAAGAGCTTAAGGTAAAGGTAGCCAAGTTGGAGAAGGATTTGGAGAACGAAAAGGCGAGTTCCCTTGCTCTGGCAGCTTCTGTGCGGTTGGCCGAGGACACGGCATTGAGGCATAAGGACAGTTATGTGACATCTTATCGGGAGGTGGTACGCCTAAGGGAGGAGTTGGAGAATGCGCGAGCTGATTACTACGAGCTCCAAGGTCATCTTGTTGGCAGCGTAACTGCTGCCTATGAGAGCTTGAGGGAGCAAGTTCGGATTATTGCTCCTGAGGCCGACCTTACTCTTTTCTGCCTAGATAATGTTGTGAGGGATGGTAAGATTGTCCCTGATGACTAGGATGATGATGATGTTGAACCTCCCCCTGTGCCTTCTGCCAAAGTGTCAGCCTCTTCAGTTCCTCCAGTTGTATCTGACCCGGATTGCCAGATTCTGAACCGGGATGATGGAACCGTGGATGCTGTCCCCATTCAGACTCGGCCTCTTTCTCCCCGTACTGATGCTGCCGGGAAGGCTCCCGATCTTTGCTGATTTCTCTTTGGATATTTGTGTAGTTGGCCCGGCTTGTGGGCTTTGAAACTCTTTATTTGTAGTTTGAATATTTTGCTGATTGTTGATATTCCTTTTGGTTGCTTGTTTAGCAACTTCTATCTTGAAAAAACAACAAGTAGCTTTTATGCTTTTGATCCTGACCCCAAAGCTTTATAATATTGTATTTCGTATCATGCTTGTTTGTCTTAGCATTTTTTGAAAATGTCGGAGCCTTCGGCCTCTTTGAATTGGGCCGGATCCTTTGTGGTCGTGAAGGGGTGGTTCCAACTTGTTTCTTGGTTTTCCTGCTTCTTGCTTGTATCTCTATCGATCCATAGCCGATTTCTTTGCGTTGGTCCTCTTTCCAGTTACTTTTGCAGTCCTCTGTCTTGGACCTTTGTTATGTCTTTTTCAGAGACTACTTTATAACTCTTTTTGTAGGAGGTCGACTTCTTTATGTCGTCCTTTTCCAAGTTATTTTTGTAATCCTCTTTTTTGGACCTTTGTCAGGTCTCTTTCAGGGATTACTTTTATAACTTGTTTGTAGGGGACCGACTTCGTTAGGTCGATCTCTTTCTAAGTTATTTTTGTAATCCTCTTTCTTGGACCTTTGTCAGGTCTCTTTCAGGGATTACTTTTATAACTTGTTTATAGGAGACCGACTTCGTTAGCTCGATCTCTTCTAAGTTATTTTTGTAATCCTCTTTCTTGGACCTTTGTTAGGTCTCTTTCAGGGATTACTTTTATAACTTGTTTGTAGGAGACCGACTTCGTTAGGTCGATGTCTTCTAAGTTATTTTTGTAATCCTCTTTCTTGGACCTTTGTTAGGTCTCTTTCAGGGATTACTTTTATAACTTGTTTGTAGGAGACCGACTTCGTTAGGTCGATCTCTTCTAAGTTATAGCAATTCCTCTTTTATAGGGTTGGCCAGACCTCTTTCCATGGATTTGCTAATAACTTGGGTTGACTTGGTCCGACTTCTTAACGTCGGCCAGTCTTTAAGTTATTATTTAGCAATCCATAAGACCTCATTAGGTTCTTTTTCGGATCACTTTCGATAACTTCTTACATTATTCTGTGTTCATCTTTAGATGAATCACGTTTTCATCTTTATTGGTCTTCCATTGTGATCGTGCAGTGAATCTTTTTCACTTTCTGCCGATTTGTTGCTTTATAATCGGGCGATGAATGCTTCAAATTAATGCATCTTGAGAATTTGTAGAATATCTAAAATATATTTTATTCAAAAGGAAATGCAAATATATACATGCGGGAGTTTTTCATCCCTTTCAGTCGAATAATTTTTGGATCTCAACTTGGTGCCTCATTAGAAAACCTTTTCAGGAAAAAGAGTGCACCCTATGACGAGATCTTCTAGCTATAGTACCTTCTTAGGTTGCATGCGTGCCATGATCTGGGAAGCTCTCATCCATCGAGTTCGGACAGTCTGTAGTAGCCTTTTCCAAGTACTTCTGTAACTCGGTAGGGTCCTTTCCAGTTTGCTGCCAGCTTTCCTTCTCCAGGTTGAGTTGTTTCAATATCATTTCGGATTAGGATGAGATCATTCTCAGCAAAACTTCTTGGCACTACCCTTTTATTATATCTTGAAGCCATTCGGCGTTTTAGCGCTTCTTCCCTGATCCGAGCTCTTTCTTGGACTTTTGGAAGTAAGTCGTGCTCTTCTCTTTGAAGTTGAGAGTTGGCTTGTTCATTGTAGTGGACCACTCTAGGGGACCCTTCTTCGACCTCTATTGGGATCATTGCCTCCACTCCGTACGCTAATCGAAATGGTGATTTGTTTGTGGTAGAATGTGGTGTTATTCGATATCCACATAGGACTTGTGGGAGTTCTTCGGCCCAAGCTCCCTTTGCTTCTTGTAGTCTCCGCTTCAGTCCAGCCAATATGACGTTGTTGGCAGCTTCGACCTGTCCATTGGCTTGAGGACGTTCGACGGAGGTGAACTGGTGTTTTATGTTCAAGTCGGCAGCTAGTTTTCTGAAACCTGCATCTGTGAATTGAGTGCCATTGTCTGTGGTGATGGAGTGCGGGACTCCGAACCTTGTGACAATATTTCTATATAAGAATTTTCGGCTTCTTTGAGCAGTGGCATTGGCTAGGGGCTCTGCCTCGATCCACTTTGTAAAATAGTCTATCCCAACTATGAGGAATTTGACTTGTCCCAATCCCTGAGGAAAGGGTCCGAGAAGGTTGAGTCCCCATTTTGCGAATGGCCAAGGTGAAGTTACGCTGATAAGTTCTTCTGGCAGGGCAATGTGGAAGTTGGCATGTGTCTGGTATGGGAGACATGTCTTTACAAACTCTGTAGCTTCTTTTTGTAGAGTTGGCCAGTAAAATCCCTCCCGGAGTACCTTTTTGGTGAGAGCTTGTGCTCCGAGATGATTACCACAAATACCGCTGTGTACTTCCTCTAAAACTTCCCTTGTGTTAGAGGTCGGCACACATTTTAACAACGGTATTGAGATCCCTCTCTTATATAGGGTGTTGTTTATGATAGTGTAATACTAAGCCTCCCGCTTTAACCTCTTTGCCTCTTTTTCATCTGTAGGGAGTGTTTCTGCTTTGAGGTTGTTAATTATGGGGGTCATCCATCCTTGGTCCTGACTTGTTATGGCTAGGACTTTTTCCTCTTCTGAGATTGACGGGTTCTGTAGCATTTCCTGGATGTGGCTTCTATTGTTGCCCCCTGGTTTGGTGCTAGCTAGTTTCGAGAGTGCGTCAGCTTAGACATTTTGTTTGCGGGGTATGTGACAGATCTTATATTCCCCGAGTTGTCCGACCTGTTCCTTGGTTTTATCCAAATACTTTTTCATGGTGGGATCTTTGGCTTGGTAGCTCCCTATTATTTGTGAGGTGATTACTTATGAATCGCTGAAGATGTTGAGTTTTTGAGCTCCAACCTCCTTAGCCAACTTTGAACCAGCTAGTAACGCCTCATATTCTGCCTGGTTGTTTGAGGCCGGGAACCCAAATTTGAGGGAAAGCTCAACTTGGGTTCCTTAGTTGCTTTCTATTATCACACCTGCACCACTTCCGGTCTTATTCAAGGAACCGTCCACGTAGAAATTCCATTCTGTGGGGGTTTCCAGGGTATCTGTGAATTCCGCAATGAAATCGGCGAAGTACTGTGATTTGATGGCTGTCCGAGCTTCATATTGGAGGTCGAACTCAGACAACTCGACTGCCCATTGTAAAATTCTGCCTGCTAGATCTGTTTTCTGCAATATCCCTTTTATGGGCTGGTCGGTTCAAACCTTAATGGTGTGAGCCTGGAAGTACGGGCGAAGTCGTCGAGATGTCAGTATGAGAGTGTAGGCAAACTTTTCTATTTTTGGTAGTTTAACTCGGATCCCTGCAGCGCTTTACTAATGAAGTATACAGGTTGTTGCCCTTTGTTGTCCTCCCGAACCAGTGCTGAGGCTACTGCCCGACTTCCTACTGCAAGGTACAATGTGAGTGGTTCTTCCTTTCGTGGTCGAGTTAGAATAGGTGGTTGTCCTAGGAAGTTTTTGAAATCCTGGAAGGCTTGCTCGCATTCCTTTGTCCATTCAAAATTTTTTCCTTTCCTTAAAGTGGCGTAGAAGGGGAGAGATCTTATCGCTGATCCCGCTAAGAATCTGGATAAGGCTGCTAATCTCCCGTTGAGTTGTTGTACCTCTCTGACACAAGTTGGGCTTTTCATGTTGAGTATGGCCTGGCATTTGTCTGGATTCGCTTCAATTCCTCCTTGTATGAGCATGAAACCTAAGAATTTGCCCGCTTCTACTGCAAAGGTGCATTTTGTGGGATTGAGTCGCATGTCGTGCCTCCTTATAGTGTCGAACACTTGAGCCAGGTCAGATAATAATGTCTCTTCGCTTTGTGTCTTTATCAACATGTCGTCCACATAGACTTCCATGATTTTTCCGATGTGATCTGAGAAGACTTTATTCATTAGCCTTTGATAAGTATCTCCCACATTCTTGAGACCGAAAGGCATCACAATGTAGGAGTAATTTGCTTTTGGCGTAAAAAATGAGGTCTTTTCTTGATCTGGTGGATACATGGGGATTTGGTTGTATCCGGAATATGCATCCATAAACGAGAGGTATCTATATCCGGAGGAAGCATCTACCAGAGTGTCGATACTTGGGTGTGGGTAAGGATCTTTTGGGCAGGCTTTGTTGAGGTCGGTGTAGTTGGTGCACATTCGCCACTTTCCATTTGATTTTTTCACCAAGACGACGTTAGCTAGCCATAGTGGGTACTTGACTTCTCTTATGAATCCTGCCTCCAGTAGTGCTTGTACCTGTTCTTGCACAGCTTGGAATCGCTCTGGCCCAAGTTTTCTTCGTCTCTGCTGTACCGGCCGAGATCCTGGATAGACCGCCAATTTGTGACACATTAGCTTGGGGTCTATGCCTGGCATGTCTGCAGCTTTCCATGCAAAGAGATCGACATTATCTCGCAAGAACTGTACTAGTAATTCCTTTCCATTTCCTTTCAGGATCGTCCCAATATTAGTGGTTTTGTCCGAGGTGTCTTCGATCTGAACTTTCTCTATTTCACCTTCGGGCTGTGGACGGAGTTATTCTCGTCTCTAGACTCCACCAAGCTCAATTGTATGGAACTCTTCTCCTCTGCCTCTGAGGTTTAGACTTTCATTATAACAGCGGTGTGCCATCTTTTGATCTATTTTTATTGTGGCTATCCCCTCTGTAGTTGGGAATTTCATGCATAGATGTGGAGTTGAGACTATTGCGCCGAGTTGATTTAGTGTTGTCCGACCTATTAGGGCATTGTAGGCTGAACTCACGTCGACCACAATGTAGTTTATCTTGAGTGTTCTGGATTGGTTCCCTTTTCTGAAGGTTGTATGTAGTGACACGTATCCCAGTGGTTGTACTGGGGTATCTCCCAGTCCAAACAGGCTGCTCGGGTATGCTCTAAGCTCCTTTTCTTCTAAGTCGAGTTTGTCGAAGGCTATTTTGAATAAGATGTCGGCAGAACTCCCTTGGTCTATTAATGTGCGGTGGAGATTGGCGTTTGTTAGTATGATGGTGATGACCATGGGATCGTCGTATCCTGAGATGATACTGGATGCGTCTTCTTTGGTGAACGTGATTGCAAGGATGTCGGGTGCTTCCTCCTTTCCTTCGACATGATATACTTCTTTGAGGTATCTTTTGCGGGATGATTTGGAGATTCCACCTCCTGCGAATCCTCCATGTATCATATGGACATGTCTTTCTGGCGTACGAGGTGATCGCTCAGCTCGTCGACATCTTCATCTCTTTGTCTTTTTCTTTGCTCATCATCTTGGGTGGCCAGATACCGATTTAGTTGTCCTTCTCTTACTAATTTTTCTATGATGTTTTTTAAGTCGAAGAATTCGTTGGTGGAATGCCCTTGGACCCGATAATATTCACAGTATTCGTTCCAATTTCCTCCTCCTCTTTTGCCTTTGAGTGGTCGAGCTGGGGGTATATTTTCTGTGTTACAGACTTCTTTGTAAATATCCACAAGGAACACCCGAAGAGGGGTGTAATTATGATACTTTTTGATTTTTTCGCCCGTTCGATCTTCCTTTTTCTTGGATTCTTGATCTCGGTAGGTGAAACCAGATTTTGAGGCTTCTCCAAGTCGGGAATTTTCTTCCATGTTGATGTATTTCTCTGCCCGCTCTTGCACCTCATCTAGAGATGTGGGGTATTTCTTTGATATAGATTGGCTAAAAGGTCCCTCTCGTAGGCCGTTGATGAGGCCCATGACAGCAGCCTCTGTTGACAAGCTTTGTATGTCTAGGCATGTTTTGTTGAATCTTTCCATGTAGTTGCGAAGACTTTCCTGATCTCCTTGCTTGATACCCAGTAGACTGGGAGCGTGCTTAGCCTTGTCTTTTTGGATGGAGAATCTGGCCAAGAACATTTTGGCCAGGTCGTCGAATTTTGAGACGGACTTCGGAGTTAGGTTGTCGAACCATCTAATTGATGTCTTTGTGAGAGTCATTGGAAAAGCTTTGCAGCGAACGGCATGCGTCGGTGAGGTACATTCTGCTTCTGAAGTTGCTGAGATGATGGTTGGGATCTGTGGTGCTATCATACAAAGTCATATCCAGAAGTTTGAAGTCTTTAGGGATTTTAGTCTTCATAATTTCCCTAGTGAATGGATCTTGATCCTTGTGAGAGTTGTCCTTAGGGGTGGTCCGGGTAGCCTTTGCTTTGAGACCGGCTTCAAGTTGTAGGAGTTTATCTTCCAATTCTCGACGTCGCCTTACCTCTCTTTGTAGATCCTTGCCAACTTCTTACTAGTACTGGCTTTCTTTTTCAAGTTGCTTTAGGCGATCTTGAAGTGCTTCTATAACTCCCAGATGTGATGAGTTTTTGTCTCCGTTAGATTCTGGAGTATCCTATGGTGATGGGATGACTTCCAGGTTCCTCGGCAACGGCGCCAATGTTCCGAGGGTTACCTGAAACTGTAGGCCGATCTCGGATGAGATCTTCTGTACTGGTCGGAGATGACGTGTCTGGCTGGCTGGTGGCGGCCGGAGCTGTTGTGTCCGACTTGTTGGACTGGCTTCACTTCTGATCCTTGGTCACCGGAGGGTGGGGGTACCTACAAGAGACTCCGATGCTTAAGTTAGCACGGGTATTAAGCAGGTTTATTGTAGAATCAGAGTATGAGTTATACCTGGGTGCTCCAGTGTATTTATAATGGTTGTAGAGTGACCTTTCTAGATAAGATAAGTTAGTTATCTTATCCTATCTTATCTTATCTTTGGGTGAGGTCAGCTTATCTTCAACGGAACCGCCCTTCTTTCTGTAGGCTTGGGCTGCCTTTGGATTGGGCTGTGTTCCTTTGTTTGGGCTACCTTGGGCCTTCCTATCGATTTGGCCGACCTCTTTTGTAAAGAGGTCGGTCGCTTTGTCTCCAATCATCCCAGGTCGGATAGCTCGACCCAGGGTATGAACACCTTCTATGCCACTTTAAGGAAAGGAAATAAGTTCAAATGGACAATGGAATGCGAGCAAGCCTTCTAGGATTTCAAAAATTTCCTGGGACGACCACCTATCCTAACTCGACCACGAGAGGAAGAACCACTCGTATTGTACCTTGCGGTAGGAAGTCTGTAACGACCCAATTTTCAGTACGCCTAGGACATACCAGAAACTGAGTGCTACCAATTTGTCATCCTATATATTATCTATTATTTATTATATGAGCCTGATTCGTTTTTAAAAGCGTAGTTAGTTAGCGAGGTATTTTTTTTTTTTTAAAACATTTGGATTAATAGACGGAATCATTCATAATCAACTCACAGCTGATAACAGATAAAACAGTTATAAGCAACCACACATAAATACATCACAATTAGCTAGCAACATTCAGTTATCCAGCCTTTATTAGAGTATAGACATTTAGTTAGAACACCCCTAGGTATAGCTAGATAATAACTATATACATATACATACATACAACATCCCAGGTCCTGACCTGTTCAAGAGGTCCCTAAGCTGGCACCTAGGCTAGCCTAGACTCTATACTCACCTAGAACCTCTAAACTACAAAAGCGAGGGAAAGTACGTTCTAAGTCTTCACAACTCAAGTCAGGTGGAACGTCATCAAAAGATAGAACATCATCTGCTAGGATCCTCTGCACGATCAGACTTTTCCACAGGACGTCTCTCTGGTACCTCATGAAGTATCCACAAAATAGGAATCCCGTACACAGGATTTAGGTTAAAGTGCGCATACGAAGGGGTGCAGACATTGGCTGGTCTCACAGTATTTACATATAATCAGAGAACGATATTCACCCTAGACTCAGAAGACTATGTAGAGCAGAATCCTCTTCTTGCGAACGGTCATCAGCGAACTATGGTAAGGTACTCTTACTTCCATCTGAAGGGGGAAGGGAGAGAGAAGGGGTAAGAACTGGGGAGTTCTTAGTAGGGTCGGGGTTATTAGTTACGTTCATTAATTCTATGTTGTTTAGCAGACTATTAGCAGAACACAGATAAGTAGAGAAGATAGAGAAAATAGATAGCAGAACACAAACAGAAGAATACAAGAAAATATCACAAGCGCAGAGAATGGAATACAAACAAGGAAAGCATACATTCATACCGCAAACATAACAAAGGAAATGCGCAACCAAGTATGATGCATGTCTCGCCCTAGTGCAGGTAATGAGCTCATCTGTCGGTTACTAACCCGCTCCCGATGTTATCCAGCAACCTCTGTCTGGATAAGGCTTTCCTATTGGCTATACCCCTGTGTATAGGAAATAACCCCTCTGCCACCACAGGGTCCACTTCACGCAGGAAATAACACATCTGCCACTGCAGGGATGTACGCCGACACACCTTCTGTATAAAGGAAATAACCCCTCTGCCACTACAGAAATGGAACAGGTGGTCACAGTACTTCTGTAGCAGGAAATAACCCCTCTGCCTTACAGAAATAAAATATGGATCTGTACCGTAGGAAAGCATTCTCAGTGATCACACCATTATCTATCTGACTGCCTCACTGCAGCAGATGATCATACAAGTATATCTGGAGTTGCCTTAATGCAACAAATGAATAAACACATCTCTTGGGTTGCCTCAAGCAACAAATAAATACCTCTTGGGTTGCCTCAAGAAACAAATCATCACATAATCATTCATCATCATTCTCATTATTCATCATCATTTTCACATTCTTATGCAGTACCTCTTTCTTTCTCTGTTCAATCATACTGTACAAACTTTACATCTTTCACTTTTACAACATCTTAATTCAAACCATTTCTCTTTATCACATTACTCTTTTCTCTTTATCTTTTTACTTTGCTCTGATTACTCTTTTCTCTGTATCCCTTTATTCTGCTCTGGTTACTCTGTTCTCTGTGTTTCTTTACTCTGCTCTGATTTCTCTGATTAACGTATGTATTTAAAGCTTATGTAAATTTTGGTATGAATAGTTAGTCTGTCCCAAGTATAGGTTCATTAAGTATATATTGAAACAGTTTAACTTTTCATATAATACCTAACCCTATTCGCAATTCCAAAACTAACTATGTTGCCCTAGTTCGTTCACTAGTCTCTGTCTGTTTTTCTGTCATTAAAACTTTACAGACTTTTTCTTCAATTTTTATCTTTTCTTCAACTTTTTATCTTTTATTTATCTTTGCCTCACTAATATGTTTTTACCACTCCCTAAGTGTTTTATGAAAGTAATTATGAGATTCTGTGCTTAAAGTTGTCTTTCTAAAGTTTTTACAGAAAACTGCCTTTTCTGCATTATTTTATTATTTTTATTAAAATATTATTTTTAATTAAATATTATTATTTAATATTTTATTATTTTTTATTATTTTATCATTAAATTTTCGAAAATTAACTTACTTTTACTTTTAACCTTCAAAATTCACTTTTTACCACCCGTAACTTTTAATATTTCTACTTTTACCACCCTAACTTTCAGAAATTACTAAATAACCCCCCAAACACCAAATTAATTACTTCCTTGCCCTTTTATGAATCAAAAAGGTGTTCTTCATTGTTCTTCATCACACTCAAAGTGTTCTTCATGTTCTTCATAAATTCTTCAGATTCCTTCTCTGTTTTTAACCGTTTTTCAGTCTTTTCAGCAACCGATTTTTACTATAATTCATAATAAATTAGCAGCCACTAAAACCCCATCTTTTCTACATGATTTCAACACAAATTGAATCTCAATTTAAGCTTAGGGTTTCGTTTTTCCAGCTGCCCAAGAACATGAACTTTAAAGCTTGAATTTCATCAAATTTCATCAAAATTTCACCAAATTTTCACCAAGAATCAATCATATAAGCAACCAATTTTTAGCACAGCCAATTTATACAAAATTCACACAACTCAAACACAAATAATCAAGATTAATTTCGTGACACCCTACCTGGTTTTGCTGCTCCTAATTCGGTTAAACTTTCAGGTGGTCCTTAAGCACTTTTTCCTCCTAAAGCACATCAAGAACAACTTTAAATCCGAAAACTCTCAACTGACCAAATCTCACTCAGTATGTTAGGAAGAGATATCTCACCTTAGACTTTCTGAAAATTCACGTTTCTTGGCCCTCAAGTCAAGTTAAGCATGATTCCTAAGGAAGAACATCAAGAAAACACATGTTTTGCATGGTTTTCCTTGAAAACCGAATTGAAATGGGAGGGAGACAGCTATCTCACCTTATTTCCATCCTTGATAAGTTACATGGTTATGTAGAGGAAGAAGAGAGGATCATTTTGGTGAAATCGGAGTTTTGATTTGAGTTTTAGTTCAGAAGAAATCAAGCTTTGAAGATTAAGTGTTCATGAAAGTTTCTCTCTTTTCACTCTGGTTATTTTCGGCCAAAATGATGAAATGAGACAGCCTTGGAGGTCTTGGGGGTGTAAGGTGAGTTGTTATTGGTTGGCTTGGAGGTGGATTAAAATAATATTAAAATATCTCTGGTGTACAACTACTAAAACTAGGTGTATCGGAACACTCGTAAAAACATCTCTAAAAATTATTTTCTGAACTACTAGCATAAATGACACTAGTAACATATTTATTATGAGAATAGTACATGTATAATGAGGCCTTAGCATTGCTAAATTCATCAGAGAGTGTTAGTGCGAAGCTGCACCAGTAAAACCCTAAACCCGATTAAACTGATTTTCTGTTTTTAACTAAAACTGACCAGGTAACCTTATAATATTATTCAAGAAGCTTCTAATACTAATATAATGATAATTTCATCCTATTATCTCTCTTCTCTCATAAATCGAGTCCGGTTTGTCAAACTAAGACTATTTACAAAAAAAACCAAATCAAAACTTCTAACCGATACAGTTCAAAAACCAGGTTCTTCGTGACCGCGTTATCGAGCTTGTCTCGGAAAAAGGTTCTAACTTAAAGATGACATAATGACAATGAGGATTGAGATACTTGATGATATATCAAAGGTTTTCCCCTTACTGATCTTCCAAAGAAATCCGTACTTTCAGAAAATATTTTACGTTCTCAAAAATCGGGGTTGTCACAAAGTCGGGCAGTAGCCTCAGCACTGCTTTGAGAGGACGACAAAGGGCAACAACCTGTATACTTCATTAGTAAAACACTGCAGGGATCCGAGCTGAACTACCAAAAAATGGAAAAGTTCGCCTATACTCTCATACTGACATCTCGACGACTTCGCCCGTACTTCTAGGCTCACACCATTAAGGTTCGGACCGACCAGCCCATAAAAGGGATATTGCAGAAAACAGATCTAGCAGGCAGAATTTTACAATGGGCAGTCGAGTTATCCTAGTTCGACCTCCAATATGAAGCTCGGACAGCCATCAAATCACAATACTTGGGTGACTTCATTGCAGAATTCACAGATACCCTGGAAACCCCCACAAAATGGAATCTCTACGTGGACGGGTCCTCGAATAAGACTGGAAGTGGCGTAGGTGTGATAATAGAAAGCAACCCAGGAACCCAAATTGAGCTTTCCCTCAAATTTGAGTTCCCGGCCTCAAATAACCAGGCAGAATATGAAGCATTACTAGCTGGTTTAAAGCTGGCTAAGGAGGTTGGAGCTCAAAAACTCAACATCTTCAGTGATTCACAAGTAGTCACCTCACAAATAATAGGGAGCTACCAAGCAAAGACCCCACCATGAAAAGTATTTGGATAAAACCAAGGAACAGCTCAGACAACTCGGGGAATATAAGATCTGTCACATACCCCGCGAACAAAATGCCAGAGCTGATGCACTCTCAAAACTAGCCAGCACGAAACCAGGGGGCAACAATAGAAGCCTCATCCAGGAAGTGCTACAGAACCCGTCAATCTCGGAAAAGGAAAAAGTCCTAGCCATAACAAGTCAGGATCAAGGATGGATGACCCCCATAATTAATTACCTCAAAATAGAAACACTCCCCACAAATGAGGAGGCAAAGTGGTTAAAACGGGAGGCTCAGTACTACACTATCATAAACAACACCCTATATAAAAGAGGGATTTCAATACCACTATTAAAATGTGTGCCGACCTCCAACACAAGGGAAGTTTTAGAGGAAGTACATAGTGGCATTTGTGGTAATCATCTCGGAGCACAAGCTCTCACCAAAAAAGTACTCCGAGCGGGATTTTATTGGCCAACTCTACAAAAGGAAGCTACAGAGTTTGTAAGGACATGCCCACCATGCCAGAAACATGCCAACTTTCACATCGCCCCATCAGAAGAGCTCATCAGCGTAACCTCGCCTTGGCCATTTGCAAAATGGGGATTCGATCTTCTTGAACCCTTTTCCCAGGGATCGGGACAAGTTAAATTCCTCATAGTCGGGGTAGACTATTTCACAAAGTGGATCGAGGCAGAGCCCCTAGCCAATGCCACTGCTCAAAGGAGCCAAAAATTCTTTTATAGCAATATTGTCACAAGGTTTGGGGTTCCATACTCCATCACTACAGACAATGGCACCCAATTCACAGACGCGGGCTTCAGAAAGTTAGTAGCCGACTTAAACATAAAACACCAGTTCATCTCCGTCGAACATCCCCAAGCCAATGGACAAGCCAAAGCGGCCAACAAAGTCATATTGGCTGGGCTGAAATGGAGACTGCAAGATGCAAATGGAGCATGGGCCGAAGAACTTCCACAAGTCCTATGGGCATATAGAACAACGCCACATTCCACCACAAACGAATCACCATTTCGATTAGCATACGGAGTGGAGGCAATGATCCCAGTAGAGGTCGAGGAAAGGTCGCCTAGAGTGGTTTATTACAATGAGGAAGCCAACTCCCAACTTCAAAGGGAAGAGCTCGACCTACTTCCTGAAATCCAAGAAAGAGCTCGGATCAGGGAAGAAGCACTAAAACGTCGAATGGCTTCCAGATATAATAAGAAGGTAGTGCTGAGAGGTTTCGCTGAGAATGATCTCATCCAAATCCGAAATGATATTGGAACAACTCGACCCGGAGAAGGAAAGCTGGCAGCAAACTGGAAAGGACCCTACCGAGTCATAGAAGTACTTGGGAAGGGCTACTACAGACTGTCCGAACTCGAGGGACGAGAGCTTCCCAGATCACGGCACGCCTGTAACCTAAGAAGGTACTATAGCTAGAGAAGGTAAAAGATCTCATCATAGGATGCACTCTTTTTCCTGAAAAGGTTTTTTAATGAGGCACCAAGTTGAGATTCATAAATTATCCAACTTAAAGGGATGAAAAACTCCCACATGTATATATTTGCATTTTCTTTTAAATAAAACATATTTTAGATATACTACAAATTCTCAAGACGCATTAATCTGAAGCATTCATCGTCCGATTATAAAGCAACAGATCGGCAGAAAAGTGAAAAACAGATTCACTGCACGATCATGATAAAGACCAATAGAGATGAAAACGCGATTCATCTAAAGGTCAACCAAACAAAGATAGAAACCACCTACAAATCGGCAAAGATGAACATAGAATAATGTAAGAAGTTATCGAAAGTGATCTGGAAAAAGAACCTGACGAGGTCTTATGGATTGCTAAATAATAACTTAAAGACTGGCCGACGTTAGAAAGTCGGACCAAGTCAACCCAAGTTGTTAGCAAATCCCTGGAAAGAGGTCTGGCCAACCCTATAAAAGAGGAATTGCTATAACTTAGAAGAGATCGACATGACGAAGTCAGTCTCCTACGAAAAAAGAGTTATAAAAGTAATCCCTGAAAGAGACCTGACAAAGGTCCAAGAAAGAGGATTACAAAATAACTTAGAAGAGATCGACATAAAGAAGTCGGTCTCCTACAACGGACAAGTTATAAAAGTAATCCCTAAAAGAGACCTGACAAAGGTCCAAGAAAGAGGATTACAAAATAACTTAGAAGAGATCGACATAAAGAAGTCGGTCTCCTACAACGGACAAGTTATAAAAGTAATCCCTGAAAGAGACCTGACAAAGGTCCAAGAAAGAGGATTACAAAATAACTTAGAAGAGATCGACAAAAAGAAGTCGGTCTCCTACAACGGACAAGTTATAAAAGTAATCTCTGAAAGAGACCTGACAAAGGTCCAAAAAAGAGGATTACAAAAATAACTTGGAAAAGGATGACGCAAAGAAGTCGGCCTCCCAACAAACAAGTTATAAAAGTAATCCCTGAAAGAGACCCGACAAGGGTCCAAAAAAGAGGATTACAAAAATAACTTAGAAAAGGACGACGCAAAGAAGTCGGTCTCCTACAAGAAACAAGTTATAAAAGTAGTCCTTGAAAGAGACCTGACAAAGGTCCAAAAAAGAGGACTACAAAAATAACTGAAAAAAGGACCAACGTAAAGAAATCGGTTATGGATGGCCAGAAATAAATACAAGTAAGAGCCAGAAAACCGAAATACAAGTTGGATCCACACATCCACAACCTCAAAGGATCCAAGCTACAAGCAATAAGTACGAAGCAATCGAAAAAGGCCGAGCAGCAAGGCTTCAGCATTCTCACAACCCAGAAAGGTGCCAAGACAAGCGCAAACAAGCATGATATAAAATACAATATTATAACAAGCTTTAGGGTCAGGCCCAAAAGCTTGAAAGCTACTTGTTGTTTTTTCAAAATAAAAAGTTGCTAAACAAGCAACCAGAAGGAGTGTCAACAGTCAACAAAATATTCAAACTACATAAAGAGTTTAAAAGCCCACAAATTGGGCTATCTACACAAATATCCAGGAAAATTCAGCAAAAATTAGAAGACTTCTCAGTAGCATCAGTTTGGGGTCAAGGAGGGCGAGCCTGGAGAGGCACTGCATCTATCGTACCGTCGTCCCTATTCAGATTTTGGCAATCAGGATCTAATTCTGGACAAGCAATCCCAGTAGGAGGAAATATAGAGGTCGACACTTTAGCAGCAGGCGTAGAGGGAGGTTCGACATCATCATCATCTTGGTCGTCGGGGACAATCTTACCATCCCTCACAATGTTGTCCAAGCTAAAGTGTGTAAGATCATCCTCAGGAGAAAGAACTTGAACCTGCTCCTTCAAATTATCATAAGCAGCATTCACGCTACTGACGAGGTGACCTTGGATCTCGGAGTAGTCAACTCGGGCAGACTCCAACTCCTCCCTCAGGCGTATCACCTCCCGATAGGATGTGACATAACTATCTTTATGCCTCAATGCAGTGTCCTTGGCCAATCTCACAGAAGCCGCCAGAGCAAGGGAACTCGCCTTCTCATTCTCCAGATCTTTCTTCAGTTTGGCCACCTTCACCTCAAGCTCCTCCTTCAAGCCCTTCATCCGATCGAACTCCTGTTTTGCCTCCTCCATGAAGGCTTTGGTAGCATGCAGAGGAAGATTTTGAGTCGTTCGGTATAAGGCAGCTCCCATATGTGCCATTTTTATGCTACTCCGAGTTATAAAGTCCAAATGACGAAATAGTGATACATCATCCATAGGGAGAACACCGTATGGACCGATCTGCTGATCTACGAACTTGACCGTGTCAAAATCCGGGGCATCAAGGTTGAAAGGCTCAATTGTTTTTTGTTTCTTGTTGGGAGGAGCACCAGAAGTAGCAGCGGAAGATTGTGGAGGCTCGGCCAGGCGAACCCGAGGAGTGGGAATTACCTTCCTCGGCCCAGGAGAACTCGGCACGGGCGGCTTCACCGGAACTTGAGAAGATCTCTCTCCCGCCACCTTGGCCGAGATATTTTGAGTAGCTGCAGCCTTCTTTGCTTTCTTGTAGGCCTTCATTGGATTGTTGTTTTTCGACATCTCTGAAAATACAAGATCGACCACAGTAATGGGTTACAATCACAAAAAGAAGAAGCAAAACTAAAAAGCAAGTATAGAAACAAGTCAGACAGTACCCAAAACCCTAAACCCTAAACCCTAGAGAGAAAGTAGGCTCGTCATTGTCATCAAGAAAAAAGGGGCGGACCCCCTCAATAGCACGGACTCTAAAGAAATAATTCTTAAAGTCCTTAAAAGACTCATCATACATGGCAAAAACTTTATGACCTTGGGCCGACCTGAAAGAAACCCAGGAATCTTTCTTTTTGGAAGACCCTCCAGGCTTGGCAGAAACAAAAAGATAGAGGAAAAGAGTCTGAGAAGGTGTTATGCCTAACTCTTGGCAAAGCAGCTAAAAAATCTTGATAAAACCCCAGGAATTCGGATGAAGCTGGGATGGGGCAATGTTACACGACCACAACAAGTCGGTCTTGAAAGCAGTAAAAGTAAAAGTAATGTCCAACTGATTGAAGAAATATTCATAGGCGTAGAAAAAGGGACGCTCCCCCTCGACAGAAGTAGGAAAACAAACCCTCTCGTCAGAATCGGGCGCCACAACCTCATAATCTCTCTCTCGGGCACCACCACCACAAACCCTATGACGTTTCCTCAGCTCTACACAAAACTCAGCATCCACAACAGAGACACACATTAAGACGAGGGAGTCCAGCCAATTGGACATCCCCTCGGGAACTTTAGAAGACATCTCTACAATGTTATTGCGAGAAGACATGAGGCCAACTAATCCTACAATAAGAAAAGAAGGTTGGATTACTAAAAAACATCTCGGACGAGGGGCAAAACAACTCGACTAATATGATACAGAAGAACAAACAGAAAAGAAAAACCGCAAGACTCAAACCAAAGCCCTGGGGCATCCTTTGGAGGCAGTAACAAAGTAAGATTTCAGGAAAAATCTACAGCTCATGTCCTGACATTTCTCAAAACAAGAAAAGAAGATCTCAAATAACAAAACATTTTGAAAAAGGAAAACACAGTCATCAAAAGCCACTATCTTCCTACAGTCTATCAGCAAAGAGCATCGCCAACATCAAACATGCCAAGAGGAAATCGTCAAAGATACAACCTTTTTGTGATTCAAAAAAAATCATCATTCCAAAGCTTCAAAATCAAAAGCACAAATAGAAACGGTGATAACATGCAAAACATAAAAGCATCAAACAAAGAGGAAAGGCGAAAAGGTTCATGCAAAAGACGAAGAAACTCCCAGAGCACACATTACAAGCAGCAATCAGGCACGACAAAAGCAGAAAGATCCAAAATCAAAACTTTCTCAAAATCAGACAGGAAAATGACAAGGAAAAGAGAAAGGAAGAAAAACCAACCTGAACGAAGAAAGAAGCTTCAAAGGAGATCGAAGATGGAAAGATGGAATCACCCAGAGAATCCCCAAATAATGCTGCAGCGCAAGAAAAGGCAAAATTCAGGCGAAAACAGAAAAGCGAGAGAGTAAAAGAGAAGTTACAAAGAGAAATGAAGAAGGGAAACCGTTTCTGTGAGCAAATTTCAAAATAAAAGCCAAGGGAATGGGGCAATTAAAACCAATTAACGAATGTATTAAAACTTCGCACGTTTCCAAGAACAGAACGCTACTATAAAAGCGCGCGCTTTCAGAAGAAAACGTTCCACATTCAAAAATTCTACAAAAAGAAAGAAGTCGACAAATGCTCGAGTTCGGCTTCACCAGAGAAGGATCGAAGTCTAAGACTCGACCTCGAAAAGAAAGACCGAGCTCAAGCAGGGGCACTGTTCATACCTTGGGTCAAGCTGTCCGACCCGGGATGTTTAGCGACAAAGCGACCGACCTCTTCAGGTCAGACTATCCGACCTCTTCTCAAAGAGCTCGGCCAAATCGACAGGAAAGCCCAAAGAAGGGCCCAACTCAAGGAACACAACCCAAATCCAAAGGCGGTCCAAGCCTATAGAGATAAGGACGGTTCCCTTGAAGATAAGCTGACCTCAACTCAAAGATAAAGATAAGATAAGATAACTAACTTATCTTATCTAAAAAGGTCACTCTATACCATTATAAATACACTGGAGCACCCAGGTATAACTCATACTCTGATTATACAATAAACCTACTTAATACTCGTGCTAACTTAAGTATCGGAGTCTCTTGCAGGTACCCCCCACCCTCCGGTGACCAAGGATCAAAAGTGCAGCCAGTCCAACAATTCAGACACAACAGCTCCGGCTGCCACCAGCCAGCCGGACACATCATCTTCGACCAGTACAGAAGATCTCATCCGAGATTGACCTACAGTTTCTGGTAACCCTCGGAATAATTGGTGATAGAGGCATGAACTCTTTGTGAAAAATTTTTGGGTAATTAGGTAATGCTCATGCGTTTCACTAATTAAAACATATGCATTCATAGTACATAATTTAAAAAAAAATTGTGCATAACAAAGTATGAATAGAAGAGTAAATAAAGGATGCATATACCATGTTTGAAAAGAAAATGCATGAGTGAAGTGAGATAGAAAAAAGAAAATGGGTAGAAAGGTTGTATTGTTATGTGTACATAGGTGATGTAGGATTAGGTGGACACTCAAGCTAATTAAGGAACTAATTCTTTAAGTCCACTTAACCATAATTTATGCTACCTAAACCCTAGCCCCATGACATCCGTCTAAAGTCCTCATGATACTTGTTATTCATGCATTAAATACTAGTTGATTGCTAGATGACTTGCAAATCTTTGAAAAGCATGATAAAAGGAGAATTGAGTGGTTAAACCCTAAACACTGAGCGAATTGAGTGGATACACATACGGTGAGGGGTTCGATCGCTCAATTCTATGTTCTTACGCCTCATATTGCATCTTCTTGCAAGTTGTTTAATTGGATAGTTTTGATAACTTCAATTCAATTCTTTGGACATTCATCTTAGTGCGTGAAATCTTTGCATTGGCCCTAAAGTTTTCTTGTGATGGATTGGAATTTCATGGTTTGTTTCTACCAACTCTCATCATAGTACATATTGGTGATTAGCCTTAGGATAGTTGCATGCATTTAATTAATATATAGCATAAGTCATTTTCCCTTTCATATATCTCCTTTGCGTGTGTTTAGCATGAGGACATGCTAGTGTTTAAGTGTGGGGGAATTGATGAATCCATATTTGATGATGATTGTTGGTTAGAATTGAATGGATTTTCATCATATAAACTTGCACTTATTCCCTTGAATAGCATGCTTTTGAACTTCCCTCCCAAATTACGCTTGATTATGAAAATATGCTCTTTTGTGCCTAATTTAATCTATTTTATTCCATTTGCCTTCCATTCGATGCCTTGATGTTGTTTGTGAGTGATTTCAGGTGTATAAGGTAGGAATGGGTTGGAAAAAATGGAAGAAGAGCATGCAAAGTGGAGGAAACATGAAGAATCAAAGTAGATGAGTTCAGAGACGTGTGCGTGTGCACGGCTGCTTGTGCGTGCGCACGGCTACCCAATCAAAGCGCGTGGATTGCTTCGAGCGTGTCGCGCGTCCATTCAAGCATCGCCTAGTATACATGCGCACGACTACTTATGCGTACGCACAGTACGGGATTTTTCGCAAGGGATGCGGGCGCACGCATCTGTGGGTCCGCACAGGTGTCCGCACATGGCTTCATTAAAAGAGCACGTGACTCACCATTTGGGGCTTTGGAGGCCCATTTTTGAAGTCTTCTAGCTCATATTGGAGGGGAAATGAGGGACATAACATAGCATATCATTAGTATAGTTTAGGAGTAGTGGTACGAAGTTTTTAGTTTGATTTTTCTCTAAATTTTTCATCATCTCTATTAGGGTTTATATTAGGGTTTTACATTCAAGTGCCATTTCCATTTTTTATCTTGGATCTTGCTAGCTTTCATTGTAAGTATTCTCGTGTTATTACTCTTTATAGTTACATTGTCATTACTCTTTCTTCTAATTCAAGTTATTGTTCAATTTTGCTTCTCTCTTGCAATTTCAATTTCTTGTTGATGAATTTGATGTTTGATGTTTGTTTCATGCTTTCTTGTGTTATTCTTTTTGATTGAGATCAATTGTTGCTTTTAGTTTCAAGCCTTTTCTCATTTTCTCCATGTTCAAGGTTTTTGCCCACCAAGTGTTTGACGAAATGTCAAACATGGGTTTAGGCTAAATTTGTAGTTCTTGGCTTGGGTAAAGTATGCAATTGGGTTTCTAGAGTTGGAATGTCCAACATTTAGTTTCAATTCTTGGATTGTTAATTGTTCTTGTTCTCACTAATGCTAATTTGTTGCTAAGGCAATTAGCAAGCAATTTAGGATTTGTGGGTTGAGAACACTTATGCTCATTTAACTTACTTTCCGATGTGAGGGTTGATCAAGTGAGACTAATCCATCATAATTGTCATAGTTGTGGTTCCAACAAGGAAATGACCCTTAGCTCACTCCAAGCCAAGACTCTCATTATGCTTTCAATCTTTCATACACTTCTATGTTAATCTCTTTTATACTTTACTTATTTATATTACATAGTCGGTTCTTTAATTTCTTCATTAGTTCAATCATTACAATTTTGCATGTTCGTTTATTGCTTTATATGTTCATTTCTTTATTGACAACCCCTTGATCACTACAACCAGATTTGCACACTCATTGTTCTAAAGTACTCCTTGGAATACGACTCGGGAGTCAAATACTCTCGGTTTTGAATTAGTTTTGAATTGTGACACATCTTGTGAGTTTCTAATTTGATTGATGGCCAACTTGTTGGGTTAGGACTATACTTACAACGCCAATTCTATTTTGGATAATCATGTTCCTAACCCGTGCATTTGGGGCTTTCCTATCAAACATGCCCGTCACTATAAATATCTTCACACAAGGTGTGTCCAGGTTGCTGTCAAACCTCACATCAGAGAAGGTCTTAATGCTTCCATCCTTATGTGTCTTAGAGATATTTGGCACAATGAATTCCAAGATTCCTTAATCGAAACAGTAGAAAGAAGTCCAGGACACGGTTCGGTTTACTTCAATTGTTTCCCAAACAAAACGATCAGTTTGTTAGATGTCAACATCCTTGACTCCCTTTTTCTAAACATCCAAATTTATGGTCTTAACATGAAGGAAGGATCTATCCCAGCCGCTTTAATCTATAGGATTTAGTATAAGGTTATGAACACTTGTAATTCTAGAGTCCTTCTTAAGTCCAGTGATCGTGAAACTACTTTGTTCATCACAGACATGACATAGGCCAACGTCACGGTCCCAAGGCTCATAAAGTGGGATGAAATTGACCTACCCCAGTCATGGTCAATTGATCGAGCCATTCCAATGCAACCTAGACAAGCACCTCTCTTTCGAGAGAAAAAACAGGATGAATTAGGAAGAGTAGAGATTTTCTTTGATAGACGAAACTCTTTTTCTTCTAGATCTAAAACAGGAACATCTAATGATTTTGCTTCAGCAAGAAGATCTTTTTCTGTGACTTCACAATCTCAGTTTTCAACTAAAATTCCCAGATTCGCAAACTCTGGAATTAATATTTCAGGGTTACAAAATAATTCAAACATTTCTCAACTGATTTATCAAACTGATGATGATGTTGATTTACAATCTATTAAATCTCCAACATATTCTTCTTTGAATGATGATGCCCATGAGTAGCACAGAATTTGTTATAAACAAAGAAGCCTTACATAAAAATCTTTATTCTAAGGAGTATGATCTCCATAGAGAATGGTATTTACGTACATATACAGCTTCCCAAATCTCATCATTTAAAGAAAAGTACTTCAGTTTTCTCAATGATGTTAGAATGCATATTCCTTTCTTTGAATGGTTTCATGCTTATTCCATCAAAAATAATATCGATTATCCTTTTAAAAATAAAAATCTTTCGCCATCAGCAAATGTTATTTCGACCTGGAAAGTTAAAGATGGAAATTTGATCAGATCTGAGTTTCCTCTGATGAGTCCATATTTGATGATATATTTTAGCTTGATTTGGATGAATTTCATCACATGAACTCACACTTAAGTACTCAAATAGCATACTTTTGTGATTTCTCCATAATTTGTACATAAATGTGAAAACATGCGTTTTTGTGCCTAAATTAGTGATTTTAATTCCACTTTCATGCCATTCGATGTCGTGATTTGTTTTGTGAGTAATTTCAGGTCATTTTGGTATGATTGGCTCAGCAAAAGTGGAAGAAGGCATGTAGAAGGGAGAAAACATGAAGAAAACAAGTAAAAGTACACACAGCAAGGTGTGCGTGCGCACAAGCAAGTGTGCGTACGCATAAGACCGATTCAGCCAAGTGTGCGTGCGCACAAGCCAGCGTGCATACGCACAAGAGGAAATTTGCATGTGTACGTGTACACAAGTACCCGTGCGTACTGATGCCAGGGCATTTTGGCCAGTTTCACTGTCCTTTTCTTTACTGTTTTAGGGTAGTTTCATGCATTTTCTTAGGAAATAAGCAAGTTTTGGGTAAAATTTCACTTACATCTTGATTCAAGCAAACATGGTGCACTTTACATGATTTCATGAGAATTTTGCATGAATTATATGACAAATTGGATGATGCATGTCTCATGACTTGGATTAGAACTTTGATGCACTTTATTGCTTGATTTCAGGAGAAAGGAAGCAAGAAAGAACCACGTTAGAAGCCACGTTAGTCTAACTAACGTGACCACTAATGTGGAATGGGAGCTAGCTTGCAACGTTAATGAGAAAAGTAATCGCCAATAACGTCCTCGAAGCCATCATAGCCCATGTTAAGAGTCATGTTAACTAAGTTAACGTGAACTCTAACGTGGAAGAAAGAAAGTGGAGCCAACGTTAGTGACACTCACCTTTGTCACTAACGTTGGACCAAGCTCATATTGGCCACGTTAGCTTCCACGTTAACTTAATTAATGTGGACTCTAACATTGGGAAGCAAAAGAATGGCCAACGTTAGTAACACTCACCATTGTCACTAACGTTGGACTAAGCCACCTTGAGCTACGTTAACTCCCACGTTAACTTAGTTAACGTGGAAGTTAACGTAGAGAAAGCAAACAATCGCCAACGTTAGTGACACTCACCTTTGTCACTAACGTTGGAATGAGCCACAATGAGCCACTATGAGCCACGTTAACTCCCACGTTAACTTAGTTAACGTGGAAGCTAACGTTGAGGAGAGGATGATGAGCCAACGTTAGTGACACTCACCTTTGTCACTAACGTTAGAGATGGCTATCATTACCACGTTAGAAGCCATGTTAACTTATTTAACGTGGACTCTAACGTGGGAAGTAGGGACACCTTGGAAGGTTAGTGACAAAGGTAAATGTCACTAACATTCTCGAAGAATTGGCAAGCCTACGTTAAGAGCCACGTTATCTAAGTTAACGTGAACTCTAACATAGGGGGAGGGAGGACTCTCAACGTTATTGGAAAAGGTGAGTCCCAATAACGTGTGCGAAGGACCAAGAGGCAACGTTAGTGGTCACGTTGGTGCCACTAACATTAAAGTTAACGTGGATCATCCCTGGGTTAGGAACGTTAGTGAAAAAGGTGATTGTCACTAACGTTCTCGAACCCACACTCTCACTTAACGTTAACACCACTAACGTCCTGAGCTAAAGACCCTGCCTACTTCACACTTTCTCTCTGCAAGTAAAGCTAAGTCCACTGAAGAGGATAAATGCTTCAAACTCAAGATCCAAAGGCCCATATCCAAGACTTGAAGAATCAACTAGAAGATTAGAAGAGTAATATATATAGGGGTAGTTTTGAATTAGAAAGGAGCTTTTTGGGGAGTTGGAAATTGGAAAACTACTTTCTGTATAATTTTACTTTCTCTGCACTTCTAGTTTTACTTTTCATAATGTATTTTCCATCTTTGTTTTCGATTTCCAAAGCTATGAACAACTAAACCCCTTTCATTGGGTTAGGGAGCTCTGTTGTAATTTGATGGATCAATATTAGTTTTCATTATTCTTCTTCTATCTTTTCTCTTGATTTTACTAGAAAGCTTTCAATCTTCATCCAATTGGGTAGTTATCTTGGAAAAGAAGCTATTCATACTTGGATCTCTTCTGAACCTTGGAACAGGAATGAAGAGATCATGCTAGAAATGCTTTCTCATGTTGGACCAAATTGGGGTTGGATGGATATGGTGACTATAATTCTACCAACACTTGATTTGGGAATGCATGTGGTATAATCAGTGACCATACTTCATCTCTTCTCATGAGCAATTGACCAAGGAATTGGCTATTGATCAAGATTTGAGAGATTGAATTACAAGGAATTGTAATTCGATCACTTAAGATTGCCAAGGAGATCAATGAACGCATTGATTGATGAAGAGATGAAAATGAACTTGATCCGGAGAATGCAACATCTCCTAAGCCCAATGAATTCCCCATTTTTTATCTTACCCATTCTCTTTAATTTCTGAAATTTACTTTTATGAGAATCTTTCCCATTCCCATTTAAGATTCTGCAATTTACTTTCCGCCATTTACATTCAGCTCTTTATTTCCAGCAATTTACATTTTCTGCTATTTACTTTCCCGCCATTTAATTTTCTGCAAATCTCAAATCAAATTCTGCTTCGCTCAACTAGAACATTCTTCTAATTAAAGTTGCTTGACCAATCAATCTCTGTGGGATTCGACCTCACTCTATTGTGAGTTTTTACTTGACGACAATTCGGTATACTTGCCGAAGGAAAATTGTTGAGAGACAAGTTTTCGTGCATCAAGTACGCATAGGAGCCTATTCAGCCAAGTGTGCGGACACACACGTCTGTGCATCCTCACAGGACCCTGCACGTGATTTCATTAATGAAATGCGCGCTGTGCATTTTCTGAGGCCTTTTGGCCCAATTTTTGAAGGCTCAAGGCTGAAATGAAGTGCTATATGAAAGGTGATTGAAGACATATGAAGGAATTAGAGTAGAAGGCCACATTTTACATTTTTTAGCTTGGACTCTCATTCCCAAGTCAAGGCTCTTTTTGCATTTATAGCACTTTCACTAGTTTCAATCTCATTTTCTCTCTACTTGCATTAATTCCCAATTTTGATCATTGCTTAGTTCTTTTATTGCTTAGTTCTTTTAATCTTTAGTTCTTTGATTTGCAAACCTCCTTTTTTCCTTCACAACCGAAAGAGCAACATCCCAATTGCATCCTAGGGAGAACGACCCGAGGTTGAAATACTCTCGGTTTATATTTGGTTTGAATTGTGATAATATTTGATTGATGATCAATTGTTGGGTTTGGACTATACTTGCAACGCCAATTCCATTTTGATAATCAAATTCCTAACCCATGCTCTTGTTAATCTATCATCCTCCAAAAGGATCTTTTGTTATTTCAAATACGGAAGGACATAACCCAGTTATGGCCTCTCCATTTATAACAAAAAATGTAGAGGAAGCTGTCATCCTAAAAGATATTAAAAATCTCATTGAGCAATCAAATCTCATTTAATATTTAGATGTTTATTTTTTCTTATTTATTAATGTCTTTTGCTTTTATTTCTTACTTTCTCTATGAGATATCACCCTTGTTGCCTGGAGCTTGGTTGTGCATATTTTGTAGGGTATAATGACTTCAAATTGGGATTGCATCAAGGAGTGGGAGAAGCAATGGAGGGAGGAGAAATCTTTCCCATGCTACAACGAGCCAAATCCTTCCCCAAGCCCTCCCCTATATGAATATCAAGCCCAAGGATACGAAGGATACGCCATACATAACCTCCAACCACCAACCCTTCAAGTACCATATCATATACCTCCATGGAATCAAAATGTCTACACATCTTGCTACCAACATTATGAACCATCACCACTACACCCTTATTCACCACCTTAATACCCTCATCCACATGACACACCTTCCAACTATACAACTTTTCTCCCAACCTTTGAACTATTTGTTCTACCTCAATATGAATTTTCCAACCCTTGCCCCAAGAACAACAAGACCTTCAAGCATTCTTCCAAGAGCAATAAGGGTTCCGAAGGACACAAAGGGAGTTCATTGCTACCATAGCCGAAGCGGTGAACCGCTTAGCCTCCCTACGCTCAACCACTCAAGACATTCCCCTTGGAGAAGGTGGAGGATCAAGTAAGAAGTGTAGAGAGGAGGAGAACATGGAGCCTCAAGGAAAAGAAGAGGTAAGGCAAGAATCGCAACAAGAGGAGGAAGGTAAAGCTAGTGAACCGGAAGAGGAAAATGGAGAGTTGAGGGAATTTGATCAAGAAGTGGATTGCATCAACAATGATTTTTTGTCCACCTTGGTCAACCCCCTCAATGATCTAGAAGAACCCCTCTCTCTTGAATTTGAGAGAGAAAGGGAAGAGCTAGAAAAGAGTGGTGAGGAAGAGGTAGATACCCGAGGAGTAGAAGCAATTTTGCAAGAGCTTAATAGGATAACTCCACCCCAAGGACAAATTGAGTGGGTAACAATTTCCTCCATGAGCTTCATAGTCCCATCAAATTTGCTCTCTTGGAAATGGATTATCAACTCAAGGTGCTTCTTGGAGTGTTAAATGGTGAAGGAATGGGTGTTGGTTGTCAAAGGAATTCAAGGAAAAAGTGATGCAAGGTCCAATTGGGAAGATCGCAAGGTTCAATAGGATGCTTCAAGGGTGGTTCAAAAGGTTATTAATCCAATGGCACAAGTGGAAGTCAACAAGAGGATGATAGAGAAACCAAAGTATGGGATTGCAACCAACAATTTTGGATCCAAAATTCTTGCTTGAGGTTGCTTGAGAGCTTAATGTACTTCGTTTGGGATCCCGGAGGCCCAATCAAGAGCAAACATGGGTGGTAACTTAAGGACGAATGAAAGCATAAGCCACCATGACACAAGCTTCACTCAAAGTCCAACTTGAGGACGTAAAACAAAAGTGCTAAGTGGGAGACACACCACCATGGTAATATCCTTTCAACCCTTCTTTCTTTTAGCTTTTGTTTATTGAATTTTTTCTCTTTGATTAGCATAGTTTGATTGCATTCTAGGTTTGATTTAGTTGCATTTCATGTTTGATCATGTGTTTTTGATGAATGATGTGTTTTAGGGATTGAAAAACTTTGTTTGATATCATGGTAGGTGTCTTAGAGGCTTTAAAAATGTTACAGGAACAGAGTTCTGTGCGTGCGCACAGCCTCGTGCGTACGCACATTTCCCCTATTTTTCCACACCTGTGCAGGCACACAGAAGTGTGCATACGCACACACATTATAGCACGCTCTGTTCGCAGCGCTCGAACCCTCTATGCACGTGCACCCCCACCACATTTTTATTCTATGCGTGTGCACGAATCTCTGTGCATACGCACACATGGTCATTTTTACATTCTAAAAAAAAGTGTCCCATGCGTGCGCAAAGACCTATGTGCACGCACACGTCGTAACACCCCCTCTGCCAATAGCGCTCGCACATCCTGTGCGCAGGAACGCCCCCAGATTTTGCTGGTGTGTGTACGCACACACCTTTGTGCGTACGCACGTGTCGCGGTCTGGGCAATAAGAAGGAAGGGTGCCCTATTGTTCCACTCCTCACCCCTTTTCTTCTTTCCTTCTTTCTTCTTCTACCAGCCCCCCAAGCCAACCACCCCATTCTTCCGGTGACCACCACCATCGCCGGTCGACCACAGCCACTACCGTCGCCGGCCGACCACCGCCACCACCGTCTCTCTCTCTTCTCTTCTCTTCTTCTTTCTTCTTCTCTCCTCTTTCTTTCTTCTTTTTCTTCCGTCTTTCTTCTCTTCTCCAGCGAAGTTCCGCCACTTTGAGCCTCGTAGTGGCTAACACAAGTGCCACGGTTGCCTATCCCTTTCTTGTCTACTCTTCATCTTTTCAATTTTCTTGTTTTAATCTTCCTTTTTATGCTTAGTTGCTTGCTTAATTTTTGTTTTCTTTATTTAACTTTGGTTATTTAGCTTAACTTTTGCTTAAGTGCATGTTTGTTGCATTGCAAGTGTTCAAATGTTTTATTTATGGGTTGCGGATGTTTGAATTTTTGCTTGAATTGATGAATATGTGCATTGCACTCCATGTGTTTGACATAATGCCTACCTGAACTTTTTGTTTAATACATGTGTTGTCGCGACCATGTGTGTTGGACTATATCCTTGTTTGGCATTCTAATCATGATTATGAAGATATCTTGGATTGGAATTTCAATAATGTACTTGTTGTTTGTTGATTTGAATTGCTAACACCAAATGAATATGGACATTGATATCTAATTTCTTGTTTGGTGAAATTTTTAACAAGTACATATTGAATTCAGTGAATTGAATATAATTGCTTGTTCATCATGATTTTTAAGTCAATATAATCACATCACAAGGTATTTGCTCCTTGTTAATGCTTTTCATTTGTTTGAGTTGACTTGACGTGATTCTTGTCAAGACTTGTCACTTTTTATAGCAAGCAACTTCCCATGTGATTATTTGATTATTCTTAAGGATGAATAGGTAGTTCTCTTCATCATTGCATTGGTTATTGTTGCTTGTGCTATTTTATATTAATCTTGCGCTTTCACTTGCACAATTTCAATATCCAATAATTTCCACATTCAATTAACTCTTGTTGTAATTGCCTAAGCCTACTTGTGTTTTAATTGATGCTCATCTCTTAGTTTCATCTTAGGCCAATTAATTGAGGAACTCATTCTTACTTTTTGATTGTGTAGATGCCACTTTAACTGGCCGTTGTATGTATTCCACACCACTATGCAAACTTCCTCAATTAGATGCTTATATGCTCTCTCCTTTACCCTTTTGTGTTACTTGCCCTATGATTCTAATTATACTATCTCCATTCTTTTTGAGGATGAGACGTCAAGGCAAGGAGTCGGGAGAGGAGGAAGACACCGAGGATGGAGATGCCGAGCATATATTAGACTTGGCGATTTCCATACAACCCAAGCCCCCGCATCCGCCAAATGAAGGTGGAGCTTTTGAGAGACATTCTCCCCAGATTGTGTTTGTGCACGGAGGACCGTGCAATGCTTAAGTGTGGGGGAGGATTCGTCATTTTGGGGTGTAAACTTTCTTTTCCCGAACACTTTGCACTTTATTTTTGTTTTCTTTTATTATGTTTCTTGTAGATATTTGGAATGTTTTTGACTGTTGCGTTGCATTTTCTTTTAGTATAGATATCATAGCTTATATATAGTTATTGCATGTTGCATTTTTGCATGGTATATAGTTTATAGATAGAAGTTGTGATTGGATGATGTGAATAGTATAGCACCTAGTTCAATTTTGTCCTAATTGTTCATGTTACTTTTTGCTTGTTGAAAATTAGGAAAATAACTAGGAAAATTTTGAAAAATTGCATCCGTCACATCATACATACATATTGGAAATAAATTTTGATGAAAAACAACAAAGATTTTCAAGAATTTTGTTTCAAGGGTGTTCTATTGAATTCATTGAGAAAATTGTTTCAAACTTGCTTGAATGATTTTATTTCGGAACATAGAAGAGTAAAGAACAAATACCTTGTGAAATTTGAGCTTAAATGAGTGGTTTCACATTTTTCAACCACAAAATTTTGTTCTTGTGTGTTATACTCCTTTTATGATTATGATCTTAGATTTGCTTTAATCCTTATGTCCTATAATTGTTGTTTTGAATGCATCTATGATGAGCGGATAATTTATACGCTTTTTGACATTGTTTTTAGTATGTTTTTAGTAGGATCTAGTTACTTTTAGGGATGTTTTCATTAGTTTTTATGTTAAATTTACATTTCTGGACTTTACTGTGAGTTTGTGTGTTTTTCTGTGATTTCAGGTATTTTCTGGCTGAAATTGAGGGACTTGAGCAGAAATCAGATTCAGAGGTTGAAGAAGGACTGCGGATGCTGTTGGATTCTGACCTCCCTGTACTCAAAGTGGATTTTCTGGAGCTACAGAACTCGAAATGGCGCGCTTCCAATTGCATTGGAAAGTAGACATCCAGGGCTTTCTATCAATATATAATAGTCCATACTTTGGCCAAGAATAGATGATGTAAACTGGCGTTCAACACCAGCTCTCTGCCCAATTCTGGCGTCCAGCGCCAGAAAAGGATCCAAAACCAGAGTTGAACGCCAGAAATGGATCAAAACCTGGCGTTCAACTCCACAAATGGCCTCTGCACGTGGAAAGATAAGGCTCAGCCCAAGCACACACCAAGTAGGCCCCGGAAGTGGATTTATGCATCAATTACTTACTTATGTAAACCCTAGTGACTAGTTTATTATAAATAGGACCTTTTACTAGTCTTTTTGACAAATCTTTGATCAGTTGTTTGCTATCTTAGATCAGGTTTGAGGGCTGGCCATCTCGGCCATGCCTGGACCTTTCACTTATGTAATTTTAACGGTAGAGTTTCTACACTCCATAGATTAAGGTGTGGAGCTCTGCTGTTCCTCAAAGATTAATGCAGAGTACTACTGTTTTCTATTCAATTCATCTTATTTCGCTTCTAAGATATCCATTCGCACCCAAGAACGTGATGAAGGTGATGATTATGTGTGATGCTTATCACCATTCTCCCCTATGAACACGTGCCTGACAAACACTTCCGTTCTACATGAAATAAGCTAGAATGAATATCTCTTAGATCTCCTAACCAGAATCTTTGTGGCGTAAGCTAGAATGATGGTGGCATTCAAGAGAATCCGGAAAGTCTAAACCTTGTCTGTGGTATTCCGAGTAGGATTCAATGATTGAATGACTGTGACGAGCTTCAAACTCGCGAGTGCTGGGCGTTAGTGACAGACGCAAAAGGAGGGTGAATCCTATTCCAGCATGATCGAGAACCGACAGATGATTAGCCGTGCTGTGATAGAGCATGTGAGCATATTTTTCACTGAGAGGAGGGGATGTAGCCACTGACAACGGTGATGCCCTTGCATAAAGCCAGCCATGGAAAGGAGTAAGACTGATTGGATGAAGATAGCAGGAAAGCAGAGGTTCAGAGGAACGAAGGCATCTCCATTCGCTTATCTGAAATTCTCACCAATGAATTACATAAGTATTTCTATCCCTATTTTATTATATTAAATTCAAAAACACCATTATCAATTTATATCTGCCTAACTGAGATTTGCAAGGTGACCATAGCTTGCTTCATACCAACAATCTCTGTGGGATTCGACCCTTACTCACGTAAGGTATTACTTGGATGACCCAGTGCACTTACTGGTTAGTTGTATCGAAGTTGTGAACCATGGTATTGGCACCATGTTCTTGGCGCCATTGCCAGGGAAAGAAAGAGCCATGAATTTTATATAATCAAAGTGTAATCACGATTGCGCGTACCAAGTTGCTCACGTTGCCAGGGATTGTTTGAGCCTGAACATCACAATTTCGTGCACCAATCTAGTATGATTGAGGCCATTGTTGAAAATTAAACTCACTTAACCCATATGGCCAACCCTTACATCAACCTTTGTAAACCACTTTTGAGCATTTTAATTCCGCTTTATTCTAATTTGAAGCACATCTTTTGCCCTAAGTGAAAAACCATTATGTCCATGAATTGTATCTTTGATTAGCTTGGGCTTGAGAGTGCGTGTTAATTAAGTGTGGGGGGAATTTGTGGGAAATATTGGTAGAAAGTCAGTTTGGGTGTTCGTTGAGAATATTTGGAAAAAATGGGTAAACACTCATGCATTCATTACTTGAAACATATGCATCGCTCTTTTATAATAAAAAAAAAAGAAAAAAATAAGAATGTAAATAAAGGATGCATATATGGTTGAATTAGAAAAAAAAGGATGAATGAATGAATGTAAAAAAAAGGAAAAGAAGGGGAAGTTAGGTTGTTTCTTGAGTGTAAATAGGTTAATATAGGATTAGGTGGGATACTTGAGCTAATCAAAGATCCAATCTATTAGCCCACTAAACCAGATTAATCCTACCCTTACCTAAGCCCCATTACAACCCTCAAAAGTCCTCATGATATTTGCATTCATTCATCAAATATTAGTTGATTGTTAGATGACTTGCAAATTTTTTTAAAACATGATTAAAGGAGGATTGAGTGATTAAGCCCTAAACACTGAGCGATTAGAGTGTAAACACATCTGGCGAGGGGTTCAATCACTCAATTCTATGTTCCCACTGCTTATCTTGTGTCTTCTTGCAAGTTGTTGAACTTAACTTTTGGAAAATTTCAAATCAAATCTTTGGATATTAATCACATTGCATCATTTTCTTGCTTTGGCCCTAAGTCTTTGTTTTGGATTGATTGGAATTCTCTTGTTTGTTTTTACCAAAATCAATAGGAACCATAGTATATATATAAATAGATAGCATTTAGTATAGTTGCATACATATAGATAGTTGCATTCAGTAAGTTGGTTACCCCTTTGATTATTTTCCTTGTTGGTTTAGCATGAGGACATGCTATTATTTAAGTGTGGGGGAATTGATGAGTCCATATTTGACGATATATTTTAGCTTGATTTGGATGGATTTCATCACATGAACTCACACTTAAGTACTCAAATAGCATACTTTTGAGATTTCTCACTAATTTGGACATAAATATGAAAACATGCGTTTTTGTGCCAAAATTAGTGATTTTAATTTCACTTTTATGCCATTCGATGCCGTGATGTGTTTTGTGAGTAATTTCAGGTTATTTTGGCAAGATTGGCAAAGCAACAGTGGAAGAAGGCATGTAAAAGGGAGAAAACATGAAGAAAAGAAGGAAAAGCGCACACAGCAAGGTGTGCGTGCGCACAAGCAAGCGTGCGTACGCACAAGAACAATTCAGCCAACTGTGCGTGTGCACAAGCCAGCGTGCATACGCACAAGAGGAAATTTGCATGTGTGTATGCGCACAAGTACCCGTGCGTACGCACAGGAGCGGATTCAGCCAAGTGTGCAGACGCACATGTCTGTGCGTCCGCACAGGATCCTACACGTGATTTCATTAATAAAACATGAGCTGTGCATTTTCTGAGACCTTTTGGCCTAATTTTTGAAGGCTCAAGGCTGAAATGAAGTGTTATATGAAGGGGGATTGAAGACATATGAAGGCATTAGAGTAGAAGGCCACATTTTACATTTTTTAGCATAGTTAATTAGGAGTAGGAGTAGTGTAGAGTAGAGAGCTCTCCTAGGCTTTATGTAGTTTTCATGTAGAATTTTATAGCAAGCTTAATTTTGGATTTTGATCATCTTTAATTCTAAGTACTCTTTAATTCCTCTTTACTTACATTGTCTTTATTTTCATTTCCTTTGGTTCAAGCACTTTGTTTATAATTGCAATTTTGAGTTCTTGAAGTTTTGATTGATGAATTTAATGTTTCATGCTTTCTTTATTTTTGTGTGGATGTTTATTGTTGGTATTGTTGATAGTTAGTTATAGTTTGTTATTTTTCCTTGCAATTTTCCATGTTTTACTTTTATGCACACAAGGTGTTTGTGAAAATGTCAAATTTAGAATTTGAGTAGATTTTCTCACCTTGGCTTGTGATTTGAGTCCTTAGGATACTAGAGTCATAATGTACGACATTTAGTGGTAATTCTTGGGTAGTTATTTGACACTTGTTTCCATTAACGCTAGCCTTTTATCAACTAGTTTGGTAAGTTGGTTAGGACTTATGGATTAAGGTCAATTATGCTTGCTTGACTTACTCCTCAATGGTTTGGGTTAACTAAGCGAGACTGACTCATGATAATTACCATAGTTGTGGTTTGTATTTATAGCACTTTCACTAGTTTTGATCTCATTTTCTCTGTACTTGTATTAATTCCAAATTTTGATCATTGCTTAGTTCTTTTAATCTTTAGTTCTTTGATTTGAAAACCCCCTTTTTGCATTCACAACCAAAATAGTAACATCCCAATTGCATCCTAGGGAGAATAACCCGAGGTTGAAAGACTCTCGATTTATATTTGGTTTGAATTGTGATAATATTTGATTGATGATCAATTGTTGGATTTGGACTATACTTGCAATGCCAATTCCATTTTGATAATCAAATTCCTAACCCATGCTCTTGTTCATCTATCATCCTCCAAACGGATCTTTTGTTATTTCAAATACGGAAGGACATAACCCAGTTATGGCCTTTCCATTTTAAACAAAAAATGTAGATGAAGCTGTCACCCCAAAAGATATTAAAAATATCATTGAGCAATCAAATTACACTAAAAGGTTTTTACATTGTTTGGGTGACAACCTTTCATCTTCAAGATCCCTTTTGTCTTTGAAAAATGTCCCTGAAGCCTCTACTTCTAAAACTATTGAAAAACCCCTTTTTAAAACTTTCACAATGAGTAGCAAGGCTAAACAGAGTCTTAAAACTTCTATTCTAAAATAAGAATCTAGTGATTTTGAAGTCATGCAAAACATCAACCAAATTTTAAATCGTCTTAGTACTGTCCTTGAAACTCCTACAAACTCTGGTGAATCTACATCTGGTATACAACTTGCTCATCCAAGGCCATTAATGCCCTTGACCAAGACTCTAATGAGTCTTCTTCAGACCAAAGTGATGATTTTGACAAACCAACTCTCAAAGTTTGCCCAATTATGACCAATTCTGTGACTAAGTGGAAAGGTTTAATCAAACCCTATGTGCATAGTTATAATTGTATATCTGCCCCTGATCTAGCTCTCGAAGAAAGGGAACTAGGTTTTGTCAGCTTCGATGCCAATAATGTCTATAAATAGAACATAGATGGCAAAACTGAATACAACATCATGAGTATGCTTCAACATATGACCATGGTAGGCACAGCCTATCAAGCTGCTCATGAAACCTCTGAAGAAGAAACAGCTAATGTTATTATTTCTGGGTTCTCTGGTCAACTCAAAGGTTGGTGGGATAACTACCTTTCTGATGACAAAAAAAATCAATCTTTTCTGCTGTAAAGGTTAATGATCAAAACGAACCCATCATTGGAGATGACGGGGAACCTATCCCTGATGCTGTTAACACCTTAATCTTTACAATAGCGAGCCATTTCATAGGCGACCCATCTCTTTGGAAAGATTGTTCTGCTGAATTACTTTCCAGTCTCAGATGCAAAACTTTGTCTGACTTCAGATGGTACAAGGACACCTTTCTGAACCAGAGAAGACAGTCAACAACCTTTCTGGAAGGAAAAATTCGTAGTCGGACTTCCCAAATCACTGGGAGATAAAGTAAGGGACAAAATTCATAACCCCAGATGGGACAATTCCCTATGATGTGTTAAGTTATGGTCAAATTATCTCTTTCATCCAAAAAGTTGCTCTAAAGATTTATCAAGATGATAAGATCTAACGGCAACTTGCTCGCGAGAAAACACATATTGGATCATCCTCAGATTATGATATCAAAGAAATTAATGTTTTATCCAAAGATCAAGATCTCTTATTTGAAGCTATAGAGGCTATTGGCGATCCAGAACAAAAGAAAAACTTTCTTTCTAAATTAAAAAAACCTTTACAGAAAGAAAATAAGCCCAAAATGTTGTCCTTAGCAATAAATATGATGTCTTAGCTCGATAATGGGTGAAAGACTAAAAATAAATTTCAAATTAACTGATACTTTTGTTGAAAAGGGTAATCTTAGGATTCCAACTAATTTCATCATAGCGAAAGATATCAAAAATAATGTAGTCTTAGGGACACCTTTTATAATCCTTTTGTTTCCATACCTAGCAGATTTTCCTGGAATTATCTCTTATGTGGGTGGACAGGAAACTTTCTATGAATTTTTAGACTCACCAACCTAGAAAGCTTTAAACCAAATTGGATCCAAAACCAAACAAATTTATTTTTTGAAGGAAGAAATCTCTTTCAAAATCCTTGAATCCCAACTTTCCCAACCAAGGGTTCAAGATAAAATCAAAAGTCTTTTAAACCAAATTAAAAAGTCTATCTATTCAGATTTGCCTCATGCCTTCTGGAAAAGGAAAGAACACATTGCTGATCTTCCTAATCAAAAAGATTTCAAAGAATCACAAATCCCTACAAAATCTCGCCCCATTCAAATGAATGAGCAGCTTTTGCAGCATTGTCAAAAGGAGATTAAAGATCTTTTGGACAAAGGATTAACTCATCCAAGTAAAAGTCCTTAGTCTTGCTCAGCTTTTTATGTCAACAAGCAAGCTGAGATAGAACGAGGAACTCTCAGGCTTGTCATCAATTACAAACCTTTAAATCAAGCTTAACAATGGATTCGTTATCCGATCCCAAACAAAAGGATTTGCTCAATAGGCTAAATTCAACAAATATCTTTTCAAAATTTGATACGAAATCTGGTTTTTGGCAAATCCAAATCAAAGAACCTAACAGATATAACACTTCATTTACAGTTCCATTCAGTCAATATGAATGGAATGTAATGCCTTTTGTTCTGAAAAATGCTCCTTCTGAATTTAAAAAAATCATGAACGACATTTTCAACCCATATTCAAACTTTGCAATTGTTTACATAGATGATGTCTTAATCTTTTCTCAAACTTTAGAAGAACACTTCAAACATGTGAAAACTTTTATGTACATCATCTAGAAAAACGGACTTGCTGTTTCCAAATCAAAAATTGTCCTTTTTTCAAACAAAAATGTGTTTTCTTGGTCATATGATTTTCCAAGGAACAATAACCCCAATTGAACGAACAATTTTGTTTGCAGAAAGGTTCTCAGATTATATCATTGACAAACCACAACTCCAGAGGTTCCTAGGATGTCTTAATTATGTCTCGGATTTTATTCCAAATCTTAGTAATCTTATTAAGCCTCTTCATGATAGGCTTAAGAAAAATCCTTCACCCTGGACTGACAAACATTCCGAAATCATCAGATTTCTTAAAACCAAAGTTTGGAATCTTGTGTGTCTTTACCTACCTGTTCCTCATGCATTCAAAATCATTGATACAGATGCATCTGATTTAGGATATGGTAGTATCTTAAAATAGAAATTACATGATAAAGAATGTATCATTACATTTACATCAAAATATTGGAATAGTACTCAACAAATCTATTCCACAATCAAAAAAGAAATTTTAGCCATAGTTTTGTGCATCACAAAATTTCAATCTGATGTACTCAATCAAAAATTTTTGGTCCGAGTTGATTACAAATCAGCAAGAGATGTCTTACAAAAAGATGTTAAAAATCTTGCATCAAAACAAATTTTTGGCAGATGGCAAGCTATTTTAAGCGTTTTTTATTTTGAAATTGAGCACATCAAGGGCAACTCAAACTCTCTCCCTGACTTCCTCACACGTGAATATTTGTAGGGAATCCAGCAAGAATAGGATGCCTAAAAAGGCAATTATTGCCTCTTTAAGAGGCAAAGGCAAAGGCATTTGCTTAGCCCTTTCAGGGCCACCTAGGTAATCTCAATCTGATCATGAATCTGGGTCTTCTACCCAACAACCCTCCAAAAGATCAACCCGACAATCTATTGAACCAGCTACTAATCAAGCCAAACAAACTAAGGTAGATTACGCCTTCCCAATCCAAACCCTTTTGGCCTTACAAGACCAAAGGGTCACCAAAATCAACAAAAAATCTTGGGCCGATATATGCAGTGAGTCAGATGAAGAATTTGACCTGACCCAACTCATATCCCAAAAATCTTTCCTATTGGATTCCATTTCAAACCAATCTCACCCAATAAAACTCGACAATTTTATGAGTTCATTTTAGTAGATACTGACTCAGTATCTATTAAACACTACAAGGACAAAACCAATCCTGAACTCATAACCCATTCAATAATCCAAATCCTTAAAGTCCTGACCCCAAAGCAATTTGGGAACAATCTAAACAAAAATCAAAAGTTTCTCAAAACTATGACCCAATAGGTTTTAATTATTGGGACTACATGGAAGCCTGGACTAAAGTATTTTGGTTTCAAAATACTCAGTACAGACATTCATGGTTAATTTATTTTAAAAGAAATTCAAACTACGTTTTTCCAAATTGGTTCTACCAATGGTGGGACTTCTTTGGGCCAATCCCAGAAATCTTACCCTCACCTACCGATGAAGGGTATAAACTATTTCAATCAAAATTTGACATTCAGGAAACATGTGTTCCTGTAATGTTAAAATTTTTCTCAATTTTCTCATTGTCATGGGTATTCTCGTGGCAATATCAATATACAAAACCTGACCATCCTAAAGCATTCCCAATCTTACAAAGGCATGCTTATGTCAAATGATGGTCTCAATTTGATTCATCAATGGCCTATCCAAAAAAGGTCAGAGAATGATTTAAAACCAATCCCAAGAGTCAGAAGATCTCAGACCCAGAAATGGCCTCATTTCTCAATCAAAAGGCACAAATTCAGGCAGCCTTTGCAGGCTCACGATTGAAGCAATCAATCAAAGGAAAGCTTCAACAGATCCTTGACTTGCTTCAAGAAGATGAAGAGTCCTCATCTAAAGAAGAAAAAGATGTAGAAAGCAAAGATAGTCAAGTTAAGGAAGACTGTTTTAAAGTTTGTCTAGTTGATGATTAAAACCGAAAATGTTGTAATAATCCCAAGACAATTACCGGAACTATTTTAAATCGGTACTGTGGCTATAGTCTAGGTCATGTTTACCTGTACTGTAAAAACAGTAAAATTTTCAATTATAAAAGGAGGCCTCATTCTCATTGTGCGGTACCCTTCATTTTACACAATCATAGAGAGAATTGTAGCAGTAAGACCCTTGTTGTAGGGTAGTAAGGCTAATTGGACGATGTTCATGAAGGTGATAAGATCCGAACGTAAGAATTCCTGGTGGCTATGGATTTAAAGAATGAAAAACAAAGAGAAAAAAAAAGAGTTATAATTCCCAGATTCAAAAATTTGAGTGATAGTTTAGTGATAATATAAATGTTCTGTCTGAACCAAAGGAGGGCAATGATATCAGATTCTTTTTTAATATATCTAGCCTCTTCCATTCACTCTCTAGACGTCTCTCCATTAGGGGATCTTCTCCGTCTTCTTCCTCCACTTCTTTATCCCATTCTTCCAATCATCTTACTGAGAAAGTAGCTTGGCCTGAGGAACTTTCTCCCAAATACAATATCTTCGAAGAAAAATTTTGTTTCGAAGATATCAATCAAGCCATACACAATTGGGAAATACCCAAAATCCCTCAAGATGAGTTATATGTCCCTGATGACAACAAAAGAAAATCAGATTACATTTAATGATGGAGGAAAAATCGTCGGTAAAGAATTTTACAAAAGTAGTCGCGTTGCAAGTATAGATCTAAACTGACAATAAAACCTCAATCAAATTTAATTTTTTTGTCACTAAAGCAAACCCAATAAAAATGAACCAAAGTATTTAAACCTTGGGTCATTGATAAACCACTATTTTATGGTTTATCTTGTGTTTAATTGAGTGGTTTTTGTCAAGCCTTTACCCACTTATTCATATGATTTGCATGATTTTATAATCCCTTCCTAGTATTGTTTTATGCACTACAACAAATAAGGGTTTTTGCAATGGTAAAAAACCGCTGCCGTAGTTTGAAAAACTGTTCCCAAAACTTTAGGCAATGCTTTGGCAACGGTTTTTGATCTGTAGTATATGCGGTCGTTACCAATGATCAAAGGCAACGGTTTTTTACCTAAGACAACGGTAACAAAAAAACCGTTCCCAAAGTTACTACTATAGACAATGGTTTTTGACAACAATTTTTAAAGAACGGTTTAGAACCGTTGTTGGATAGGCAACGGTTTAAAACCGTTCTCTTTCATGACGTAACGGTCTAAAACCATAACTGGATAGGCAACGGTTTTAAACTGTTATAGTTTTATTATTCACAAAGCCAATGGTTTTAAAGCGTTGCCATTAGTGTCACTTTTTGGCAACGGTTTTAATACCATTGCCATTTTATAGTTTTCTTTGACAATGGTTTTAACACCATTACCTTTTGTGACTTTTGGCAACGGTTTTTTTTATAATATAATTCTTGTAAAAAGAGTTTTCTCATGAATGAAATTATTTCAAACTTTTTTTTAATTTAGTGTCAATAAATAACCTAAACTATTTGAATCAAATTACTAAAGAAAACTAATTGAACATTTACCATTAAATTTGACTTATAAAAATTGTTGTAAGATCTACAATCACATTATATCATCATTGCAAAATAACATAATACTAATCTAGGTCATAAATACTTTTACTTATATATCATCATTTTTCAAAATACCATAATACTATAGCCTAAGGGTGGCAATGTCTTCATTTTTCTTCAACAAAATTGGTGTGGTAACTCAGCTTGAGTGGACTCTCTTGGCTTCAATGGCAACTGCTCCACATAAACAAAGTTGGTGTGGTAACTTAGCTTGAGTGAACTCTCTTAGCTTCAATGGCAACTGCTCTACACAAAGAACTGGAAAGAATCTTAAATCTGATCTTTATCTGTATAAACATTTTTGGCAGATTAGAAAACCTGCATACTAAGCATTAAAAAGACAAACACAAAGTTATGCAGATAGTTAACCAAATATCAGGGAAGGTATATGTGAATAATAACCTTGACAGTCGCAAGGGATCTGAATCATGAACATGGGGAAAATGCAGGCTGAATAGGTAAAGGATATGACTATCGAGAATGAAGAATGTTAGAGTTAAAAAGATATTAAATAGCCAACCTCTGAATTTCTTCAGTGAGGGCAGGAAGTGGGGAGAATAAGTAGGCAGGGTCCACATTTCCCTGCATACCTATTCCACTACCCAATCTTCTTCTTCCATCTACCATATCCACAGTCCAGTCCAGCCCAATAACATCAACTCCAGTATCTTTCATACACTCAAGGAGGCAACCATTTCCATTTATATAAAGAACAATTGGTGTCTCAGGGCATCTTTTCTTGACCAAATCTACAATCTGTATGTTTATAATCAGTAAATGGCAAAAGAGGAAAAGATTTGGAATAATAGTATCTTGCACCCAACATTCAATTCGCAAATATTTTATGTTTTATAAATTATGATGATACACTAACAGCAACATGGTTTCAATTAAATAAAAAAGTTTGAAGGTGTAGCCTCTGATTTGGACTTTCTCTCCGAAATTCAGAAGACCAAGATCAACATCCAGTGAGCTTATTTACCACTCGATGCTTACAAATTACAAGCTCTTAGCTCATCTTATTATTTACAAACCAAATGACAATCATGAGAGCTTGGAACAAAACAATAATTTACATAAAACAAAACATGTAATCATTGCAAACCTTTGAAAGCCACACATGGTTTGTCTAGTTCAAAGATTCAACTAAACAAATAAGCAAAAGTTGAAATACATACACTTAGGCTTGCTATGACATAGATCCCAAATAGAACAGTTTGAAAAATTATAACACAATTTCAATAAGATGAAAATAAATGGGAACTATTTCTACATTACCTCTTTGATATAAGGCTTTGACCAGCGTTCCCACATACCAGGTGGTAGTTGTCCACCCCATGAATCAAATATTTGTATACAGTGAGCCCCAGACTCCACTTGGAAAACAACATAATCTGCTATTGCTTACACCAAATAAGAGAGCAGAGTCTGCAATAAATGTGGTGCTGTATGGCAGCCTTCACTAGCAGAGGATCTGAAGACAAAATCACCACAAAAATCATGAATTTCTCTTGCTTAAATGAGTATAATCAAGAAAATGAAAGAGTAATCAAGAGAAAGAAATGCTTATAACAGTCTCCCAAATTTGAACAATATTACTCATTTTTGTAAAACATACAAATGAATATTAATTGTTAACAAAACTTTTTCCCCTTTTTCTCCATGCCTTCAATCAATCAACTTCAACAATCTCTATTAATTGACTCATCTCAAAGACTTAAAAATACCTGAATTACCCTCTCCTAGAACCCTATAACAATTTGCACCACTATCTGAAGCAACAAATTTGTTAAAACTGAATGCTATTAGGGACCAGCAATGTCACCTTTATTATCACACAGATAAAGTAGCTACAGAACATATTAACTTGTATGGGCCATTTGGAAAATAAAAAACACAGCCATTGTCAATCATAGTTAACCAGACCCTAGAATAGCTATAGCAAATGCAACAATCCTAATACAAAAGAGGCAAATAATCCAAAACAGAAAGAAAGAGCACCAGGAAGAAGATTACCAGTAGTGAAGACTGGTTGAAAGTTAACGTTGATGCTGCTTTCTCTGAAAAGAAGGGGACAAGGTCGTTTGCAATTGTGATCAAGAACGCATAAGGCCGAATCAGAGGGAATCAAGAGTGGGAATGATTGCTGGAAGATAGATGTAATTATTGAAGATATTCACTCCTTGAGCCATGAACTACCTTCATGTGGATTTAACACCTTAAGAGAAGCCACTACTCTATCGATCGACATTTCAAATCAAGGAGTTGTAGGTTTGAGGAATAATATTTCTTCAGCATAAGTAGTTGGTTGCTATTTTTTGAGGAGGACCTTATATATCACAATCACATCTTATGTTTGCAAATCATTTTATTTTATTTTGTAAAGCCAGGAAAACTCAAGTGCAAAGGGTTGTTTCTACTTTGGATTAGTTACTTAAAGTTTCAGGCATAAAGGTCAATTTTGACAAATTCAGAGCTCTTTGTTCTAAAATGTATCCAAACAAAGAAAAGAGATCTTCGCAAGTATATCAACCATACATTTTGCTAATTAACTGGGGAATTATCTTAGTGTTCCTCTTATTGCAATGAATATGAAAATAAATGAACTAAACCACAATGTCAAGCTACTAATAATAATGAATAACTGACCTTTACCAATGATCAAACCAAGCTGCTTCAAGGTAAGTGTATGTCCAGTTTAGTGAAATTGAGTATGAGGGTAATTGGAATCAAAATAAAATCAGAGCAGCATTGCCAGAGAAACAGTTACATACTAAATCAATCTTAAAATCAAAATAAAATCACAACAGCATTTCCAAATAACCAGTTACTAAATCAACATCAGAACAGCATTATACCAAATTAACATTAAAATCAATATTAGGCGACAGCAAAGTAACTCGTAGGGTAAAGCTCACCAGGACAGTGGCGAGTTGCAGCAGAAACAGAGTGGCGATCCAGACGCCAACGGTGGCACACTGCTCAAAGGCGACGGCGATAGCGATGGCGAACCCAACCCTACCAGCGACAGCTTGGCAGCAACAAAGGCAACCTCTTCCTCCCTTGTCGTGTTTCTATCTCTGCGCGAACCCTTTCTCTCTCTTCAATCTCCTCAGTGGGGCGACGACGAGCTTGATGGTCAGGACCTTCAGCGGCGTTGATGGAGTCCTCGACGATGGTGGCTACTTCTCCTCTCTCGCGTGCGCTCTTCTCTGTCTCTACACCTCCAATTCGCGCGAGGATGGCGGCGGCGACAGGCGGGCAGGGCGCAGCGACGGCGCGCTCTTCTCCCTCTCCTTCCCTTCTTCTTTCCCGATTCCCCTTCTCTTTTTTCCTTTTCTTTCGTTTCCCCTTTCCTTTCGTTTCCTTTTCCGTAAGTATGTTTAGGGATTCAGGTAACAAAGTTAGGATTTTTGTGAAATTAGGGTTTTATTTAATAATTTTAAAATTATGGTAAAATATTTACTAGTTATATAATAATATAATAATTTTATAAAATATTTAAGATAAAATAATAATTTACAATTTAAATTTAATACGGTAAAGATTATTTTTAAAATGCATAAAATTTTATTCATCAATATATTAATGAGCTAAAATAATCATTTTTAATTTAAATTATAAAATAAATGTATTAATCATATTTTATAAAATACAATTTTAAATCTAAAAGTATTAATTATTCAAATTAAATAATATAACTTTTCATCATTTTTTATCGTCAGAGCTTTAATTTTAAATTATATGAAATAACCAATTAATAAAAATTACACAAGAATATTAATTAATTTAATTCCAAAAAATTAATAAAATTAATTTAATTATTCTTGATAGATTAGTTTATAAAATAAGGAGTTTAAATTAATAATACGTCATAACTTTTTTATAATAAAAGTTACTTAAATTAAATTGTACAATTCTTTTTTATTTTTTAATTACTAAAATTATACAAAATATTTCATTATAATAAAATTACTTAAGAATATTAATTGATTCAAAATGAATTTATCTCTGAATCTCTTTAATTATTTTCTAATAGAATAATTTCTAAAATTATAAAATTTAAATTTAATAAGATAAAATCACAATATATCCATATTTAGATTTTCAAAAATGTGAGATGTTACATTATATATTTATAATAAATATATATAATATTTATTATAAATTTATTTTAATTTTAATTTTTCTAAAAATAATATGTGTTATATATGTATAACAATAGTTTTTGAGTATTATATAAATTTAGAATTTATAGAATAAATTGTTTAAATTTGTATGATTATTTATAATTATTTTTATATGTATCTTTTAATTTGTATAATTATTTAAATAATATTAAAAAATTATTGTTTGATAAACAACTGTTGTAATGGTTATAAAACCGTTTTTTAAAATAGTCAAAGAGAACGGTTTTATTTTGTTGCTATAATGTAATAAAAAATTGAACTTCATCAGCAACATTGTAAAAACCGTTATCTAAAATCATCTAATAGAACGGTTTTAAAGTGTAGCATTTTGGCAACAGTTTTTATGCGTTTCTTTTGTACAATTATTTAAACAACAATAAAAAACCGTTGCTTAAAAACAAATCATAGTAACGGGTATAAAACCGTTCTTTAAAATAGTCAAAGAGAACGGTTTTAATTTGTTGCTATAAAATAATGAAAAATTGAATTCAACAGTAACACTACAAAAAACTGTTGTCTAAAACTATTTTAGAGAATGGTTTTAAGGCGTTGCAAAATTTGGCGTTGCTAAAGCCAATATTTGTTGTAGTGATGATTGAAAACTTGCTTCCTAGAGATCTTTAATTAGTATATTTTAATTCTCCTTTATACCATTGATGAGTGGAAAATTGACGGTTTAGAGTTTCACAAATGAAAGATCATTGCAATATAGTTTCTAAACCAACAATAGTCCTTTCATACAAAAATTTTGTTTGTCACTAGTACAAACCCCTAAATTTATAAACCGAAGTATTGAACCTCGGGTCGTTGACGTGGCGAAAAAAGACAAGTTAAGAAATTATTATAAGAGATACGTTGCAAGTACAATTCTTAACCAGCCAAAAATCCGCTTCTCAATTTAGAAGGGGTTGTCACAGAATTAAAATTAAAATACTGGGAGTATGAATCCCAGGTCGTCTCCCAACGAGTTGCAGAAAGATGTGCTATTTTATTAATCAGATATTTTCTAAAATGGGTTGAGTTGATAAATAGGAAATTAAATCAGAGAATTTATCTAATTTAAATAAAAACCTTGACCAGGAGTAGATTAGTTGGAAGCCCTATCCTTGATGGAGTTCTCCCAAGATAAAAGTGATAATTAAAGGTTGCCTGCTCAGTTATCCTTTAACAGATAAAGGAAAGTTAAGCAAGTTGGAAGTCAGTTTCTATTCACCAGTTCTAATCCTCTCCCTTGGAAAGGACTAGTGTCAGTGATTAGATGGTGACCCAACGCGAAACCCAACTATAATTTTACTCTTGAGCATCCAACTCAAGGTCCTCATTTCAATTAACTACCAATCAAGTTATGGAACTACTCACTCATTATGATTGTAAAATCTACGAAATAAGAAAGGGAAATATTGAAAGACATGATAAATAATAATCAAAAGGATCAATTAAAAATAAAAATAGTTCTTGTATTAATAAATTCTAAAAATAATCCAATAATAATTCCGAGTAAATGAAGGATATGGAAGAGTAAGTGACAAGTAAGGAAACAAACTAGAATGACGAAGTCTTGACGGAAGTAATAACTTTTCTCAATATCCCAGTCCAAAAAGCAATAAAATCAAAATCCTAAGAACTATGAATGTGTAGAGAGAAAACCAAGAGGAGGAGTAAAATCAGATCTAAAACTAAAATTATGCGGAATGAATGTTGTTCCCCGGTCTCTGTATGTTCCCTGGCTCTAATCTGCTTTTCTGGGCCGAAAACTGGGTCAAAATAGGGCCCAAAATCGCCCCCAGCAAATTCTGCAGATTCTGCAGATCGCGCATGTCACGCGATCGCATCATTCATGCGTTCGCGTCGTCCAGCGTTTTGCCTTGCCACGTGTGCGTGTCGTCCATGCATTCGCGTCACTTGTGCAGTTTTCGATCCGCGCGTTCGTGTGAGCCATGCATCCGCGTCACTGCAATTTCCTCTATTTCGTGCGGTCGCGTGAGCCATGCTTCCACATCACTTCCCACTGGTCATCTCCTCAATTTCTTGTGTTCCTTCCATTTTTGCAAGCTTCCTTTCCAATCTCCAAGTCATTCATGCCCTATAAAACCTGAAACACTTGACACACAGATCACGGCATCGAATGGAATCAAGGAGAATTAAAATACAAAATTAAAAGTCTCTAGGAAGCAGCTATTCAACCATGAAGTAATTTTGGGAAGGAATTATAAATGCATGCTAATCATATGAATAAGTGGGTAAAGATTTGATAAAACCACACAATTAAGCACAATATAAACCATAAAATAATGGTTTATCAACCTCCCCACACTTAGTCATTAGCATGTCCTTATGCTTAGTTGAAGGAGGTAAAATAAATGAGTAGGAACATGTAAAACTCATGCAATGCAATGCAACCTATATATGTGAATGCAACTATATGATTGTTGTCCACTTGGTCAAAAGTAAATAAGCTCTTCAAGACAATCACAAATCAAATTCCACTAATTCAATTCTTATATAGTAAGAATAGATAAAAAATGCAAGAAGTAATCTCACTAGTGTATAGGGTAATCACTGATGATGTATGTATGCTCTAATCTCTCTAGTGTATAGGGTAATCACTCTATCCTTCTCTAATCATGCTTTCTAATTTTTGTTCTTCTCCTAACCAATCAACAACATTTAATATACCAATGCAAACATCATGAGGTCTTTTCAAGGTTGTAATGGGGCCAAGGTAAGGGTGAGGGTATATATATGGCTAAGTAAGCTCATAAATTGAATCTTTAATTAACCCAAGCTTTCGCCTAACACACATATATATTCTTTATAGCTTAAATTTCACACCTAGCTACCCAAAATTTCCCTTTCACATTCCTTACTCATGTATCAACTTTTATTTTAATTTTATGATATATGCATTGATCCTTGAAATTTAACTTAGCATTGGGATAATTTTGTCCCCTTATTTAATTATTGAATATTTTTGGATATTTTTATTTTTTATTTTTTATTTTTATTTTTTTATATAAACACAGCTTATCAATGCACATAGATTTTTAATTTTTTCTTTTACAGTTTCACATGAGTAGGTACCCAAATTCCCATTATATTATCATGACACATTCCCTTATTATCTTTTGTTCCCATAATTTTCCCATACTTAATTAACACACAATTCTTCCTCAAGCTAACCAAAGATTCAATTGGGATATATAATTATTTTTCCACTTAAGGCTAGTAATGTGGTAAAATAAAGAACAAATGGGATTTAAAAGCTCAAAGTGGCTAACAAAGGAAACTTAAGGGGTAGGCTTAATTTGGATAAGTGAGTTAAATAAATAATGGCCTCAATCATATGCAAGCATATAAATATATTAAACATTAGACATATAGGATGAAACAAAATATAGATTACAATCATAGAGAAGTAAACACACAAGAATAAAATAATCATGGTTAAATAATGTAACCATGTATAAAGGCTCAAATCTCATAGGTTGTGTGTTCTTTAGCTCAAAAACCATGTTCCAAATATAACTTCAAGCAAATTTAACACAAAAGTTTTGATTAAAATTAGTGAAATTTTGTTATAAAAATAGGGTCTTAGAAGAAACTTATTGTCTTTTCAATCAAGTAGAACATGCATGCAACTAATCTATTACTGTGCAATTTATCCTATTCTACAAAATAAAAGCTGACTAAATATCCTATTTTATTGGTGTTAGGGAAGAGAAATTACCTCTGGAAGTCAGGTACTGACCGACCTCCCCACACTTAAGGCTTTGCACTGTCCTCGGTGCCATCTGTTAGGAGCAAGGGTGGGCTGGTAGCAGTATCTCCACAGTCGGGACCATCATGGCTCCCTGTGCTGGTAAAGAAAGTGGAGTCTGGGGTGTTTGAGTCTCTGTATTTTCCTTTAAGTAGCTCCTTGAGGTATGTGAATCGGCGCTTGTTACGGCGCTCTCTTAGCTTTGCTTTGTGTTCCTGCCGATCCAACCTTTCAAGTATCTGATGGGACATACTGATCATCCTCTGGGACGTACTGATCATCCCGTGGAAGCATGGCTTTGGTGTCCCCAGCTTTGTAGGAGACTCCGGCTGCTGAGACAAGATCTGAGACCAAGGCGGGAAAAGGTAAATTGTCCGTAATTTGTACGTGTCCCATAGCATTCCGGATGTGTCTTGGTAGGTTCAGAGGTTGATCTGTAAGGATGCACCATAGTAGAACGGCCTTGCCTGCAGTGAAGGAGGACTCGTGAGTGCTCAGAAAGACATAATGGGACATGATCTGTGCCCATACGTGAGCATCCAAGGTAAGTGCAGAAGCCAATATTCCCTTAGGACGGGAACGATGGTATCCATAAATCCATCTGCTGCCAGGTAGTGCGATAACTCTGAGAACAGCGTCCCAGTCAAATTGGTACATCTGGGGCTTGAGTGCGGCTTCTTGAAATGCGTCCAATCCTTCTGGAGTAGGGGGAAGATCTAAAACTCGTTGAATGGCCTCTTCTGTAATGGGGACTTGCTTCTGATGGACATAGACAGACTGCAGGGTTGGCAGGTGGAAATTAGAGTAGAACTCGACTACCTAAGAAAGATTAACCTGCCGTAGCTGTCTCTGTAGGAAACCCCATTGTCTTCGCTCAATTTGCGGCTCAACAAATTCAGCAATATGGGTCGGAAGGATAAGAAGGTATTCGTTGTTGTAACTCCTTGCTGCCAGGATGGAGAACATCTGCTCACAGTAGCGATTGGTAAATCACACAGTGTCCTTTGCTGGGAAAGCTTTCTCTTTTTCATTAACCTTTATAATCCTCTTAATTCTTTTTGTTGAGGGCTTTACTGCAGTTGAAGATGGCTCTATCACTAATGTTCTTTTTGTTCCTCTTCTTGCTGGTGGTTTGGGAGTAGCTTTCTCCTTGCCTTTCTTGGTGGCCATCCTAAAAGAGAGAAAAGAGAAAGTATGTTAAAATGTCAAGGGGTAGAGCAAGGAAGAGAACGGGAAAGGTGGTAATTAATGCAGATTAAAAGATGAATGATGTTAACACATGGTCATGACTACATGTGAAAAATCATCAACGGAAAATAGCAAGTGCATATGATGACAATTAAATGCAAGGTGTTTATTGGCATGCAGACAAAGGCATGAGTAGCATAGATCAAGCATTCAATGTCCATGTTAGATTACCAAGACTTTCAAACTAATAACCTGTTTGTAATAATAATTATATTTAAATTAATAAAATATAAAAAGGGTTTTGTGAAAAGCAAGCATTTAGAGTAGTAGAATAAAAGAAATCTAAAAATAGTGCACAATGCCATACGGGCATTTTCACAAACACATAGCATGCATGATAAATAAGCTAATGAAAATAATAAATTGAACATACAAGCAACCCTTTTAAAAAGTAATATATAATTGTCAAACAGTTCCTGAATAATTCACAAGAAAATCATAGGAAAGAATAGTGATCCAAATAAATTACCAACACTAATTAAAAGAAAAACAAAGAAAAAGAGAACATGGATAATGCAAGAAAAAAGAAAAAGAAAGAAAATAACATAAAAAAAAGAAGAATAGAAAATTAAGGAGGGAAGAAGAAAAGAAAAACCTTGATAATGGTGGTGAGAGAGAGAAAAAGTAGAGAGTGAGAAAGAAGGAAGAAGGAAGAAGGAAGAAGGAAGAAGGAAGAAATAAGGAGGGAAAAGAAAAAAGTAGGATTTGGGGAATCGAAAGATAAGATATTTTGGCAGATTAGGTTAAGCTGTGCGGCGCAAGCGACGCAGACGCATGGAAGACGCGTTCGCGCGAATTGCGCTCATATGAATCGACGCGGTCGTGTCGGTCACGCGGACGCGTGACTCGTTTTGTGCTACTGACGCGAGGGCAGCCTCGCGCTCGCACAACTCTCTGTTTGAAACCTTGTTTTGCCAAAAAAAATTTTTTTGGGTGACGCGATCGCGTGGTTGACGCGGTCGTGTGGGTGGCGAATATTGGAGTATGACGTGGATGCGTGGGGCACGCGTTCGCGTGGTAAGGCTTGTGCCTTTAGCACCAGTCCAGCCTCACTCCAGCACAACTTTTGGCCATGCGCCCTTTCTTACGTCGATTTTTAGGTCACGCATCCGTGTGGGTGACGCGGACGCGTGGGAGGCATGTTTCCCAAATGACGCGGTCGCGTCAGTGACGCGGTCGTGTGGGGTGATTTGTGCCAAAGGCACGCCTCCAGCCACACTCTCGCGTGACTTTCTGTTCGATTTCTTTTTCTTCCTTACTCACATGCGACGCGCACGCGTCGGCGACGCTGTCGCGTCGCGTGCTCCTTTTTTTTGTGCAAATGTGCAAATGAAGATGCAAACTAAATGTGCTAATAATGAGAAGAGTTATTGAAAAATAAAACTAAGAAGAAAGAAAGGAACGATCATACCATGGTGGGTTGTCTCCCACCCAGCACTTCGCTTTAACGTCCTTAAGTTGGACGCTCCATTAGCTCAGTCTTCTGCTGTGGGTGGATCCTCCAAGAGGAAGATTTCTAGCTCCCTGGTTTTCGTCGCCTTCACACCATGATATAGCTTTAGGCGATGTCCATTAAATTTGATGAATTCAGAGCTTGAAGGTTGACTTAGGTGGAAAACTCCGTATGGCTCAGCCATCTCTACTCTATATGGACCTTCCCACCTTGATCTCAACTTGCCTGGCATGAGTCTCAATCTAGAGTTGTAAAGGAGGACAAAGTCCCCAGGTTGGAACTCTCTCCTCTTGATGTGCTTATCATGCACAGCCTTCATCTTTTCCTTGTACAGTCTTGAGTTCTCATAAGCTTCTAGGCGTAGGCTCTCTAATTCTTGTAGTTGCAACTTTCTCTCAGCTTCGGCCGTCTCAAATTCCATATTACACTCCTTCACTGCCCAAAAGGCTTTGTGCTCTACCTCTACTGGGAGGTGACAGGCCTTTCCATAAACTAAGCAGAAGGGACTCATCCCAATGGGTGTCTTGTATGCAGTTCTGTATGCCTAGAGTGCATCTTGTAGCCTGGTGCTCCAGTCTCTTCTATTAGGTTTGACTATCTTCTGCAATATACTCTTTATCTCTCTGTTAGACACCTCAGCTTGTCCATTAGTCTAGGGATGGTAGGCTGTTGCCACTTTATGAACTATCCCATGCTTCTTCAGTAATCATGTTAGTCTCCTATTACAGAAATGGATGCCTTGATCGCTCACGATTGCTCGTGGTGATCCAAAGCGACAAATAATGTGGTTTCTAACAAAGGAAACAACAGTGTTAGCATCATCAGTGCGGGTAGGAATTGCTTCCACCCATTTAGAAACGTAATCTATATAGCTAACAATATATAAAAATAACCATTAGAATTTGGAAATGGACCCATGAAGTCAATGCCCCAAACATCAAAAATTTCACAGAAAAGCATAGTCTGTTGAGGCATCTCATCCCTCTTGGAAATATTACCAAACCTTTGGCACGGGGAACAAGATTTACAAAATTCAGCAGCGTCTTTAAAAAGGGTAGGCCACCAGAATCCACAGTCTAAAATTTTTCTAGGTGTTCTTTGAGGGCCAAAATGTCCTCCACTCTCAGATGAGTGACATGCCTCTAAAATGGACTGGAATTCTGATTGAGGCACACACCGCCTAATTACCCGGTCAGCGCCACATCTCCATAAATATGGGTCATCCCATATATAATATTTGGACTCACTTTTCAGCTTGTCTCTTTGATGCTTAGTTAAGTTTGGAGGAAAGGTGCGGCTAACTAGATAATTAGCTACAGGTGCATACCAAGGGATTACTTCAGATACTACTAGTAAGTCATCAAACAGGAAATTATCATTTATAGGAGTGGCAGTATCCTTAATGTGTTCAAGGCGACTCAAGTGGTCTGCCACTAGATTCTGGTTACCACTCCTATCCTTAATTTCTAAATCAAATTCTTCTAGTAGCAATATCCAACGTATAAGGCTTGGTTTGGACTCCTTTTTAGCTAATAAATACTTTAGAGCTGCATGGTCTGAGTACACTACTACTTTAGTACCAAGTAAATAGGCTCAAAATTTATCCAGAGCAAAAACAATAGCAAGAAGTTCTTTCTCAGTAGTAGTGTAATTAGACTGAGCTATGTCTAAAGTCTTAGACGCATAAGCAATTACAAAAGGATCCTTACCTTCACGCTGAGCCAGCGCTGCTCCTACTACATGGTTGGAAGCATCGCACATGATTTTAAATGGCTGGCTCCAGTCAGGTCCTCTCATAATTGGAGCTTGAGTCAGGGCAGTCTTCAGCTTATCAAACACTTGTTTGCAATCCTCACTGAACTCGAACTCAATATCTTTCTGCAGTAGTCTGGATAAGGGAAGTGCTACCTTACTAAAGTCCTTAATGAATCTCCGGTAAAAACCTGCATGGCCAAGGAATGAATAGACTTCCCACACAGAGGAGGGGTAAGGCAAACTAGAAATAACATCCACCTTTCCTGGATCTACAGAAATGCCAGTATTAGACACAACATGTCCTAGTACAATCCCTTGTTTAACCATAAAGTGACATTTTTCAAAATTCAATACAAGGTTTTTACGGACACATCTATCTAACACTCTAGATAAACTATCCAAGCAAAGGCTAAATGAATCACCATAAACGCTAAAATCATCCATAAAATTCTCCATACAGTCCTCAGTAGGGTCAGAGAAAAGACTCATCATGCACGTTTGGAAAGTAGCTGGTGCATTGCATAAGCCAAAGGGCATTCTCTTATAAGCATAAGTTCCAAAAGGACATGTAAAAGTAGTCTTTTCTTGATCTTCAGGAGCTATATGGATTTAAAAATAGCCTGTATAACTATCTAAAAAGCAGTAATGGGATTTACCTAACAGGCGATCAAGCATCTGATCAATGAATGGCAAGGGGTAATGATCCTTGCGAGTGGCTTGGTTAAGACGCCTATAGTCAATGCAAACTCTCCATGAATTCTGCACTCTAGTTGTCAGAAGCTCTCCATGCTTATTTCTTACTGTTGTGATTCTAGACTTCTTGGGCACCACTTGTACTGGACTAACCCATTTGCTATCTGAGATGGGGTAAATGATATCTGCTTCAAGTAGCCTGGTCACTTCTTTCTTGACAACTTCTAAGATGGTGGAATTCAGTCTTCTCTGAGGTTGATGGACGGGCTTTTCTCCCTCTTCTAAGAATATTCTGTGCTCACAAACTTGAGGGCTGATGCCTACTGATAAGCGGATAATTTATACGCTTTTTGACATTATTTTTACATAGTTTTCAGTATGATTTAGTTAGTTTTTAGTATATTTTTATTAGTTTTTAATTAAAAATCACATTTCTGGACTTTACTATGAGTTTGTGTGTTTTTCTGTGGTTTCAGGTATTTTCTGGCTGAAATTGAGCGACCTGAGCAAAAATCAGATTCAGAGGTTGAAGAAGGACTGCAGATGTTGTTGGATTCTGACCTCCCTGCACTCAAAGTGCATTTTCTGGAGCTATAGAACTCTAAATGACATGCTTCCAAATGCGTTGGAAAGTAGACGTCCAGGGCTTTCCACCAATATATAATAGTCCATACTTTGAATAACGATTGATGACGTAAACTGGCATTGAACGCCAGTTTCATGCTGCATTCTGGAGTCAAACGCCAGAAACAAGTTGCAAAGTGGAGTTCAACGCCAGAAAGACGTTACAAACTGGCGTTCAACTCCAAGAATGACCTCTCCACGTGTAAACTTCAAGCTCATCCCAAGCACACACCAAGTGGGGTCCGGAAGTGGATTTCTACATCATTTACTCAATTCTGTAAACCCTAGTAACTAGTTTAGTATAAATAGGACTTTTTACTATTGTATTAGCTATCTTGGGACGTTTAGTTCTTAGATCATGGGGGCTGGCCATTCGGCCATGCCTGAACCTTTCACTTATGTATTTTTCAACGGTAGAGTTTCTACACACCATAGATTAAGGTGTGGAGCTCTGTTGTTCCTGAAGGATTAATGCAAAGTACTACTGTTTTTCTATTCAATTCAACTTATTCTGCTTCTATGATATTCATTTGCACTTCAATATGATGGATGTGATGATCATGACAGTCATCATCATTCTCAACTTATGAACGCGTGCCTAACAATCACTTCCGTTCTACCTTAGATTGAATGGATATCTCTTGGATATCTAATACAGGGGACCGAGTCCGAGATATTAGTGTCTTCGTGGTATAAGTTAGAACCCATGTATGGCCATTCCTGAGATCCGGAAAGTCTAAACCTTGTCTGTGGTATTCCGAGTAGGATCTGGGAAGGGATGGCTGTGACGAGCTTCAAACTCGCGAGTGCTGGGCGTAGTGACAGACGCAAAAGGATAGTAAATCCTATTCCAGTATGATCGAGAACCGCAGATGATTAGCCATGCAGTGACAGCGCATTGGACCATTTTCACAGGAGGATGGGATGTAGCCATTGATAATGGTGATGCCCTACATAAAGCTTTCCATGGAAAGGAGTAGGATTGATTGGATGAAGACAGCAGGAAAGCAGAGATCAGAGGAACGAAAGCATCTCTATATGCTTATCTGAAATTCTCACCAATGATCTACATAAGTATTTCTATCTTTATTTTCTGTTTATTTATTATTATTATTCGAAAACTCCATAACCATTTGATATCCGCCTGACTGAGATTTACAAGATGACTATAGCTTGCTTCAACCAATAATCTTCGTGGGATCGACCCTTACTCACGTAAGGTTTTATTACTTGGACGACCCAGTGCACTTGCTGGTTAGTTGTATCGAAGTTGTGAATGAAAAACAATTTATTAAGACGTGCGTACTGAGTTTTTGGCGCCGTTGCCTGGGATCACAATTTCGTGCACCAAGTTTTTGGTGCCGTTGCCGGGGATTGTTCGAGTTTGGACAACTGACGGTTCATCTTGTTGCTCAGATTAGGTAATTTTCTTTTTCGTTTTATTTTCAAAAAAAAAATTAGTTTTCAAAAATCTTTCAAAAAAAATATATTTTTTCTCCAGAATTTTTAAGAATGAATTCTAGTGTTTCATGAAGCATTTTGAAGCCTGGTTGGCTGTAAAGCCATGTCTAAATTCATTTGGACTGAGGCTTCCAAACCATCATCACAAGAGCAAGCTAGTTGTTGCTAATCAAATTTGTTGTTGTATGACTGATTTGCATTCTAAAGCTTGGCTGGCCATTGGCCATGTCTAGTGTTTTGGACCGAAGCTTTCACTGAAAGCTTGGCTAGCTAGTGAGCCATGTCTAATTCCTGGACTGAAGCTTTAGACTAAGAGTGCAAGATTCCTGGAATTCATATTAAAAATTTTGAAATTCTTATTTTTCTTTTTCAAATAATTTTTGAAAAATCGAAAAAAATTTATAAAATCATAAAAATCAAAAATATTTTTTATGTTTCTTGTTTGAGTCTTGTGTCAAATTTTAAGTTTGGTGTCAATTGCATAATCATCTTGCATTTTTTCAAAAATTGCATTCATGCATTGCATTCATCATGATCTTCAAGTTGTTCTTGATAAACTTTCTTGTTTGATCTTCATATTATATTGTTTTGTGTTGTATGCTGTTTTTCATAAGCATTCTTGCATTCATATTGTCTAAGCATTGAAAATTTCTAAGTTTGGTGTCTTGCATGTTTTTCTTTTCTTGAAAATTTTCAAAAATAAGTCTTGATGTTCATCTTGATCTTCAAAGTGTTCTTGGTGTTCATCTTGACATTCAAAGTGTTCTTGCATGCATCATGTGTTTTGATTCATAATCTTCATGTTTTAAGTCTTTTTGTTGTTTTTCTCTTTCATCATTAAAAATTCAAAAAATCAAAAAAATATCTTTCCCTTTTCTTCTCATCAAATTCGAAAATTTGAATTGACTTTTTCAAAAAATTTTAAAATCTTGTTATTTCTTATGAGTCAAATCAAATTTTCAATTTAAAAATTCTATCTTTTTCAAATCTTTTTCAAAAATCAAATCTTTTTCATTTTTCTTATTTATTTTCGAAAATTTTAAAAACATTTTTCAAAAAATCTTTTTCTTAATTTTATCTCATAATTTTCGAAAATATTATCAACAACTAATGTTTTGATTCAAATATTTCAAGTTTGTTACTTTCTTGTTCAGAAAGATTCAAACTTTAAGTTCTAGAATCATATCTTGTGATTACTTGTGAGTCAAGTCATTAATTTTGATTTTTAAATTCAAATCTTTTTCAAAACTAATTTTAATCATATCTTTCTATCATATCTTTTAAATCATATCTTTTTCAAAAATTTGATTTTAAAATATCTTTTCTAACTTCTTATCTTCTTATCTTTTCAAAATTGATTTTCAAATCTTTTTCAACTAACTAATTGACTTTTTGTTTGTTTCTTATATTTTTCAAAACCACCTAACTACTCTTCCCTCTCTAATTTTCGAAAATACCTCCCTCTTTTTTAAAAATTCTTTTTAATTAATTAATTGTTTTAAATTTTAATTTTAATTTTATTTCCCCTTTAATTTTCGAAAATCATCAACTCCTTTTCAAAAATTATTTTCGAAAACTTTTCTCTCCCATCCAAAAATTCGAACACCACCTCCCTCTCTGTGTTCGAGTTTTTCCTCTTCTCTTCTTTACATTACATTCTTTTCTTCTTCTACTCACACAAGGGAACCTCTATACTGTGGTAAAAAGGATCCCTATTATTATTTTCTGTTCCCTTCTTTTTCATATGAGCAGGAGCAAGGACAAGAACATTCTTGTTGAAGCAGACCCTGAACCTGAAAGGACTCTAAAAAGGAAACTAAGAGAAGCTAAAATACAATAATCCAGAGACAACCTTACAGGAATTTTCGAACAAGAAGAGGAGATGGCAGCCGAAAATAATAATAATGCAAGGAGGATGCTTGGTGACTTTACTGCACCTAATTCCAATTTACATGGAAGAAGCATCTCCATCCCTGCCGTTGGAGCAAACAATTTTGAGCTTAAACCTCAATTAATTTCTCTGATGCAGCAGAACTGCAAGTTTCATGGACTTCCATCTGAAGATCCTTTTCAGTTCTTAACTGAATTCTTGCAGATCTGTGATACTATTAAGACCAATGGGGTTGATCCCGAGGTCTACAGGCTTATGCTTTTCCCGTTTGCTGTAAGAGACAGAGCTAGAGTGTGGTTGGACTCTCAACCCAAAGATAGCCTGAACTCTTGGGATAAGCTGGTCACGGCTTTCTTAGCCAAGTTCTCCCTCCTCAAAAGCTAAGTAAGCTTAGAGTGGATGTTCAAACCTTCAGACAAAAAGAAGGTAAATCCCTCTATGAAGCTTGGGAGAGATATAAGCAACTGACCAAAAAGTGTCCTTCTAACATGCTTTCAGAATGGACCATCCTGGATATATTCTATGATGGTCTGTCTGAATTAGCTAAGATGTCATTGGATACTTCTGCAAGTAGATCCATTCACCTAAAGAAAACGCCTGCAGAAGCTCAAGAACTCATTGACATGGTTGCTAATAACCAGTTCATGTACACTTTTGAGAGGAATCCTGTGAGTAATGGGTAGCCTCAGAAGAAGGGAGTTCTTGAAATTGATACTCTGAATGCCATATTGGCTCAGAACAAAATATTGACTCAGCAAGTCAATATGATTTTTCAGAGTCTGAATGGAATGCAAGCTGCATCCAACAGTACTCAAGAGGCATCTTCTGAGGAAGAAGCTTATGATCTTGAGAACCCTTCAATAGCAGAGGTGAATTACATGGGTGAACCCTATGGAAACACCTATAATCCCTCATGGAGAAATCAACCAAATCTCTCATGGAAGGATCAACAAAAGCCTCAACAAGGCTTTACTAATGGTGGGAGAAACAGGTTTAACAATAGTAAACGTTTTTCATCATCCACTCAGCAACAGACAGAGAATTCTGAGCAGAATCCATCTAGCTTAGCAAATTTAGTCTCTGATTTATCTAAGGCCACTCTGAGTTTCATGAGTGAAACAAGGTCCTCCATAAGAAATTTGGAGGCACAAGTGGGCCAGCTGAGTAAGAAAATCACTGAAACCCCTCCTAGTACTCTCCCGAGCAATACTGAAGAGAATCCAAAAAGAGAGTGCAAGGCCATTGACATAGTCAACATGGACGAACCTAGAGAGAAAGGAGAGGACGTGAATCCCAATGAGGATGACCTCATGGGACGTCTCTCAAGCAAGAAGGAGTTCCCTATTAAGGACCTAAAGGAATCTGAGGCTCATATAATGACCATAGAGATTCCATTAAATCTCCTTCTGCCATTCATGAGCTCTGAAGACTATTCTTCCTCTTAAGAGAATGAAGATATTACTAAAGAGCAAGTTGCCAAGTACCTTGGTGCAATCATGAAGCTGAATGCCAAATTATTTAGTAATGAGACTTCGGAAGAAGAACCTCTCTTGCTCACCAATGAACTAAGTGATCTGGATCAACTGACATTGCCTCAGAAGAAACAGGATCCTCGAAAGTTCTTAATACCTTGTACCATAGGCACCATGACCTTTGAGAAGGCTCTATGTGACCTTGGGTCAGGGATAAACCACATGCCCCTCTCTGTAATGGAGAAACTGGGAATCATTGAGGTACAGCCTGCCTTATTCTCATTACAATTGGCAGACAAGTCAGTAAGACAAGCTTATGGATTAGTAGAGGACGTGTTAGTAAAGGTTGAAGGCCTTTACATCCCTGCTAATTTCATAATCATGGATACTGGGAAGGAGGAGGATGAATCCATCATCCTTGGAAGACCCTTCCTAGCCACAGCAAGAGCTGTGATTGATGTAGACAGAGGAGAATTGATCCTTCAACTAAATGAAGATAACCTTGTGTTTAAAACTCAAGGATCTCCTTCTGTAATAGAGAAGAAGCATAGAAAGCTTCTCTCAGTACAGAGTCAACTAAAGCCCCCACAGTCAAACTCTAAGTTTGGTGTTGGGAGGCCTCAGCGAAACTCTAAGTTTGGTGTTAAACTTCCATATCCAAACTCTAAATTTGGTGTTGGGAGTCTATAAAATTGACCTGATCACCTGTGTGGCTCCATGAGAGCCCACTGTCAAGCTATTGACATTAAAGAAGCGCTTGTTGGGAGGCAACCCAATTTTTATTTATCTAATTTTATTTTTATTTTTTTGTTCTTTCATGTTTTATTAGGTTCATGATCATGTGGAGTCACAAAATAAATACAAAAATTAAAAACAGAATCAAAAATAGCAGAAGAAAAATCACACCTTGGAGGAAGGACTTACTGGTGTTTAAACGCCAGTAAGGAGCATCTGGCTGGCGTTCAACGCCAGAACAGAGCATGGAGCTGGCGCTGAACGCCAGAAACAAGCATGAAGCTGGCGTTTAACGCCAGAAATATGCTGCATATGGGCGTTGAACGCCCAGAACAAGCATCACTTTGGCGTCTAAACGCCAGAAAAGCATGCAAAGGCATTTTACATGCCTAATTGGTGCAGGGATGTAAATCCTTGACACCTCAGGATCTGTGGATCCCAAAGGATCACCTCAGGATCTGTGGACCCCATAGGATCCCCACATACCTCCACTCACCTTTCCTCCTCATAATCCTATATCACCCTCTCTCTCTCTCCATTCACAGTCATCCCTTCTATTTTCCATTCACCACTCACATCCATACACCCCATCTACCTTCAAAATTCAAAATCTCTTTCCCACCCAAGCCCACCCATATAGCCGAATACACACATCCCTCCATCTCCTCCATATCTTCTTCTTCTTCTACTATTCTTTCTTCTTTTGCTCGAGGGCGAGCAACATTCTAAGTTTGGTGTGGTAAAAGCATAGCTTTTTTGTTTTTCCATAACCATTGATGGCACCTAAGGCCAGAGAAACCTCTAGAAAAAGGAAAGGGAAGACAAAAGCTTCCACCTCCGGGTCATAGGAGATGGAGAGATTTATCTCAAGGGTCTATAGCTCAGTAGTAGAACATTTGACTGCAAATCAAGAGATCCCTGAGATACCTCAGGGGATACATTTTTCTCCACACAATTATTGGGAGCAACTAAGGGTGGAACATCAAGAGCACTCCATCATCCTCCATGAAATTAGAGAAGATCAAAGAGCTATGAGGGAGGAGCAAGAAAGACAAGGAAGAGACATAGAGGAGCTCAAAAGCACCATTGGTTCTTCAAGAAGAGGAAGACGCCACCCTCACTAAGGTGGACTCATTCCTTAATCTCCTTGTTTATTTATTTTCCTGTTTTTCGTTTTTTATGTTAAATGTTTATTTATGTTTGTGTCTTATTACATGATAATTAGTATCTAAGTAGGGGTGTGCAAAAAAACTGATTTTACTGAACTGAAACTGTTTTAAATAAATCAGTTTTTTTAAATAAAAAACTAAACTGAAACCATAGTTTTTATGAAAACCAGTTTATCAAAAACCAGTTTTTATGGTTCAGTTTAGTTTTAAACCAAATTAAAACTGGTTTTATTTAAACTCTAAAATTAGTTTTAAATACTATTTATCTCTCTCTCCCTTCACTTTCTCTTTCCCCTTCCTCTCTCTCTCTCTCTCCTCTTTCTCCCCCCTTTCTCCCTTCTCTCTCTCTTTCCCCTTTCTTCCTTCTCTCTCCCCCTCTCTCTCCTCCTCCTCTTTGTCTCCCTCTTTCTCTCTCTCTCTCTCTCTCTCTCTCTCCTCTACCCCTTCTCTCTCTCCTTTCCCTCTCTCTCTCTCTCTCTTTCTCTCTCTCCCTCTCCCTTCCCGTCTCTCTTCCTCTCTCTCTCCTCCTCTTTCTCCCACTTCTTTCTCTCCCTCTCTCTTCCCCTTTCTTTCTCTCTCCTCTCCCTCCCCCTCCCATCTCTCTTCTTCTTTTTTTCTCTCTCTTTCTCTCTCTCTTTCCCTTCCCGTCTCTCTTCCTCTCTCTCTCTCTCCTCCTCTTTCTCCCTCTCCTCTCTCTCTTCCTCTCTCTTCCCCTTTCTTTCTCTCTCTCTCCTCTCCCTCCTCTCTCTCCCACTCCCATCTATCTTCGACTTTCTCTCTCTCTCTCTCTCTCTCTCTCTCTCTCTCTCTCCTTTCTCTCCTCTCCCTCTCTCTCTCATCCCTTCTCTCTTCTATTCTCTCTCTCCCTCCTTTTCCTCGCTCTCCCCTTTTCTCTCTCTCCCCCTCTCTCTCTCTCTCTCTCTCTCTCTCTCTCCTTTTTCTCTCGCTCTCTCTCTTCCTCTCCTTCCTTTTTCTCCCCTCTCCCTCGCTCCCCCTACCTTCCCCCTTCTCTCTCTCTCTCCCCTTTTATTTCTCTCTCTCTCTCCCTCCTTTCTCTAACTCCTTTTTCCCTTTTCTCTCTTTCTCTCTCCTATTTTTCTCTCTCTCCCCCTTCCCTTCTTTCTCTCTCATCTTCTCTCTCTTTTTTCACCCTCTTCTCTCTCTTTCTCTTCTTTCTTCCCTTTCTTTCTCTTCTTTCTCTTTCTCTCTCAACCTTCTCTCACTATATATCCCTCTTCTCTCTCTCTCTCCCCCTCTTTTCTGCAAAATAAGAGATCGAATGAGGGAGAGAAAAAAGAGGAAAAAATAAAGGAGAAGGAGAGATAGAAAAAAGAGAGAGAAGAGGAGGAGGAGGAGAGAGAGATAAAGAGAGAGAAGGGAGGGAGAGAAAGAGGGAGAGAGGGAGGGAAAATGAGAGGGAGAGAGAGAAAATGAGAGAGACAGAGAGAAAGAGAGAGGGAGAAAGTGAGAGAGAAAGAGAGAGGGAGAGAGAGAGAGAGAGGGGAAGAGGGAAGGAGTGAGATACAGAGAGAGATAGAGAGGAAGAGTGATGAGGGAGAGAGAATGAGAGAAAGGGATAGAGGGAGAAAAGGGAGAGAGAAAAAAAGGGGAGGGGAAGAAAGAGGGGCAGGGGAGAGAGAGAGGGGAGGGGAAGAGAGCAAAAGATAAAAAGAGAGAGGGGAGAGAGAGAAGGAAAAGGGGGAGAGAGAGAGGAAGACAAAGAGAGGGGAAGGGGAGAAAGAGGGAGAGAGAGAGAGAAGAGGAAGAGTGAGAGGGGAAGGAGAGAGAGAGAAAGGGAGAGAAAGAGAGAGAGAGAAAGGAGGGAGAGAGAGGGAGAAAAGAGGAGAAAGAGAGGAAGATGGGAAGAAAAGAGAAAAATAGAGAGAAGGGAGAGAGAGAGAGAGAGAGAGAGAGAGAGAGAGAGAGAGAGAGAATAGGAAAAGTGAGAGGGGAAGGAGAGAGAGAAAGGGAGAGAAGGAGAGAGGGGAAGAAAGAGAGTGTAAAATCTAATTTTATATATGTTAAGAGAGAGAGAGAGGGAGCGAGAGAGAGAAAGGGAGAGAAAGAGAGAGGAGGGGAGAAGAAAGGAGAAGAGGGAGAGAGAGAGAGAGAGGAAGAGGGATAGGGGAGAGAGAGATTGAGAGAAAGGGATAGAGAGAGAGAGAGAGAGAGAGAGAGAGAGAGACAAAGAGAGGGGAGGGGAGAAAGAGGGGAAGGGGGAGAGAGAGAAAAGGAAAAGAGAGAGGAGGGAGAGAGAGAGAAAGGAGGGGAAGAGAGAAAGGAGAGAGAAGGAGAGAAGGAGAGAGAGTGGGAGAGAGAGAAATGAGGGGGAAAGAGGGAGAGAAGAAGAGAGAGAAAGAGAGAGAGAGAGGTAGAACAAAAGGAGAGAGAGGGAGAGAGGGAGAGGGGGAGAGAGAGAGGGGGGGAGAGAGAGGGAGAGAAGAAGAGAGAGAGTGAGAGAGAAAATGTAAAACTAATTTTATATATGTTAAAAGTTAAAACTAGTTTTAGCCTATAAACCAGTTTAAACTGGTTTTTTCAATTAAAATTGGTTTTATTTTTATGAACTGGTTTAAACTGGTGCACTGTATTGTAAACTGGTTTAAAACCAGTTTTTTATTTGACAAAGTAGTTTGGTTCAGTTTCTAAATCATTTAAAATGGTTTAGTGAAGTTTCAGTTCAGTTTATGAAAAAACTGAATCATGAACACCCCTATATATAAGTGTCTATGCCTTAAAGTAGTGAATATGAATCCATCACCTCTCTTAAATGAAAAATGTTTTAAAAACAAAAGAACAAGAAGTACATGGTTTCAAATTCATCCTTGAAACTAGTTTAATTATTTTGATGTGGTGACAATACTTTTTGTTTTCTGAATGAATGCTTGAACAGTGCATATGTCTTTCGAAGTTGATGTTTATGAATGTTAAATATGTTGGCTCTTGAAGAATAAGGAAAAAGGAGACATGTTATTTGATAATCTGAAAAATCATAAAAATGATTCTTGAAGCAAGAAAAAGCAGTGAATACAAAAAGCTTGCAGAAAAAAAAAGAAAAAAAATGGCAAAAAAAAGAGAGAAAGAAAAAGAAAAAGCAAGCAAAAAAAGCCAAAAGCTCTTAAAACCAAAAGGCAAGAGCGAAAAGCCAATAGCCCTTAAAACCAAAAGGCAAGGGTAATAAAAAGGATCCAAGGCTTTGAGCATCAGTGGATAGGAGGGCCTAAAGGAATAAAATCCTAGCCTAAGCGGCTAAACCAAGCTGTCCCTAACCATGTGCTTGTGGCGTGAAGGTGTCAAGTGAAAACTTGAGACTGAGCGGTTAAAGTCAAGGTCCAAAGCAAAAGAAGAGTGTGCTTAAGAACCCTGGACATCTCTAATTGGGGACTTTAGCAAAGTTGAGTCACAATCTGAAAAGGTTCACCCAATTATGTGTCTGTGGCATTTATGTATCCGGTGGTAATACTGTGTTCAAGAATCAACATACTGAACTAGGAGAATCAATAACACTATCTGAACTCTGAGTTTCTGTAGATGCCAATCATTCTGAACTTCAATGGATAAAGTGAGATGCTAAAACTATTCAAGAGGCAAAAAGCTACAAGTCCTGCTCATCTGATTGGAGCTAAGTTTCATTGATATTTTGGAATTTATAGTATATTCTCTTCTTTTTATCCTATTTGATTTTTAGTTGCTTGGGGACAAACAACAATTTAAGTTTGGTGTTGTGATGAGCGGATAATTTATACGCTTTTTGGCATTGTTTTTACATAGTTTTCAGTATGATTTAGTTAGTTTTTAGTATATTTTTATTAGTTTTTAATTAAAAATCACATTTCTAGACTTTACAATGAGTTTTTGTGTTTTTCTGTGATTTCAAGTATTTTCTGGCTGAAATTGAGGGACCTGAGCAAAAATCAGATTCAGAGGTTGAAGAAGGACTGCAGATGCTGTTGGATTCTGACCTCCCTGCACTCAAAGTAGATTTTCTGGAGCTACAGAACTCCAAATGGCACGCTTTTAATTGCGTTGGAAAGTAGACATCCAGGGCTTTCCACCAATATATAATAGTCCATACTTTGAATAACGATTGACGACGTAAACTGGCGTTCAACGCCAGTTCCATGCTGCATTCTGGAGTCAAACGCCAGAAACAAGTTGCAAAGTGGAGTTCAACGCCAGAAACACGTTACAAACTGGAATTCAACTCCAAGAATGACCTCTCCACGTGTAAACTTCAAGCTCATCCCAAGCACACACCAAGTGGGCCCCGGAAGTAGATTTCTACATCATTTACTCAATTCTGTAAACCCTAGTAACTAGTTTCGTATAAATAGGACTTTTTACTATTGTATTAGCTATCTTGGGACGTTTAGTTCTTAGATCATGGGGGCTGGCCATTCGGCCATGCCTGAACCTTTCACTTATGTATTTTTCAACGGTAGAGTTTCTACACACCATAGATTAAGGTGTGGAGCTCTGCTGTTCCTCAAGGATTAATGCAAAGTACTACTATTTTTCTATTCAATTCAACTTATTCCGCTTCTAAGATATTCATTTGCACTTCAATATGATGGATGTGATGATCGTGACAGTCATCATCATTCTCAACTTATGAACGCGTGCCTGACAACCACTTCCGTTCTACCTTAGATTGAATGGATATCTCTTGGATATCTAATACAGGGGACCGAGTCCAAGATATTAGTGTCTTCGTGGTATAAGTTAGAACCCATGGATGGCCATTCCTAAGATCCAGAAAGTCTAAACCTTGTCTGTGGTATTCCGAGTAGGATCTGGGAAGGGATGGCTGTGACGAGCTTTAAACTCGCGAGTGCTGGGCGTAGTAACAGACGCAAAAGTATAGTAAATCTTATTCCAGTATGATCGAGAACCGACAGATGATTAGCCATGAAGTGACAGCGCATTGGACCTTTTTCAGAGGAGGATGGGATGTAGCCATTGACAACGGTGATGCCCTACATTAAGCTTGCCATGGAAAGGAGTAGGATTGATTGGATGAAGACAGCAGGAAACCAGAGATCAGAGGAACGAAAGCATCTCTATATGCTTATCTGAAATTCTCACCAATGATCTACATAAGTATTTCTATCTTTATTTTCTGTTTATTTATTATTATTATTCGAAAACTCCATAACCATTTGATATCCGCCTGACTGAGATTTACAAGATGACCATAGCTTGCTTCATACCAACAATCTCGGTGGGATCGACCCTTACTCATGTAAGGTTTTATTACTTGGACGACCCAGTGCACTTGCTGGTTAGTTGTATCGAAGTTGTGAATGAAAAATGATTTATTAAGATGTGCGTACTGAGTTTTTGGCGCCGTTGCCTGGGATCACAATTTCGTGCACCACCTACTATATCTGCTAGGCTCCATCCAATTGCTTTCTTGTGTTTCCTCAGCACATTGAGTAGCTGTTCTTCTTGTTGGGAAGTGAGTTCCCTTGTAATGATAACTGGAAACTTCTACTTGACCTCAAGGTAGGCATACTTAAGGTATAGAGGGAGGGGCTTTAATTCCAATTTCTGCTCATGGTTAGGTTCTGGATTATCTAGGGCTGGTGATAATGGCAAAGTGCCCTCATTGTCCTGCAAAAGTGTCCCCACACTTGGACCTTGTCCTGTGTATTTCTCTTCTAATTCCTCCTGGTTAACTTCAGCCACAGTTTCATTTATGATGTCACACTGGGAGATAGAAAGGTCATCCGGAGGGTGCTTCATAGCTCCATTTAAACTGAATTTCACTATTCTGCTATCTATTTCAAAGGAATAAGTTCCGGAAAATGCGTCCAGCTTGAACTTTGAAGTCCTCAGGAATGGTCTTCCAAGCAGGACTAATGATGGCCTTCCTGAGTCATTAGGGGGAATTTCCAGAATATAGAAGTCAATGGAAAAATGTGAGTCCCTTAATGCTCATTAATACATCTTCAGCAACTCCAACCACTATAATAATGCTTTTATCTGCTAACACAAAAATAAGCTGCCGACCTTTTTAAGGGAGGGAGCCTCAAAGTATCCTATATAAACAAAGGTATTATACTAACACATGCTCCTAGATCACACATGCAGTCAGAAAATATCACACCATCAATAGTACAATTAACCATACATGGACCTGGACCACTACACTTTTTAGGTATACCTCCCATTAGAGCAGATATAGAACTACCTAAAGGAATAGTTTCTAATTCATTAATTTTGTCTTTATGTATACATAAATCTTTTAGAAACTTTGCGTATTTAGGTACCTGTTGAATAACATTAAAAAGGGGAACAGTTACCTCAACCTTTTTGAATATTTCTACCATTTTGGGATCAAATTCCATCTACTTCCTAGGCTTCCTTGCAATTTATGGAAATGGAATAGGGAGGGCATTTTCTGTAGGGTCTTCCTCCTTTGATGCTTCTTTCTGTGGTTGAGCTTCTACTTCTTCACCCATGTCTTGTATCTCCTCTTCCTCTTCAGCATCCTCTACTTCTACCACCTCTTTAGCTAAGGCGTGTTCTGATGGGATTGGCTCCTCCTGATTCCTCTCTTGCAGTGTGATTCTGGACCTTAGGGTGATGGCATTGATGCCACCCTTTGGATTGGGTAAGGGTTGAGAAGGAATTCCACTGGGGCTTGCATGTTGAGTAATTAAAGTATTGGGTGATGCCAGCTGAGAGATGAGAGCTTGTATAGCGGATGCTAGGCCATTAACTGAACTTTCCACGTTCTTTTGTCCTTGCACAATGGATTCAAGCACCTCTTCACTCGGAGAGGAATTAGATTGAGTGATTTGCGGAACTTGTTGTAGGTTGTGATGTGGTCCTTGGGACTACCTCAGGTGAGGTGCTCTGTAAGGTTGGTTCTGGTTCTGCTGCTTGTTGTTGTTATTATTCCACCTCTGATATCCTTGATTGTCTCTGCCTCCTCTGTTATTGTTGTCCCTCCAATTCTGGTTAGAATTGTCTCTCCAACCTTGGTTAGAATTGTCCTGCCATCCATGGCTATAACTGCCACCTTGATTGTACCCTTGGTTGGGGCGGTCATAGAAGTTATGAGTGGCTACCACAGTGTTGTCTTCCTGCTGGAGCTGCGGACATTCATCAGTATAATGGCTGTAATCAGCGCAGATCCCACACACTCTTTGTGGGACTAACTATTGGCTCTGCTGTGCTTGTTGTTGACTCAACTGCATCTGCTTCAGTAAGTTGGTCATTTCACATATACTCTGAGTCAGAGCAGTAGTTTCCTTGCTAGAAGATACCTCCGCAACAGCTTTTGACCGGCCCTGTTTCTGCCTGTGATTCCTAGTAGACTCAGCCAAGTCACTGATCAATTGCCAGGCCTCCTCAGTGGTCTTGTACTTTTTCTTAGACCCATTGCTAGCACTTTCAAATGTGGTCTTATCTTGTGGCCTCATGCCCTGTGTGACGTAGCCGAGCAACACTATCTTGTTAATCATATGGTGGGGACATGCTTCTAGAAGGTTGTTGAAGCGCTCCCAGTATTCGTAGAGAGTCTCGGATTCGTCCTGAACAATCATGGAAATGTCTTTCCTCAGTTTGTCAGTAACTTCAGCTGGAAATAATTTTTCCAAAAATTCTCTTTTAAGAGTATCCCAGTCAGAAACAGTTACTGCGGGTTGAGTGTAGTACCACTCTCTCGCCTTTCCCTCAAGAGAGAATGGGAAAGCTTTTAACAAAAGAGAAGTTTCATCTGCACCATCACGCCTGACAGTAGAACAAGCTGCTTGGAAATCCCTCAGGTGCTTGATAGGCTCTTGAGCAGGTAAGCCATGAAACTTAGGCATCAAGTTGAGCAGTGTAGTTTTTATTTCAAAATCTGTAGCCACTGCTGGGTGATGCGCTTGAAACAGATGCATTGTGAAATCAGGGGTTCCAGCCTCCTGGATAGTAACTCTCCTAGGTGCTGCCATGTCACCTGTACGTAAATCAATCGAATCAGTAGAACGGGGGCTTGTTTCTTCCTCAAGTGATGTTTCAGATCCACCCTCAGAGAGGACTAACCAACCCCGAGCTTGCCTTATATGTGAAATAGTTCTTTCAATCTTAGGATCAAGTACTGGCAAGCTTGGATCCGGAAGTGAACGCGTCATTTAATAAAAGAAACATGCCGCTCATAGTAGCAAAATAAAATAAAATGCAAATAAATAAATTCCAATCAATAACTTAGCACTCTATTGACGTGGCGGAAAAAGGCGAGTTAAGAAATTATTATAAGAGATACGTTGTAAGTACAGTTCTTAACCAACCAAAAATCCGCTTATCAATTTAGAAGGGGTTGTCACAAAATTAAAATTAAAATACTGGGAGTATGAATCCCAGGTCGTCTCCCAACGAGTTGCAGAAAGATGTGCTATTTTATTAATCAGATGTTTTCTAAAAATGGTTGAGTTGATAAACAGGAAATTGAATCAGAGAATTTATGTAATATAAATAAAAACCTTGACTGGGAGTAGATTAGTTGGAAGCCCTATCCTTGATGGAGTTCTCCCATGATAAAAGTGATAAGTAAAGGTTTCCTGCTCAGTTATCCTTTAACAGATAAAGGAAAGTTAAGCAATTTGGAAGTCAGTTTCTATTCACCAGTTCTAATCCTCTCTTTTGGGAAGGACTAGTGTCAGTGATTAGAGGGCGACCCAACGTGAAACCCAACTATAATTTTACTCTTGAGCATCCAACTCAAGGTCCTCCTTTCAATCAACTCCCAATCAAGTTATGGAACTACTCGCTCATTATGATTGTAAAATCCACGAAATAAGAAAGGGAAATATTGAAAGACATGATAAATAATAATCAAAAGGATCAATTAAAAAAAATAGTTCTTGTATTAATAAATTCTAAAAATAATCCAATAATAATTCTGAGTGAATGAAGGATATGAAAGAGTAAGTGACAAGTAAGGAAACAAACTAGAATGACGAAGTCTTGACGGAAGTAATAACTATTCTCAATATCCCAGTCCAAAAAGCAATAAAATCAAAATCCTAAGAACTATAAATGTGTAGAGAGAAAACCTAGAGGAGGAGTAAAATCAGATCTAAAAATAAAATTATGCGGAATGAATGTTGTTCCCTGGTCTTTGCATGTTCCCTGGCTCTAGTATGCTTTTCTGGGCCGAAAATTGGGTCAAAACAGGGCCCAAAATCACCCCCAGCAAATTCTACAGATTCTGCAGATCGCGCATGTCACGCGATCACATCATTCACGTGTTCTCGTCGTCCAGCGTTTTGCCTTGCCATGCGTGCGTGTCGTCCACGCATTCGCGTCACTTGTGCAGTTTCCAATCTGCGCATTCGCGTGAGCCATGCATCCGCGTCACTGTAATTTCCTCTATTTCGCGCGGTCGCGTGAGCCATGCTTCCGTGTCGCTTCCCGCTGGTCATCTCCTCAATTTCTTGTGTTCCTTCTATTTTTGCAAGCTTCCTTTCCAATCTCCAAGTCATTTATGCCCTATAAAACCTGAAACACTTGACACACAGATCACGGCATCGAATGGAATAAAGGAGAATTAAAATACAAAATTAAAAGTCTCTAGGAAGCAGCTATTCAACCATGAAGTAATTTTGGGAAGGAATTATAAATGCATGCTAATCATATGAATAAGTGGGTAAAGATTTGATAAAACCACACAATTCAGCACAATATAAACCATAAAATAATGGTTTATCAGTCGTTCTCCCTAGGAATTGCAGCAAAGTGTCTTGTTATTGGTTATGATGTATTTTTGCGGATTTGAATGAGAAACATGAAAAGTAAATGGCAATGAAAATAAACTAACAACTAAAAAGGTCTTGGCAAAGGTTGGTGGTCAAGGATCTCTATCCTTATCACTAACCACAACATGAGAATTGGCAAGGATCAACACCACCAAGTTAACCCCTAAGTAATAGTAGAGGAATGTCAAGTGAGCTATATCAATCCAAGTCCATAAGTCCTAGTTCTCCACCAATTCAATTATTGAGATCTAGAGTTAATGGCTCCCAATCGTCAATCACTTGGACATTAGTAACTCAAGAGTTCCTAAGTTACCTTCCCAAGCCAAGAACATAAAATTCTACTCTAAAATCCAACCAAGGATTTTATTAAACACTTGGAAGGCATAAAAAGGAAAGCATAGTAAAATTGCAAGGAAAGTAAATCTACACTACTCAATCGCAAGGAATTAAACAACAACAAATCAAATGAACAATAAAGGAACATGAATCATAAATTGCATTAAAGAAAAATAGAAGAAGAAAGAGTGCATCAACAACAAAGTAGGCAATTACAAGAATGAAATACAAAATTAGAGAGAGGAAGAGTAGAGGAACAAGAAATTGTAAAGGAAAAGTAAATCAAAGCATGAAATTAACCTAGATCAAAGAAATTCTAACCTAGATCTAACCTAATCCTAATCCTAGAGAGAAGTGAGAGCTTCTCTCTCTAAAAACTAACTTTTCCTCCAAAACTACTCTAAACTAAACTAATGATCAAAAGTATGTTAGTTTCCCTTCAATCCTTGGCTTAAAAACCATCAGAAATGAGTTGGATTGGGCCCACAATGCTTCTAAAATCGCTGGCCACGAGTTGTATTAAGTGACTCATGTGCACCCATCGGCGTGGACGCGTACCGTGCGTGTGCGCACTGCTATCTGCGATTGACATGCAAGCGCCAAGGGTGTATTGGTAAAGATTCTCTTCAAGAAAACCGCGTTGTAAGTATAGCTCTACCAACAATAATCCTCGGGGGTCAAATTTAGAAAAGGAATTTGGTTGTCACAAGTTCAACCCCAATAGAAATAACCGAAGTATTCAAACCTCGGGTCGTCTCACAAGGAATGGGCAATCATGTGCTTCGACATTGGTTAGAAATTCGGGGTTGTGAGTTATAAGCATGAAAATAAATGGGAATCTTAACAAACAAGTAATCTTAAAATGCAACAATTAATTCAATCAACTAAGCAAAACCTAAGCACTTTCAATGAATAAACAACATTCCACTTAATTCTATTGTAACCCAAACAAGAAACTACAACTAAAGCAATTGGTTGAGAAAGTTGATTTCAAGTATGAATAATAAAGGTAACTCTTGGCTAGGTTCGGGAATTGGGATCACCATCCTTGTCTAACAACTATACCTTGACAATTATAAGGAACCAAGCTCATTAAGTCTACTCTCAAAGTCTTAAGTACGTGATATCTACCCCTAGACTTGAAGTACGTCAAATGGCCCTGATCACATCAACCCATAAGTCCCAACCTACCTACTAATTAGATTAGTAGTGGGTTGGCGTCAATGAGTATCAAATTGACTACCTAGGGCTCCCAAACCATGAAGTCCATTAGACCCAATGACTCAAGTTTACCCAATTCCCTTGACCTAGGCCAAGAGTGAAAAGGCTACTCCATAATCAAAGTAAACAATTCATCAAACACTTGGTAAGCACTAACAAAAGGCATGTTCAAAATAGCAATTAAATTGAATTCTACAAATACCCACTAACAATTATCAACATACAATCATCCAAACTACTAGACTAAGCATAGAAATCATCAATGTAACATCAACAAGTCAAGATTCATAACATTCATGAAATGGGTATAAAATGATAATTGACAAGAATTCATAAACTATCACAAGATATAAGCAAAATTGTAACAAGAAATTCAAATTGAACAATTAAAACTAGCAATTAACAAGTTCCAAGTCGCAAATCAACAAGGGAAGATCAAATTAAAACTAGATCTAGAGATGAACAAGGGTTTCTCCCTCTAGAATAACCAAAGAACCAAAAAACTAGCTAAATATTATGTCCTAGTGTAAAAATGAGTGATCCCCCTTCCCCCTAGCATCCTTGGGTCTTTTTCCATGCAGAAACAGCTTGAAATTGGGCCTAATGAGCCTCAGAAATCGCCAGGCACGATTTCCCTTAATGAGGTCACGTGTAGCCTTCCACGCGTGCGCGCCATGTGGGCGCGCGCCGATTGCTCTTGCGATCTACGCGTGCGCGCCAAGTGCACGTGCGCGTCGATAAGAATCTGTTGATTTGCGCGGATGCGTCCATCCTTGCACGCCGCTTCCAGCCAATCCCATTCACGTGTGCACGTAGAGTGCGCGAGCGCGCCGATGCTGCTTTTCCCAAGATCTCAATTCTTCATGTTCCTCCCTTTTGTGCATGCTTTCTCCCTCTCTTCTAAGTCATTCCTACCCTATAATTCCTGAAATTACTCAACAAATACATCACGGCATCAAATGGCAATAGAAGAGGATTAAAATATGGCAATTTTAAGGCAAAATAAGCATGTTTTATATCATAGAGCAATATTAGGAAGTGAACACAAAACCATACATTTCTTGCGAATAAGTGTGAGAAATATTGATAAAATCCCTCAAAATAAGCACAAGATAAACCACAAAATCGGGGTTTATCAAATCTCCCCACACTTAAACCAAGCATGTCCTCATGCTTAAAATAAAAAGACCAAAGATCATGGTGAGAAAGGGTTTATGAAATGCAAACTAGCTAAGTGGATGCATGCAACTAATGTAAAATCATCTATATACTTGGTCAAGAGTAAATCTATCCTTCAAGAATACATGTGAGCATATACGGTGAAAATAGTATGCAATTCATGAATCCTACCAAATTGAATATCACTAAAGAGTGCATATGACTTGCTGAACGAACGCTTGTGAAAGCCGGGAACAAGCATTGAGCATCGAACCCTCATCGGAAGTGTATCCTCTCTATTCGCTCAAGTGTCTAGGGTTCGTCACTCAATCTCCTCCTAATCATGCTTTCCAAGATTTGTCTTTCATCTAACAATCAACAATTACTTAATGCATGCTTACAAGTATCATGAGGTCTTATTCATAGGTTGTAACGGGGCTAGGGTGAAGGTAAGGATGTATATGGCCAAGTGGGTTCAAAATTTGAGTCCTTGATCAACCTAGGATCCACTAGACACATAGAACAACCTATACAACTACAATACATTCCTAGCTACCCTTGAATTTTACCCTTTTTGCATACTCATGCATTCTTTTCAATTCACACCCATATGCGTTGTTTTTATTACTTTATCTTGGGGCGTCTTTGTTCCCTTTCATTGTTTTCTCTTTTTTTTTTTTACATCCCCTTTTCCTGGGGTTTCTTTGTGAACCAAAGTGTCAATGCATACGGTGTAATCATTCAACACATAGGTATGTTCCCAACATCTTAGAATTTTCAATTACACTACAATTATATACCTATATATCTACCCGAATTTCCCAAGTATACCCTCCTATTTGAATGATACACATCCTAACTTGCCTAAGTCAATCAAAGATTCCAATTCAGGGACATTCATGGTTTTTCACTTAGGGTTGTTGATGCGCTCTATTTAAGAACAAAAGGGTTTATCAAAAGCTCAAAATTGGTTAGCAATGGTAGATATAAGGGTTAAGGCTATTTGGGAGAAGTGACTATTGAAATGATGGCCTCAATCATGTAAATGCATTCATACACAAAGCAATGGACATATAGAATCAGACAAAGCAAGGATCACACTCATAGAGAGATAGATATGCACACAAGGATGGAAATAATGGTTAAAAGATGTAACCATGCAATAGGCTCAAAACTTTCATGCTTGTGTCCTTAGCTCAATTACTATGTTCCAAAATACATTCTTAAAGCAAGTTATTGTTTTTACCAATTAACTCTATAGAAACTAACTATCATGCAAAGATTATTTACAAGCAAGACTAACTACTCATGCAATATATAAAAAGAAAAATAAATCCATGGGTATTGAGGGGAAGAGAACATTACCCATGGAGATCGGTCGGACGACCTCCCCACACTTTAGAAATTAGCACGGTCCTCCGTGCTACGAATGATACGCAAGGGACGGTCGGGACCGGAGCCTTCACTATCCCCTTCATCAGAGCTCCCATCAATCGGGTCTGAGGTGGATGTGAATATTTCGGGTTCCTCCATGCTAGGGGTAACAAAACCCAGAAGCGTCTTGATGTAAGTATATCGGTGGTGGTTGCGCCGCTCATATCTATCAAGCTTCCGGTGAAGATCTTCTATCCTTTGATGTGTGGATCTCAGTGGTGGTGATGATGAGCTAGAAGGAAAAAGAAGTGGCGGGGCCTTGTCGAGGCTTGGTTTGTTCATGGGAAGGTGTAGGTATTTTCCGCTTGGGACCACATCACCCTTAGCCGGAACCATAATCTTCTTATCCTTGGCTTCCCAAGAAACACCCGCAGCAGCAACTAAGTCAGACACCAATGCTGGAAATGGTAAATTACCCCGGTCGTGAACTTGACTCATCGCTTGCTTGACAAGAGGCAGAATGTTCACCGGCTTCTCCGTGAGAACACACCAAACAAGCAAGGCAAGGTCCGCCGTGATGGACGACTTGTGGGTGCTAGGCAGCACATAGTGGGATAGGATTTGGGCCCAAGCTCTAGCTTCCACAGTGAGGAAGCGAGCGTCAATGCTCTTGGGCCTCATCCGGAGTCGACCATGGATCCAAAATCCTTCTGGTTCAGCAATGATTCGGAGAATCGAGTCCCAGTTGAATCCATACTTCTCACACTGACGTAAGACGTCTTGGTAGCAATCCATGTCACTTGGCACTGGTATGACATTGAGCACATGATGAATAGCCTCTTCTGAAACTGAGACTTGCTTCCGGAGAATGTACACCGATTGAAGAGAGGGAAGATGGTAGTTGGTATAAAGTTCTTCCACCCAAGAGAGGTTGATTTCTCTTGGTTTTTGCAAAAGAAACTTCCATCCTCGCTATTCAATGCGGGGCAAAATATAAGGAGCAACCTTGTCCGGCGGAGCGAGTAGATGCTCGGGATGATAGTTCCTTACCGCTATGGAGGGGAACATAAGTTCACAGAAGCGGTTAGGGAACCTTGAAGGATCTTTCGCCAGCTTTCCCTTGTCGTTCTCATCAATAGGAGCGGGTGTCTTTCCTTTCTTCGATAGGGGTTTGGCTCCTATTGAAGAACGCGCCTTAGAATTTGATTTTTGGGCCGCCCTCTTTGCGGCCGGTTCCCTTGGAGCTATCTCCTTGCCTTTCTTGGTGGCCATCCTAAAAAGGGAGAGAAAGAAGGAAAACATTAAACCCAAGAATCGATTTCACAAAAGACATGCAAGTGAATTGTAATGCCCGTGGTAGATGTAAAAGCAACGGTTATAACACTTGGCATGGGATGCAAGAGGGAGTAATGCATGCAATGGCATGAGAAGAGTAGTCTCAAGCATCCATAATAAAAAGCAAGTCATGTTCAATGATATCTAATTGGCAAGTATCAACTCTAAACACACAAGTTAGACTCAATGCATTTAAGGGAAAGCAAGTGAATGAGGAAGGATCACCAAATGGAGAAATATATGGCTAATTTGAGCCAAAATGGTATATGTGCATTTCCTCGAACACTTAGCATGCACAAATCAAGCAATGAGCAATTATGAAATACTAAACTAATTCAAAGCCCAAAATGGAACATCAATCATCACATAGACATCACACAATGGTAAAAGAGTGACAAAAGATCTAGTAATGCAACTAAGTCAAATTCAACATCCATGGAGAAATAAAGAAAAAAAAGGAAAATAAGCAAACAAAAAGCAAGAAACATCGTCATGCAAGTAAAAGAGAGACTAAAGTAAAGCAATAAGAAGCAACTAACTAGAAGAAATAATGTAAGGGAAAATGGAAGTAAAGGAAAAGAAGAAACAAAACCTTGATGAGTATGAAGGAACAAAGTTGAACCTTCTTTTGTGAGGATGAGAGGGAAAATAGGAGAAGTGTAGTGCTATCGGAAAGAGTGGTTGTCACCGCTGAGTGGCCGGAGACAATGGTGGTGGATTGTGGAAGAAGAAGAAGAGAAGGGAAATGATGGATTGAGAAGAGAAAGAAACTAAAGAAGAGAAGGGGTTGAGAGAAAGGAAAACATGGCAAGGTGCGAAGGCCTTAAATTGACTCGCGCAACCGGCGCGTGCGCGCAAGGTGCGCTGGCGCGTTGGCGAGAGTGCTAGCAGATGGTGCGGGCGGGTCAGTGGCGCGCGCGCGCAAGAGAGGTTGTGCCTCAGGCATAAAGGTGGCACAAAGTTAGCACAAGTCTCTGCTTTTTGTACCATAGTGAGTCAGTGAGGTAGGCGCGCGGGCGCGCACCCTGCGCGGACGCGTGCTTGAGGTGTTTCGCCACTGGCGCGGACGCACACTACGCGCGGACGCGTGGATTTTTGCACAATGTTGGCCCAATTGTGGCATAACTCTCTGGTTTTTGTACCAGAGAAGTCATATTCACCATTGGCGCACGCGCACCGTGCGCTAGCGCGTCGATGGTTAAATTGCCAGAGTGCGCGCAGGCGGCATGTACGCGGACGCGTGAGTGTCTGGCGCGAGTTGGGCACGAAGTGGGCATAACTCTCGGGTATTTGGCCCAAGAGTGGGGATTTGCAACCGGCGCGCGCGCGCACTGTGCGCTGGCGCGTCGGTGCCCTTTTTCAAAGAACAAATTTTTGTTTTCTTCACTTTTGCACACCCTATCTACAAGAACATTCTTCCTATTCAATAAAATTAGCAAAACTAACATTCCTATGTACTCAATCAATCATCAAAAGATCCTAAAATTCACAAGAAACTAAAAATACTAAGAAGATGGTATAAAAAAGGAAGATCTTACCATGGTGGGGTGCCTCCCACCAAGCACTTTTCTTTAACGTCCTTAAGTTGGACAGTCCTTTTCTTAAGCTTCCTCTCTTCTTGGTGCATCCTCCAATATGTACACCTCTAGCTCTCTTGGAGGCTTGCAACCACGTTACTTCTTCACTCTATGTCCATTCACCTTGAAAGTCGCTTCACTTTTGGGATCAAACAATTCCACCACTCCGTAGGGCTTCATCTCCTTCACCTTGAAAGGTCCTTCCCATCTAGAGCGGAGCTTGCCAGGCATAAATCGGAGCCTTGAGTTGTAGAGGAGGACTTCATCTCCTTCTTGAAAGTCCTTCTTCCGAATATGATGGTAATGGAATGCTTTAGTCTTTTCCTTGTAGATTCGGGCATTCTCATATGACTCATTCCTCAAGCATTCAAGCTCCTCTAATTGTAGCTTCCTAGCTTCACCCGCCTTGGCTAGATCCATGTTGCACTGCTTTACCGCCCAATAGGCTCGATGCTCAATCTCCACCGGAAGGTGGCATGCCTTACCATAGATGATCCGGAAAGGGCTCATCCCTATTGGAGTCTTGTAGGCCGTTCTATATGCCCATAATGCATCTCCTAACCAGTGGCTCCAATCCTTTCTTTGTGGATTGACCACTTTTTCCAGGATTCTCTTGATTTCCCGGTTGGACACTTCCACTTGCCCATTTGTTTGCGGATGGTAAGCAGTAGCAACCTTATGCATCACTCCATAGCGCTTGAGCAATGCTTCTACCTTCCTGCTACAAAAGTGGGATCCTTGGTCGCTCACGATTGCTCGTGGCGACCCATAACGGCATACAGTGTGATTCCTTATGAAAGAAACAACAGTATTGGCGTCATCAAGGCGGGTAGGCACGGCCTTTACCCACTTTGACACGTAGTCAACCGCTAACAGAATATACAGATACCCACTAGAGTTGGGAAACGGTCCCATAAAGTCAATGCCCCATACATCAAATATCTCACAGAACAACATAGGTTGCTGAGGCATTTCATCCTTTTGGGATGCGTTTCCTGACTTCTGACACTGATGGCAAGACACACATAACCGGTTAGCATCCTTGAATAAGGTTGGCTACCAGAATCCACAATCCAACACTTTTTTAGCAGTCCTTTGTGGGCCAAAGTGGCCACCACATTCGGACGAATGACAAGGGCTTCAAGGATTGGTTGGAATTTGGATTTCGGGACACATCTTCGAATTACTTGGTCCACGCCTCTCTTCCACAGGTGAGGGTCATCCCAAATATAGTATTTGGAATCACTCCTCAACTTGTCCCTTTGGTTTTTTGAAAAGTTGGGAGGGAAGATTCTTGCAACCAAGTAGTTCGCCATCGGGGCAAACCAAGGAGAGCTATCCGACACAGCATGCAAACTATCCAATGGGAATGAGTCATTGATCATAAATGGATCAGTTTTTAAATTCTCAATGCGGCTTAAATGATCCGCAACCAGGTTTTAAGATCCACTCCGGTCCCTAATCTCAATGTCAAATTCTTGCAAAAGCAGGATCCAACGTATGAGTCTAGGCTTTGACTCATTCTTTGTCAATAAGTACTTTAAAGCTGCATGATCCGTGTATACCACTATCTTTGAACCTAGCAAATAAGATCTGAATTTATCTAAAGCATGAACAATGGCTAAGAGTTCTTTTTTGGTAGTGGTATAGTTGGATTGTGCTGCATCTAGTGTCTTAGAAGAGTAAGCAATGACATAAGGGAGTTTACCATCGCGCTGTGCAAGCGCGGCACCCACAGCATAGTTTGACGCATCGCACATTATCTCAAATGACAACGTCCAGTTGGGGCCTCGCACGATTGGTGCCGTGGTGAGAACTCTCCTTAGCTCTTCAAAAGCCTTTACACATTCACTGTCAAACTCAAAATCCATATCTTTTTGGAGTAGGCGTGACAATGGCAAAGCGATCTTGCTGAAGTCCTTGATAAAGCGCCTGTAAAATCTTGCATGTCCCAAAAACGAGCGGACCTTCCTCACGGATGAGGGGTGAGGCAAAATAGTAATAACATCGACCTTGGCCAGGTCCACAGAAATGCCTTCACTAGAGACTACATGTCCTAACACTATGCCTTGTTGTACGATAAAGTGACATTTCTCAAAATTTAAGACAAGGTTAGTGTCAACACATCTAGCTAGGACCTTGGCCAAGCTTTCTAAACAACAATCGAATGAGATACCATAAACACTGAAGTCGTCCATGAAAACTTCCAGGCAATTCTCCATTAGATCGGAGAAAACACTCATCATGCACTGCTGAAAGGTAGCGGGTGCGTTACATAGTCCAAATGGCATCCTTTTGTAGGCAAAGGTGCCAAACGGACAGGTAAACATGGTCTTCTCCTGATCTTCAGGAGCAATATGTATCTGAAAATAGCCAATAAATCCATCAAGAAAACAGTAATGAGATTTACCTGCCAAGCGGTCTAGCATCTGATCAATGAAGGGTAGGGGGTAATGGTCCTTCCGTGTGGCGGCGTTCAATCTTCTGTAGTCAATACATACTCGCCACGTATTTTGTACCCTTTTAGTAACCATTTCACCGTCGTCCTTCTTGACCGTTGTGATGCCTGACTTCTTGGGAACAACCTGAACCGGGCTCACCCACTCACTGTCGGAAATTGGGTATATAATATCCGCATCCAGTAATCGAGTGACCTCTTTCTTCACTACATCAAGGATGGTTGGGTTGAGCCTCCTTTACGGTTGCCTAACCGGCTTGGCTCCATCTTGGAGAAATATCCTATGCATGCACTTGCGGGGGTCAATTCCCACAATGTCCGCTAGGCTCCATCCTATTGCTTTCGTATACTTTCTTAGAACGTCTAGGAGCTTTCCCTCTTCTTCACTTGAGAGCTCACTAACAATAATGACCGGAAACCCTTGGTTGTCCTCTAAGAAAGCATATTTCAAATGAGATGGAAGGGGCTTCAGTTCACTTTTACCTCAAGATGAGTTCCTTTTCATCAAGCTCATGGGACTCATTCTTGACAATTTCTTCTTCTTGTTCATCCTCTTGGTCATCCTTCTCCTCAACAGTGGGGTAGCATAACTTGTCATGGTCTTCCTCTTGCACTTCCGCTACCACTTCATCAATTACATCACATCGGAGTATAGAATGTTCCTCGGGAGGATGTTTCATGGCTTCCTCTAAATTGAACTTGATAGTCGTGTCTCCAACCTCAAAGGAATATACACCGGTGAAGGCATCTAGCTTGAATTTGGAGGTTTTGAGGAAGGGTCTACCAAGTAGAACGGAGGATGAGCTTCTATTTTCTGTTGGAGGCATTTCAAGGATGTAGAAGTCGACCGGAAAGACCAAATCCTTAATTGCCACAAGTACATCTTCTGCTATTCCCATCACTGTGATCACACTTTTATCGGCTCAGGCAAACCTCGCCGCCAACTTCTTCAATGGAGCTAAATTCAACCGCACATAGATAGAAAGTGGCATGATGCTAACACAAGCTCCCAAGTCACACATACAATCATGAAAAGTGTATCCACCAATACAGCAAGACACTAAGCATGGTCCTGGGTCACCATATTTTCTCGGAATAGGTTCCATCAAGGAAGAAATTGAACTACCCAGGGATAATGTCTCCAATTCTCCTATCCTATCCTTGTGTGTACATAAGTCTTTCAAAAATTTTGCATACTTTAGAATTTGTTGAATAGCATCAAGGAGCGGTATAGTTACCTCAACCTTTTTGAACACTTGAAGCATGTTCAAATCAAATTCCGGTGTCTTCTTTGCTTTCTTCACCATGGAAGAGAATGGAATAGGAACGGACTCATCCATTATAGCTTTCCTCTTGGGTTCCTTGAGGTTTACTCCTTCTTCCTCATGCCTTTTGTCTACCACCTCTTCTTCATGTGGAGCTTCGACAACTACCTCTTTCTCATGAACATCCTCCATGCCCCTTGGAGGTATCTCCTCTAATTTAGTCCCCGACCTTAGAGTGATGGCTTTGAGACCGCCCTTTGGGTTTGGTTGGGGTTGGGATGGAAGGTTAGAAGAACTTGAGGGTTGGTTGGTGTTGTTATTGGGGTTTGGTGGTTGGTTTGACATGTTCATTTTTGAAAGCAAGTTGGTGAGGTTAGCCAATTGAGTACTTAAGGCATCAAATTGAGCCTTGTTGCTCTCACCTCATTTTTCCATAGCGGCTCTAAGCTCTTCAACTTGATTGTTGGAAGATGGAGGAGTTGGGTTTTGATTTTGTTGTCTATGGTGTGGTGCTTGGTACTTGGTGTAGTTGTTTTGGTTTTGGTTGGAGTGGCCTTGGTTGGTTTGGTTGTTGGTGTTGTTGTGGTGATATTGGGATGAAGATTGGTTGTTGTTGTGATGAGAAGGAGAGTTGTTCCATCTTAGGTTTTGATTGCTTCCTTGTGTATTATCTCTCCACGCTTGATGTTGACTACCACCTTGATGGTAATTGTTTTGACCTTGAGAAGGGTAGGGTGGACGGTTGTTGTAATTCACATTGGCTACCACAAGAGCATGTTCCTCTTGAATTTGATGGCATTGGTCGGTGTAATGTGTGGTGCTAGAGCACAAACCACAAATTCTAGGAGGGCCTTCAAGTTGAGCAATTGGAGGTGGGGCTTGGACGGCTTTGATGGAGTAGTATTCCTTTTGATCCCTTTGAATTTGTGTAAGGATGGTGGTCATATCCCCAAGTGCCTTGGTTAAGCTTGATTCGGAAGGAGATGGTTCTACCACACCCTTAAGGGGATTACTCCTCACTCTTGTGTGTTGTGTAGATTCGGCAACATTCTTTATCAAATCCCAAGCTTCTCCCTCTGTCTTGTTTTTCGAAAGGGAGCCAACACTAGAAGCGGTGAGCAATCTTCTATCCTCCGTACAAAGACCTCCGGTAAAGTAGCTAATGAGTAAGTTAGTGGTCATTCCGTGGTGTGGACATGACTCCAATAACCTCTTGAACCGAGACCAATACTCGTACAAACTCTCTTGGTCTCTTTGCATTATGCCCGAAATCTCTTTTTGGATGTAGTCGGTCTTCTCCGATGGAAAGAATTTATCAAAAAACTCTCTTCTCAAGAAATCCCAATTAGTCACAATCTCATCCGGTAGCGATTAGAACCATGTTTTTGCTTGCACTTCAAGAGAGAATGGGAAGGCAAAAACCATGATAGCTACCTCACCGGCTCCATGCCTTCGAGCCGTAGAACAAGCAACTTGAAAATCCTTTAAATGTCGGATGGGGTCTTGACCCGGCAACCCATGATACTTAGGAAGTAGATTTATCAAGCTACTCTTCAACTCAAAGTTCAGATCAAGGTTAGGATACCTTGCTTGCAACGGTTGAAGTATGATATCCGGAGCTCCTTGCTCATGCAAAGTGATCCAGCGTGGCTCCGCCATGTGTGGCTCACCTGTAGGATGCAAAGATGTATTAGTTGTGCCAACAGAAGAATAGGAACTAACAGACTCCAAGTCATTCTCGGTAACGTCTAGTGATTCGGTGTTTTCCTCAAGAGAGGCCGAAGTACTAGGTGTATAGTCCAACCGCCACCTAGCTTGCCGAGTGTGTAATAAAGTCCTTTCGATCTCGGGATCAAAATTGGCCAAGCTAGAATTCGGTTGAGACCGAGTCATCAAACTTGAAAGTCATAGCATAAATGTAAAGGAAATCTAAACTATGGCTAAGTAAGTAAAAGAGCAAACTATCTACAATATTCACATATTCACATAACCAATATCAAGGCATACGTTGCAACCATTCCCCGGCAACGGCACCAAAAATTTGACACGCAAGCGCCAAGGGTGTATTGGTAAAGATTCTCTTCAAGAAAACCGCGTTGTAAGTATAGCTCTACCAACAACAATCCTCGGGGGTCAAATTTAGAAGAGGGATTTGGTTGTCACAAGTTCAACCCCAATAGAAATAACCGAAGTATTCAAACCTCGGGTCGTCTCACAAGGAATGGGCAATCATGTGCTTCGACATTGGTTAGAAATCCGGGGTTGTGAGTTATAAGCATGAAAATAAATGGGAATTTTAACAAACAAGTAATCTTAAAATGCAACAATTAATTCAATCAACTAAGCAAAACATAAGCACTTTTAATGAATAAACAACACTCCACTTAATTCTATTGTAACCCAAACAAGAAACTACAACTAAAGCAATTGGTTGAGAAAGTTGATTTCAAGTATGAAAAATAAAGGTAACTATTGGCTAGGTTCGGAAATTGGGATCACCATCCTTGTCTAACAACTATACCTTGACAATTATAAGGAACCAAGCTCATTAACTCTACTCTCAAAGTCTTAAGTACGTGATATCTATCCCTAGACTTGAAGTACGTCAAATGGCCCTGATCACATCAACCCATAAGTCCCAACCTACCTACTAATTAGATTAGTAGTGGGTTGGCGTCAATGAGTATCAAATTGACTACCTAGGGCTCCCAAACCATCAAGTCCATTAGACCCAATGACTCAAGTTTACCCAATTCCCTTGACCTAGGCCAAGAGTGAAAAAGACTACTCCATAATCAAAGTAAACAATTCATCAAACACTTGGTAAGCACTAACAAAAGGTATGTTCAAAATAGCAATTAAATTGAATTCTACAAATACCCACTAACAATTATCAACATACAATCATCCAAACTACTAGACTAAGCATAGAAATCATCAATGTAACATCAACAAGTCAAGATTCATAACATTCATGAAATGGGTATAAAATGATAATTGACAAGAATTCATAAACTATCACAAGATATAAGCAAAATTGTAACAAGAAATTCAAATTGAACAATTAAAACTAGTAATTAACAAGATCCAAGTCGCAAATCAACAAGGGAATATCAAATTAAAACTAGATCTAGAGAGGAAAAAGGGTTTCTCCCTCTAGAATAACCAAAGAACCAAAAAACCAGCTAAAAATTATGTCCTAGTGTAAAAATGAGTGATCCCCCCTTTCCCTCTAGCATCCTTAGGTCTTTTTCCATGCAGAAACAGCTTCAAATTGGGCCTAATGAGCCTCAAAAATCACCAGGCACGATTTTCCTTAATGAGGTCACGTGCAGCCTTCCACGCGTGCGCGCGTGTCGATTGCTCTTGCGATCTACGCGTCGATAAGAATCTCCTGATTCGCGCGGATGCGTCCATCCTTGCGCGCCGCTTCCAGCCAATCCTATCCACGCGTGCGCGTGGAGTGCACGAGCGCGCCGATGCTGCTTTTCCCAAGATCTCAATTCTTCATGTTCCTCCCTTTTGTACATGCTTTCTCCCTCTCTTCTAAGTCATTCCTACCCTATAATTCCTGAAATTACTCAACAAATACATCACGGCATCGAATGGCAATAGAAGAGGATTAAAATATGGCAATTTTAAGGCAAAATAAGCATGTTTTACATCATAGAGCAATATTGGGAAGTGAACACAAAACCATGCATTTTTTGCAAATAAGTGTGAGAAATACTGATAAAATCCCTCAAAATAAGCACAAGATAAACCACAAAATCGGGGTTTATCAACGATGCAACTATGGCAAATCTTATATCGTTTCAAAGCCCCGAATGTTAGCTTTCCAACGCAACTAAAACCGTATCATTTGGAGCTCTGTAGCTCAAGTTATTATCGATTAAGTGTGAAGAGGTCGGCTTGACATCTTTTGCGATTTCTTCATTCCTTCATGAGTTCTCCATTTTTACATGCTTTTCCTTCATTCCCTTGATCCAATCTTTGCCTCCTAAATCTAAAATCACTTAAAAAACATATCAAGGCATCTAATGGAATCAAGGTGAATTAAATTTTAGCTATTTTAAGTCCTAAAAAGCATGTTTTCCCACTTAAGCACAAATTAGGAGACAATCATGAAAGCATGCTATTTCATTGAATAAATATGGGTAAAAGGTCATAAAATCTCCTAAATTAAGCACAAGATAAACCCTACAAATGGGGTTTATCAACCATTCGATGCCGTGATCCATGTGTAAAGTGTTTCAGTCTTTTTAGTGTAGGAATGGCTTAGAGAATAGAGAGGAAGCTTGCAAAAATGGAAGGAACACAAGAAACTGAGGAGATGACCAGCGAGCACCGACGCGCGCACATGGCTCACTTGAGCACATGGAATGGAGGAAATTGCAGTGACACGTGCACGTGCCTGACGCGTACGCGTGGATTGGAGTCTACATAAAAGACGCGCATGCGTGGACGATGCGTACGCGTGACAAGGAAAAACGCCAAATGACGCGCACGCGTGACTGAAGCGTACGCGTGACCTGCACGATCTGCAAAATTAATAGAAAATGCTGGGGGCAATTTCGGGCCACGTTTTGACCCAGTTTTTGGCCCAGAAACACAGGATAAAGCCAGGGAACAAGCAGAGACTCGATAGACAGAGACACACACATTCATATATTCTCATTAGGATAGTTTTTAGTTTTTAGATCTGAATCTAGAGAGAGAATTATTCTTTCTCTAGTTTCTCTTTACATTCTTAGTTTATTGTTTTTGCTTTTGGATACTGAAGAGTCATCACCTCTGTTGAAGATACAATTCTAATTTGTTTACTTACTCTTTTATTTATTCATTCCATATTCCTAATTATTGTTTAGAATGGTAATTGGATTATTTTCATGGATTGTTAATGCAAAGGATTACTTTTACTTTTAATTGATTTTGAATTCCTATTTTATTTAAATTATCATGTCTTCTTCTTATATTTTTCTGAGTATTATATTCATGTCAATGGAGTAGATTCCCTACTTGACATGGGGATTGATTAGGAGGAGACACTTGAGTTGGAAGGCTTAAGTGATGGTTAAATTGGAAGTTGTTGACTAGTTCTGTATTTACTAACGCTAGACCTTCCCAAGGGAGAGGACTAGGATTTGCGAATTAGAGTTAGCTCAATCAATTGACTTTCCTTTATTTAGTAAGGGTTAACTAAGTGAAAACAACAACCTTTTTGATACTACACTTAAGAGATCCCAACAAAGATAGAACTTCGGATTAATCATTCCCCCAGTCAAGGCTTTTTATTTAGAATATTATAAATATCTTTTAATTTTCATTGCACTAAATTACAATTGTTTATTTTCTGTTAATCAATTCTCAAAACTCTCGGAAAACTGCTGATTAATAAATTAGCACCCTTTCTAGCAACTCGTTGGGAGACGACCTGGGACTCATACTCCCAGTATTTTTATTCTAAACTTTTTGTGACAACCTTTCTAAATTGATGAGGTGGATTTTTGCTGGTTAAGAGCTATACTCGCAACGCTATTCAATTATATTATAATCTCTTAATTGGTCTGACTTCTGCTGCTCGTCGGTTTTTGGCGCCGTTGTTGGGGAGTTGCAATTGTGTGCTAAATTATTAATTAGTGTACATATTTTTATTTTATTTGCATATTTTATTTTTATTTTATAACCATGAGCTCTATGTTTCTCTCATTGAATGATGCGTTCACTGCTTGATCCGAGCTTAGCCGCATTTGATCCTGAAATTGAAAGAACTATTTCACGTATTAGGCGAGCTCGACGCAGGTTAGCCTCAGAGGGTGGTGAAGTGATTGTTATCGATTAACCAGTCTCATCTGAGGGTGAATCTAAACTGCCATCTGAGAGAGAAATAAGCTCCTTTAGTACTGATTCAGTTGATTCACATGCAGATAACATGGCAGCACCTATGAGGATTACTCTCTAGGAAGCTGGAGCCCCAGATTTTACACTGCAGCCGTATCAAGTGCATCATCCAACTCTGGCTGCAGATTTTGAGCTAAAGACTGCATTGATCAACTTGATGCCCAAGTTTCATGGCTTACCTGCTAAGGAGCCTATCAAGCACTTCAGGGATTTTCAGACAGCATGTTCCACTGTTAGGCGTCATGGTGCAAATGAAACTTCTATTCTATTAACCGTCTTCCCATTTTCTCTTGAGGGAAAGGCGAGGGAGTAGTACTACTCCCAACCTGAAGCAACTGTTACTAACTAGGATACGCTCAGGAGAGAATTTTTGGAAAAATACTTTCTGTTCTAAGGGTTACCTGAAACTGGAGGTCGATCTCGGTCGAGATCTTCTATGCAGGTCGGAGCTGTTATGTCCGACTTGTTGGACTGGCTGCACTACCGATCCTTGGTCACCGGAGGGTGGGGGGTACCTGCAAGAGACTCCGATGCTTAAGTTAGCATGGGTATTAAACAGGTTTTATGTAGAATCAGCGTATGAGTTATACCTGGGTACTCTAGTGTATTTATAATGGTGTGATAGTGACCTTTTTAGATAAGATAAGTTAGTTATCTTATCTTATCTTTATCTTTTGAGTTGAGGTCAGCTTATCTTCAAGGGAACTGCCCCTATCTCTATAGGCTTGGACGGCCTGTGGATTTGGGTCGTGTTCCTCTATTTGGGCCCTTTATTGGGTTCTCCTGTTGATTTGGCCGACCTCTTTGAGAAGAGGTCGGGTATCCTGACCTGAAGAGGTCGGTTGCTTTGTCGCCAATTATCCCAGGTCGGGTAGTTCGACCCAGGGTATGAACAGTGCCCCTGCTTGAGCTCGGTTTTTTTGTTGAGGTCGAGTCTTTGAGTTCGGTCCTTCTCTGACAAAGCCGAACTCAAGCATTTTGTCGATTTCTTCCTTTTGTAGAATCTTTTGAATGTAGAACGTTTTCCTCTAAAAGCGCGCGCTTTTATATTAGCACTTTGCTCTTGGGAACGTGAGAGGGTTTAATACCTTCATTTATTGGCATTAATTGCCCTATTTTCTTTTGGCTTTTTATTTTGAATTTCTCAATCAAAAACGGTTTCTCTTCTTCGCTCTTCTTCGTAACTTCTCCCTTTACTCTCTCATTTTCTGTTTCTTGCCCAGAGTTTGTAGTTCCGTCCCACATCGTCTGTTCTGCTACTGCTTTCTGTTGAAGAGGGGTGATTTCCAGATTTCTCCTTCCATCTTTGCAGTTCTCCGCTTCGAGGGGTGGTTTTGTTGCTTCTGCTATTCAGCTTTCTTTCGAGGTTTTCTTCTATTCTTTCGATTTTTCTTCCTCTGTTTCATTATATGTCTATTTTTGAGAAAGTTTTAATTTTTCTTGGAGAAAGTTTGGATCTTTCTTCTTTTGTTGTGCCAGATTGCTGTTGTAATGTGTGTTATGGGAGTTTCTTTGCCTTTTGCGTGAACCTTTTCATCTTTCCTCTTTATTTGATGCTTGCACGCTTATCACTGTTTCTATTTGTGCTTTTGATTTTGAAGCTTTGTAGTGATGATTTTGTTTGATTTCTGAGAAAAAGCTTGCGTCTTTGACGATTTCTGCTTTGGCATGTTTGATGTTGGTGATGCTCCTTGCTGATAGACTGTAGAAAGATAGTAATGACTTTGTGTTTTTCTTTTTGAGATGTTTGCTATTTGGGATCTTCTTTTCTTGTTTGAGAAATGTCAGGACGTAAGCTGTAGCTTTTTCCTGAAACCTTGCGCTGCCTCCAAAGGATGCCCCAGGACTTTGTTTTGAGTCTTGGGGTTTTCCTTTTCTGTTTGTTCGCCTGTCGAGTTGTTTTGCCCCTCTTCCGAGATGTTTTTTAGTAATCCAATCTTCTTTTCTTATTGTAAGATTTAGTTGGCCTCATGTCTTCATGCAATAACTTTGTAGAAATGTCTTTCCAGGTTCCAGAGGGCATGGCCGATTGGGTAAACTCAATTGTTCTTATGTGTGTCTCTTTGGTTGATTCCGAGTTTTGCGCGCAGCTGATAAACCCATATTTCATGAGTTATTTTGTGCTTAGTTTGAATGATTTATTCAATCCTTCACCCACTTATTTATATTAATTGCATGGTTTTACTTTCCTTTCCTTATTATGTGATGTATGTGAAAAGCATGTTTCCCAAGCTTTAAAATTAATTATTTTAATTACCTTTATTTCCATTCGATGCCGTGATTAGTGTGTTGAGTAGTTTCAGATTTTCTAAGACAGAATGACTTAAAGGATGGAAAAGGAAACGTACAAAAATGGAAGGAAAGTGCGAAACGGAGTTTTGAAAAAACTGGCATCCACGCGATCGCATGAACGACGCGATCGCGTGCCAGGAGCGAAGAAGCAGCGATGCGGCCGCATGACTGACGCGGCCGCGCGACTTGAGCATAGCGCATTTGATGCGGACGCGTGACCGACGGGACCTCGCCATAAGGAAAACTCCAGATGACGCGACCACGTGACCCACGCAGATGCATGACAGAGGCCACGTATCAGAATTTACAGAATACGCCCCCAGCAATTTCTGAAGCCCTTCTGGCCCAGATCCAGGTACAGAACACACAGACTAGAGGCTATAAAGTGGGGAAATGCATCCATTCAAGGAGAGCTCGCCAAATCTTTACTTCCCATGATTTAGATTTAGTCTTGAGAAAGGTTCTCTCCTCTCTCTCTTAGGATTTAGGACTTCTCTTAGTTTGTAAGAGTGACTCTCGATCTAGGTTTTACGTTTCTTTGTTTTAGCTTCCCTTTCACTTTTATTTATTCCAGCACTTGAGCTGATTATTTACTTTTATAATTGAATTTATGAATTATTCCATGTTACAGATTATTATTTAAATTAATGATATTTAAGGTATTTTCAGTTTATGATTGCTCTTTTTAATTTATGTTATCATTGTTTCCGATCTGAAGATATTTTATCCCAGCAATTTACTTTTTCCCCTTTTGGTCTTGGTTAAGAAATCAGTAACTCAACAGTTGTCAAACTCAGCATAATTGATAATCGTTATCTTGCCAATTGAACTGAACTTCAATAATCCCAACTTTTTCTTAGGAAATAAATAGGATTCAAAGGTCAAACTAATTAGTCCCTTGACTTTTCTTTGTTTTAGCAAAGGTTAACTAAGTGGAATTTAGATTCAACTTTCATTATTGTTGAGAGAGATAACTAAGTTGGACATCCAATTTCTCTTACCTTGCCAGAAGTTTGCTTTACAGTATTTATTTATTTTTAATTGCCATCTACTTTACTTGTCACTTAAATCACTTGCTTCTCACCTTCTAAACCCCGATTACAACCTTTATAGCCAATAATAAGAACATACTTCCTTGCAGTTCCTTGAGAAGAAGACCCGAGGTTTGAATACTCGGTTAACAATTTTTAAAGGGGTTTGTTACTTGTGACAACCAAAACATTTGCACGAAGGGATTTTTGTTGGTTTAGAGACTATATCTACAACGCGACTGTTTTTATGAACTTCTTTACTGGCAAAAATCCCAACGTCAAAATGGCGCCGTTGCCGGGGAACTGCTAACATGTGCCTTATTATTGGTTATTGTAAATATTTTTCTTTTACTTGTTTATTTATTTCTGTTTTTCCTTTTTATTTTTCATTTGCTACCATGAATTCTCACCCCTCTCGCTTTGAGTTTGGTTCTAACTTTGTTGAAGGAAATAGAAGTTACAGCAGGAATATGCATCAAGGTCAGACCAATCAAGGATGGATGGAGCCAAGAGGATCTAATCAACCCTTTAGGCAACAACACCCTCCGAGATATCATGGACAAAGACCATTCTACGGTGCATACCCAGCTGAAAGATATGGTGGACAACCTTGTAACTACCAACAAGCCCCACCCCGTGCATATAAACCATCCTTTCAACATAACCTTGAACCACCACACTCACAAGCTTCTCTTCACCATTCGCCACCATATGATCCTTCCTTACCCCGTACCAATCCAATCACTCCCAATCACCGCCACTTTTCTATGTATCATGTCCAAATCCGGCAACCCAAGAAGTAGAGGTTCGCCTAAAGGAAACAGTAAATAAACTTCAAACAACCATTCGACAACTGGAGCAAGTAGTAATTCAATGGATTTCTAGACGCTCAAATACACAAGGATCATCCACAGCCCCATGTGAAAAGTCTAACGAAGAGCGTAGCATGAAGGAGATACCAGAAACTCTAGTGGACAAGACAGAGAATGAATTCGTACTAGAACAAGTAGCAGAAGCTGTCATTGTTCAAGAAGAAGAGTTGGTTGAAGATCTAGGAGATGATGAACCTCCATGGGAATCCAGAACTGAGGAGAACTCCGTCAAGGACGTTACAGTTGATGCTAAGGAGGATAGTACACAATCCCCAAGGCAAGTTGTTTATGAAGAATCAGACGGAATAACCCAGGACACAAATTCCCTTGATGATGATAGTCACAAGTCAAATTCTCTTAGTAATGAACTGGCATCTGCAAGGGAATTCTCTGAGGTCGAAGAATCTTCCCCAAGTGAATATGAAGACGATGCGGAGATAGATTTCTCTCAACCGCCAATCTATAACTCAAGTGATGAGGAAGACATAGAAGACTTTGACCAGGACACAGATACAATTGTAGAACCTTGCAAGGAAGTGGAGGAATTCACAGAAGAGCACAAGGGAGTAGAACTTACATAACCACCGGAAACACCTATCCCAAGGCCATTACCACCTAATACAAGCTTTAAGTGGGTACAATCCTTAACCTATAACTTTACTTATTCACTTGAATATGGTTTGCTTGAAACAGATGGCCAGCTTAGAGCTCTTTGCGGCTTTAAGAGTAAGAGGGAAATGGCTCGTACTCAGAGCTGGTGCACAAGGTTCAATAAGGTTCCACGCTTCACCTCGAAGTACATGGATTGGTATCATGCTCAATTGCATGGATCGCGGAGAACGTTTGGTCACCATGGTGAGATTCTACTTTTTAAACCACCCGGATGGGAACATATAGATCAAGACGGAGGCGGATTTAATAGCAAAGCTTGGGATCCTGGAATCTATTCTGACATTCGTCACCCCGGGAGCCTGAAAATTTGTCTGAAGCTGCTCAGAAGCTTTACATGCCTAGTATGGGACCCCGGAGGCTATTGGCATTCCAAGCACTCGTGGAGATTTTTGGACGAATTTAAACATAAGCCGCCCAAGCAGGAAGCTCCTCCAATGTCCAACTTAAGGACTTTAACTAAAAGTGCTAGGTGGGAGACAACCCACCATGGTATGGTCGCTTCTTTTTCAATTTATTTCTTGTTAATTGCTTTCATTTTTTATTTCCTTTTCATTGTACTTCGTTGAACCTGGAATCATGCATAGCATTCATATTAATCATTGCATTCTGCATTTATCTTACATATAAAAAAAGGGGATGCACGACGCGACCGCATGCCCCATGCGATCGCGTCATATTGCGAAAAAACTATCCACGTGACCGCGTCACCCACGCGGCCGCGTGACTTGGAGATCGGCGTCAAGATCCAACGTCCAGAAAGTTAGGCTGGAATCGTGCGGCCCTTGTGTGTTTTGCACAAATTGGCCCACACGATTGCATGCCCCATGCGATCGCGTCACTTGCACAAAAACAATCCCACGCGACCGCGTGAGCGACGCGATCGCGTCGCATGGATTGCACAACACACTAGGAGGAGACAGAGAGTTGCGCCGAAACGACGCTGGAGTCGTGCGTCTAGCACAAATTCCAGCGACGCGATCGCGCGACCCACGCGATCGCGTCATCCCCTCTCCTACCCCTCTCACACAATCGCGCGACTTACGCGATCGCGTCACCTCCATTTTTACCCCCATCACGCGACCGTGTGCCCCACGCGGCCGTGTGGATTCCAATTTAAACCCCCTCAGATCACGTGAACCCTATTATCGCGCCACCCCCCCTGAACCCTCTTCCTTCCCCCCTCTCCTCCTCCAAGCCACAACCACCACCACGACACCTCCGCGCCACCATCCGAACCCCACCGGCCACCCAGACGCCACCGCCACCTACCCCCTCCCTCCTTTTTCCCTTCTTCCTTCCTTTTTATTCTCTCCCCCCCATCTCCGCCGCAGCTCCCCTCCACACCACCACCCACCGCCGCCATCCACCCCCCATCCGATCACCCACACGCACCCACATTAGACCCCCTAACCCCATCACCACCTCCCCTTTCCCCTCACCGAACTGCCACGCAAGCAGCCACCGTGCCGCCATGCCCGCCACTGCGCCGGACGCCGCCGCCGTCACCACCCAGCCGCTTTTCTGCCCCGTTCTACTTCTTACGCTTTCCAGGTTTCGCAGCACGCAAGCCCTTTTATCCGTTCGTAGTTTTTCTTATTTTTTTCCCGTTTATGTTTATGTTTAGGATAGCTAGATATGCATGTTGTAGTGGATTTCAGGTTGTTAGGTAGATTAGGCTGTGGTTAGTGGATTTAGGTCTGTTTACTTGCACTGTTCATGTTTCTGTTTTATCAAAACTGTAATTCTGCTGTTCATATGCTGTTATTTCCTGCATTTGCTACTTGTTACTCTGAATTTTCATGTTTCTATTAATTATAGGTAACTGCAGCAAGTTTTTTTTAATTCATATGAACTGCCTTGTTTGCTATTTATTTTCCGGGACAATCCAATTTTAGCCGGAATGCTGCCCAAATTTTTTGTGAATTGTTTTCATTCATGTTTTGGTTTGGCAATCTGAACTCTGTTGTCCTCTGCTTTACCCAAACCATTTCATGAATGCTATGGCAGACTCTCTTATCCTCTTTGATTTCCTGGTTTATAAACTGCATTTGTGATATTCTGATTCCAATTCTTGCTTTCTTTATATCTATTTGAATCAACATCACCCTGTTTTCCTTGTTCGGTTATGAGTTATTTCTAATCATAATTGTGAATCCTTGTTACATGGACTATTTTCTTTATGCCACTTACTGACTCACTAATTTTAATTTACTAACTTCTTTTTCAAATTCTAACCATACTAACCTTTTAAAGTCTCTTTTCTGATTTTTCACTTTCCTCTAACTTTCTAACCATGGCATAATGACAATTTTTCTATTTAACTTGAATTCTGATACATTTCGGATTGTAAATTCTTCCTTTCCAAATTTTAAACTACTAAACAATCCTCAATGCACATTTACTTGACTCATTTACCTCATTCTAATTCTCCTTTGCCGCTTTGAGTTTTCTTTATTTAATTGCCTATTTGCTTCCCTATTTTTATCCATATCCTGGTTTCCCATTTTTCAGGATGTTTGCCTCACAGAGGAAAGGAAAAGGCAAGGCTACTGGCAAGCGCAAAAGAGGAGATTCATCCCAGTCCATCATTGACCTAATGCATGATACCTCATAGCGGGAGAAGAACTTTACACAGCAGGAAAAAGCTGACCAGCTGCTCCCTGCAAATGATTCAATAAAATTTAGAAACCGATACTGTGAGCTGAAGTATCCAGCATTTGCAAACTCCAGGAATCTATACCTGGAGAGAACTCTGAAGATTCCAGAAGCACTCCAGCAGTACACCACTGAGCAAATCAAGCAAAGAGGCTGGTTCTTTCTGGAGAGAGCACTGACAGAGGTCAATGCTTCTTGGGTCCAAGAATTCTACTGCAATTACTACATCACTACCCTAGATGCAGTGAACCTTAGAGGAAAGCAGATTCTAGTCACTGAGGAGGCCATAGAGGACATTCTCCGGCTCCCAGCCAAGTTCGATCATCCTGATGGTTATACAAAGGCTAAGGAGGACATGCGCCTGATGCAGTTTGATTGGGATGCTGTGAAGCCAAGGATAGCTCTCGACCCGACTGTTCCTTGGGAGATGGGTTAGAACACCACCATGCCTAGAGGGATCAAGAGGGCGTACTTAAATGATGAGGCTCGGTTATGGCACCAGATCTTGAGCAACTATGTGATGCCGAGTACTCATGAGACGGAGATCCCAGCTGCTATGATCACCTTCCTATGGTGTGTGATGGAGGGTAAGGACCTTTATCTGCCACGCTTTATCCGGCATTATATGGCCAGGGTCCACATCCGAGGCACCCTCCCTTTTCCGTATCTGGTTACACAGCTAGGCCGTCGAGCTGATGTGCCATGAGAGGATGCCGATGAGAGACCACCAGTGGCGGACTGCAGGAAGATCATTCTTCATAGCAGGAACTTCCTAGCTTTGGGCTACAGATCCTCTTCATCCATAGTTGCCCCTGCTGCCCCTGCTGCCACCACTGCACCTCCACCTGCGTCTGAGCCCGTATACCGCCTCGTGCACCGCCTATTCCGACAGCTTGATCAGATGGAGCACCGTAACCGGCACCGGTATGAGAGATTGGAGCGTCGCAGCCAGTGACGCTATTCACATCTGAAGCTGATGATCCGACAGGGTGGTGACATCCCCTCCGAGCCCGACACACCATCAGAGCCATCAGAGGAGAAGGAGGATGAGCCCCAGGAGGAGACCCATCAGCAGGCAGGCACAGAGCAGGCTGCACCACATCAGGAGGTTATGCATCAGATCGAGGCTATAGATCCGGAGATCCCGATCCAGTCAGCACCGCCTCTACAGCAGCCAGACGCTCAACCCACCACCACCACAGAGCCTCTAACTACCATCCCTACAAGTGATGACACCCCTTCACACCCGGCTTGACTGAGCATCAGAGACGATGCTTCATTTTAAGTGTGGGGAGGTCGCCATCTCTGGCGTTTTATTTTGGTGAACCACTACATCTCTTTTTTCTTTTATTTTGGATATTTTTCTGTATTTTTCTTTTTACTGTTATTTTCTGAGTACTTATACATTGCTACTTGTATGTATTTTTACTCTATTTCCGCATTTTGCATTTTTAGTTCATATTTTAGCTATTTAGTTTATTTTAGTTATTTAGTTTAGTTGGCAATTCTGACTTATTAGTGGATTAATTAGTATAGTTTACCCTTTTTAGCATAAGATAGCATAGTTAAATTGAAAAATATAAAAAAGAAGTAAGCTAGGAAATTGAACATAACAGATTTAAATCCATAAACCTTGTATATATAGCATTATATTATATAGTTAAGTTGACAACATTTCATCAAGGAGGAACATTAAAACTTTAAAGGCTACCCTAAATAATTTTTCTTATGAGAATAATGGGAATTTTTAACTAAACCTGCATAACATATATGAATGATGTATGATGCTTGAGTTAGAGAACACACAGCCTGTGAGTCTTGAGCTTAATTGTATGGTTGCATTCAAACCATAATTTCATTCCTGTGTGTTTCGCTTTATTCTGATGTTCTTTACTTTGCTTTAATTTATATGTCCAATTATAGAATATAGAATATAGAATATAGAATATAGATACATACCAAAAGAATGATTGAGGCCATCATTTGATTTTAGCTCACTTACCCCAAAATAACCTACCTTTCACATCACCCTTGTTAGCCCCCTTGAGCCTTTAAAATCCCTTTTATTCTATTTTAACCACACTACTAGCCTTAAGCAGAAAAACAAAATAAAATCCCAAGTTGAATCCTTGGTTAGCTTAAGATAGAAAATTATGAATAGATTAAAATGTCGGGAACCTATTGGGAACATGGATGATAGAAACAAAAGGTAGAAAAGTTAAAAGAAATAAAATAAAATTTGGGAAGCATGCTCATGAGAAATCAAAGTGATTCAATTACCATGTGCAATAAAAAAAAGTAATTTTTCAGCATTTAATAAAAGGGGATACAAAAGAATTCCCCAATGCAAAATAAAAGCAATGCACATGGGATAAAAATAAAATTGAAACATGAGCATGTAACAACAAGTGGGATAATATGGGAAAATTGGTAAGGAAGTTTTGTTCTACTAAATATGTATGTTAGGTGAGATCTTAGTCTAATTAAGGATTCACTTATTAGCTCACTTAGCCTTATACATATATCCTTACCTTTACCTTGGCCCCATTACAACCTTAATTAAAGACCTCATGACTTTTGGTATGACTGTACTCTATAATTGTTGATTGGTTAGATGAAGAACAAAGTTATAGAAAGTAAGAATAAAAAGAAAAGTAGAGTGAATAAACCCAATAAACACTGAGTGACTAGAGGGTAAACACAAAATCCAGTGAGGGTTCAATAACTCATCAACATATATCTGTGCTTAATTTACTAATTGTTTTGCAAGTTGTACAATATTTTTATTTCCCATCTCACTTACTAAAATGCTTTATTATTTAAGGGTTGGCTATATATATATATATATATATATGACTCCTTGAGAATGTGAATTAATTTGACTGCATGTAAGCTTTATATATGAGTGGATAAATTGGAATTGCATTACTTATTTAGGTAGACGCATTTAGAATAGGTTGCATTGCATAACATTCCACCACTTTAACCTTACCTTATTCTTTACCTTGGATTTAGCATGAGGACATGCTATTGTTTAAGTGTGGGGAGGTTGATAAACCCATATTTCATGAGTTATTTTGTGCTTAGTTTGAATGATTTATTCAATCCTTCACCCACTTATTCATATTAATTGCATGGTTTTACTTTCCCTTCCTTATTATGTGATGTATGTGAAAAACATGTTTCCCAAGCTTTAAAATTAATTATTTTAATTACCTTTATTTCCATTCGATGCCGTGATTAGTGTGTTGAGTAGTTTCAGATTTTCTAAGACAGAATGACTTAAAGGATGGAAAAGGAAAAGTACAAAAATGGAAGGAAAGTGCGAAATGGAGTTTTGAAGAAACTGGCATCCACGCGATCGCATGAATGACACGATCGCGTACCAGGAGCAAAGAAGCAGCGACGCGGCCGCGCGACTTGAGCATAGCGCATTCGATGCGGACGCGTGACCGACACGACCGCGCCACAAGGAAAACTCCAGATGACGCGACCGCGTGACCCACGCGGATGCGTGACAGAGGCCACGTATCAGAATTTACAAAATACGCCCCCAGCGATTTCTGAAGCCCTTCTGGCCCAGATCCAGGTACAGAACACATAGACTAGAGGCTATAAAGTGGGGGAATGCATCCATTCAAGGAGAGCTCACCAATTTTTACTTCCCATGATTTAGATTTAGTCTTGAGAGAGGTTCTCTCCTCTCTCTCTTAGGATTTAGGACTTCTCTTAGTTTGTAAGAGTGACTCTTGATCCAAGTTTTACGTTTCTTTGTTTTAGCTTCCCTTTCACTTTTATTTATTCCAGCACTTGAGCTGATTATTTACTTTTATAATTGAATTTATGAATTATTCCATGTTACAGATTATTATTTGAATTAATGATATTTGAGGTATTTTCAGTTTATGATTGCTCTTTTTAATTTATGTTATCATTGTTTCCGATCTGAAGATATTTGAGGTATTTTATCCCCTTTTGGTCTTGGTTAAGAAATCAGTAACTCAACAGTTGTCAAACTCAGCATAATTGATAATCGTTATCTTGCCAATTGAACTGAACTTCAATAATCCCAACTTTTTCTTAGGAAATAAATAGGATTCGAATGTCAAACTAATTAGTCCCTTGACTTTTCTTTGTTTTAGCAAAGGTTAACTAAGTGGAATTTAGATTCAACTTTCATTATTGTTGAGAGAGATAACTAAGTTGGACTTCCAATTTCTCTTACCTTGCCAGAAGTTTGCTTTACAGTATTTATTTATTTTTAATTGCCATCTACTTTACTTGTCATTTAAATCACTTGCTTCTCACCTTCTAAACCCCGATTACAACCTTTATAGCCAATAATAAGAACATACTTCTTTGCAGTTCCTTGAGAAGACTACCCGAGATTTGAATACTCGGTTAACAATTTTTAAAGGGGTTTGTTACTTGTGACAACCAAAACGTTTGCACGAAGGGATTTTTGTTGGTTTAGAGTCTATATCTACAACGCGACTGTTTTTATGAACATCTTTACTGGCAAAAATCCCAACGTCAGCAGCTTAGGTAGTTTCATAGGGTCTGTAGTAACCCTGGTGATGAGAAGAATTATGAACTTGTCCCTCCCTCTTCTGAAGAGAGAGTTTGTTTCTCTACTCGGGTTGTTAGAGATCGCCCTTTTTTCTATGCTTATGACTTCTTCTTTGGTCAGCTGGGTATCACCCTTCCTTTTACTGATTTTGAGACTGACCTATTATGGTCCTGTAATGTTGCTCCATCTCAACTTCACCCTAATTCCTGGGGTTTCATAAAAATTTTTCAATTGTTGTGTCATGGTTTTGGTATTCCTGCCTCGCAATCTCTCTTCTTCTATCTGTTTGTCTTGACGAAGCCTGGAGTGGTAAAAAAGAAGGCGGCTTGGGTCTCCTTTCGATCTTCCCAGGGAAAGAAGGTCTTTTCCATGTTTGACGAATCATTTCATGATTTTAAAAACTACTTTTTCAAGGTCCGAGCTGTTGAAGGAGCTCGCCCCTTTTTTCTGGATGAAAATGATGAGCCCGCCTTTCCCTTGGAATAGCAAAAAGATGTGAGAGTGTCCAGATACATGGTGTGGTATTTTACAACCACACTTACTAACCGGCAAGTGCACCGGGTCATACCAAGTAATACCTTACGTGAGTAAGGATCGATCCCACGAGGATTGATGGATTAAACAACAATAGTATTTGATAGGCTTAGTTAGACAAACAGAAAATAATGTTTGGGAGTTCAAAAGACATTAAACAATATTAAAAATATTAAAGACAGGCAGATAAATAAATTGGGAATAAAATATGGAGAAAACAGTTAAGGCTTCAGAGTTATCTATTTTTCCCGATTAACTTTTTTAACTAACTATTTTAATTATGTAGGATTTAATTTATGGCAAACTATATGTGACTAGACCCTAATACCTTAGACCTTCCTAGTTTCCTCTAAAATTCACCAACAGCCAATTCCTTGGTCAATTAATTCCAATTAGAGGGTGATAATCAAATTCCAGTTTATATGCCACAAAAACTCTAATTACCCAAAAATAAAAGGATTATATGTCACGTATCCCGTTAAGTCCAAATAATTAAAATTTAGGAGAATATGTTTTCAAGCTATTCTTCAAGTAAAGAGCTTTTCCAAATTTTACAAGAACTCAAATAGAAAGAGGGTCATACTTCCGTTCTACCCAAATTCATAAAATAAAGAGCGAAAACAATTCTTAAATTATAAATCCATACGTAAATTAAAATAGAAAAAACAATAAAATTAATCCATAGAAATAGACAGAGCTCCTAACCTTAACAGTGGAGGTTTAGTTGCTCATAGAAAAGAGAGAAAATTAGGATTGTCAATTATGTTCCCCTGATGGGATGAGGTGGAATCTCCCCAGGACCTCTCCAAAGGAAGGAAAGCTTCCTCATTTTATAACTAATCCTAATAAATTTAAAATCTAATATCTAAAACTAAAAATTAAAATAATATCTTTTCCTAATTTAAGATTTGAATTTAAATTTGAATTAATTAACAGATCTTCAGTTGATGGGTGGGGACCACTTGTTCTGTCCATTCTGCAGCTTCTAATCTGTGTTTTCTGGGCTGAAAATTGAGTTAAAACAACCCAGAAATCGCCCCCAGCGTTTTTCTGCATTTTTTGCATGTGGCGCATGTGACGCATCCGCGTCATCCATGCGTTCGTGTCATTTGTGCAGATTCCAGTCCATGCGTTCGCGTCAGGCACGCGATCGCGTCATTGTGATTTCCTCCATTCCGTGCGGTCGCGTGAGCCATGCGTTCGCATCGATATTCGCTGGTCATCTCCTTGGTTTCTTCTCTTTCTCTGCAGAAACATCATCGAATCCATCCAAATGCTACCTAAAATAAATAAAGTTGCACAAAACTCAAAATAGCATCCATAGTGGTTAAAATATAACTAATTCTTAATTAAACTCAACAAATTAGATGCAAATTCACTAGAAAAAGATAGGAAAGATGCTCACGCATCACAACACCAAACTTAAACTGTTGCTTGTCCTCAAGCAACCAAAAAACTAATATAAGCTTAGGATGTGAATTTGCATGAGAATGAGAGTTCGATTAAGCTCATGTCTCTTCTTATAGTGGGGTTTACAACTGCAATCTTGAACAGTTTTGGCATCTCACTTTATCCTTTTAAGTTCAGAATGATTGGCATCCATAGGAACTCCGAATTCAGATAGTGTTATTGATTCTCCTAGTTCAGTATGTTGATTCTTGAACACAGCTACTTTATGAGTCTTGGTTGTGACCCTAAGCATTTTGTTTTCCAGTATTACCACCGGATACATAAATGCCACAGACACATAACTGGGTGAACCTTTTCAGATTGTGACTCAGCTTTGCTAGAGTCCCCAGTTAGAGGTGCCCAGAGTTCTTAAGCACACTCTTTTTGCTTTAGATCACGACTTTAACTGCTTAGTCTCAAGTTTTTCACTTGACACCTTCACGCCACAAGCACATGGTTAGGGGCAGCTTGATTTAGCTGCTTAGGCAAGGATTTTATTCTGTTGGGCCCTCCTATCCATTAATGCTCAAAGCCTTGGATCCTTTTTACCCTTTGCCTTTTAGTTTAAAGGGTTATTGGCTTTTTCTGCTTGTTTTTTTTTCTTTTATTTTATTTTTTTTCTTATTTTTTTTTGCAAGCTTTGTGTTTTCACTGCTTTTTCTTGCTTCAAGAATAAATTTTATGAGTTTTTCAGATTATCAATAACATTTCTCTTTTTTTCATTATTCTTTCAAGAACCAACAATTTTAACATTCATAAACTTCACTATAAAAAATATGCACTATTTATGTCATGCATTCAGAATCACAGAAAATACCACCACATTTAAGTAAATAAGACTATTCTTCAATATAGACCCACTTTCTCATGCAATATATCACACCTGTATTTTTGACTTGAATTTAAGCTCAGTAAGTAATACATGAGACATCTTTTCAGAATTAAAGCAATAGGGAGAACTAAACTAGTCCTAGGATTCTAACTAATAAAGGATCATGCAATAAACAAAGCAAAATAATAGGAAACCGGAACATAACATAGAAAAAGAGGGGAGGAATAAAAATGAAAGGAACTCAACCACCTTAATTATCCTAGCGGTTGCTTTATTCTTCAGGTTGTGCTCCTCAGTGAAGATGATTCGCCTCCCTTTTGGTGCCATAGGAATAAATAGAAAACTTCTAAGTGAAGCATCAACACCAAACTTAAAGGTTTGCTTGTCCTCAAGCAAAGAAGAACTGAAAATAGAAAGAAACAAATATTATACTAAAATAAGAATAAAAGGATAGAAGAACAAGAGAGATTTAGGATTTGGGAGAGAGAATAAAAAATTAAAAACTGGCGGCGAACTGGTGGAGGTGCTGATAAACTCCAATTTTGTGGTTTATCTTGTGCTTATTTTGGGGATTTTATCAACTTTTCTCACATTTATTCAATGAATTAGCATGGTTTTGCAATTCTCCCTTGATTTGTGCATAAATGTGAAAACATGCTTTTTAGGCCCTAAAATTGATGATTTTAACTCACTTTAATTCTATTCGATGCCTTGATATGTTTTTGAGTGATTTCATGTTCATAAGGCAAGAATTGGATTGAAGAAGTGAGGAGAAAAGCATGCAAGTGGGAGAACTCATGAAAAAATGAAGGAACTGTAAAGTTGTCAAGTCTGACCTCTTCGCACTCAAACGACCATAACTTGAGCTACAAAGATCCAAATTAGGCGATTTCAGTTGCGTTGGAAATCTAACATCCGAGGCTTCGAAATGATATAAAATTTGCCATATATTACTTCGCGCTCAGGGGCGCGCACGCGCCATGTATACGTGCGTGCCGATTCTGCCCGTAGGTCCACTTTAGTGAAATCGCCCCCAGCGATTTCTAGCTCATTTTGGGCCCAATCCAACTCATTTCTGATGCTATTGAACCTAAGGATTGAAGGGGGAATGAACCAAGTAGTCATAGTTTAGTTTTCATCATGTTCTAGGTTAGAATTCTAGAGAGAGAGGCTCTCTCCTCTCTCTAGATTTTAGGGTAGTTTTAGTTAATTCTTCTTGGATCCAAGTTTTAATTCTTGTTTTGATTTAGTTTCTCCTTTTAATTTCTTGTTGTTATATCTCTACTCTTCTAGTTTTACTTGTCATTTCCTTTATTTTGTTACTTTTATGTTGATGAACCCTTGTTGGATTTCCATTTTCTTTTAATGCAAATTAATGTTTGATGTTCTTTTTATTGATGAATTGAGTTGTTGAATTACTTTTCTTGCAATTAGTAGTTGGTAGATTTATCATTCTTGCACTTTTACCATTCTTTCCTTGTATGCCTTCCAAGTATTTGATAAAATACTTGGAAGAATGTTAGAGTAGATTTTGAGTATTCTTGGCTTGGAAAGAGTAATTAGGTAATCTCGAGTCATGAAAATGCAACTTATGTTGATGATCTAGAGTTGTTAGCTAATATTGTTTCCATTGACGCTAATCTTTTGCTAATTTAATTTGTAAGTTGATTAGGACTTTTGGTTTGAGATTAGCTAGTCTTGTTAGACTTTCTCTCATGGAAGATAATACGATACCTTCTTCCAATGTTGGAGATGACGTAATGAGATAAATTCTTGTTATTATTGTGGTATGATTGATTAATCTTGTTTGACTTTCTCCCTATTTGTTGTAGTTAACTAAATAAGATGAATTAATCATTGCATGACTAGGATAGAAAGCCTATGATCTCAACCCTTGCCATGAATGTCTCTCTTTATTAATTGCTTTCTTTAATTGCTCTCTTTACTTTCTTTGTCATTTATTTTCTTGTCCTCTTATCAACCAAACCCCCCTTTACCCCTTCATAGCCAATAATTGAGCACTTCATTGCAATTATTTGTGAGACGACCCGAAGTCCAAATACTCCGGTTAATTTTCGTTTGGGGTTTGCACTTGTGACAACCCAAATTTTTGACGTGGGAATTGTTTGATGGTTTAGAGCTATACTTGCAACGAGAATTCTTTCTATAAGAAGAAAATCTAGACCATCGAGTAAAACTCATTATCAAAATGGCGCCGTTGCCGGGGAGTTGCAATGGTGTTACATTATTGGCTATTGTATATATTGTGAATAACTTGATTTTTGGTTTTGTTTGTTAGTCTTCATTAGTTTTAGGATTTGATTTTCTTTGTTTCTTATTAGAAATTATTTTTGTTTTCTCTTATCACCATGAATTCTCATCACTTTGGCCATGTGTTTGGTTCAAACTATGTTGTAGGAAATGGAAGCTTCAATGAGGATGTGCATCAAGGATTTGGAGATCAAAGGTGGGAGGAGCCCCAAGCTTATGGACAACCTTCTTGGCAACAACCTCCTTCGGATCCTTGTGGGTATAATCCTAATCCTAATGTATACCAATCTAATGTATGTGATGACCCTTATTGTGATTGTCAACCACAACTACCATATACATATGACCCTTTCCTTCAACATAGCCCTCAACAACCATACTCACAAGCCTCATATCACCAAACACCTCCATATGATTGATAAACCCCGATTTTGTGGTTTATCTTGTGCTTATTTTAGGGGATTTTATCACCTTTTCTCACATTTATTCAATGAAATAGCATGGTTTTGTAATTCTCCCTTAATTTGTGCTTAAATGTGAAAACATGCTTTTTAGGGCCTAAAATTGATGATTTTAATCCACTTTAATTCTATTCGATGCCTTGATGTGTTTGTTGAGTAATTTCAGGTTTATAAGGCAAGTATTGGATGGAAGAAGTGAGGAGAAAAGCATGCAAAGTGGGAGAACTCATGAAGAAATGAAGGAATCGTAAAGCTATCAAGTCCGACCTTCTGGCACTCAATCGACCATAACTTGAGCTACAGTGGTCCAAATGAGGCAGTTCCAGTTGCGTTAAAAAGCTAACATCCGGGGCTTCAAAATGATATAAAATTTGCCATATGTTGCTTCGGGTATAGGGGCGCGCACGCGCACTTTGCGTGCGCGCGTCGATGCTGCTCGGCCCACTAAAGATGAAATCGCCCCCAGCGATTTCTGAAGCACTTTGGGCCCAACCCAACTCATTTCTGATGCTATTCAAGCCAAGGATTGAAGGAGAGTCAACACACTTAGTCATAGTTTAGTTTTATTATGCTTTAGTTTAGTTTCTAGAGAGAGAAGCTCTCACTTCTCTCTAGAATTAGGATTAGGATTAGGTTTAGTTCTTAGATCTAAGTTTTAATTCATGTTTCCTTCTACTCCTTCTTCTTAATTCCTTGTTGTTACATTTATCATTCTTCCATTGTTGTTATTACTTTCTTCTACTTTGTTTGTAGATCTACTTTTGTTCATCCTATTTTCTTTTAGTGTAATTTGAAGTAATTCATTTAGATCTTGTTTCCTTTGATTGTTATTGTTGATTTCTTACATTCAATTGTTGTTAGATTTTACTCTTGTCATCAATTTACTATGCTTTACTTTTATGCCTACCAAGTGTTTGATAAAATGCTTGGTAGGATGTTAGAGTAGATTTTGAGCATTCTTGGCTTGGAAAGAGTAATTAGGCAATCTTGAGTCATGAAAACCCAACTCATGTTGGTGATCTAGAGTTGTTAGCTAGTATTGTTTCCATTGACGCTAATCTTTTGCTAATTTAATTAGTGAGTTGATTAGGACTTATGGAAGATTATTTCCATTGACGCTAATCTTTTGCTAGTTTAATTAGTAAGTTGGTTAGGACTTTTGGGTTGAGATTAGCTAGTCTCGTTAGACTTTCTCCCTTTTTGTTGGAGTTGACGTAATGAGATAAATTCTTGTTTATTATTGTGACATGATTGGTTAATCTTGTTTGACATTAACCTAATTTGTTGGAGTTGACTAAATAAGATGAGTTAATCATGCATGACTAGGATAGAAAGCCTATGATCTCAACCCTTGCCATGAATGTCTCTCTTTATTAATTGCTTTCTTTAGTTAATTGCTTGATTTACTCTTCTTGTCATTTATATTTTCTTGTCAAATATCAAATCAACCCCCCTTGCATTTTCATAGCCAATAATTAAGCACTTCATTGCAACTCCTTGTGAGACGACCCGGAGTCTTAATACTCCGGTTAATTTTCATTGGGGTTTGTTACATGTGACAACCAATATTTTTGCATGTGAGGACTCTTTGTTGGTGTAGAACTATACTTGCAACGAGGATTCATTCATTTGAGGAAAATTCTATATCAACAAAAGTCCGCTCATCAAAATGGCGCCGTTACCGGGGAGTTGCAATGGTGTTGTGTTATTGGTTATTGTATATATGTGAATAGTGTGAATATCTTGCTTTTTTCTTTATTTGCTAGTTTTTGTTAGTTTTATTCTGCTTTTCCGCTATGAATTCTCACCTTGGCTATGAGTTTGGTTCTAATTGTGTTGTAGGAAATATGAACTTCAATGATGACACTCATTATGGATGGAACCAACAAAGATGGGAGGAGCCTCAAGGAATTGATCACTCCTATTGGCAACAACCTCCGGATACTTATAGGTATAATTACCATCCTAATACATGTCAATTCAATGGATATGGTGACTCCTGTTGTGATGATCAAGCACCACCACCATATGCTTATGATTCTTATCCTCAACATGAACCTCAACCATACTCACAAGCCTTTCCATACCAAACATCTTCCTATGATCCATATCCATCATATGACCAATCATCCATACCACATTCTTATAACCATTATGAGCAAGAACCTTTAGAACCACCGCAACCTTATCATGACCACTCTCAAGAACCACCTCAATATACACCATCTCCATACCCTTACCAAGATGAACCACCCTCCAATTATGAAACCTTCCCCCCAAACAATGAACCTTCTCTTCCACCATCACCTCCGGATGAAGCCCCTATGCAAGAATTGAGAGATCTTGAATCTCATATCTTAAGGCGACACGAGGAGGATGAAAAGAAGTTTAAGGAGCTATGAGCCAAGATGGTTATCCTAGTGGAAGCCGTTAGCAACATGGCCTCCTCCCAACTAAGCAATCAAGGAATTCCCATTGACAAATGTGGAGAAGCAACCAAGGAGCATAGTGAGGGAGCGAGTTTAGAGCTTCAAGGTGAAGAAGAAGAGTTGAAACAAGAATTGCCACAATGGGAGGAAGATGAGACAATTGATTCGGAAGAAGTGGTTGAAGATTTAGGAGATGTTGAAAGTCCATGGGAATGTAGCATCATGGAGCACTCTTCTAAGAAGCTTGATATTGATGTTAAGGAGGGTGCGCAACCTCCAAGGCATATCATAGTTGAAGACTTGGAAGAAGTTTATCAAGAGATGGATTCAATCATGGATGAATTTCTATCTACAAGTGAATCCTCTCCCAGTGGACATGAAGTTGAAATTATAGAAGAATGTACACAACCTCCCACACCCTTGGTGAGCAATGAAGAAGAGAGTGAATCGGAAGAGAGCTACCAAGAGGAAAAAGTTGAATTGGTGTATATCGAAATTAAAGAATATGGAGAGGTTGATCAAGAGATGGATTCATTCATCAATGAATTCCTATCCAAAATTGAATCACCTCCCATCGGGCAAGAAATCGAAGTTCTTGAAGACAACACCAAACCAAGTGATAAAAGGGAAAAGGTTGAAATTGAAAAAGCTTGCGAAGAGGTGGAAACAACTAAAGAAGAGCTTAAGGAAGTAGACCTTGCATTGTCCAAGTGTGGGGAGGTCTCCCTCCCCAAGTCACCATCCAACACACCGTTCAAGTGGATAAAACTCCTACCCTCAAGCTTCACCTTCTCACTTGAATATGGTTTGATTGAAATGGATGGGCAACTTAGGGCTCTTTGTGAGATCAAGAGTAGAAAGGGGTTGTGTAGTAGTTGGAAGTTTGGAATTAAGCTCATTGAAGTCAAAGCTTCAAAATGTGGGAACTATGATTGGATGCATGCTACCTTGTGTTGGTCTATGAGGAAGACTTGGTATACTCAAGAGAATTCTATGTCTCAACCACCCGGATGGAAGAATCATGACAATCAACTAGAAGATGGGTGTGAGAATAAGATATGGGATCCCGGATTGAAGCATGCCAACCAACTATGGGAGCTCATTTCTTGGGTAGAACTTTGCCCAAGGATGGTGAATTTGGTTGGAATTTCTGTCAACCATTTGAAGAACAATGATCCTTGGAGATTCAAGGATGTGTACAAGCATAAGCCACCATGACAAAGAGCTTCCCAAATGTCCAACTTAAGGACTTAAACTAAAAGTGCTAGGTGGGAGACACCCCACCATGGTAAACTCTTTCCACTCTCTTTTAGATTTGGTTAATAAGTGATTTGAGTTACCATTGTTAGGTAGTTTTCTTATTTGCAAACTTTTGTTTTAATATTTTCGTTGTTGGTTTGTTTCATTAGATTTGTGTTATAAGTTTGTAGCTTAGTTGTTGAGTTTATTTGGTAGTCTAATATGTTAAATAAGGTTTTATGGTGTTTTGGTAGCTGTTCGGAGGTTTGGAATGCTTGGTTTGGTGCAAGAACTTGGAAAAATTTTGAAAAACAGAGCACCAACCCGCGCGTGCGCGCACCTGGCGCGTACGCGCGCCTCAAGCATTTTCGATCATCCACGCAGACGCGCCATGTACGCGTACGCGTGGATGCAAAGATTCCACCTCCAAGCCAAATTCCAGAGAGTTGTGCCTAACTTGCGCCTACTTTGTGCGCGAGGCACAAACCAACTCGCGCGTGTGCGCACCTGGCGTGTACGCGTCCATAAGCCAATTGCACAATGCACGCGCACGCACGCTATGCGCGTGAGCGTCGATAGCGCCATTTGCACTCCTGGTACATTTTCCAGAGAGTTGTGCCACTTTTGTGCCTGTTCTGTGCCTGCCACCAGCGCGTGCGCGCACTTTGCGCGTCTGCGCGGGTAAAAAAAAAAAGAATTTTTTCCCTTCTTCCATTTTCTTTTGCCCATTGCATTCGTATACTTCCACTCTTTCCATTTTTACTTTGTTTTCATAGCTTATTTTTACCTTATTTTTTTGAGTTTCTTATTTTAATAATGGTGTTGCATTTCCCTACTCAATTGTTGAGAATTTCTTGCATTATTTTGGTGCCTCTTGACTTGATTGATATTAGTTAATATGCCTTTGTTTGAATTGCTTTCTCACTCACATGTTGTAGCTACCATGTAGTGGAGAACCTTATTCTTATTTGGCATTAGCCCCCGCCTATGCTCTATTTGCTTTGATATCCTTGTTGTAGGCTTAATTTTCTTTCTTTTTCTTTCCTTTTAGGTTGGCCACCAAGAAAGAAAGGAATAAGGAAGCTTCTAAGTGGGGCAACAAAGAAGTTCACCCGCACAACCTTTTAAAGGAGCTCATCAATTGTAGTAACCCATCCACCTTGTTCTTCCTTGCATGCACCGAGGACGGTGCAAATTTCTAAGTGTGGGGAGGTCGTCCGACCGATCTCCATGGGTAACAACTTCATTTTTCAACACCAATTTTTAATTTTTGTCTTTGTTAGATTAGTTGTTGCATTGCATGATAGGTTGCATGCTAGTTAGAATTTGTATATATTCTATCATTTCTTTTTATGTTAGGACTACTTGGTTAGGGTGATGATTTCTTTCCCGAGAAAAATTATTTTTAGGGCACCCTACCAATTTGAAAAATTTTTTTATTGAACTTGCTTGAAAGAATTTATTTTGGAACATGGTTTTTGAGCTAAGAACACAAGCTTGTGAGATTTGAGCCTAACTGCGTGGTTACATCTTATAACCACTTATTCTTCCTTCTTGTGTGCCTTATTCTCTTTCTATGATTGTAATCTTTGATTTGTTTGATTCTCTATGTCCATTATTTTGTGTATTCATGCATTTATATGATTGAGGCCATTATTTCATTCGCTCACTTACCCAAATAGCATTACCTCTTATCATCCATTGTTAGCCAATTTGAGCCTATGATTAACCCATTTGTTCTTAATTTAGTACATTACAAGCCTTAAAGCGAAAAACAATAAATGTCCTTTATTTGGATCTTTTATTAGCTTAGGCTAGTGTGTGTGTGTGTATCATTCAAGTGTGGAAAGTCTTGGGACATTGGGTGAATAAAAGGGTAGTTTTGTGTTTTTATCGTAAATATTAGGAATTGGGTAAATACTCATGTATTGATAGAATGTATAGACCTTATGCATTGATGTTCTTGTATATAGTTTGAAAAAAAAATATAGAAAAAAAAATAATAATAAAGAAAAAAATAGAAAAAGGAAAAAGAGAAAAAGAAATAAAAAAGGGACAAAATGCCCCAAAGCAAAGTGAAGCTTAATAAAGATCAATGCATATGAGTTGTAATAAAAAAAAGAAAATGCATGAGTATGTGAAAAAGTGAATCATGGGTAGCTAGGTCGTGTATTAGAATTGTATAGGTTGTTATATGTGTTAGGTGAGAGCTTAGGCTAATCAAAGATGCAAATTTCAAGTCCACTTGACCAAATATACATCCTTACCTTAACCCTAGCCCCATTACAACCTATGAAAAGTCCTCATGATAGTTGTATGCATGCATGAAATAAATGTTGATTGTTAGATGAAAAACTAATCTTGGAAAGCATGATTAGGAGAGCATTGAGAGAATCGACCCTATACACTTGAGCGACTAGAGTGCAAACACTTCCGGTGAGGGTTCGATGCTCAACTCCATGATTCCCGGCTTTCATGAGCGTTCTTCTTGCAAGTCCACTTGAACTTCATTTTTATACTTGAATTGGTAGGACTCATGAGTCGTCATATGACCTTAGCCCTACCCGTTTATACGTGCTCTTGGAGGATTGATTTATTTTTTAACCAAGTAGGTAGAATCATTTTGCATTTAGTTGCATTCATATAATTTAGGTTGCATATAGTTTATTTACATTTAATAAATGTTGATACCCTTTGTTCTCTCTTGATTTTAGCATGAGGACATGCTTAGTTTAAGTGTGGGGAGATTTGATAAACCCCGATTTTGTGGTTTATCTTGTGCTTATTTTAGGGCCTAAAATTGATGATTTTAATCCACTTTAATTCCATTCGATGCCTTGATGTGTTTGTTGAGTAATTTCAGGTTTATAAGGCAAGTATTGGATGGAAGAAGTGAGGAGAAAAGCATGCAAAGTGGGAGAACTCATGAAGAAATGAAGGACCCGTAAAGGTGTCAAGCCGACCTCCTGGCACTCAATCGACCATAACTTGAGCTACAAAGGTCCAAATGAGGCGGTTTCAGTTGCGTTGGAAAGCTAACATCTGGAGCTTCGAAATGATATAAAATTTTCCATATGTTGCTTCGGGTATAGGGGCGCGCATGCGCACTTTGCGCGCACGCGCCGATGCTGCTCGGCCCACTAAAGTTGAAATCGCCCCCAGCGATTTCTGAAGTACTTTGGGCCCAACCCAACTCATTTCTGATGCTATTCAAGCCAAGGATTGAAGGGGAGTCAACACACTTAGTCATAGTTTAGTTTTATTATGCTTTAGTTTAGTTTCTAGAGAGAGAAGGTCTCACTTCTCTCTAGAATTAGGATTAGGATTAGGTTTAGTTCTTAGATCTAAGTTTTAATTCATGTTTCCTTCTACTCCTTCTTCTTAATTCCTTGTTGTTACATTTATCATTCTTCCATTGTTGTTATTACTTTCTTCTACTTTGTTTGTAGATCTACTTTTGTTCATCCTATTTTCTTTTAGTGTAATTTGAAGTAATTCATTTAGATCTTGTTTCCTTTGATTGTTATTGTTGATTTCTTACATTCAATTGTTGTTAGATTTTACTCTTGTCATCAATTTACTATGCTTTACTTTTATGCCTACCAAGTGTTTGATAAAATGCTTGGTAGGATGTTAGAGTAGATTTTGAGCATTCTTGGCTTGGAAAGAGTAATTAGGCAATCTTGAGTCATGAAAACCCAACTCATGTTGGTGATCTAGAGTTGTTAGCTAGTATTGTTTCCATTGACGCTAATCTTTTGCTAATTTAATTAGTGAGTTGATTAGGACTTATGGAAGATTATTTCCATTGACGCTAATCTTTTGCTAGTTTAATTAGTAAGTTGGTTAGGACTTTTGGATTGAGATTAGCTAGTCTCGTTAGACTTTCTCCCTTTTTGTTGGAGTTGACGTAATGAGATAAATTCTTGTTTATTATTGTGACATGATTGGTTAATCTTGTTTGACATTCTCCTAATTTGTTGGAGTTGACTAAATAAGATGAGTTAATCATGCATGACTAGGATAGAAAGCCTATGATCTCAACCCTTGCCATGAATGTCTCTCTTTATTAATTGCTTTCTTTAGTTAATTGCTTGATTTACTCTTCTTGTCATTTATATTTTCTTGTCAAATATCAAATCAACCCCCCTTGAATTTTCATAGCCAATAATTAAGCACTTCATTGCAACTCCTTATGAGACGACCCGGAGTCTTAATACTCCGGTTAATTTTCATTGGGGTTTGTTACATGTGACAGCCAATATTTTTGCATGTGAGGACTCTTTGTTGGTGTAGAACTATACTTGCAACGAGGATTCATTCATTTGAGGAAAATTCTATATCAACAAAAGTTCAAGCATCAATAATCCCAACCCATATCCACCTTGTGAACCATATGAACCATGTGAAGAACCACCCCAATTCCACCACCAATACCCTCAAGAACCAGCACCTCCATATTATTACCAAAATGAATCACCTCGCATGTATGATAACTTTCAACCGCATAATGAATTTCCCTTTCCACCACAACCCTCTATGGAAGAACACCCATACCCATCCATCCAAGAGCCAATGGATCATCTCAAGGAAGGAATTGATCGGCTTCAAGCAATAATGCATCAAAAGGAGCAAGAGGAAGCCCAAAGAAAGAATTATGAAGCTATCGAGGGTAACCTTGCCAAAATTAAAGCCAACTTAGACTTATGGGACTCATGCAACAAGCAAAGCACCTCCATGGATGAATGTGAGGAATCAACCGAAGGAAGGAGCATGAAGGAGATTTTAAAATCTCAACATGAGGACAAGGAGATGGGGTATGTCTTGCAACAAGTGGAGGAGGAAGAGATTGTTGAAGAAGAAGAAGTGATTGAAGAGTTAGAAGAAGTTGAACAAGAGGTGGATTTCAAACTTGAGAGCACTTCCATACCAAGTGACATTGTTGATGATTTTGTGGAAGTTGTTGAACCTTCTTCCAATGAGCTTGAATTTGGTGTTGAAGAGGATAATGCGCAACCTCCTAAGCATATAATGAATGATGAAGAATTGGAAAAAGGTGAGCAAAGAACAAATCTTCCTCTTGGAGATGAGCCCACACCAACACATGATCCATTGGTATTTGAAGAATTTTCTCCTCTTGAAATTGAGGTGGATGTTGAGACAAGTTCCACATTACCTCCAAGTTGTGATATGAAGAATAGAGAAAAGCTAGAAGAGGTTGGTGAGGAAGTAATTGGACATGAAGAGCCTTGTCAAGAGGTGAAGGTTGAAGAAGCTTGCCAAGAGGTGGAGGTAGTCAAAGAAGAGCACAAGGGAATGGAACTTACAAGACCATTGGAGATGTCCCTTCCTAAGTCCCCATCCAACATAACATTCAAGTGGGTAAAATCCTTATCTCTAATCTTTACTTTCCCACTTGAATATGGTTTGATTGAGACGGATGGGCAACTTAAAGCTGTTTGTGGGGTTAAGAACAAAAGGAAATTGAGTAGTGGGTAGAAATGCCAATCAAGGTTCCTTATGGTTAGAAACTCAAAGTCTAAGTGCAATGGTTGTTATAGTTCTCAACTAAAGGGGTCTAGGAAGGTGCTTTGGTGTTTACTTGAGAATTCGGATCATTTGCCACCCAAATGGAATTGTCTTGATCAACTTGAAGATGGGTGTAGAAACAAGATTTGGGATCCGGGCATATATGAGGATCAATTTTGGGAACCCTTAGCTTGTGAAGGACTCCATCAAGACTTGTTGCAACTCATTAGAAATTTTGGAGCACAATGGAAAACCAAGCATTAGTGGAGGTTCCAAGATGAATTCAAGCACAAGCCACCATAACAAGGAGCTTCCCAAACGTCCAACTTAAGGACTTAAACTAAAAGTGCTAGGTGGGAGACACCCCACCATGGTAAACTCTTTCCACTCTCTTTTACATTTGGTTAATAAGTGGTTGGAGTTGCCATTGTAGGTAGTTCTTCTTATTTTCTATACTCTTATGCATTTTGCTTTTATTGATAGGTTGTTTGTTGCATTCATGCTTTAATTAGTCTAGTTATTGTTGAATTGCATTTTACTTGTAGTATAAGTTTTATTTTTAGTGTATTTGAAAATTTTCAAAAACCAAAAAGATTTTTTTGTTAAATTTGATTTTTGATTGTTTTAGAATGCTTATAGATTAGGAGAGTGCCCTGTTTTTGAAAAAAAAAAAAAAAGAGAAGGGGGAAAACAGGCATCCGCGCGCGAGCGCACTGTGCGCGCGCGGGCCGGTGGTGCATATCGCACTACTGGTACAAAAACCAGAGAGTTGTGCCAAAGTTGTGCCCACTTTGCGCCGCAACCTGACGCGCCAGCATACATGACGCGTCCGCGTCGGTCGCCATCTTCACATCCACGCGTATGCGTGATATGTGCGTACGCGTCGCTTGTCCCGTCTGCCCACCCGCGCGCACGCGTACGTGACGCGTACGCGTCGCCTTGCGTGCCTTGTTTCTCCCCTGTTTTCTTTCTTCCTTCTTCTTTCTTCTTCTTTCTTCCTTTCTTACTTTCTTTCACTTCTTCTTTTCTTTTCAAAATTTCACTTTTTATTTTTCTTATTTTCATTTTCTTCTATATGTTGCATTTGCATATTATCACCCATTGCATTTTAATTTTGTTTTTATAAATTGTTCTTATTTTTTTTCTTAGTTCTTGTTTTAAAAATGGTGTTGGATTCTTATATTCAATTGTTGAGGATTTCTTGGTTAATCTTGGTGCTTTGTGACTTGTTTGACATTAATTGTAATATTTGCTCTATACACAAGATTAGTGCTTTAGCCCTTCCTGACTCATGATCCCTTGTTTTTGTACCTTATTATCATTGAGTTAGGATGGGACCAAATGCTCTCATGCTTATCACTAATCTTGTTTGTGTCAATAGTTGATTAAGCTTGATGCAAAAAACTTTTCATGTCATGTACCCATGCTTTGCCTTTTCTCTTGCATTAAGTATTAGTTGATATGCCCTTTGCCTATATTGCTTTCTCACTTACGTGCGTAGCTAACATGTAGTGAGAACCCTATTCTTATTTGGCATTAGCCCCGCCTATGTTCTAATTGCTTTTATATCTTTGTTGTAGGCTTAATTCTCTTTCTTTTTCTTCCCTTTTAGGTTGGCCACCAAGAAGGAAAGGAATGGAAAGGCTTCTAAAAGGGGCAACAAACAAGTTCACCTGCACAACCCTTTTGAAGGAACTTATCAATTGTAGCAACCCGTCCAGTTTACTCTTCTTTGCATGCACCGAGGACGGTGCAAATTTCTAAGTGTGGGGAGGTCGTCCAACCGATCTCCATGGGTAAAATTTTCTTTTTCAACACCAATTTTTCAAATTTTGCCTTTGTTAGATTAGTTGTTGCATTGCATGATAGGTTGCATGCTAGTTAGAATTTGTATATATTTTACCACTTCTTTTTATGTTAGGACTACTTGGTTAGGGTGATCATTTCTTTTCCAAGAAACTGTTTTTAGGGCACCCTACCAATTTGAAATTTTTATTTTCTTGTTGAACTTGCTTGAAGAATTTATTTTGGAACATGATTTTTGAGCGAAGAACACAAGCATGCGAGTTTTGAGCCCAATTGTGTGGTTACATCTTATAACCACTTATTTTCATTCTTGTGTTCATTGTTCTCTTTCTATGATTGTGATATTTGATTTGTTTGATTCTATATGTCTATTATTCCATGTATACATGCATTTATATGATTGAGGCCATCATTTCATTTAGCTCACTTACCCAATTAGCCTACCTTTTATCAACCATTGTTAGCCAAATTTGAGCCTATTTAATTCCTTTTTCTCTTAATGTTAGCACATCATTACCCTTAAGCGAAAAACAATAAATGTCCTTAATTTGGATCTTTGATTAGCTTAGGCTAGTGAGGGTGTGTATCATTTGGGTATGGGAACCTTGGGACATTGGTTGAAGTAAAAGTGTATTTTTTATTTTTGTTGAAAATCATGGGATTGGGTACATGCTTATGCATTAAATATGTAAAACCATATGCATTGATACGTTTGTATATACTTTAAAAAAATGTGTGTGAAGAAAAAAAAAATGTAAACAATATATATATATATATATATAGAAAAAGAAAAAAAAAAGAGAAAAAGAAATAAAAAGGGGACAAAAAGTCCCCAAAGTAGAGTTCAATAAAAATTAATGCATATGGAATGTGAATTAAAGAGAATGCATGAGTATATGAAAAAGTGGGAATCATGGGTAGCTAGGTACTATATTAGAATTTTATAGGTTGTTGTATGTGTTTAGTGAGAGCTTAGGCTAATCAAAGATACAAATTTCAAGCTCACTTGACCATATGCATCCCACCTTGACCCTAGCCCCATTACAACCTATGAATAAGTCCTCATGATGAATATATGCATGCATTGAATAATTGTTGATTGTTAGATGAAAAACAAATCATGGAAAGCATGATTAGAGGATAATTGAGTGAATCAACCCTATACACTTGAGTGATTAGAGCAGATACACTTCCGGTGAGGGTTCGATGCTCAATTCCTTGTTTCCGGCTTTCATGAGCTTTCTTCTTGCAAGTCTATTTGAACCTCATTTTGATATTTGAATTGGTAGAGTTTCTGAGTCATCATATGACCTTTGCCCTACTTGTTCATATATATTCTTGGAGATTTATTTACTTTTGACCAAGTAGATAGAGTCATTTTGCATTTAGTTGCATGCATGTAGATAGGAGCATATAGTTTATTTGCATTGAATAAATGTTCATACCCTTTTCTTGTCCTTCTTTATTCTTAGCATGAGGACATGCTTAGTTTAAGTGAGGGGAGATTTGATAAACCCCAATTTTGTGGTTTATCTTGTGCTTATTTTGGGGGATTTTATCAACTTTTCTCACATTTATTCAATGAATTAGCATGGTTTTGCAATTCTCCCTTGATTTGTGCTTAAATGTGAAAACATGCTTTTTAGGCCCTAAAATTGATGATTTTAATTCACTTTAATTCCATTCAAAGCCTTGATATGTTTTTGAGTGATTTCATGTTCATAAGGCAAGTATTGGATGGAAGAAGTGAGGAGAAAAGCATGCAAGTGGGAGAACTCATGAAGAAATGAACGAACCGTAAAGCTGTCAAGCCTGACCTCTTCACACTCAAATGACCATAACATGAGCTACAAAGGTCCAAATGAGGCGGTTCCAGTTGCGTTGGAAAGCTAACATCCGGGGCTTCGAAATGATATTAAATTCGCCATATAATACTTTGCGCTCAGGGGCGCGCATGCGCCATGTACGCGTGCGCGCCAATTCTACCCGTGGGTCCACTTTAGTGAAATCGCCCCCAGCGATTTCTAGCTCATTTTGGGCCCAATCCAACTTATTTCTGATGCTATTGAACCTAAGGATTGAAGGGGGAATGAACCAAGTAGTCATAGTTTAATTTTCATCATGTTTTAGGTTAGAATTCTAGAGAGAGAGGCTCTCTCCTCTCTCTAGATTTTAGGGTAGTTTTAGTTAATTCTTCTTGGATCCAAGTTTTAATTCTTCTTTTGATTTAGTTTCTCCTTTTAATTTCTTGTTGTTATATCTCTACTCTTCTAGTTTTACTTGTCATTTCCTTTATTTTTTTACTCTTATGTTGATGAAACCTTGTTGGATTTCCATTTTCTTTTAATGCAAATTAATGTTTGATGTTCTTTTTATTGATGAATTGAGTTGTTGATTTACTTTTCTTGCAATTAGTAGTTGGTAGATTTATCATTCTTGCACTTTTACCATGCTTTCCTTGTATGCCTTCCAAGTGTTTGATAAAATGCTTGGAAGAATGTTAGAGTATATTTTGAGCATTCTTGGCTTGGAAAGAGTAATTAGGTAATCTCGAGTCATGAAAACCCAACTTATGTTGGTGATCTAGAGTTGTTAGCTAATATTGTTTCCATTGACGCTAATCTTTTGCTAATTTAATTAGTAAGTTGATTAGGACTTTTGGATTGAGATTAGCTAGTCTTGTTAGACTTTCTCTCATGGAAGATAATACGATACCTTCTTCCAATGTTGGAGATGACGTAATGAGATAAATTCTTGTTATTATTGTGGTATGATTGATTAATCTTGTTTGACTTTCTCCCTATTTGTTAGAGTTGACTAAATAAGATGAATTAATCATTGCATGACTAGGATAAAAAGCCTATGATCTCAACCCTTGCCATGAATGTCTCTCTTTATTAATTGCTTTCTTTAATTGCTCTCTTTACTTTCCTTGTCATTTATTTTCTTGTCCTCTTATCAACCAAACCCCCCCTTACCCCTTCATAGCCAATAATTGAGCACTTCGTTGCAATTCCTTGTGAGACGACGCGGAGTCCAAATACTCCGGTTAATTTTCATTTGGGATTTGCACTTGTGACAACCCAAATTTTTGATGTGGGAATTTTTTGATGGTTTAGAGCTATGCTTACAACAAAGTAATTCTTTCTATAAGAAGAAAGTCTAAACCATCCGTAATTCGCTCATCAAAATGATGTTTTTAGGCCCTAAAATTGATGATTTTAATTCACTTTAATTCCATTCAATGCCTTGATATATTTTTGAGTGATTTCATGTTCATAAGACAAGTATTGGATGGAAGAAGTGAGGAGAAAATCATGCAAGTGGGAGAACTCTTCAAGAAATGAAGGAACTGTAAAGTTGTCAAGCCTGACCTGTTCGCACTCAAATGACCATAACTTGAGCTACAGAGGTTCAAATCAGGCGGTTCTAGTTGCGTTGGAAAGCTAACATCTGGGGCTTCGAAATGATATAAAATTCGTCATATATTACTTTGCGCTCAGGGGCGCGCACGCGCCATGTATGCGTGCGCGCCGATTCTGCCCGTGGGTCCACTTTAGTGAAATCGCCCCCAGCGATTTCTAGCTCATTTTGGGCCCAATCCAACTCATTTCTGATGCTATTAAACCTAAGGATTGAAGAGGGAATGAACCAAGTAATCATAGTTTAGTTTTTATCATGTTTTAAGTTAGAATTCTAGAGAGAGGCTCTCTCCTCTCTCTAGATTTTAGGGTGGTTTTAGTTAATTCTTCTTGGATCCGAAGTTTTAATTCTTGTTTTGATTTAGTTTCTCCTTTTAATTTCTTGTTGTTATATCTCTACTCTTCTAGTTTTACTTATCATTTCCTTTATTTTGTTACTTTTATGTTGATGAACCCTTGTTGGATTTCCATTTTCTTTTAATGCAAATTAATGTTTGATGTTCTTTTTATTGATGAATTGAGTTGTTGATTTACTTTTCTTGCAATTAGTAGTTGGTAGATTTATCATTCTTGCACTTTTACCATGCTTTCCTTGTATGCCTTCCAAGTGTTTGATAAAATACTTGGAAGAATATTAGAGTAGATTTTGAGCATTTTTGGCTTGGAAAGAGTAATTAGGTAATCTCGAGTCATAAAAACCCAACTTATGTTGGTGATCTAGAGTTGTTAGCTAATATTGTTTCCATTGACGCTAATCTTTTGTTAATTTAATTAGTAAGTTGATTAGGACTTTTGGATTGAGATTAGCTAGTCTTATTAGACTTTCTCTCATGGAAGATAATATGATACCTTCTTCCAATGTTGGAGATGACGTAATGAGATAAATTCTTGTTATTATTGTGGTATGATTGATTAATCTTGTTTGACTTTCTCCCTATTTGTTGGAGTTGACTAAATAAGATGAATTAATCATTGCATGACTATGATAGAAAGCCTATATTCTCAATCCTTGCCATGAATGTCTCTCTTTATTAATTGCTTTCTTTAATTACTTGCTTGATTTACTTTCTTCATAGCCAATAATTGATCATTTCATTGCAATTCCTTGTGAGAGGACCCGGAGTCCAAATACTCCGGTTAATTTTCATTTGGGGTTTACACTTGTGACAACCCAAATTTTTGACGTGGGAATTGTTTGATGGTTTAGAGCTATACTTGCAACGAGAATTCTTTCTATAAGAAGAAAATCTAGACCATCGAGTAAAACTCATTATCAGGTGTGCGGCACAAGCGGCGCAGACGCGTGAGTCATGCGATCGCGTGATTAGCACGCTGTTGAAGTGACCCGAACGCGTGGGGGATGCGATCGCGTGGATGGCCGATATTGAAAAAATGACGCGAACGCGTGGGGTACTGAAAGAACTGAAGATTGATGGTTTAGAAGTTATAGTAAACTCTCGTTGCAAGTATAGATACTAAACCAAGCAATCAACCTTTCTTACAAATGTTTTGGGTGTCACAAGTAACAAACCCCTTTAAAAATTGTTAACCGAGTATTCAAACCTCGGGTCGTCTTCTCAAGGAACTGCAAGGAAGTATGTTCTTATTATTGGTTATGGAGGTTGTAAAATCGGGGATGAGAGTGAAGAGTAGATATGACAAATAATTAAATGGCAATTAAAATAAATAAATACTGTAAAGCAATCTTTTGGCAAGGTAAGAGAAATTGGAAGTCCAACTTAGTTATCTCTCTCAACAATAATGAAAGTTGAATCTAAATTCCACTTAGTTAACATTTACTAAAGTAAAGGAAAGTCAAGGGACTAATTAGTTGACCTTCGAATCCTATTTATTTCCTAAGAAAAAGTTGGGATTATTGAAGTTCAGTTCAATTAGCAAGATAACGATTATCTATTAAATTGAGTTTGATAACTGTTGAGTTACTGATTTCTTAACCAAGACCAAAAAGAGAAAAAGTAAATTGCTGGAATAGAATATCTTCAGATTGGAAACAATGGTAACACAAATTAAGGAGAAATCAATCAACAACTGAAATACCTCAAATAATCATTAATTCAAATTATAACATGGAAAGGGTTCATAAGTCAAGTTGGCAACATTTATAGGTACGAATAAAAGCATTAAAGTAAATATTAAACCTGGATCGAGAGTCCCTCTTACAAACTAAGAGAAGTCCTAAATCCTAAATCCTAATCCAAGAGGGAGAGGAGAGAACCTCTCTCAAACTAAATCCAAATCAAGAAAAGTGAAAATTGGCGAGCTCTCCCTGAATGGATGCATTCCCCCACTTCATAACCTCTGGTCTTTGCCTTCTGGACTTGGATTTGGGCCAAAAAGGGCTTCAGAATTCGCTATGTGCGTTTTCTGCAATTTCTGGTGCGTGGCCTCTGTCACGCGTCCGCGTGGGTCTCGCAGTCACGTCATTCGGAGCATTTCCTTGCCACGCGGTCGCGTCAGTCATGCGACCGCGTCATGTGCGTTCTGCTTAAGGCGCGCGGTCGCGTCAGTCATGCGGCCGTGTCGCTGCTGATTCGCGCTTGGCACGCGATCGCTTCGTCTATGTGATCGCGTAGATGCCAGTTTCTTCACAAGCTCCGTTTTGTGCTTTCCTTCCATTTTTGTATGTTTCCTTTTCCATCCTTTAAGTCATTCTGCCTTAGAAAATCTAAAACTACTCAACACACTAATCACGGTATCGAATGGAAATAAAGGTAATTAAAATAATTAATATTAAAGCTTAGGAAACATGTTTTTCACATACATCACATAATAAGGAAGGGAAAGTAAAACCATGTAATTAATATGAATAAGTGGGTGAAGGATTGAATAAATCACTCAAACTAAGCAAAAAATAACTCATGAAATATGGGTTTATCAACCTCTCCACACTTAAACAATAGCATGTCCTCATGCTAAATCCAAGGTAAAGAATAAGGTAAGGTTAAAGTGGTGGAATGTTTTGCAATGCAACCTATTCTAAATGCATCTACCTAATTGAGTCATACAATTCCAATTTATCCACTCATATATAAAGCTTACATGTAGTCAAATTAATTCACATTCTCAAGGAGTCATATATATATATATAGCTATCCCTTAAATAGTAAAGCATCTTAGCAAATGAGATAGGAAATAAAAAAATATTGTACAAACTTGCAAAACAATTAGTAAATTAAGCACAGATATATGTTGATGAGTTATTGAACCCTCACTGGATTTTGTGTTTACCCTCTAGTCACTCAGTGTTTATTGGGTTTATTCACTCTACTTTTCTTTTTATTCTTACTTTCTATAACTTTGTTCTTCATCTAACCAATCAACAATTATAGAGTACAGTCATACCAAAAGTCATGAGGTCTTTAATTAAGGTTGTAATGGGGCCAAGGTAAAGGTAAGGATATATGTATAAGGCTAAGTGAGCTAATAAGTGAATCCTTAATTAGACTAAGATCTCACCTAACATACATATTTAGTAGAATAAGCTTCTTTACCAATTCTCCCATATTATCCCACTTGTTGTCACATGCTCATGTTTCAATTTTTGTTTTTATCCCATGTGCATTGCTTTTATTTTGCATTTGGGAATCTTTTGTATTCCCTTTTATTAAATGCTGAAAAATAACTTTTTTTTAATGCACATGGTAATTGATCACTTTGATTTCTCATGAGCATGCTTCCCAAAATTTCTGAATTATTTTATTTCTTTCAACTTTTCTACCTTTTGTTTCTATCATCCATGTTCCCAATAGGTTTCCCACATTTTAATCTATTCATAATTTTCTATCTTAAGGTAACCAAGGATTCAACTTGGGATTTTATTTTGTTTTTCTGCTTAAGGCTAGTAGTGTGGCTAAAATAGAATAAAGGGAATTTTAAAGGCTCAAGGGGGCTAACAAGGGTGATGTGAAAGGTAGGTTATTTTGGGGTAAGTGAGCTAAAATCAAATGATGGCCTTAATCATTCTTTTGGTATGTATCTATATTCTATAATTGGACATATAGATTAAAGCAAAGTAAAGAACATCAGAATTAAAAGAAATGAAACACACAGAAATAAAATTATGGTTTGAATGCAACCATATAATTAAGCTCAATACTCACAGGCTGTGTGTTCTCTAACTCAAGCATCATATATCCTTCATATATGTTATGCAGGTTTAGTTAAAAATTTCCATTATTCTCATAAAAAAATTATTTAGGGTAGCCTTTAAAGTTTTAATGTTCCTCCTTGATGAAATGTTGTCAGCTTAACTATATGATGTAATGCTATATATACAAGGTTTATGGATTTAAATATGTTATGTTCAATTTCCTAGCCTACTTCCTTTTTATATTTTTCAATTTAACTATGCTATCTTATGCTAAAAAGGGTAAACTATACTAATTAATCCACTAATAAGTCAGAATTGCAAACTAAACTAAATAACTAAAAATATGAACTAAAAATGCAAAATGCAGAAATAGAGTAAAAATACATAAAAGCAGCAATGTATAAATACTCAGAAAAAAAAAAGAAAAATACAGAAAAATATCCAAAATAAAAGAAAAAGAGATGTAGTGGTTCACCAAAATAAAACGCCAGACATGGCGACCTCCCCACACTTAAAATGAAGCATCGTCCCTGATGCTCAGTCAAGCCGGGTGTGAAGGGTTGTCATCAGTGGTAGGGATGGTAGCTGGAGGCTCTGTGGTGGTGGTGGGCTGAGGGTCTGGCTGCTGTAGAGGCGGTGCTGACTGGATCGGGATCTCCGGATCTGCAGCCTCTATCTGATGCATAACCTCCTGATGTGGGGCAGCCTGCTCTGTGGTTGCCTACTGATGGGTCTCCTCCTGGAAGTGAGTCTCCTCCTCGTGCTCATCCTCCTCCTCCTCTGATGGCTCTGATGGTGTGTCGGGCTCAGAGGGGATGTCACCAGTCTGTTGGATCATCAGCTTCAGATGCGAATAGCATTGCTAGCTGCGACGCTCCAATCTCTCATACCGGCGCCGGTTACGATGCTCCATCTGATCAAGCTGTTGGAATAGGCGGTGCACGAGGTGGTATACGGGCTCAAGGCAGGTGGAGGTGCAGTGGTGGCAGCAGGGGCAGCAGGGGCAGCTGTGGATGAAGAGGGTCCAGCAGACGGTGGGGCTGTCTCATCAGTAGCAGTGAAGGGTGGTGGTCTGTAGCCCAAAGCTAGGAAGTTCCTGCTGTGAGGAATGATCTTCCTGCAGTCCACCGCTGGTGGTCTCTCATCGGCATCCTCCCATGGCACGTCAGCTCGACGGCCTAGCTGTGTAACCAGGTACGGAAAAGGGAGGGTGCCTCGGACATGGACCCTGGCCATAAAATGCCGGATAAAGCGTGGTAGATAAAGGTCCTTACCCTCCAGCACACACCATAGGAGGGTGATCATAGCAGCTGGGATCTCCGTCTCGTGAGTACTCGGCATCACATAATTACTCAAGATCTGGTGCCATAACCGAGCCTCATCTTTTAAGTACGCCCTCTTGATCCCTCTAGGCATGGTGGTGTCTTGACCCATCTCCCAAGGAACAGTCGGGTCGAGAGCTATCCGTACCTTTACAGCATCCCAATCAAACTGCATCTGGCGCATGTCCTCCTCAGCCTTTGAATAAGCATCAGGCTGATCGGACTTGGCTGGGAGCTGAAGAATGTCCTCTAAGGCCTCCTCAGTGACTAGAATTTTTTTTCCTCTCAGGTTCACTGCATCTAGGGTGGTAATGTAGTAGTTGCAATAGAATTCCCAGACCCAAGATGCATTGACCTCTGTCAGTGTTCTCTCCAGAATGAACCAGCCTCTCTGCTTGATTTGCTCAGTGGTGTACTGCTGGAGTGCTTCTGGAATCTTCAGAGTTCTCTCCAGGTATAGATTCCTGGAGTTTGCAAAAGCCGGGTACTTCAGCTCACAGTACCGGTTTGCAAATTTTGTTGGATCATTTGCAGGGAGCAGCTGGTCAGCTTTTTCCTGCTGTGTAAAGTTCTTCTCCCGCCATGAAGAATCATGCATGAGGGCAATGATGGACTGGGAGGAATCTCCTCTCTTGCGCTTGCCAGTAGCCTTGCCTTTACCTTTCCTCTGTGAGGCAGACATCCTGAAGAATGGAAAACCAGGATATGGATAAAAATAGGGAAGCAAATAGGCAAATAAACAAAGAAAAATCGAAGCGGCAAAAGAGAATTAGAAATAGGTAAATGAGTTAAGTAATGGTGTATTAAGGATTGTATAGTAGTTTAAAAGTTTGAAAGGAAGAATTTACAAACCAAAATTTATCAGAATCCAAGGTAAATAGGAAAATAAGTCATTATGCCATGGTTAGAAAGTTAGAGGAAAGTGAAAAATCAGAAAAGAGACTTTGAAAGGTTAGTATGGTTAGAATTTGAAAAAGAAGTTAGTAAATTAAAATTAGTGAGTCAATAAAATGTGGTTTTAAGGTAAGTGGCATAAAGAAAATATTCCATATAACAAGGATTCACAATTATGGCTAGAATTAACTAACAACCGAACAAGGAAAACAGGGTGATGTTGATTCTAATAGATATAAAGAAAGCAAGAACCGGAATCAGAATATCACAGATGCAGTTTATAAACCAGGAAATCAAAGAGGATAAGAAAGTCTACCATAGCATTCATGAAATGGTTTGGGTAAGACAGAGGACAACAGAGTTTAGATTGCCAAACCAAAACATGAATGAAAACAATTCACAAAAAATTTGGGCAGCATTCTGGCTAAAATTGGATTGTCCCGGAAAATAAACAGCAAACAAGGCAGTTCATATGAATTAAAAACTTGCTGCAGTTATCTATAATTAATAGAAACATGAAAATTCAGAGTAACAAGCAGCAAATGCAGGAAACCACAGCATATGAACAAGGTCACAGGAACAGCAGAATTGCAGTTATGATAAAATAGAAGCATGAACAGTGCAAGTAAACAGACCTAAATCCACTAACCACAGCCTAAGCTACCTAACAACCTAAAAATCCACTACAGCATGCAAATCTATCTATCCTAATTATAAACAGAAACAGAAAAAATGGAAAATAACTGCGAAGGACAGGAAGGCAGCGTTCATCGGAACCTGGTAGGCGTGAGGAGTAGAACGGGGTAAGAAAGCGGCTGGGTGCTGGCTGCGGCGGTGTTTGGCACGGTGGCGGCTGAGAGGGGGGCAGTGGCGGTGGGAAGAGAGGAAGAAAGAGGAAGAAGGAGAAAGAAAGAAGGGGAGGGAGGAAGGGGGTCGGTGCCGATGGCGTCTAGGCGGCGGCGGCGACTAGGTGGTGGTCGGGGCGGCGGCAATGGTGGCTGGGTGGTGGTTGAGAGAAGAGGGGCAGAGAGGGAGAAGAGGGTTAGGAGGGAGGGGCTGCACGACTGGTAAGGTTCGCGTGGCAGGGGGTTTATATTTTCGAATTCACGCGGCCGCGTGGGACACGCGATCGTGTGGTTGGGGTGAAAATGGGAGTGACGCAACCGCGTAGGTCGCGCAATCGTGTGAGAGGGGTAGGAGAGGGGGTGACGCGATCGCGTGGGTCGCGCGATCGCATGAAAGGGATGGAAGAGGGGATGACGCGATCGCGTGGGTCACGCGATCGCGTCCCTGGACATTGTGCTAAACGCACGACTCCAGCACCATTTCAGCGCAACTCTCTGTCTCGTCCTAGGGTGTTGTGCAATCCATGCGACGCGATCGCGTCACTCACGCAGTCGCGTGGGATTGGTTTTGTGCAAGTGACGCGATCGCATGGGGCATGCGATCGCGTGGGCCAATTTGTGCAAAACGCACAAGGGCCGCACGATTCCAGCCTAACTCTCTGGACGTTGGATTTTTGACGCCGATCTCCAAGGCACGCGGCCGCGTGGATGACGCGGTCGCGTCGGTAGTGTATTCGCAGTATGACGCGATCGCATGGGGCATGCGGTCGCATCTTGCATCCCCCTTTTTTTTTTTAAACGAATGCAGGATGCAATGCTTAATGTGAATGCTATGCATGATTCCAGGTTTAATAAAATAAAAATAAAATTCAAAAACAAACAAAATGAAATAAAATTAAAATTGCAAAAGGAACGACCATACCATGGTGGGTTGTCTCCCACCTAGCACTTTTGGTTAAAGTCCTTAAGTTGGACATTGGAAGGGCTTCCTGTTATGGTGGCTTGTGTTTAAATTCATCCAGAAATCTCCACCAGTGCTTGGAATGCCAATAGCCTCCGGTGTCCCATACTAGGCATGTAAAGCTTCTGAGCAGCTTCAGACAAATTTTCAGGCTCCCAGTGTGACGAATGTCAGAATAGATCCCAGGATCCCAAGCTTTGCTATTAAATCCGCCTCCGTCTTGATCTACATGTTTCCATCCGGGCGGTTTAAAGAGTAGAATCTCACCATGGTGACCAAACGTTCTCCGTGATCCATGCAATTGAGCATGATACCAATTCGTGTACTTCGAGGTGAAGCGTGGAACCTTATTGAACCTTGTGCACCAGCTCTGGGTACGAGCCATTTCCCTCTTACTCTTAAAGCCGCAAAGAGCTCTAAGCTGGCCATCTGTTTCAAGCAAACCATATTCAAGTGAATAAGCAAAGTTAAAGGTTAAGGATTGTACCCACTTGAAGCTTGTATTAGGTGGTAATAGCCTTGGGATAGGTGTTTCTGGTGGTTCTGTAAGTTCTACTCCCTTAGGTTCTTCTGTGAATTTCTCCACTTCCTTGTAAGAGTCTTCAAATGTAGTATCACCCTGGTCAAAGTCTTCTATGTCTTCCTCATCACTCGAGTCATAGATTGGAGGTTGAGAGAAATCTACCTCCGCATCATCTTCATATTCACTTAGGGAAGATTCTTTGATCTCAGAGAATTCACTTGCGAATGCAAGTTCATTACTAAGAGATTTTGACTTGTGACTATCATCATCAAGGGAATTTGTGTCCTGGGTTATTCCGTCTGATTCCTCATAAACAACTTGCCTTGGAGGTTGTACAATATCCTCCTTAGCCTCAATTGTAGCGTCCTTGACGGGGTTCTTCTCAGTTCTGGATTCCCATGGAGGTTCAGCATCTCCTAGATCTTCAACCAACTCTTCTTCTTGAACAATGACAGCTTCTTCTTCTTGTTCTAGTACGAATTCATTCTCTGTCTTGTCCACTGGAGTTTCTGTTATTTCCTTCATGCTACACTCTTCGTTAGACTGTTCACATGGGGTTGTGGCTGATCCTTGTGTATTTGAGCGCCTAGATACCCATTGAATTACTACTTGCTCCAGTTGTCGAATGGTTGTTTGAAATTTATTTACTGTTTCTGTTAGGCGAACCTCTGCTTCTCGGGTTGCCGGACTTGGGCATGATACATAGAGAAGTGGTGGTGGTTGGGAGTGATTGGATTGGTACTGGGGTAAGGAAGGATCATATGGTGGTGAATGGTGAAGAGAAGCTTGTGAGTGTGGTGGTTCGAGGTTATGTTGAAAGGATGGTTTATATACACGGGGTGGGGCTTGTTGGTAGTTACAAGGTTGTCCACCAAATCTTTAAGCTGACAATGCACGGTAGAATGGTCTTTGTCCAGGATATCTCGGAGGGTGTTGCTGCCTAAAGGGTTGATTAGATCCTCTTGGCTCCATCCATCCTTGATTGGTCTGACCTTGATGCATATTCCTGCTGTAACTTCAATTTCCTTTAACAAAGTTAGAACCAAACTCAAAGCGAGAGGGGTGAGAGTTCATGGTAGCAAATAAAGATAAAAAGGGAAAACAAAAATAAAGAAACAAGCAAAAGAAAATATTTACAATAACCAATAATAAGGCACACGTTAGCAGTTCCCCGGCAACGACGCCATTTTGAAAGAATTGAAGATTGATAGTTTAGAAGTTATAGTAAACTCTCGTTGCAAGTATAGTTACTAAACCAAGCAATCAACCTTTCTTACAAACGTTTTGGGTGTCACAAGTAACAAACCCCTTTAAAAATTGTTAACCGAGTATTCAAACCTCGGGTCGTCTTCTCAAGGAACTGCAAGGAAGTATGTTCTTATTATTGGTTATAGAGGTTGTAAAATCGGGGTTGAGAGTGAAGAGTAGATATGACAAATAATTTAAATGGCAATTAAAATAAATAAATACTGTAAAGCAATCTTTTGGCAAGGTAAGAGAAATTGGAAGTCCAACTTAGTTATCTCTCTCAACAATAATGAAAGTTGAATCTAAATTCCACTTAGTTAACCTTTACTAAAGTATAGGAAAGTCAAGTGACTAATTAGTTGACCTTCGAATCCTATTTATTTCCTAAGAAAAAGTTGGGATTATTGAAGTTCAGTTCAATTAGCAAGATAACAATTATCAATTATGTTGAGTTTGATAACTGTTGAGTTACAGATTTCTTAACCAAGACTAAAAAGAGAAAAAGTAAATTGCTGGAATAGAATATCTTCATATTGGAAACAATGGTAACACAAATTAAGGAGAAATCAATCAATAACTGAAATACCTCAAATAATCATTAATTCAAATCATTACATGGAAAGGGTTCATAAGTCAAGTTGGCAACATTTATAGGTACCAATAAAAGCATTAAAGTAAATATTAAACCTGGATCGAGAGTCACTCTTACAAACTAAGAGAAGTCCTAAATCATAAATCCTAAATCCTAATCCTAAGAGGGAGAGGAGAGAACCTCTCTCAAACTAAATCTAAATCATGGAAAGTGAAAATTGGCGAGCTCTCCCTGAATGGATGCATTCCCCCACTTCATAACCTCTGGTCTATGCCTTCTGGACTTGGATTTGGGCCAAAAAGGGCTTCAGAATTTGCTATGAGCATTTTCTACAATTTCTTGTGTGTGGCCTCTGTCACGCGTCCGCATGGGTCACGCGGTCGCGTCATTCGGAGCATTTCCTTGCCACGCGGTCGTGTCAGTCATGCGACCGCGTCATGTGCGTTCTGCTTAAGGCGCGCGGTCGCGTCAGTCATGCAGCCGTGTCGCTGCTGATTCGCGCTTGGCACGCGATCGCTTCGTCCATGCGATCGCGTAGATGCCAGTTTCTTCAGAAGCTCCGTTTTGTGCTTTCCTTCCATTTTTGTATGTTTCCTTTTCCATCCTTTAAGTCATTCTGCCTTAGAAAATCTGAAACTACTCAACACACTAATCACGGCATTGAATGGAAATAAAGGTAATTAAAATAATTAATATTAAAGCTTAGGAAAACATGTTTTTCACATACATCACATAATAAGGAAGGGAAAGTAAAACCATGCAATTAATATGAATAAGTGGGTGAAGGATTGAATAAATCACTCAAACTAAGCACAAAATAACTAATGAAATATGGGTTTATCAGGTACGTGTTCGCGTGACCAAATTTGTGCTTTTAGCACACTTCTTTCCCCAAGCCAGCACAACTCTCTGCCCAAACACTCTTTTACGTCGATTCTGCAGTTCACGCGTTCGTGTGAGTGACGCGGACGCGTGGATGGCGAAAATCACAAACGACGCGAACGCGTGGGCCATGCGTCCACGTGGGCTTGTTTGTGCGAAAGACTTTATTCTGGCGCAACTCCCGCGCAAATCTCTGTAACTTTTTATTTTTCTTGCACCCCTAGATGACGCGTACGCGTCGGGTGCTCTTTTTTTTTTTTAGCAATAGGTGTTCGGTTCCTGTGATAAAATAGCTGCATGATCAGAAAATTGGTAAGAACTTAATAAAAATCAACTAAGTAAGAAAACTACTATTACGAAAAACAACTAAGAATGAAAAAGAACGATCATACCACGGTGGGTTGTCTCCCACCAAGCACTTTTAGTTAAAGTCCTTAAGTTGGACATCTTGTGAGCTTCTTGTCATGGTGGCTTGTGCTTGTACTGATCCAGGAATCTCCACCAATGTTTGTAATTCCAATGGCTACCGGGATCCCAAACTAGGCGCACAACGCCTTTGAGCAAGTTGAAGCAAGTGACAAAGCCCCAAGAGTGTTGGTTGTGGGAATGAATTCCAGGGTCCCAAACTTTGCTTTTACACCCGTCTTCTTGTGTATCACCATTGTTCCCAACCGGTGGCAAGCAATCTGAATTCTCACAGAGACATCCAAACAACCTTCTAGACCCATTCAAATTAGCTCTACACCAATTCTTGCACTTCAATTCGGAGCATGCAACCATATTGAGCCTTCCTTGACAACTCTTATCACTAACCATCTTCCTCTTACTCTTAATGCTACAAAGAGCTCTAAGTTGACCATCCGTCTCCAGTAGCCCATATTCAAGTGGGAAAGTAAGGATTAAGGATAGGAATTTTACCCATTTGAATGTTGTATTGGATGGTGATGGCCTTGGAAGAGGTCTTGCAAGCTCTACTCCCTTGTGTTCTACTTTAAATTCTACCACCTCCTTGCAAGCTTCCTCAATTTCAACCTCTTCTTCTTGGTAGCTTTCTTTTAATTCAATATCTTCTTCATTGCTTACCAAGGGCATGGGAGGTTGTGTTTCTTCCTCCTTTGTGGGTGCATCTTTCTCCTTTGTTTTTGCATCTTCCTCTTCTTCCATGTGTGAGAATGGAAAGTTCTCTAAAGCACTGGAGTATAAAATCCTTTGATTGATTTCCACACTTTCTTCCATAGGATCTTGCATTGTATCTTTTGGGAAGGAATTTGCTTGTTCCTCTTCCTGGTACTTGATAATCGACTGCATATGCTTCTCTATATTTTTGACACTTGTCTTTATATCATGTAAGCATTCTTTCATGAGAAGCTCAAGAACTGATGGTATTTGAGATGAATAAGAAGGAGGTAATGGTTCTTGATAAGTGTAAAAAGAGGATAGTTCTTGGTATGAATAGGGAGATAGTGGCTCTTGATATGGGTAGAAAGATGATGGTTCATGATACGGATAGAGAGGTGGTGGTTCTTGATATGAATACGAAGCACTGAGGTTTCTTTGGTTTTGACCTTGCCAACTAAAATTTGGGTGATTCCCCCATTCATAATGATATGAATCACTACTCGGGTGTGAGTAGTAACCCATATAATCTCTCTCCATTATTTTTTCTTAGCACAAAACACCAAAAAGGATTAAACGCACCATGTGGTAAACAGAAAAGTAAAGAAGAAAGAACAAAATTCTAAAAATTAAAATAATAAGAATTAAAATAAAACTAACTAGGAAACTCCAAGCCTAATTTCAGAAATTAAGAAAAAAATTTTTTTTTTTGAAATAAATAAAAGAAAACAGAAACAAAATTAAAGTTAATAAAATATAAAAAAATTTACAATAATGAAAAGAAATCGAATGAAAATAAAAGAAATAAAAAAAATAAAAATAAAAAAGAAAAGTATATAAAAAAATAGACGAAGGCTTTTTTTTTTAATTTTCAAAAGTTAAATAAAGTAAAAAAAAAATTTAAACGGGTATAGGGGTGGGAAACGAATTTTTTTTTGAAAAATAATAAAACAATATTTAAATAAAATTAAAATTAAAATGTCTAATCTCAACAATCAAACAACTAATAGTTGTTAATCACAGTCAATCCCCGGCAACGGCGACAAAAACTTGGTGCGGTATTTTACAACCACACTTACTAACCGACAAGTGCACCGGGTCGTACCAAGTAATACCTTACGTGAGTAAGGATCAATCCCACGAGGATTGATGGATTAAGCAACAATAGTATTTGATAGGCTTAGTTAGACAAACAGAAAATAATGTTTGGGAGTTCAAAAGACATTAAACAATATTAAAAATATTAAAGACAGACAGATAAATAAATTAGGAATAAAATATGGAGAAAACAGTTAAGGCTTCAGAGTTATCTATTTTTCCGGATTAACTTTTTTAACTAACTATTTTAATTATGTAGGATTTAATTTATGGCAAACTATATGTGACTAGACCCTAATTCCTTAGACCTTCCTAGTCTCCTCTAAAATTCAACAACAGCCAATTCCTTGGTCAATTAATTCCAATTAGAGGGTGATAATCAAATTCCAGTTTATATGCCACAAATACTCTAATTACCCAAAAATAAAAGGATTATATGTCACGTATCCCGTTAAGTCCAAATAATTAAAATTTAGGAGAATATGTTTTCAAGCTGTTGTTCAAGTAAAGAGCTTTTCCAAGTTTTACAAGAACTCAAATAGAAAGAGGGTCATACTTCCGTTCCACCCAAATTCATAAAATAAAGAGCGAAAACAATTCTTAAATTATAAATCCATACGTAAATTAAAATAGAAAAAGCAATAAAATTAATCCATAGAAATAGACAGAGCTCCTAACCTTAACAGTGGAGGTTTAGTTGCTCATATTTAAGAGAGAAAATTAGGATTGTCAATTATGTTCCCCTGATGGGATGAGGTGGAATCACCCTAGGACCTCTCCAAAGGAAGGAAAGCTTCCTTCTTTTATAACTAATCCTAATAAATTTAAAATCTAATATCTAAAACTAAAAATTAAAATAATATCTTTTCCTAATTTAAGATTTGAATTTAAATTTGAATTAATTAACAGATCTTCAGTTGATGGGTGGGGACCACTTGTTCTGTCCATTCTGCAGCTTCTAATCTGTGTTTTCTGAGCTGAAAATTGAGTTAAAACAGCCCAGAAATCGCCCCCAGCGTTTTTATGCGTTTTCTGCATGTGGCGCATGTGACGCGTCTGCGTCATCCACGCGTTCGCGTCATTTGTGCAGATTCCAGTCCACGCGTTCGCATCAGGCACGCGATCGCGTCATTGTGATTTCCTCCATTTCGCGCGGTCGCGTGAGCCAGGCGTCCGCGTCGGTATTCGCTGGTCATCTCCTTGGTTTCTTCTCTTTCTCTGCAGAAACTTCATCGAATCCATCCGAATGCTACCTAAAATAAATAAAATTGCACAAAACTCAAAATAGCATCCATAGTGGCTATAATATAATTAATTCTTAATTAAACTCAACAAATTAGATGCAAATTCACTAGAAAAAGATAGGAAAGATGCTCACGCATCAATACACGTGGGAAATGTTGGATGAGGCTGAGCGTGCTTTTGTGACTGTCTTGGAAGAACACTGGGGTCAACCTCCCTATCTTGATACAAAGAAATTTTTAACTAATCCCTCTCTTCTTCAAACTGAGCTAGGTATTTTGCGTTCCCTTTATTATCTGTTTATATTGCTTGTAAGTGCCTTTCCGACTTGCAGCTTAATTTCTTACTGTTGTGTTTTATTTGCAGAGGCAACGAAGAATAATGAGTCTATGAAGGCTTTTAAAAGAGCACAGAGGGCGACTGCTGCCAAAAACATCTTGGCCAAAGCGGCTGGGGAGGGGTCTTCCCAAGTACGTGTGAGGCCGTCCATGCCGAGTTCTCCTGGGGCGAGGAAGGTGATCCCCACTCCCCGAGTTCATCTGGCTGATCCTCCCCAGACCTCTGTCGCTCCTTCTGGCGTTCCTCCCAATAAGAAATAGAAAATAGCCGAGCCTTTTAACCTTGATGCTCCCAACTTTAATGCAGTTGAATTCGTGGATCAGCAAATTGGCCCCTATGGTGCCCTTCCCATGGATGATGTGTCCATCCTTCGCCATCTGGAATTTATAACCCAAAACAGCATTAAGATGGCGTATATTGGAGCTGCTCTGTACTGAACTGCCCAGAATCTTCCTCTCCATGCCACCAAAGAATTTATCGAGGAGGCAAAACAAGAGTTCGATCGGATGAAGGGCCTTAAGGAGGAGCTTGAGGTAAAGGTTGCCAAGTTGGAGAAGGATTTGGAGACTGAGAAGGCGAGTTCCCTTTCCCTGGCGGCTTCTGTGAGGCTGGCCGAGGATACGGCTATGATGCATAAGGATAGTTACGTTACGTCTTATCGGGAGGTGATGCACCTGAGGGGGGAGCTGGAGAGTACCCGGGAAGATTATTCTGAGCTTCAAGGTCATCTCGTTGGCAGCGTGACTGCTGCTTATGAGAACCTGAAGGAGCAAGTTCGGGTCATTGCTCCCGAGGCCGACCTTGCTCTCTTCAGCCTGGATAATGTTGTCAGGGATGGCAAGATTGTCCCTGATGACGAGGGTGATGATGATGTTGATCCTCCCCCTGTGTCCTCTGCCAAGGTGTCGACCTCCTCTGTTCCTCCGGTTGTGTTTGATTTGGATTGCCAGATTCTGAACCGGGAGGATGAGACTGTAGATGCTGTGCCTATTCAAACTTGCCCTCCTTTTCTTTGTCCTGATGCTACCAAGAAGGCTTCTGATGTTTGCTGATCTCTTTCTGGATATTTATGCAGTTGGCCCGGCTTGTGGGCTTTTAAACTTTGTTTTGTTAATTGCTGACGTTTTCTAGTTGCTTGCATAGCAACTTTTACTTTGAAAAACAAAAGTAGCTTGCTAGCATTTTTAGGTAAATTTTGGTGGCCTTGGAAGCTTTATAACTTTGTAGATTTATCATGCTTTTTTGCAATTGACTTGGTATCTCTTCTGTTTTCTGAGAGTGTTGCAATCTTGCGGCTTGACCTCTTTAGATTGCTTGGTACTTTGTAGTTTGGATCCTTTGAGGTTGTGGGTCCAACTTGCTTTTTCGGTTTTCTCGCTCTTGCTTGTATTTTTAGTACTTCATAACCGATTTCTTTGCGTTGGTCCTCTTTCCAGTTATTTCTGTAATCCTCTCTTTTGGACCTTTGTCTGGTCTCTTTCAGGGATTACTTTTATAACTTGGTTTTTGTAGGAGGCCGACTTCGTTAGGTCGATCTTTTTTAAGTTATTTTTTGTAATCCTCTTTCTTGGACCTTTGTCAGGTCTCTTTCAGGGATTACTACTATAACTTTTTTTGTAGGAGACCGACTTCGTTAGGTCGATCTCTTCTAAGTTATTTTTGTAATCCTCTTTCTTGGACCTTTGTCAGGTCTCTTTAAGGGATTACTTCTATAACTTGTTTGTAGGAGGTCGACTTCTTTGCGTCGTCCTCTTTCTAAGTTATTTTTGTAGTCCTCTTTTTTGGACCTTTGTCAGGTCTCTTTAAGGAACTACTTTTATAACTTTTCATTTTGGGCTGACTTTGTCATGTCGGGCCCTTCTAAGTTAAAGTAATCCTCTTTAATAGGGTTGGCCAGACCTCTTTCCAGGGTTTACTTATAACTCGGGTTGACTTGGTCCGACTTCTTAACATCGGCCAGTCTTTAAGTTATTATTTAGCAATCCATAAGACCTCGTCAGGTTTTTTTCGGGTCACTTTCGATAACTTCTTACATTATTCTGTGTTCATCTTTGCCGATTTGTAGAAGGTGGTTGCTATCTTTAGATCGTCTTTTGGGTGAATCGCGTTTTCACCTTTATCGGATGATTTTCTTTATCGTGATCGTGCAGTGAAATTGTTATTCACTTTCTGCCGATCTGTTGCTTTATAATCGGACGATGAATACTTCAGATTAATGTGTCTTGAAAACTTGTAGAATATCTAAAATATATATTTTATTCAAAGGAAAGTGCAAATATATACATGTGGAAATTTTTCATCCCTTTATGTTGAATAGTGTTTGAGTCTCAATTTGGTGCCTCATTAAAAAACCTTTTCAGGAAAAACAGTGCATCCAATAGTGAAATCTTTTACTTTTTCTAGCTGTAGTACCTTCTTAGGTTGCAGGCGTGCCATGATCTGGGAAGCTCTCGTCCATCGAGTTCGGACATTCTGTAGTAGCCCTTCCCAAGTACTTTTACAACTCGGTAGGGTCCTTTCCAGTTTGCTGCCAACTTTCCTTCTCCTGGTCGAGTTGTTCCAATATCATTACGGATTAAGATGAGATCGTTCTCCGCGAAACTTCTCGGCACTACCCTTTGATTATATCTGGAAGCCATTCGACGTTTTAGTGCTTCTTCCCTGATCAGAGCTCTTTCCTGGATTTCAGGTAGTAAGTCAAGTTCTTCCCTCTGAAGTTGAGAGTTGGGCTCTTTATTGTAGTGGACTACTCTGGATGAACCTTCCTCGATCTCTACTGGGATCATTGCCTCCACTCCATATGCTAGTCGAAAGGGTGATTCGTGGAGTGTGGCGTTGTTCGATATGCCCATAGGACTTATGGAAGTTCTTCGGCCCAAGCTCCCTTTGCATCTTGTAGTCTTCTTTTCAGTCCAGCCAATATGACTTTGTTGGCAGCTTCGGCCTGTCCATTGGCTTGAGGGTGTTCGACGGAGGTGAACTGGTGCTTTATATTTAAGTCGGCAACTAGTCTCCTGAAGCCTGCGTCTGTGAATTGAGTGCCATTGTCTGTGGTGATGGAGTATGGAACCCCGAACCTCGTGACAATATTCCTGTATAGGAATTTCCGGCTTCTTTGAGCGGTGGCGTTGGCTAGGGGCTCTGCCTCAATCCATTTTGTAAAATAGTCTACTCCGACTAGGGGTGTGCAAAAAAACTGGTTTCACTGAACTGAATTGAAACTGTTTTAAATAAACCAGTTTTTTTAAATAAAAAACTGAACTGAAACCATAGTTTTTATGAAAACCAGTTTTTATGGTTCAGTTTAGTTTTAAACCAAATTAAAACTGGTTTTATTTAAACTCTAAAATTAGTTTTTATCTTCCTCTCTCTCTCCCTCCTTTTCCTCGCTCTCCCATTTTCTTTCTCTCTCTCCCCCTCTTTCTTCCTCTCTCTCTCCTTCTTCTCTTTCTTCACCTCTTCTCTCTCTCCCTTTTTCCTCTCACTCTCTCTCCCTCTCTTTCCTTTTTCTCCCCTCTCCCTCGCTCCCCTTCCCTTCCTCTCTCTCTCTCTCTCCCCCTTCCCCCTTCTCTCTCTCTCTTTCTCTCTTTCTTTTCTCTCTCTCCCCTTTTATTTCTCTCTTTCCTCTCCCTCCTCTCTCTCTCTCCCTTCTCTCTCTCTTACCTTTTTTCCTTTTCTCTCTTTCTCTCTCCTATTTCTCTCTCCCCCTTTCTTTCTTTCTCTCTCCTCTTCTCTCTCTTTCTTCGCCCTCCTCTCTCTCTTTCTCCTCTTTCTTCCCTTCTTTTCTCTCTTTTCTCTTTCTCTCTCAACCTTCTCTCACTCTATATCTCTCTTCTCTCTTTTCTCTTCTCTCCCTCCCCCTCTTTTCTCCATAATAAGAGAGAGAATAAGGGAGAAAGAAAAGAGGAAAAATAGGAGAGAAGGAGAGATAGGAAAAAGATAGAGAGGAGGAGGAGGAGAGAGAGAAAGAGAAAGAAGGGAGGGGGAGAAAGAGCGCAAGAGAGAGAGGAAGAGAGAGAGAGAGAGAGTGAGACAGACAGAGAGAAAGAGAGAGGGAGAGAGAGAGGGGAGGGAAAGAGGGAAGGAGAGAAAGTGAGAGAGAAATAGAGGGAGAGAGAGAGAGAGAGGAGGGAAAAAGGGAAGGAGAGAGAGAGAGAAAGATAGGAGGGGAAGAGAGAGGAAGATAAGAAGAGAGAGGGGGAGAGAAAGAAAAGGAAACAGGGGAAGAGAGAGGAAGACAAAGAGAGGGGAAGGGGAGAAAGAGGGGGAGAGAGAGAAGAGGAAGAGTGAGAGGGGAAGGAGAGAGAGAAAGGGAGAGAAAGAGAAAGAGAAAGGAGGGAGATAGAGGGAGAGAAGAGGAGAAAGAGAGGAAGAGGGAGAGAGAGAGAGAGAGAGAGAGAGAGAGAAAGAAAGAAAGAAAGAGGAAAAGGGAGAGAAAGAGAGAAAGAGATAGAGAGGAGGGAGAGAGAGAGGGAGAGAAAGAGAGAGAAAAAGAGAGAGAGAGATGGAGAGGAGGGAGAGAGAGAGAGGGGAAGAAAGAGAATGTAAAATCTAATTTTATATATGTTAAGAGAGAGGGAGCGAGAGAGAGAGAGAGAGAGAGAGAGAGAGAAAGAAAGAATGAGAGAGAGGAGTGGAGAGGAAAGGAGAAGATGGAGAGAGAGAGAGAGAGAGAGAGAGAGAGAGGAATAGGGATAGGAGAGAGAGAGAGAGGGAGAGAGGAAGGGAAGAGAGAGAGAGAGAGAGAAAGACAAAGAGTGGGGAGTGGAGAAAGAGGGGAAGTGAAAGAGAGAGAGAGAGAAAAGGAAAAGAGAGAGAGAGGAGGGAGAGAGAGGGAGAGAAGAAGAGAGAGAGGAAGAGGGGAAGGAGAGAGAGAAAAGAGGGGGAGAGAGAGAGGGAGAGAGAGAGAGAGAGAGAGAGAGAGGGGGAGGGAGAGGGAGAGAGAGAGAGGGAGAGAAAAAGAGAGAGAGTGGGAGAGAGAGGGGGAGAGAGAAAATATAAAAACTAATTTTGTATATGTTAAAAGTTAAAACTAGTTTTAGCCTATAAACCAGTTTAAACTGGTTTTTTCAATTAAAACTTGTTTTATTTTTATGAACTGGTTTAAACTGGTGCACTGTATTGTAAACTGGTTTAAAACCAGTTTCTTATTTGACAAAGTAGTTTGGTTCAGTTTCTAAACCATTTAAAATGGTTTAGTGCAGTTTCAGTTCAGTTTATGAAAAAACTAAACCATGAACACCCCTAACTCCGACTATGAGGAATTTTACTTGTCCTGATCCCTGGGGAAAGGGTCCGAGAAGATCAAGTCCCCATTTTGCAAATGGCCAGGGTGAGGTTACACTGATGAGCTCTTTTGGCGGGGCGATGTGAAAGTTGGCATGTTTCTGACATGGTGGACATGTCTTTACAAATTCTATAGCTTCTTTTTGTAAGGTTGGCCAATAAAATCCCGCTCGGAGTACTTTTTTGGCAAGCGCTTGTGCTCCGAGATGGTTGCGGCTCATGCCGCCGTGTACTTCTTCTATAACTTCCTTTTTGTTATTGGTCGGTACACATTTTAGCAGTGGTATTGAGATCCTTCTTTTGTACAGGATGTTGTTTATAATAGTGTAGTACTGTGCCTCCCTTTTTAATCTCTTTGCCTCCTTTTCTTCTGTGGGGAGTGTTTCTGCTTTGAGGTAGTTAATTATGGGGGTCATCCATCCTTGGTCCTGACTTGTTATGGCTAGGACTTTTTCCTCTTCCGAGATTGACGGGTTCTGTAGCATTTCTTGGATGAGGCTTCTATTGTTGCCCCCTGGTTTGGTGCTGGCTAATTTTGAGAGGCGTCAGCTCGGGCGTTTTGCTTGCGGGGTATGTGGCAGATCTTATATTCCCCGAGGAGTCCGAGCTGTTCTTTGGTTTTATCCAAATATTTTTTCTTGGTGGGATCTTTGGCTTGGTAGCTCCCAGTTATCTGTGAGGTGACTACTTGTGAATCACTGTAGATGTTGAGTTTTTGAGCTCCAACCTCTTTAGCCAGCTTCAAACCGGCTAATAACGCTTCATATTCTGCCTGGTTGTTTGAAGCCAGGAACCCGAACTTGAGGGAGAGCTCAACTTGGGTTCCTTGGTTACTTTCTATTATCACACCTGCGCCGCTTCCAGTCTTATTTGAAGAATCGTCCTCATAGAGATTCCATTCTGTCGGAATTTCCAGGGCATCTGTGAATTCTGTGATAAAGTCGGCCCGATACTGTGATTTAATGGCCGTCCGAGCTTCATATTGGAGGTCAAATTCTGATAGCTCGACTACCCATTGTAATATTCTGCCTGCTAAATTTGTTTTCTGCAATATTCCTTTTATGGGCTGGTTGGTTTGAACCTTAATGGTGTGAGCCTGGAAGTACGGGCGAAGTCGTCGAGATGTTAGTATGAGAGTATAGGCAAACTTTTCTATTTTCTGGTAGTTCATCTCGGATCCCTGTAGCGCTTTGCTAATGAAGTAGACGGGTTGTTGCCCACTTTCGTCTTCTCTGACTAGTGCTGAGGCTATTGCCCGACTTCCTACTCCGAGATATAATATGAGCGGTTCTCCTTCTCGTGGTCGTAATAAGATAGGCGGCCATCCTAAGAACTCTTTGAAGTCTTGGAAGGCTTGTTCACATTCTGTCGTCCATTCGAACTGCTTTCCCTTCCTTAAAGTAGCATAGAAAGGGAGAGATCTTATCGCTGCCCCTGCTAAAAATCTGGATAGGGCGGCCAATCTCCCGTTGAGTTGCTGCACTTCTTTGACGCAGGTGGGGCTTTTCATGTTGAGTATGGCTTGGCATTTATCCGGATTTGCTTCAATTCCTCTTTGTGTGAGCATGAAACCTAGGAATTTGCCTGCTTCTACGCAAAGGTGCATTTTGCAGGATTGAGTCGCACGTCTTGCTTCCTTATAGTGTGGAACACTTGAGCCAGGTCGGACAATAATGTATCTTTGCTTTGTGTCTTTATCAACATGTCGTCCACATAGACTTCCATGATTTTTCCGATGTGGTCTGAGAAGACTTTATTCATCAGCCTTTGATAAGTAGCTCCCGCGTTCTTGAGACCGAAGGGCATCACGATGTAGCAGTAATTTGCTTTCGGCATTAAAAACGAGGTCTTTTCTTGATCTGGTGGATACATGGGGATTTGGTTGTATCCCGAGTATGCGTCCATAAACGAGAGGTATCTATATCCGGAGGAAGCATCTACCAGAGCATTGATACTTGGTAGTGGGTAGGGATCTTTTGGGCAGGCTTTGTTGAGATCGGTGTAATCGGTACACATTCGCCACTTCCCATTTGATTTTTTCACCAAGATGACGTTGGCTAGCTGATGATTGGATTTTTGATGGTATAGAATTTCACAAATGAATTCTCGTTGCAAGTATAGTTTCTAAACCAAGCAATAATCCTTTCATACAAAAGATTGTTTGTCACAAGTAACAAACCCCTAAAATTAATAACCGAAGTATTCAAACCTCGGGTCATTCTCCCTAGGAATTGTAATGAAGTGTCTTGTTATTGGTTTGAGTTGTTTTGGGGTTTTTAAGCTTTTGGACAAGAAATATAAATGGCAAAGAAAATAAACTAACAACTAACAAAGCTCTTGGCAAGATATGAGAACTAGAAGTCCTATCCTAGTTATCCTTCTCAATTGTGATGAGAATTGTTCATTGCTACCACTTAGTTAACCCTTACTAAAGAAAGGAAAGTCAAGTGGATGAATTGACTTGAGCCACAAGTCCTAGCCAACTCCCAAGGAAAGACTAGCTTTAGTGCACTCTAAACCAATTAGCAATCTCTCCAATTATCAATCAACAAAGGAATTAGATAACTCAAGTGTCACTAATTACTCTACCTAGGCCAAGAGGAACAAAATCTAACTAATAGCTATAAGAGACATTTCATCAAACACATAAAAGGCAATAAAAGTAAACAACATAAATTGCAAGAATTAAAGAGAGATCTAACTACAAAGGCAAGAGATCAACAATAGAAAAGCAAAGAAGACACATTTATTATGAATTACCTCTTATTGAATTGGAAGAATGTAGAAGGAACAATACTAGATCTACAACAAAGTATAAGAACAACATAAAGGAAATTGCAACAAAAGAATGGAAGAAAAATCAATGTAACTACAAGGAATTGAGATGTAGAAGTAGAGAAAAGCAAAGATTAAAACCTAGATCTAAGAACTAAACCTAATCCTAATCCTAATTCTAGAGAGAAGTGAGAGCATCTCTCTCTAAAAACTAACTCTCACTACTAAACTAATTGGTAACTAACACCTAAAGTATGAAAAGTATCAAAAGTATGTTGATTCCCTTTCAATCCTTGGCTTAAATAGCATCAGAAATGAGTTGGATTTGGCCCACAAGGCTCCTAAAATCGCTGGCCACGTTTGCATTAAGTGGGTCATGTGCCACAATCGGCGCGTCCGCGTACCGTGCGCGTGCGCGCCCCTATGCGCGATGCAACTATGGCAAATCTTATATCGTTTCGAAGCCCCGGATGTTAGCTTTCCAACCCAACTAGAACCGCATCATTTGGATCTCTGTAGCTCAAGTTATAGTCGATTAAGTGCGAAGAGGTCGGCTTGACAGCTTTCCGGCTCTTTCATTTTTTCATGAGTTCTCCAACTTTTCATGCTTTCTTTCTTCATTCCCTTGATCCAATCTTTGCCTCCTAAACCTTAAATCACTTAACAAACATATCAAGGCATCTAATAGAATCAAGGTGAATTAAATTTAGCTATTTTAAGACCTAAAAAGCATGTTTTCACTCTTAAGCACAATTAAAGGAGAATATACAAAACCATGCCATTTCATTGAATAAATGTGGGTAAAAGGTGATAAAATCCCCTAAATTCAATACAAGATAAACCGTCAAATTGGGGTTTGTCAACCTCCCCACACTTAAACCAAGCATGTCCTCATGCTTAAACCAAGAATGAAGTAAGGGTATGGCATTTATTCAATGGAAACTAACTAAATGCAATCTACCTATATGCAACTATCTAAATGAATGCAAGTGCTTGGTCAAAATAAATCAATTCCCAAGAAACATATATGCACAAGGGCTAAGGACTAGCAAGTCTAATCCACAATTGAATTGAGTTATTAAATATTTTTTTACAAACTTGCATGAAGAATGATGATCATAGGTGAAAACATGTAATTGAGCATCAAACCCTCACCGGATGTGTTTGCACTCTATACGCTCAAGTGTTTAGGGTTGATTCACTCAATTCCCCTCTATTTCATGCTTTCCAAGATTTTTTTTTCTTCTAACAATCAACATTTATTTCATGCATGAATACACGTATCATGAGGTCTTTTCATTGGTTGTAATGGGGCTAGGGTCAAGGTAGGATCATATATGGCTAGTGGACTTAAGGATTTGAATCTTTGATTAACTTAAACTTTCCCACCTAACCTATATAATGACCTATACAATTAAATTCTACTCTAACTACCCATTCTACTCACTTTTTCACATACTCATGCATTTTCTTTTCATTTCACAACTCATATACATTGATCTTATTGAGCTTCACTTTGGGGCATTTTGTCCCCTTATTATTTCTTTCTTTTTCTTTTTCTTTCTTTTTCCATTTTTTTCTATACATTTCATATATTTTTTTTTGTTTTTCTCATTTTTTTTCTTTCAAACTATATACAAGAGTACCAATGCATAAGGTCTATACATTTAATCAATACATGAGCATGTACCCAATTCCCAATATTTACAACAAAAATACAAAACTACCCTTTTATTCACCCAATGTCCCAAGGTTCCCACACTTGAATGATACTCACACACACTAGCCTAAGCTAATCAAAGATCCAAATAAGGACAATTATTGTTTTTCGCTTTAGGCTTGTAATGTGCTAAAATAAGAACAAGTGGGTTAAGCGTAGGCTCAAATTTGCTAACAATGGAAGATAAAAGGTAGGCTATTTGGGTAAGTGAGTTAAATGAAATGATGGCCTCAATCACATAAATGCATGAATACACAAAATAATGGACATAAAGAATCAAACAAATCAAAGATTACAATCATAGAAAGAGAATAATGCACACAAGAAGGAAAAATAAGTGGTTATAAGATGTAACCACATCATTAGGCTCAAGTCTCACAAGCTTGTGTTCTTAGCTCAAAACATGTTCCATAATATATATAATTCAAGCAAGTTCTATGAAAAGTTTTCACTCAAATCAATTGACATGCCCTATAGATAGAAATCTTGAAAAATTCTCATTATCTTGACTAAGCTTATTGTGTATACATATGCAAAAATAAGAAAATGCAAGTAAAAATCCTAAAATCCTAAAATGAAATGCAAAAGTGTTGGGATTAGAAATTTGTCACCCAAAATCGCCGACCGGTCGGACGACCTCCCCACACTTAAAAGTTTGCACCGTCCTCGGTGCACTCAAAGATGAGCAAGGGGGTACGGCGAATCTCCAGATTGCTGCGTGTTCTTAGTCTTGCTTCCATGTTTGCTTGTGGTGTATTTATCATGAAAAAACAAAAATACAACACCATAAGATGAGAAGATATAAAAGCAAGGAAGCATACATTGTTGGAATGAGGTAAATCACTAGAATGAGGTGAGTGAATTAGTGTGACATTAAGAAATATTAGGTGTGTGAATTCTAAATTGCGCGGTTTAGAATACACATTAGCATAAAAGCTATGTCACAAAAGAAGCGTGCACTTCACTTATCCTAGTGTGCTTGAGATGCTTTAAGTAAGCTTGTAAGGTAAGACAAGCATTAGAGAAGCATGAAAGCATTCAAGTCAAACATATGGATGGATATAATCATGAACACGATGCATTAAGGTAAATGCACAACATCATCCATCAAGAGGTTGCCTAATCGAGGAAAAAGGATCTAAATCACATGGTGGCTAGCTACAACATGCAATTCAAAAGAGTTATAAGCTCGAAGACAATTCTCATCACTTGGTATTTTTCAAAAGGTAAGCATGAAGAACTCAAAACCAAGTAACAAAATATAACCTCAATCATAGAATCCAACAAAGATTATCTAAAAACATTCATGCTAAAATAGCATTTAGGCAATAAGGGATATAGCAATGTATAGTAAACAAAGTCAATACTCCAACACTTATGATGAAAAGAGAGAAAATAAAATGAAAACTAAACTAAAACTAACTAATCAACTAACTAACTAACTAATTTGTTAACTAAAATAAACGGTTGTCAGTGGTGTTTGGAAGTGTTGGATGAGGGGTAGGAGGAGGAGGGAAGAAGAAAGGAAAAAGGGAGAAATGGAAGGAGGAGAAGAAAAGAAATGGATGGAAGAAAGGGCATCCACGCGCACGCACGCATGGCGCGCGCGCGTCGTTGGCTTATTTCGAGAGTGGCGCGTACGCGCGAGTCGGTTTGTGCGAAAGGCACAACGTTGGCGCGGCGCAGGCACAACTCTCTGGAAAATGTATGGAGGTTGGAACTTCTCAATCCACGCGTGCGCACGCATGGCGCGCGCGCGTGGATGGTCGAAAATACTGGACGTGCGCATACGCGCCATGTACGCGTACGCATGGATGGTGCTCTGTTTTTCAAAAAAAAATTTTTCTATGTTTTTGCACCAATCCAAGCATTCCAAACCTCCAAACACCTACCAAAACACCACAAAACCTTATTCAACATACTTAAACTACCAAACATACTCAACTAACTAAACAAAACATGAAATTAAACTAATTCTACCGATATATACAAAAGAGAAAATGAAAGGATTTTACCATGGTGGGTTGTCTCCCACCTAGCACTTTTGTTTATTGTCCTTAAGTTGGACTTATGGGGAGCTCCTCTCAAGGTGGCTTGTGCTTGAAGCTATCCTTGAACATCCACCAATGCTTGAATCTCCAATGAGCTCCATTCTTCAATTTTAATATCTTCAAGCCTTGATAGAGTTCTTCACAAACCATGGGCTCCCAAAATTGATCCTCATATATTCCCGGATCCCATATCTTATTTCCACACCCATCTTCAGGTTGATTATCATTATTCCATTTGGGTGGCATGACCTTAGAATTCTCAATAAAGTGACCAAACATTCTCCTAGACCCAAACAATCTAGCTCTATACCAAGCCGTGCAATTAAGCTTTGAACATGCAACCATAATGAGCCTAGAATAATGTTTCCAACCACTAGCCATTTCCTTTTTGCTTTTAAAGCCACAAATATGTCTAAGTTGACCATCCGTCTCAAGCAAACCATATTCAAGGGGAATAATAAAGCTTGAGTATAAGGAATTTACCCACTTGAATGAAAGAATGGATGGTGGTGGCTTGGGGAGAGGTATCTCCAATGTGCTAGCGAGCTTCACTCCCTTGTGTTCTTCCTTGTCAATCTCCACCTCTTCATAAACCTCTTCATTCTCAATCCTTTGTTCATCAACTTCATCTAGCTCATCTCCATCACTCAAGTCATAAATGGGAGGTTGAGAGAAATCTACCTCCACATCACTTTTAAATTCATTGGGAGAGGATTCTTCAAATTCAAAGGATTCTTCACCAAGAAGATTGGATGCATGATCTTCATCACCAAGGGAACTCAATTCTTGCTTCATTCTCTCCAAGTCTTCATATAGAATATGCCTTGGAGGTTGTGCACATTCCTCCTCAACATCAAATTTACTCTTCTTGGAGGGATTTTCTTTGATTTTAGCTTCCCATGGAAGTTCCGCGTCTCCTAAGTCTTCAACCACTTCTTCCTCTTCTTCAATGGTCATAGGTTCCTCCAATTGTTCTAACACAAAGTAGCCTTCCTCCTTTTCCACCGGAGTTTCCAATCTCTCCTTCATGCTATGCTCTTCTTGAGCCATGGGAGTTCCTTGAGTGTCCAAAAGTTGGGATGCTAATCGGTTTACCACCGCATCCAAGGCGGTCATGAATTGTTGCACATCCCTTGTCATCTCCTCATGTCCTTGAAGAAGAACACCAAGGGTTCCATCCATTAGAGGTTGGAGTGGATAAGAAGGTTCATTGTCTTGGAGAAAGGGTTCAATATAGGAAGGTGGTTCTTCTTGGTGAGGTGGTGGTGTGTATTGAAGTGGTTCTTGGGAGTAGTAATCTTGGAATTGTGGTTCCATGTATGGCTCATATGGTTCAAAAGGAGGTTGGTATGGTAGGTAAGGATCATGGTCATATGGAGGTGTTTGTTGAAAATAGGCTTGTGAGTGTGGTTGAGATTCATGTTGAGGATATGACTCATAGGCATATGGTGGTGGTTCTTGAAAGTCACAAGGAGATTCACCATAGCCATTGGATTGATATGCATCATAGAATGGCTCTTCTTCATAGTGCATGGGTGGAGGTTGTTGCCAAGAGGATTGATCATAAGCATATGGCTCCTCCCACCTTTGGTTATCCCATCCTTGACACACATCTTCATTGTAGCTCCCATCACCTACAACATAGTTGTAATCACACTCATAGCCAAAATGAGAATTCATGGTGAAAGGATAAAATAAAAACAAAAGCTAATAGAAAACAAAAGAAACAAAATTCTACAACTAGCAAATAAAGCAAAAAGCAAGATATTCACACTATTCACATATGTACAATAACCAATAACATAACACCATTGCAATTCCCCGGCAACGGCGCCATTTTGACGATTGGATTTTTGATGGTATAGAATTTCACAAATGAATTCTCGTTGCAAGTATAGTTTCTAAACCAAGCAATAATCCTTTCATACAAAAGATTGTTTGTCACAAGTAACAAACCCCTAAAATTAATAACCGAAGTATTCAAACCTCGGGTCGTTCTCCCTAGGAATTGTAATGAAGTGTCTTGTTATTGGTTTAAGTTGTTTTGGGGTTTTTAAGCTTTTGGACAAGAAATATAAATGGCAAAGAAAATAAACTAACAACTAACAAAGCTCTTGGCAAGATATGAGAACTAGAAGTCCTATCCTAGTTATCCTTCTCAATTGTGATGAGAATTGTTCATTGCTACCACTTAGTTAACCCTTACTAAAGAAAGGAAAGTCAAGTGGATGAATTGACTTGAGCCACAAGTCCTAGCCAACTCCCAAGGAAAGACTAGCTTTAGTGCACTCTAAACCAATTAGCAATCTCTCCAATTATCAATCAACAAAGGAATTAGATAACTCAAGTGTCACTAATTACTCTACCTAGGCCAAGAGGAACAAAATCTAACTAATAGCTATAAGAGACATTTCATCAAACACATAAAAGGCAATAAAAGTAAACAACATAAATTGCAAGAATTAAAGAGAGATCTAACTACAAAGGCAAGAGATCAACAATAGAAAAGCAAAGAAGACACATTTATTATGAATTACCTCTTATTGAATTGGAAGAATGTAGAAGGAACAATACTAGATCTACAACAATGTATAAGAACAACATAAAGGAAATTGCAACAAAAGAATGGAAGAAGAATCAATGTAACTACAAGGAATTGAGATGTAGAAGTAGAGAAAAGCAAAGATTAAAACCTAGATCTAAGAACTAAACCTAATCCTAATCCTAATTCTAGAGAGAAGTGAGAGCATCTCTCTCTAGAAATTAACTCTCACTACTAAACTAATTGGTAACTAACACCTAAAGTATGAAAAGTATCAAAAGTATGTTGATTCCCTTTCAATCCTTGGCTTAAATAGCATCAAAAATGAGTTGGATTGGGCCCACAAGGCTTCTAAAATCGCTGGCCACGTTTGCATTAAGTGGGTCATATGCCACAATCGGCGCGTCCGCGTACTGTGCGCGTGCGCGCCCCTATGCGCGATGCAACTATGGCAAATCTTATATCGTTTCGAAGCCCCGGATGTTAGCTTTCCAACCCAACTGGAACTGCATCATTTGGACCTCTGTAGCTCAAGTTATGATCGATTAAGTGCGAAGAGGTCGGCTTGACAGCTTTCCGGTTCTTCCATTTCTTCATGAGTTCTCCAACTTTTCATGCTTTCTTTCTTCATTCCCTTGATCCAATCTTTGCCTCCTAAACCTTAAATCACTTAACAAACATATCAAGGCATCTAATAGAATCAAGGTGAATTAAATTTAGCTATTTTAAGACCTAAAAAGCATGTTTTCACTCTTAAGCACAATTAAAGGAGAATATACAAAACCATGCCATTTCATTGAATAAATGTGGGTAAAAGGTGATAAAATCCCCTAAATTCAATACAAGATAAACCGTCAAATTGGGGTTTGTCACTAGCCATAGTGGATATTTAACTTCTCTTATGAATCCTACCTCCAGTAGTGCCTGTACCTGTTCTTCTACAGCTTGGGATCATTCTGGTCCAAGTTTTCTTCGTCTCTGTTGCACCGGCCGAGATCCTGGATAGACCACCAACTTGTGGCACATTAGCTTGGGGTCTATGCCTGGCATGTCTGTGGCTTTCCATGCGAAGAGATCGACATTATTGCGTAAGAATTGTATCAGTAATTCTTTTGAGTCTCCTCTTAGGATTGTTCCGATATTAGTTGTTTTGTCTGAGGTGTCTCCGATCTGAACCTTCTCTATCTCGCCTTCTGGCTGCGGACGGAGTTCTTCTCATCGCTGAACTCCGCCAAGCTCAATTGTATAAACTCTTCTCCTCTGCCTCTGAGATTTAGACTTTCGTTATAACAGCGGCGCGCCATCTTTTGATCTGCTTTTATTATAGCTATCCCTTCTATAGTTGGGAATTTCATGCGTAGATGCGGGGTCGAGACTATTGCGCTAAGTTGATTTAGTGTGGTCCGACCTATTAGGGCATTGTAGGCTGAACTCACGTCAACCACAATGTAGTCTATCTTGAGCATCTTGGATTGGTTCCCTTTTTCGAAGGTTGTGTGTAGTGATACGTATCCCAGTGGTTGTACTAGGGTATCTCCTAGTCCGAACAAGCTGTTTGGGTATGCCTTAAGCTCCCTTTCTTCCAAGCCGAGCTTGTCGAAGGCAGTTTTGAATAAGATGTCGGCGGAGCTCCCTTGGTCTATTAATGTGCGATTTAGATTAGCATTTGCCAATATGATAGTGAAGACCATGGGATCGTCGTGTCCCGGGATGATGCCGGATGCGTCCTCTTTAGTGAATGTTATCGCAGGGATGCGGGTGCTTCCTCCTTTCCCTCGACATGATATACTTCTTTGAGATATCTTTTGCGAGATGATTTGGAGATCCCACCTCCTGCGAATCCACCGTGTATCATGTGGACGTGTCTCTCTGGTGTCTGCGGTGATTGTTCAGTTCATCCGGTATCTTCGTTCCTTCGTCTCTTTCTTTGGTCATCATCTCGGGTGGCCAGAAATCGATCTAATTTTCCTTCTCTTACTAACTTTTCTATGATTTTTTTTTAAGTCGAAGCACTTGTTGGTGGAGTGCCCTCGGACTCGATGGTATTCACAGTATTCCTTCCGGTTTCCTCCTCCCCTTTTGCTTTTGAGTGGCCGCGCTGGGGGGATTTTCTCTGTATGGCAGACTTCTTTATATACGTCGACCAGGGATGCCCTGAGAGGGGTGTAATTATGGTATTTTTTGATTTTCTCCCCTTGTCGATCTTCTTTCCTTTTGGATTCCTTGTCTTTATCTCGGTAGGGGGTCCCCGATTTTGAGGTTTCTCCCAACCGAGCGTTTTCTTCCATGTTGATATATTTTTCTGCTCGCTCTTGTACTTCGTCTAAGGAGGTAGGGTACTTCATTGATATAGATTGGCTAAAAGGGCCCTCTCGTAGGCCATTAATGAGTCCCATGACGGCGGCCTCTGTTGGTAAGCTTTGTATGTCCATGCATGTTTTGTTGAATCTTTCCATGTAGTTGCGGAGGCTCTCCCGATCTCCTTGTTTGATCCTCAATAAACTGGGGGCGTGCTTGGCCTTATCTTTCTGGATGGAGAATCTGGCTAGGAATTTTTTGGCCAGGTCGTCAAAGTTTGAGATGGACTTTGGAGGTAGGTTGTCGAACCATCTGATTGCTGTCTTTGTGAGAGTTGTTGGAAAAGCATTACAGCGAACGGCATCTGAGGCGTCGGTGAGGTACATTCTGCTTCTGAAATTGCTGAGATGATGGTTGGGATCTGTGGTGCCATCATACAAAATCATATCCGGGAATTTTTTAGTCTTTTGGAATTTTGGTTTTCATGATTTCCCTGGTGAATGGGTCTTGCTCTTTGCATGAATTTTCGTCTGGGGTGGTCCGAGGAGCTTTTGATTTGATATCGGCTTCTAATTGCTGTAGTTTTTCTTCCAATTCTCGATGTTGCCGTACCTCTCTTTGTAGATCCTTTTCGATCTCTCGTTGTTGTTAGGTTTCTTTTTCAAGTTTCTTTAAGCGATCTTGAAGCGCTTCTATTGCTCCCAGATTTGGTGAGTTTTTGTCCCCGTTGGATTTCGGGGTATCTTTCAGTATAGTGTCCGTGTTTTTGTGCGGCGTTCTATCTTCTAGATCTGAATCATGGTCATTGTCATGGTCGTCCGCCATGGTGATGGGATGACTTCCAGGTTCCCCGGCAACGGCGCCAATGTTTCGAGGGTTACCTGAAACTGGAGGTCGATCTCGGTCGAGATCTTCTGTGCAGGTCGGAGCAGTTATGTCTGACTTGTTGGACTGGCTGCACTGCCGATCCTTGGTCACCGGATGGTGGGGGGTACTTGCAAGAGACTCCGATGCTTAAGTTAGCATGGGTATTAAACATGTTTTATGTAGAATCAGCGTATGAGTTATACCTGGGTGCTCCAGTGTATTTATAATGGTGTGATAGTGACCTTTTTAGATAAGATAAGTTAGTTATCTTATCTTATCTTTATCTTTTGAGTTGAGGTCAGCTTATCTTCAAGGGAACCGCCCCTATCTCTATAGGCTTGGACGGCCTGTGGATTTGGGTCGTGTTCCTCTATTTGGGCCCTTTATTGGGCTCTCCTGTTGATTTGGCAGACCTCTTTGAGAAGAGGTCGGGTAGCCTGACCTGAAGAGGTCGGTCACTTTGTCACCAATCATCCCAGGTCCGGTAGCTCGACCCAGGGTATGAACAATTTCCAACTGAAGCTACAGACAGATTGAGAAAAGAGATCTCCTGCATTGTTCAAGGTGAATCAGAAACTCTCTATGAGTACTAGGAGCGTTTTAAGAACCTTCTGGACACATGCCCCCATCACATTATTGACAGGCTAGTGTTAATCAGATACTTTACTCAAGGCATGAAGCCTCATGATAAAACTACACTAGATGGTGCTAGTAATGGTTCTCTGAAAAAGTATAAGACCACAGATGAAGCATGGCAACTGATCAGCAACTTAGCTGAGTCTACCAGGAATCACAGGCACAGGAGCAGCCACTCAAAAGTTGTTACAGAGGTTTCCTCTAGCAGTGAAACTACTACTCCTACAAAGAGTATATGTGAAATGACCAACTTACTGAAGCAAATGCAGTTAAACCAACAACAACAAGCTCAGCCTTCCCCACCACAATAAAGCCAACAGTGAATTCCCAAAGAGTATGCGGAATCTGTGCTGATTATAGTCATTATACTGATGAATGCCTGCAACTCCAACAAGAATACAACACTGTGGCAGCTACTCATAACTTCTATGACCGCCCAAATCAAGGATACAATCAACAAGGCGGCAATTACAACCTAGGAGGAAACTATAACCAAGGATGGTAGGACAACTCCAACCAAGGTTGGAGAGATAATTCCAACCATGGCTGGAGGGATAACTATAACAGAAGAGGTAGAGATAACAATAGAAACCAGAGGTGGAATAATAATAATAGACAGCAAAATCAGAACCAACTTTACAGAGCTCCTCACCTAAGACAGTCACAAGGACCCCAGCATAACCAACAACAAGTCCCACAGATCACTTACCCTACTTCCTCATCAAATGACGAGATGCTTTGTTCTCTTGCACAAGGACAACAGGATATGCAGACTACACTAAACTCTACTCTAAATGGTCTGAATGCCACTTTACAAGCTCTCGCCGCTCGGATAGATTCATTACCTACTTCTACTAACCAACCTTTAAGCTCCAGTGGAATTCCTTCTCAATCCTTACCTAAGCTCCAGTGGAATTCCTTCAATGCCATCACTTTAAGGTCCGGAACCACACTGCAAGAGAGGACCCAGAAGGAGCCAAGCCCAATAGAACACACCCAAATTGAAGACTCAGTAGAAGTAGAAGATGCTGAAATGGAAGATGCTGAGGAAGAAGATGAAGTACAAGACAAGGTTGAAGAAGAAGTAGCTCAGCCAAGGAATAGAGCACCAAAGGATGCAGACGCTACAAGTGGCGCCATTCCTATCCCATTTCCACACCATGCAAGGAAGTCTAGAAAGCAGATGGAACTTGATCCCAAAATGGTAGAAATTTTCAAAAAGGTTGAGGTAACTGTTCCCCTTTTTGATGTTTTTCAGCAAGTACCTAAATATGCAAAGTTTCTGAAAGATTTATGCATTCATAAGGATAAAATTAATGAATTAGAAACTATTCCTTTAGGAAGTTCTATATCTGCTTTAATGGGAGGTATACCTGAAAAATGTAGTGATCCAGGTCTATGTATGGTAAATTGTACCATTGGAGGTGTAAAATTTTCTGATTGCATGTGTGACTTAGGAGCGTGTGTTAGTATAATGCCATTGTCTATATATGATACTTTAAGGCTCCCTCCCTTAAAAAGGTCGACAGCTCATTTTGTGATAGTAGATAAAAGTATTATTACAGTAGTTGGAATTGCTGAAGATGTACTAGTGACCATTAAGGGGCTCACATTTCCCATTGAATTCTATATCCTGGAAATGCCCCCTAATGACTCTGGAAGACCATCATCAATCCTGCTTGGAAGACCATTCCTGAAAATTTCGAAGTTCAAGCTGGATGCATTCTCAAGAACTTACTCCTTTGAAATAGATGGCAGAACAGTGAGTTTCAGTTTAAATGAAGCTATCAAGCACCCTCCGGAAGATCATTCTATCTTTCAGTGTGACATCATTGATGAAACTATAGCTGAAGTTCACCAAGAATAAGTAGAAGAGAAGCTCATGGAGCAAAGTCCAAGTGTGGGGACACCCTCCGAACATAATGAAGACACTTTACCACTATTAATAGTCCCAGATGATTCAGAGCCTAGCCAAGAGCAAAAATTGGAATTGAAGCCCCTTCCTCCACATCTCAAGTATGCTTACCTTGAGGATAATCAGAAGTTCTCAGTTATCATTGCAAGGGAGCTCACTTCACAACAGGAGAAGCAACTGCTTAGTGTGCTGAGAAAACATAAGAAAGCAATTGGGTAGAGCTTGGCGGATATAGTTGGCATCAGCCCTCAAGTTTGTGAGCACAGAATATACTTAGAAGAGGAATCAAAGCCTGTCTGTCAACCCCAAAGAAGATTGAATCCCACCATCTTAAAAGTTGTCAAGAAAGAAGTGACCAGGCTACATGAAGCAGATATCATTTACCCCATCTCAGACAATGAATGGGTCAGTCCAGTACAAGTGGTGCCCAAGAAGTCTGGAGTCACAACAGTAAAGAATGAGCATTGAGAGCTCCTGACAACTAGAGTGCAGAATTCATGGAGAGTTTGCATTTACTATAGGCATCTCAACCAAGCTACTCGCAAGGATCACTACCCATTGCCATTTATTGATCAGATGCTTGATCGCCTGTTAGGTAAATCCCATTATTGCTTTTTAGATGGTTTTACAGGATATTTTCGAATTTATATAGCTACTGAAGATCAGGAGAAGACTACTTTTACATGTCCCTTTGGAACGTATGCATATAAGAGGATGCCTTTTGGCTTATGTAATGCACCGGCTACTTTCCAAAGATGCATGATGAGTATCTTTTCAGATCTTATTGAGAACTGTATGGAAGTATTTATGGATGATTTTAGCGTTTATAGTGATTCATTTAATCTTTGCTTGGATAGTTTAGCTAGAGTATTAGATAGGTGTGTTAGTTCAAACCTTGTATTGAATTTTGAAAAATGTCATTTTATGGTAAAACAAGGGATTGTTCTAGGACATGTTGTTTCTAATACTGGTATTTCTGTAGATCTAGCAAAGGTGGATGTCATTTCTAGTTTACCTTACCCCTCATCTGTGAGGGAAGTCCGTTCGTTCCTTGGCCATGCAGGTTTTTAGAGGAGATTCATTAAGGACTTTAGTAAGGTAGCATTACCTTTATCTAGACTGTTGCAGAATGATATTGAGTTCGAGTTCAGTGAGGATTGCATGCAAGCATTTGATAAGCTGAAGATCGCCCAAACTCAAGATCCAATTGTGAGAGGACCAGACTGGAGCCAGCCATTTGAGATTATGTGTGATGCCTCAAACCATGCAGTAGGAGCGGTGCTGGCTCAGCACGAAGGTAAGGATCCTTTCGTAATTGCTTATGCATCTAAGACCTTAGATGCTGCTCAGTCTAATTACACTACTACTGAAAAAGAGCTTCTAGCTATTGTTTTTGCTCTGGATAAATTCCGAGCCTATTTACTTGGTACTAAAGTGGTAGTGTACTCAGACCATGCAGCTCTAAAATATTTATTAGCTAAAAAAGAGTCCAAACCAAGGTTGATATGTTGGATACTGCTACTGCAACAATTTGATTTAGAAATTAAGGATATGAGTGGTAACTAGAATTTAGTGGCAGACCACTTGAGTCGCCTTGAACACATTAAGGATGACTCCACTCCTATCAATGATACTTTCTGATTTGATAGTTTGCAAGCAGTATCCGAAGTAGTTCCTTAGTATGCACCTATAGCTAATTATCTAGTTAGCCATACTTTCCCTCCCAATTTTACTAAGCATCAAAGGAACAAGATGAAAAGCGAGTCTAAATACTATATATGGGATGACCCATATTTGTGGAGGTGTGGTGCTGACTAGGTAATTTGAAGTTGTGTGCCCCAATCAGAATTTCAGTCCATTTTAGAGGCCTGCCACTCTTCTGAGAGTGGAGGACATTTTGGCCCTCAAAGAACATCTAGAAAAATCTTAGACTGTGGATTCTGGTGTCCTACTCTTTTTAAAGATGCAGCTGAATTTTGTAAATCTTGATCCCCATACCAAAGATTTGGTAATATATCCAAGAGGGATGAGATGCCTCAACAGATTATGCTTTTCTGTGAAATTTTTTATGTTTGGGGCATTGACTTCATGGGTCTATTTTCAAACTCTAATGGTTACCTTTATATATTATTAGCTATAGATTATGTTTCTAAATGGGTGAAAGCAATTCCTACCCGTACTGATGATGCTAACACTGTTGTTTCCTTTGTTAGAAACCATATTATTTGTCACTTTGGGTCACCACGAGCAGTCATGAGTGATCAAGGCACTAACTTTTGTAACAGGAGACTGACAGGATTACTGAAGAAGCATAGGATTGTTCATAAAGTAGCAACAGCTTATCATCCCCAAACCAATGGACAAGCAGAAGTGTCTAACAGGGAGATTAAACACATTCTAGAGAAGATAGTAAAGCCTCATAGGAAAGACTGGAGTGCCAAGCTACAAGATGCACTCTGGGCATATAGAACAGCATACAAAACACCCATTGGGATGAGCATCTTCCTCTTAGTGTACGGAAAGGCTTGTCACCTTCCAGTAGAGGTGGAACACAAGGCTTTCTGGGCTGTGAGGGAATGCAATATGAATTTTGAAGAAGCTGGTGCTTAAAGAAAGCTGCAACTAGCAGAATTAGAAAACCTTCGCCTAGAAGCATATGACAACTCCAGGCGATACAAAGAAAAGATGAAGGCTGTCCTTGACAAGCACATAAAAAGGAGAGAATTCAGACCAGGGGAGTTAGTTCTTCTTTATAACTCTAGACTGAGACTCTTGCCAGGCAAACTAAGATCAAGATGGGAAGGTCCCTACAGAGTAGAGAAGGCAGAGCCATACGGAATTTTTCACCTGCGTCATCCTTCTAGTTCTAAATTCATGAAGGTCAATGGACATCGCCTAAAGCTTTATCATGGTGAGAAGATGAAGGATCACAAAGAGCTAGAAGATGAAGGATCACAAAGCTTTATCTTGGAAGACCCACCAACAGAAGCAGAATGAGCCTGAAGAACGTCCAACTTAAGGACGTAAAAGCAAAGTACTAGGTGGGAGACAACCCACCATGGTATGATCGTTCCATTTCAGTCTTAGTTTTATTTTACTTTATTTTATTTTGCTTTTGTTAATGACTCTTCTCATAATATTTTCATATAGCATACATCTGCATTTACATTCTGCATATATTAAAAAAAAAAAAGAGGCAGAGAGTCACGCGTCATACGTGCTTTCAAACCAAGAAGAAAAGAGGCAGAGAGTCACACGGGAGCGTGGCTGGAGGCGTGCTTTAGGCACAAACATGCCCACGCAAATACATCTCTGACGCGTCCGTGTCACTTGAAAAACCAGCCCTCCACGTGTGCGCGTCATCCACGCGCACGCGTGACTCTGCAAAATCGACGTAAAAAGGTGAATGGCAGAGAGTTATGATGGAATGGGGCTGGAATAGTGCTGGAAGCACAAGCCCCGTCATCTGAACGCGTGCCCCACACGTCCGCGTCATTTTTCAAAAAGAGGCCATTCACGCGTGCGCATCACCCACGCGCACGCGTCACCCTAATTTTTGGCATTATGCGAACGAAACAGTAAGTTGTGCGTACGCGAGGCTGCACTCGCACCAAAAGCATAAAACAGGTCACGTGTCCGCGTCACCCATGCGTTCGCGTCATCTGAAAATAATGCCAAGCGCACGAACGCGTGCTCCACGCGTCCGCGTCGCCTGCGCTGTACAGCCTATCCAGATCAGCGTCAGATATCTTATCTTTTCTTCCCCAATCCTAATCTTTTCCTTTTCTTCTTATTTCTTTCTTCTTCCTTCTTCCTTCTTTATTCTTTCTTACTTTTTACTTTCTCCCTCTTTTTTTTGACATTCATCATCAAGGTTATTTTCTTTTCTTCTTCCCTCTTTACTCTTTTATTATTTTTCTTAATATTTTCTTCTTCTTTTTCTTTTTACTTTCATTATCTATGTTTCCTTTTTCTTTCTTTTTCTTTTTACCTTATTTTAATTGGTGTTAGAAATTTATTTGGGTGATTTTTTTCTTCTATATTTTGCTTGTGGATCATTAAGGAGTTGTTTGACAATTAATATTACTTCTTAAGGGTTGTTTGCATGTTCAAATTCAATACTTTTAATAACACATTTACCATGCATGCTAAGTGTTTGTGAAAAAGCCCGTATGGCATTACGCATTTTTAAATTATTCTATTCTCCTACTCTAATGACTATTTTTCACAAAAACCCTTTTTATATATTATTGATTGAATATAATTGTCAATACAAACAGGTTGTTAGTTTAACAGACTTGATAATCAAATTGGGTAATTAATGCTTGATCTATGCTACTCATGACTTTGCCAGCATGCCAATAAACATCTTGCATTTACTCACCATAACATGCACTTGCTATATTCCCATTGATGAACTTCTCACATGTAGACGTGACCATGTGTTAACAACATCCTTATTTACTTTGCATTGATTATAACTTGTACCATTCTCTCCCTTGCTCGAACCCTTAGCTTTACATATAACTTTCCTTTTCCCTTTTCAGGATGGCCACCAAGAAGGGTAAAGAGAAAGCTACTCACAAACCACCAGCAAGGAAAGGATCAAAAAGAGCACTAGCTGCAGAGCCATCTTCAACAGCAGTAAAACCCTCAACAAAGAGAATCAAGACGATCATCAAGGTCGATGAAAAAGAAAAAGCCTTTCCAGCAAAGGACACTGTGCGGTTCACTAACCGCTACTGTGAGCAGATGTTCCCCATCCTGGCTGAAAGGAACTATAATAATGAATACCTTCTCATCCTCCCGACCAACATTGCTGAATTTGTTGAGCCCCGAATTGAACGAAGACAATGGGGATTCCTACGGAGATAGCCACGGCAGGTTTACCTTTCATGGGTAGTTGAATTCTACTCCAATTTTCACATGCCAACCATGCAGTCTGTCTATGTCCGTCGGAAGAAAGTCCCTATAACTGAAGAGGCCATTCAACGAGCTTTAGATTTTCCCCCTGCTCCAGAAGGATTGGACGCATTCCAAAAAGCCTCTTTCAAGCGCCAGACATACCAATTTGAGTGGGACGCAGTTCTCAGAGTTATAGCACAACCTGGCAGCAGATGGATCTATGGATACCATCGATCTCGACCTAAGAGCATATTGGCTTCAGCACTCACATTGGAGTCTCTAGTATGGGCATAGATCATGTCCCATTACGTCTTTCCGAGTACTCACGAGTCCTCCTTCACTGCAGACATGGCTGTTTTACTCTGGTGTATCCTTACAGACCAGCACCTCAATTTACCAAGACACATTTGGCATGATATGGGACATGTACAGCAGCCAGAGTCTCCTATAGAGCTGGGGACACCAAAGTCATGATTCCGCAGGATGATCAGATTGTCCCTAACGGGAAGTATATCAGGCCTCCAGCAGCCACTACCAACCGGAGCATAGAACCAGCAGAAGATATCCCTTCTCCTACCACAACACAAGCACCTTCAACAAACCAACTACTCCATCAGATACTTGAGGGATTGGACCGGCTTGACCGGCAGGAAAAGCAAAGAGAGCGCCGTAACAAGTGCAGATTTACATACCTCAATGAGCTAATTGTTGGTAACCACCCACCTGAAGAAAAACTAGACACCCCAGACTCCACTTCATTTACCAGCACAGGGAGCCATGATGGCTCCGATTGTGGAGATGTTGCTACCAGCCCCCCTTTATTCCTGACTGATGGCACCGAGGACGGTGCCAAGCTTTAAGTGTGGGCAGGTCCGTCAGTACCTGACTTCCGGAGGTAACTGCTCTTTCATAGCACCAATAAATTAGTTATTTTTCTTTTGTTTAGGATAGTATAGATTGCATAGTAATAGGTATTTGCATGCATGTTCTAATTGGTTGAAAAATAATATGTTTCGTCTCAAGACTTTATTTTGAAAAATTTTACTAATTTAAATAAAAAATTTTTGTGCTAAATTTGTTTGAAGACTGTCAATTGGAACATAAATGATAGCTAAGAACACACAACCAAGTGAGATTTGAGCTTAATTACATGGTTACACTATTTAACCATAAGAATTTTATTCTTGTGTGTTTGCTTCTCTATGATTGTAATCTTTATTTTGTTCCATCCTATATGTCCAATGTTTAATGTGTTATACACATGCATATGATTGAGGCCATTAATTGATTATTAACTCACTTATCCCAAATAGCCTACCCTTCCATTTACTTTTTTTAGTCACTTTGAACCTTTTAAATCCCATTTGTTCTATATTTTACCACATTACTAGCCTTAAGTAGAAAAATAAGAAATACCCCAAATTGAATCTTTGGTTAGCTTAAGATAGAAATTGTGTGTCAATAAAGTGTGGAAAAATTGTGGGAACATGGGTTAATAAGGGAATGTGTCGTGATAAAATATTGGGAATTTGGGTACCTACTCTTGTGAAACTAGAAAAATCATAAATCCATGTGCATTAATAAAAGTTATGTTTACTTTTACTTTAAAATAAACAAAAATATTCAAGTAATTAAGTGATTAAATAAATGAATAAGGGGACAAAATTACCCCAATGCTAAGCAAGTTAATGAAAAAAATCAATGTATATGTGATACAAGTTAAGAGAAAAGTTGATGCATGAGTATGTAATACAAAAGTGGGAAAACTTTGGGTATCTAGGCATGAATCTAAAAATATAAGGAGTATATGTATAGGTAAGAGCTTAGGTTAATCAAGGATTCAATTTATAGCTTACTTAGCCATATATATACCCTCACCTTGACCTTGGCCCCATTACAACCTTGAAAAGACCTCATGATATTTGTATTGGTACATTAAATACTTGTTGATTGGTTAGGTAAAAAACAAGGTTTAGAAAGCATGCAGAGTGATTACCCTATACACTAGAGTGACTAGAGTGCATATACACCATCAGTAAGAGTTCAACGATTAATTCTATGTTCCCTGCTTTCATGAGCTGTCTTCTTACAAGTTTGCTTGTTTTTGCTGTATAGTTTTAATTAGTGAAATATGAGTTATTTTTGTCTTGAAGAACTTATTTACTTTTAACCAAGTAGGCAAAATCATTTTAGCATATAGTTGCATTCATATACATAGGTTGCATTGCATTGCATAAGTCTTACTTTTTCCTACTCATTTACTTTATCTCCTTAAGCTAAGCATGAGGACATGCTAATGTTTAAGTGTGGGGAGGTTGATAAACCACTATTTTATAGTTTATCTTGTGTTTAATTGAGTGGTTTTTGTCAAGACTTTACCCACTAATTCATATGATTTGCATGATTTAATAATCCCTTCCTAGTATTGTTTTATGATTGAAAACTTGCTTCCTATAGAACTTTAATTAGTATATTTTAATTCTCCTTTATACCATTCAATACCGTGATCCGTGTGTTAAGTGTTTCAGGCTTTATAGGGCAAGAATGGCTTAGAGAATAGAGAGGAAGCTTGCAAAAATGGAAGGAACACAAGAAACTAAGGAGATGACCAGCAAGCACCGACGCGCGGGCCTAGCTCACGCGAGCGCACGGAATGGAGGAAATTGCAGCGACGCGTGCGCGTGCCTGATGCGTACGCGTGAATTGGAGTCTACACAAAAGACACGCACGCGTGGACGACGAGTACGCGTTACAAGGAAAAATGCCAAATGACGCGCACGCATGACTGACGCGTACGCGTGACCTGCGCGATCTGCAAAATTAACAGAAAATGCTGGGGGCAATTTCGGGCCGCATTTTGACCCAGTTTTCAGCCCAGAAACACAGAATAAAGCCAGTGAACAAGCAGAGACTCGATAGATAGAGACACACATTCACATATTCTCATTAGGATAGTTTTTAGTTTTTAGATCTGAATCTAGAGAGAGAATTAATCTTCCTCTAGTTTCTCTTTACATTCCTAGTATATTGCTTTTGCTTTTGGATACTGAAGAGTCATCACCTCCGTTGAAGATACAATTCTAGTTTGTTTACTTACTCTTTTATTTATTTATTCCATATTCTTAATTCTTGTTTAGAATAGTAATTGGATTATTTTCATGGATTGTTAATGCAAAGGAATACTTTTACTTTTAATTAATTTTGAATCCCTATTTTATTTAAATTATCATGTCTTCTTCTTATATTTTTCTGAGTATTATATTCATGTCAATGGAGTAGATTCCCTACTTGACATGGGGGTTGATTAGGAGGAGACACTTGAGTTGGAATGCTTAAGTGATGGTTAAATTGGAAGTTGTTGACTAGTTCTGTATTTACTAACGCTAGACCTTCCCAAGGAAGAGGACTAAGATTTAAGAATTAGAGTTAGCCCAATCACTTGACTTTCTTTTATTTAGTAAGGGTTAACTAAGTGAAAACAACAACCTTTTTGATACTACACTTAAGAGATCCCAACAAGGATAGAACTTCGGATTAATCATTCCCCCAATCAAGGCTTTTTATTTAGAATATTATAAATCTCTTTTAATTTTCATTGTACTAAATTACAATTGTTTATTTTCTGTTAATCAATTCTCAAAACTCTCGGAAAACTCCAAATTAATAAATTAGCACCCTTTCTAGCAACTCGTTGGGAGACGACTTGGGACTCATACTCCATTATTTTTATTCTAAACTTTTTGTGACAACCTTTCTAAATTGATGAGGTGGATTTTTGCTGGTTAAGAGCTATACTCGCAACGCTATTCTATTATATTATAATCTCTTAATTGGTCTAACTTATGCCGCTCGTCAGTCATCTCTCAAGGAATTACAGGGAAGTATGTTACTATTGGTATGAGATTTTATCTTTTTGGGTTTTTGAAATGTAGAACAAGGAATGTAAATAGCAAGGAAATAAAACAATAATTAAGAAAAAGTTCTTAGCAAGGATTGATAATCGGAATTCCTATCCTCATTATCAATGTCAATTGTGATGGTAATTGTAAATTGCACTCACTTAGTTAACTTCTAACAAATGAAGGTAAGTCAAGTGAGAAAATCAACTTGAATTCACAAGTTCTAATCAAAGACTAGAGTTAGTGAAGTTCAAGCCAACTAGCTAGTTTCAATCACCAACCAACAAGAGACTTTGATGATTCAAGAGTCTCCAATTAATCAATTCAAGCTAAGAATATAAAAATCTAACTTAAAACCCTCCCAAGAATTCTATCAAACCCTTGGAAGGCACAACATAAAAACATAGATAACTAGCAAGGAATATTAAATCCAAATAACCAATTGCAAACATCAATAATAACAAACGAAGAAAGGAGCAATAAATATGAAATATCTCAAATTGCATTAAAAATGGAAATTGAATCTAACATGAGAATTTATAAACTAAAATAGCAACATAAAGTAATCAACAAGGGAAATAAATAAATTAGAAAGCTAGAACAATTAAAAGTAGAAGAGAAACTAAATTAAAATAAGATAGAATTCAGAAATTGAAAAGGAATAAAACTAAGAATCCTAAAACCTAGAAAGAGGAGAGAGCCTCCCTCTCTAGAAAACAACATCTCAAACCTAAAATTATTTGAATGAAAATTGTATGATTGATTCCCCCCACTCTACAGCCTCTAATATGTGTTTTCGGGCTTGGAACTAGGCTAAAAGCAGCCCAGAAATCGCCAAATCCTAAACCTAGCGATTTCTGATACGTCCAGCACGTGGCTCTGTCACGCGTACGCGTTGCTGAACATTCACAAGAGGTCAGGGTTGATAGCTTAACAATTCCTTCAGTTTCTTGTATTCCTTCCACTTTTGCATGCTTCCTTTCCATCCTCTAAGCCATTCTTGCCCTATAAACCCTGAAATCACTTAACACACATATCAAGGTATCGAATGGTAATAAGAGAGTATTAATAATTACCAATTTTAAGGCCAAAGAAGTATGTTTTCAATCAAAGCACAGAATTAGGAAGGAAAATGTAAAACATGCAATTTATATGCATAAGTGTGAGAATAATGGATAAAATCCACTCAATTTAGCATAAAATATTCCACGAAATAGTGGTGCATCAAATCTTCCCACACTTAAATATTAGCATGTCCTCATGCTAAGCTCAAGAGAAGCTATAAAGGAGTGAAGAGGAATGGTAAAACTTATGAAATGCAACCTATCTATATGAATGCAACTAAATACAAAAATACTTCTACCTACTTGGTTAAAAGTAAACAAATTCTCCAAGACAAACATAAATTAGATTCCACTAATTCAAATCACACAATAAGAGACAAGTAAACTTGTAAGAAGATAGCTCATGAAAGCTAGGAACACAGAATCAAGCATTGAACCCTCACAGGAAGTGTATATGCACTCTAATCGCTCAAGTGTCTAGGGTTAATTCACTCTAATCTCCTCTAGTCATGCTTTCTAAAACATTGGTCTTCATCTAACCAATCAACAAATATTTAATGTGCAAATGCAAACATCATGAGAGCTTTTTAAGGTTGTAATGGGGCTAAGGTAAGGGTGAGAATACATGTATGGCCAAGTGAGTTATACTTTGAATCTTTGACTAACCTAAATTCTCACCTAACACACACACATACTCTATATAATTCTGAAATCATGCCTAGCTACCCAAAATCTCACTTTTGTATATTTCACATACTCATGTATCAATTTTTAATTCCATCACATGTGTATTGATCTTTTTATTGAACTTAGCATTGGAGTGATTTTATCCCCTATTCATTTATTTCATTTTTTTCTCTTTTTTCTCTTTTTTTAATCATAAATAAAAACATAATATATCAATGCATATGGTTTTTCTAATCTCACATGAGTAAGCACCTAAATTTCCAATATTTGTCGGTAAAAACACAACAAATTCTCATCAACTCAAGTTCCCACATTTCCCCATACTTAGTTGACAAACACTATCTTAAGCTAACCAATGATTCAAATTGGGTAATTAATTGTTTTTCCGCTTAAGGCTAGTGATGTGGTAATATAAAGAACAAATGGGGGTTAAAAAGGCTCAAAGTGGCAAACAAAGGTAAATAAAATGGTGGGCTATTTGGGATAAGTGAGCTAATAACAAATGATGGCCTCAATCATATGTATGCATGAATATACACTAAACAATGGACATATAGAATGGAACGAACCATAGATTGCAATCATAGAGAAGAAAACACACAAGAATAAAAAATCATGGTCAAATAATGTAACCATATAATTAAGCTCAAAATCTCACAGGTTGTGTGTTCTTAGCTATAAACCATGTTCCAAATTAGTGAAATTCTATAAAAAGGGTCTTGAAAAAGAACTTATCACTCCAACCAAGTAGTGGTAGAAGAACATGCACAAAATCAAACAATCATGCAATCAAACATGAAAATGCAACAACTAATTTAACAAGGAAAATTAAACATTGGTGTTGAAATAGGAAATAACTAACCCATGGAAGTCGGAATCGACCTCTCCACACTTAAAGATTGCACCATCCTCGGTGCATGCAAAGAGGTGCAAGTGGACGGGTGGTTACAACAGATGCTTTTCTCCAAAGATTGTGCAGATGGACTTGTCTATCGTCCCATTGAGAAGCTTTTCCTTTCTCCTCTCAGTGGTCATCCTGAAAGAAGAGGAAAAAGAAGAAAGTAAACCAAGAAATAAAGATAAGAAAACAAATAAAGTATGGGTGGGTTAATGCCAAATAATAAGGGTCTCAATTACATGGTAGCTACAACATGCAAGTGAGAAAACAGTAGAAGCAAATGGCATATCAATAGTGCAAAAAATTGAAACAAAGGGAAAGAGAGAGTGGGTCATAAAAGATAATATAAATTCTTGTCAATGCAAAAAGAATACAGGTATCATAAAGGATTGGCATTGACAGATAAATAACATCACCCAACAATGTAAAACTAGTCACTAAGCACCAAAATAATACAAGAAAAGATACAACAGTTGAATAAAAATATTTAACACTAATGATAAAATAGGAAATTAGAAAAGAAGATCAAAATATGAATAGAATTAAAATGCAATGAAGGAAAGTATCCAAATGAATTAAGTGAAATAGAATGAAAGAGAATAAGGATGAGAAGTTAAAGAAATGAAGAAGAAGAAAGTAAGAAAGGAGGAAGAAAGAAGGAGAAAGGAGAGAAGGAAGGAGGAGGAAATGAAAAACAGGACACGACGCGTGCGCGCAGGTCACGCTTGCGCGTGAAAACGGAACCGGCCATGCGACGCGTAAGCGTCCCCCACGCGTGCGCGTGGGTGGCAAAATAGAATTCTGACGCATGAGCATCGGTCACGCGTACGCGTGACTACTCGCGCGACTCCAGCACCATGGCCACACAACTCGCGCGTACACGTGGGTCTGGCTGTGCGCCTAGCACCCCTCCTTCTCGGCTCTCGCGCAACTCTATGTTCATTTTCAATATGTTGCGCATACACGTACGATGCGTGCGCGTCGTAGACGCTTGCGTGTCGATTCCCTCTTTTTTTAATGCAAAATAAAAGTAAATATGCAGAACTGGAAATTAAGACTGACAAAAATAAATTAAAACTAATAAAAAGGAGGATCATACCGTGGTGCATTGTCTCCCACCTAGCAATTTTATTTACTGTCTTTAAGTTGGACATTTGGTGAGCTCCGTGTCATGGTGGCTTGTGCTTGAACTCATCTTGAGACTTCCACCAATGCTTGGACTTCCAATAAGCTCTAACATCTCCCAGTGAATTCACCAAGCCTTGATGAAGTCCTTCACAAGCTTCGAGCTCCCAAAGTTGATCCTCTTGTATGCCAGGATCCCAAATCTTATTTTCACACCCGTCTTCAAGTTGATCATCATGATTCCATCCGGGTGGTTTAGCCATGGAATTCTTATTTAAGCACCTAAACATCCTCCTAAACCCAATCAATTGAGAATTATACCAACCCTTGTAATTAGGCCTTGAGCTTCCAACCATGATGAACCTAGGATGACGTTGCCAACCACTAACCATATCCCTTTTACTCTTAAAACCGCAGATAGCTCTAAGTTGTCCATCCGTTTCAAGCAAACCATATTCAAGTGGGAAGGTAGAGTTTAAGGATAAGAATTTTACCCATTTGAATGTTGTGTTGGATGGTAATGGCTTGGGGGGAGGTATCTCCAGTGGCGGCCTTTCCAATGTATGCTTCACTCTCTTGGGCTCCTCATTAATGATCTCCACCTCTTGACGAGTTTCTGCAACATTGACCTCTTCTTTAAGTCCAATGGGTGAGGATTCAATTGTTGATAAAAACTCATCAATTATTGAATCCATCTCAAGATTAATCTCCTCCAAGTCTTCAACCATGACATGCCTTGGAGGTTGTACACCCTCCTCAACATCAAATTCAAACGTTTTGGAAGGAGGCTCTATGACTTGAGATTCCCATGGAGGTTCCGCGTTTCCTAAGTCCTCAACCACTTCCTCTTCTTCGATAATTTCGGTTTTCTGCACTTGCTCTAATACAAAATTTAACTCCTTCGTGATAACTTTCACCTCTTGACAACTTTCTTCAATTACCCCTAATTCTGCAACTACTCATTCATCTTCAAGGGTCTCTCCTACGTCCACTTTTTGGGCCTCCTATTGCGTCTCTTGAAGTATGGATGCATGAACCCGATCCATTACGTCCCTAAGACGATCCCTTCTCTCCTGTTCCATGTTAATAGCGCAATTGGGATCATGTTGCTCTTGGATTTATGGATATGGGTGAAAAGTAAGTACACCAGAGCTTGAGGGTTGAGTATTGGGGGTAAAGGATAGATCCATAGGGATATAAGAGCTTGGAGAGTAGAGGTGAGACCGGTGAGAGTAGAGGTAAGTGTGACTTGAAGCTCTCTTTGCCCTTGGCGAATAGCACTAAAGGTATCATCTATGGGAGCTTGGGGTGGATAGGGGGGTTCATTTGTTGGGAGAAAAGTTTCATAATACGGAGGTAGTTCTTCTTGATAAGGGTATGGAGATAGTGTATATTGAGGTGGTGGTTCTGGATATGGTTCATATGGTTCGTATGGTTCGTATGGTGGTTGGTGTGGTGGATAAGGGTTAGGGTCATATGGAGGTGAATGGTGGAAAGGGGCTTGTGAGTATGGTGGTTTGAAGCTATGTTGAGGAGGGGGTTTATAGGCATATGGTGGGGCTTGTTGGTAACTACAAGGGGGTCCACCATAGTTATTGGATTGACGTGCATCCTGGAATGGCTCTCGCTCATAGTATGTTGGTGGATGTTGTTGCCAAGAGGGTTGATCAAATCCTTGTGGCTCCTCCCATCCTTGATGCAAGCCTTCTTTGTAATTTTTACTTCCTACAACACAATTTGAACGAAACTCATAGCTAAAAGAGTGAGAATTCATAGTAACAAGTAAAAACAAAAGCTAATAAGATTAAGCAATAAAGTCCTAAAACTAACAAAAACTAACAAATAAGCAAAAAGTAAGTATGTACAATAACCAATAATAAGGCACACATTTCTAATTCCCCGGCAATAGCACCAAAAATTGATGGAGGAAAAATCGTCGGTAAAGAATTTCACAAAAGTAGTCACGTTGCAAGTATAGATCTAAACCGATAATTAAACCTCAATCAAATTTAATTTGTTTGTCACTAAATCAAATTTAATTTGTTTGTCACTAAAGCAAACCAATAAAAATCAACCGAAGTATTTAAACCTCGGGTCGTCTCTCAAGGAATTGCAGGGAAGTATGTTACTATTGGTTATGAGATTCTATCTTTTTGCGTTTTTGAAATGTGGAACAACGAATGTAAATAGCAAGCAAATAAAACAATAATTAAGAAAAATGTCTTAGCAAGGATTGATAATCGGAATTCCTATCCTCATTATCAATGTCAATTGTGATGGTAATTGTAAATTGCACTCACTTAGTTAACCTCTAACAAATGAAGGTAAGTCAAGTGAGAAAATTAACTTGAATTCACAAGTCCAAATCAAAGACTAGAGTTAGTGATGTTCAAGGAAACTAGCTAGTTTCAATCATCAACCAACAAGAGACTTTAATAATTCAAGAGTCTCCAATTAATCAATTCAAGCTAAGAATATAAAAATCTAACTTAAAACCCTCCCAAGCATTTTATAAAACACTTGGAAGGCACAACATATAAACATAGAAAACGAGCAAGGAATATTAAATCCAAATAACCAATTGCAAACATCAATAATAACAAATGAAGAAAGGAGCAATAAATATGAAATACCTCAAATTGCATTAAAAAGGGAAATTGAATCTAACATGTGAATTCATAAACTAAAATAGCAACAAAAAGTAATCAACAAGGGAAATAAATAAACTAGAAAGCTAGAATAATTAAAAGTAGAAGAGAAACTAAATTGAAATAAAATAGAATTCAGAAATTGAAAAGGAATAAAACTAAGAATCCTAAAATCTAGAGAGAGGAGAGAGCCTCCCATTCTAAAAAATTACATCTCAAACCTAAAATTATGTGAAGAAAGTTGTATGATTAATTCCCCCAATCTGCAGCCTCTAATCTGTGTTTTCGGGCTTGGAACTGGGCCAAAAATAGCCCAGAAATTGCCCCCAGCAATTTCTCATACGTCCAGCACATGGCTCTGTCACGCGTACCCGTGATCCACGCATGCGCGTCGCCTAACTGGATAGCAACTATGGCAAATTTCATATCATTTTGAAGCCCCGAATGTTAGCTTTCCAACGCAGGTAGAACCGCCTCATTTAGACCTCTGTAGCTCAAGTTATGGTCGATTTAATACGAATAGGTCAGGGTTGACAACTTAACAATTCCTTCAATTTCTTGTATTCCTTCCACTTTTGCATGCTTCCTTTCCATCCTCTAAGCCATTCCTGCCCTATAAGAGAGGATTAATAATTAGCAATTTTAAGGCCAAAGAAGCATATTTTCAATCAAAGCACAAAATTAGGAAGGAAAATGTAAAACATGCAATTTATATGCATAAATGTGAGAATAATGGATAAAATCCATTCAATTTAGCATAAAATATACCACGAAATAGTGGTGCATCAATTATCAAAACCGCTGAAAATAATATTCCTTTAGGGCTAGACTCCGGCGAGGAATTCCATCTTTTAACTAAGCAATCTGTCAGAGAACATGCCCGTCACTACAAATATCTTCACATAGGGTGTGTCCAGGTTGCTGTCAAACCTCTCATCAGAGAAGGTCTTAATGCTTCCATCCTTATGTGTCTCAGAGATATTAGGCACAATGATTTCCAAGATTCCTTAATGGGAACAATAGAAACAAGTCTAGGACATAGTCTGGTTTACTTCAACTGTTTCCCAAACAAAACGGTCAGTTTGTTAGATGTCAACATCCTTGACTCCCTTTTTTTAAACATTCAAATTCATGATCTTAACATGAAGGAAGGATCTATCCCAGCCACTTTAATCTATAGGATTCAATACAAGGTCATGAACACTTGTAATTCTAGAGTCCTTCTTAAATCCAGTGACCGTGAAACTACTTTATTCATCACAGACATGACAAAGGCCAACGTTACGGTCCCAAGGCTCATAAAGTGGGATGAAATTGACCTTCCCCAGTCATGGTCAATTGATTGAGCCATTCCAACGCAACGTAGACAAGCACCTCTCTTACGAGAGATAAAACAAGATGAATAAGGAAGAGTAGAGATTTTCTTTGACAGACAAAACTCTTTTTCTTCTAGATCTGAAGCAGGAACATCTAATGATTTTGCTTCAGCAAGAAGATCTTTTTCTATGACATCACAATCTCAGTTTTCAACTAAAATTCTCAGATCTGCAAACTCTGGAATTAATATTTCAGGGTTACAAAATAATTCAAAAATTCTCAGATCTACAATGTTTGGGTGACAACCTTTCATCTTCAAGAACTCCTTTTTCTTTGAAAAATGTCCCTGATGCCTCTACTTCTAAAACTATTGAAAACCCCTTTTTAAACCTTTCAAAATGAGTAGCAAGGCTAAACAGAGTCTTAAAACTTCTATTCTAAAATAAGAATCTAGTGATTCTGAAGTCATGCAAAGGATCGACCAACTTTTAAATCGTCTTAGTACTGTCCATGAAACTCCTACAAACTCTGGTGAATCTACATCTTGTATACAAACTCGCTCATCCAAGGCCATTAATGCCCTTGACCAAGACTCTAATGAGTCTTCTTCAGACCAAAGTGATGATTCTGACAAATCAACTCTCAAAGTTAGCCCAATTATGACCAATTTTATGACTAAGTGGAAAGGTTTAATCAAACCCTCTGTGCATAGTTATAATCATATATCTGCCGCTGATCTAGCTCTCGAAGAAAGGGAACTAGGTTTTGTCAGCTTCAATGCCAATAATGTCTATGAATGAAACATAGATGGCAAAACTGAATACAACATCATGAGTATGCTTCAACATATGACCATGGTAGGCACAGCCTATCAAGCTGCTCATGAAACTTCTGAAGAAGCAATAGCCAATGTTATTGTTTCTGGATTCTCTAGTCAACTTAAATGTTGGTGGGATAACTACCTTTTTGATGACAAAAAACAATCAATCTTTTCTGTTGTAAAGGTTAATGATCAAAATGAGCCCATCATTGGAGATGACGGGGAACCTATCCCTGATGCTGTAACACCTTAATCTTTACAATAGCGAGCCATTTCATAGGCGACCCATCTCTTTGGAAAGATGGTTCTGCTGAATTACTTTCCAATCTCAGATGCAAAACTTTGTCTGAATTTAGATGGTATACTAGAGAAGACAGTCAACAACATTTCTAGAAGGAAAAATTCCTAGCCGGACTTCCCAAATCACTGGGAGATAAAGAAAGGGACAAAATTTGTAGCTTAACCCCAGATGGGATAATTCCCTATGATACGTTAAGTTATGGTCAAATTATCTCTTTCATCCAAAAAGTTGCTCTAAAGTTCTGCCAAGATGATAAAATCCAACGGCAACTTTCTCATATATGGTTGCTTCCCCCTTCAAATATGCTCCAAAGCCTTCAAAAATGGGCCAAAAATCTCTCAAAATACGAGTCAATGTGGCTTTTTAATGGAGGCATGTGCTGGTACCTGTGCGGACGCACAGGTCTGTGTGTAACGGCCTAGCCTTTAGCCTCGATGAAATGACGCTTTTTCGGGATCAAACAGAATTTTTATGGAATTTTTAGGAATTTTAGTGCATATAAGCACCTCCACTGCACAGGTGCTATGTCATTAAGCTGCTGAGTCAGCAGCTTGATTGCACTAGACAGCTCTCCTAATCTAAGCAGGCACGTCGCGAAAAGTTGCGTTTTTGAACCACTTCGGGTCCGAATTTCAAAATTCTGATTTCTGTGGTTTGTCTCTATGTAACGAGCCGGTCTCGAATTTCGAGAGAAAAATTATATTAATATAATATTCATATATTATTATTTTATTCGGAATATTATATTATTATTTTCTCTAATGTGGTTAATTTTGATCTATGTTTAGTAATATACTAACTGAGCTAGAAATCTACCGGTAATGGATAATATCGGCATTCTTAGATGAACTTAGCAATGCTAATGCTTCATCATATATCTTTTATTCTCATGATTATCATGTTACTAGTATCATTTATACTATTAACACTCATGCTTATCCTTTAGTAGTGTAATCTGATGTATCTAGTTTTAGTAATTATCTTTAAAATGATATTTTATTATTAAACTCTGATGAGTCAGCACCCTGTGACACATGGCTCTCCCAGAGTTAGCCACCACATGTTTCCTTTCTTGCTCTCCAAGAAAAGGTTTCTTAAGGGAAAAGTAAGAAACACTTGTATTCTAATACATCTAGCTTTAGTAATTATCCTTTCTTGAGATATTTTTACACCAAAATTTAGGATAATGCTTATCCAAACCCCACGTTCTCCCATGTATCATCATTACTATCATTTTTACTTTCTAAACAAGTTAGAAATTCGAAATTCTTGAGAGAGATATGGAAGAACTTCCATGAAAACTTCCATGAACACCTAAGCTTCTTTCTCCGTTCTTTTTCAAACTAAAACCCCTATCAAAAATCTAATCCGACCAAAATGATCACCTCTTCCTCCTCTTCATTTCTATATCAATTTTCATGGAGTAAATCAAGGCATGATGGCTGCTCCTCCTCCTTGAATTTTCATCCATGGTGGGAACTCAAGCTGATGATGTTTTCTTCATGTTTTCTCTTAAGATCTCTTGTTCAATCACCACAGGCTCTAAGAAAACGTGATTTCTAGCTTCCTTGAGGTGAGGAAAACCTACTTTTCACCATCATGAAGCTTCAGCCTTCATGGTTCATATGGTTCTAAAGTTGTTTTTGATGTTAAAATAGGCGTAAAAGTGCTTTTGGAAGCTTGTTCTTGGTTCAATTCTTGGCAGCTGCAAAGGAGGTAAGGTTTGGTAAATTAATCAATGATTGGTTTGGTTCTTGAAGTGTTAAATCAGCTCTTGTTGCTTGAAGCTTGATTTTGAGTGTTTGTGTGATGGTTTGATCATGAGATCTTGTTGTTTAATGCTTGAAAATCAAGTTTTTGATGGTTTTGAAGTTGTTGTTGTTGTTGCTGCTGAAAAACGTGGCTTTCCAGCCATGAAATTCATGATATTTGATGTGTTTTTGATGTGTATTTGATGGCTGAAACGTTGCTCTTTGGTTTGGTCAAAATCAGGTAAAAATCGGTTACCGAAAAGATTGAAAAACTAGTTGAAAATCAAGCTGAAATCTGATGAACTTTTGGAAAAATATTTTTGGTCTTTGAAGGACAAGAAAAATGTTGGTTTTGATGATTTTGGGGTCAAATTATAATTATTAAAATGTTTGGGGTTGAAAGTTAATTAAAGAAAAGTTAAGGGGCTAAAGTGCAAATATTAAAAGTTAAGGGGTCAAAATACAATTTCCAAAAAGTTCAGGGGTCAAAATGCAATTTTTGAAAGTTGAATAAAATATTATTATTTTAATATTAAAATATTCAAATATTATTTTATTGTTAATATTATTTTATTAATAATAATAAAATATTGATAAAAAGATAGTTTTTCCTAAAAGCCTCAGGAAGGCATTTTTGAGTCCAGAATTCCTTAATTCTCTTTATTAAACACCTAAGGAAAGTTCAAGAGAAAGTATTGAGGTATATATGGTAATGAAAAAGGTTTTAGAAACTTTCATACATGTTGGAAAGAAAAGAAATTAAAAGCTATATAGCAGTGTGTTTGACCTTACAGAATAAGCAGAGAATTGTAAAATGAGCTCACTGTGATGTTGTGATGCTTGATTTATGATTGTGGAAAGATAATGAAGATGATTGCTAAGTGATGAAAAGTATGGTTATATGTGACTTATGAGCCTTCAGGTGATGCTTGTGAATATTATGCGGGGACGCCCGTATTGTGATGTTGCTTCCCACACAGGCTGCGGTAGAGATGTACCAGCCCTGCAAGCTGAATGCTTGGTAGAGGCCTGACTCGCATACCTGTGGTATATTGAGATTTGAGCAAATACGAGCCCTGCAAGTCGAGAGTACTTGGTAGAGGGTATGCGGTACTTAATCTGGGATTAAGTTCTGGGAAGGCCTTATCTGACCTGGAGGGTCGGATTGCGTCAGGTGCGGGTCGAAACCGACAAATGAGCTCATTACCTGCAGTAGGATCTGACATGCATCATACTTGTTTGTGCATATTTTAATTGGTTTGCCTATGTGAACAACTCTGCTTAATTGCTAACTGCTATACTTGACGTAACTGCTCTTGATTGTGTTTGAACCTCATTACTTGTGTTTGTAACTGATTGTTTGGATTGTGGTGATTGGATGTTGATTGAGTTGTTTGGGCCTAAGGCTGTGGTTGGTTTGTTTGAGGTCTAGCTTTGTATAAAGTATCTGACTGATTCGGCATAGACTTAATGAACCTATGCTTGGAACAAGATGATCATTTATACCGCGTAGGTAACTTCTTTTATGTTTATAGTCTAGTAAAGTATGAAAAATCAAACTCTTACAGCATAGACTTAATTGAACCTATGCTTGGGACAAGTTGGTTATTCATACCATTAGGAAACTTTTCAGATTCTTATATCTGGAAAAGAAGTTTGGATTTATGGTTAATTAACTGATTTCTTTGGAAAAGGTGTTGAATATTTGATTGTTAAACCATCAATTTTCAAAGGATTTAGAAACTTGCAAGCGGACATTATAAATGGACTTAACTATGAACCCCGACCTTACTAAGAACTCCCCAGTTCTTACCCCTTACACCTCTTCAGATGGACACGGGAGTCTTGCCCTACGAGATTAATCATCCGTACATCCACGACGATCCAGTGCGCAGCTGCGAGTATTACATCCGATGTGTGGCACCTTGTGTACGTAATTATATAGTACGTGATCCTGAGATCGAGGATATCTCTTCTGGCAGCAATGAGCCAGGGGGCACCAGCGAGCAGGCATCATCACCTGCCCAATGGTTTTCTATGAGGGGCTTTTGGATCAGAGACAAGGAGACCTTTGAGGCGTCCACTCTAACTCTGGTACCTTAGAGTATCTCCCTCACTTTTACTAGCATGCTCAGAGGGAAATAGGCATGTCATAGAGTTAGGCTAGCCTGGGTGCCAGCTTAGGGGCTTTTGGATAGGCCAGGCCCCGGGACGTCTTATGTATATATGTGTATATGTTATATGAGTCACTAACTGAAGGATGCTGTGTTATAATTCCTTACTGGTATAACTAAGCTGCTTCTGTATTATGATGTATATTATGGTGTGATATTCTATATATTGCCTTCTACTATTCCTTGGATGTGTGTACTCATGTTTCGTTGTTATACTACATGTATGCGACTCTAAACTACTATTGTTTTAAAAAAAAATTACTCGAAACTCGTGAGGTGTTAACAACGAACAGGCTTATATTTATTAAATATTACTTAAGTTGGGGAACAGGTTGGTAACGTTCAACTTTTAGTATGATCATGACATGCTGGAAGTTGGGTCGTTACACTGTGCATGGGCACACTTGCTGTTTTTCCTCCTGTGCGGACGCAAAGATCTGTGCGGACGCACAGGTCCTGATTACCATTCTGTCCTGAGCATGGGCACAGACCTGTGCGGACGCACAGGTCCTGATTTTGACCCCTGTGCCCACGCACAAAAGGCGTGCGTGGGCACAGACTGAAATGCTTTTCTCCTTTGTTTTCTTCATGTTTTCTCCCTTTTTGCATGCTTTCTTCCACTTCTACCAAACCATTCTTGCCTCTAGGACCTAAAATCACTCAACAAACATATCACGGCATCGAATGGAATAAAAGTGAGATTAAATTGCTCAATTTAAGCACAAAAATGCGTGTTTTCACATTTAGGCTCAATTTAGGGATCAAAATCAAAAGTATGCTATTTTGGTGAATAAGTGTGAGTTTATGTGATGAAATTCATCCAATTCAAGCTAAAATATATCGTCAAATATGGGCTCATCAATTCCCCCACACTTAAACAATAGCATGTCCTCATGCTAAACCAAACAAGGATAATGATCAAAGGGAAACAACTTATTGAATGTAACTATCTATATGGATGCAAGTAGGTATATATTATATACCTATATATCTATAATGCCCTATTGATTTGGTGAAAACAAACAATCAAATTCCAAGCAAGTGTATAGACATATAGGGCTAGGCAAAGAAATAACTCAATGCAATAAAAAATCTAAAGAATTGATTTAACTCATCAAAAAGAAGCAACTTGCAAGAATGCATGATAAGAAGTATGGAAACATATAGTTGGGTGATCGAACCCTCACTTGGTGTATATACACTCTAGTCACTCGGTGTTTAAGGTCAATTCACTCAAGTCTCCTCTTAATCATGCTTTCAATGATTTGCTTTTCATCTAACAATCAAACAAGTGATGCATGAATGCATGTATCATGAGGTCTTTAAAAGGTTGTAATGGGGTTGGGGTAAGGGTAGGATGAGTATATGGTTAAGTGGACTAAAGGATTGAATCTTTGATTAGCTCAAGTACCCAACTCAACCTATATCAATTAACCCACAAAAAAATTCATTCCGCCCATTACTTCTTTCACACACATTCATGACTTAGTTCCTATTCAAAACACATATGCATTTCTTATTCATCATTTTTTTCTTTTTCTTTGGGATAATTTTTGTCCCATCTTATTACTATATTTTTTTTACATTTTTTTCTTTTCTATTTCTTTCTTTTCTATGACAAATGCATATAATTAAAGCAAATTGATACATGGATGTGCACCCATTTTTTTCCAAATTTTCAATGAATACCCACAACAACATTTTTCTCTACCAATGTTCCCCAAAATTTCCCCCACACTTAAATGAAATACACACCTTAACCTAAGCTAATCAAAGATGCAATTCAAGGTAAATCGTGGTCTTACGCTTAAGGTTTTGATGCGATTATGATTAGAACAAAGGGGTTTAACAAGCTCAACGGGGTTAACAACGGTAGATGCAAGGGTAAGGCTATATAGGTGAGTGAGTGAGTTTAATTCAAAAATGGCCTCAATCATGCTAAATGCATTCAAGACATCAAACATTGGAAATAAAGAATCAATCAAAACCAAGATTACAATCATAGAAGGAGATATAGCACACAATGAACAAAATTTGTGGTTATAATGTGTAACCACTCATTAAGACTCAACAACTCACAAGGTTGTTTTGTTCTATCTCTCTTCTATGCTCCATAAAAATCATTCAAGCAAGTATAAAAATCGTTTTTCAAATCAATTCAATAGAGTGCCCTTGAAACAAAATTCTTGGAAATCCTTGTTGTTTTTCACCAAAATTATTTCCTTTTATGTATGTATGCATGTGATGGATGCAATTTTCAAAATTTTTCCTAGTTCTCTCCTAATTTTCAACAAGCAAAAATTAACATGAACAATTAGGACAAAATTAAACTAGGTGCTATACTATTCACATCATCCAATCATAACTTCTATCTATAAGCTATATATGATGCAAAAGATGCAAAATGCAATATATATAAACTATGACTAAACTAAGATATATATACTAGAAGAAAATGCAATTCAACAATAAAAAAAACTCTAAATATCTACAAGAAACATAATAAAAAAAAAGCTAAAATAAAGTGCAAAGTGTTTGGAAAAGAAAGTTTACACCCTAAAATGACGAATCCTCCCCCACACTTAAGCGTTACATGGTCCTCCGTGCACGAACACAATCCGGGGGGATTGTCTCTAAGCATTCCACCTTCAGTTGGCGGATATAGGGGCTCAGGTTGTAGTAAACTTGCCAAGCTCAATGCATTCTTGGCATCTCCCTTTTCGGCGTCCTTCTCCTCTCTCGGCTCCTTACCTTTATGTGTCATCCTCAAAAAGAATGAATAAATTATAAGTAAAAAGTATAGGGCAAGTAGCACAAAAAGGTAAAGGAGGGAGTAAATAAGCATCTAATTGAGGAAGTTTCCATAGTGGTGTGGTATGATAAAAAAATCAGCCATGTGTGTATTCCAATTATTCGCGCGCTTGGAACACACACAACGGCCGGTTAAAAAGGCATCCACACAATCAAAAAGTGAGCATGAGTTCCTCAATTAAATGGCCTAAGTTGCAAGCAAAGAGTGAGCATCAACTAAGGACAAACAAACTTAGGCAACCACCAAAAGAGTGAATTGAGTATATGAAGTATTGGATATTGAAATTGTGCAAGTGAAAGCGCATGTTTGATATAAAATAGCACAATAAACAACAACCAATTCAATACTGAACGAAAACTCCCTATTCATCACGAAGCATAATGAAAAAGTCACATGGAAAGGTACTTGTTACAAAAAGTGATAATCTTGATAAGAATCAAGTTAGGTCACTCAAATAAATGCAAAAGCATTAACAAGGACCAAGTACTGGACATGTGATGAATTTTAATATAAAAATCATGAAGAACAAATAATTTCAACTCAAATCACTTAATCTAACACACTTATATAATTTATCCTAGTGGTACAATTAAAACATGAGTTATCAGACCCACTAAGTACTAGTAAATTAAGGCAAAGTATAAGTGCATTGGTGGAAACTCTAAGCAATAAACAACCCAATCAATATCAAATAAACACTTGCAACTTATTCAATTAACAAGCAAGTAAACCAAAACTAATATAAGTACTAGAATAAAAATGAGATGCAATGAAAACTAAGAAAAATAAGTAGAAAAGAGGGCAAAGGAAAGAAAAGAGAAGGGTGGAAGGGGTGGGAAGTATGTTAGGGCTTAATTCAAAGTGCAATAAAAATCTTGCTCATAACAGCACCTGTGCGCACGTACAGGTGTGTGTATGTGTACGCACACTTCGTGAAACAGGGGATGGTGTGCGCTCGCACAGAGCGTGCGAACGCTCTTGACAGAGAGAGGGTTAGGGCGTGTGCGTGTGCACAAGCTTGTGCACATGCACAGAAGGGATTTTTTTTGGAGGATCATGTGTGCGTACGCACAAAGAATCGTGTGCCCGCACAGTTGCAAAAATGGATGGGGTGTTCACATGCACATGCTGTGCGAGCGCTTCCACCAGAGGGAGTGCAAGAGCATGTGCGTACGCACAACTGGGTGCGAACGCACAAGGTGCGTGAAAAGGGATTGTGTGCATAAGCACAGGATGGTACGGACGCACAGGTCACAGAAAACAAAGCTGCGCATACACACAGGCTGTGCTGGTACTGCGACCAGAGGGCATGTCAAGGAGTGTGCAAACGCACGGGCTTGTGCGGCCGCACTGTTAGAGAAAAATGCAGATGTGTGCGCGCGCACAGCATGGTGCGCACGCACAGATGCCCTGTTTCACAAAATTTTTCTTTTCAAAACTAAGGTAACAAGCCTTAGCACATCAACATATCAACCCCAAAATATTCAAAACATCACAAAATCATGATCCATTATGCAAATTAACCTACTAAAGTCAAAACTAAACCAATCTTAAGCTAACCAAGACAAGCAAACATGCAAGAAACAAGGACTATAAACAAAGGGAAAGGGTAGGAAAGATGTTACCATGGTGGGGTGTCTCCCACCTAGCACTTTGGTTTATAGTCCTATGTTGGACTTTTTTTGGAGACTCTTGTTAGGGTGGTTTGTGTTTCCACTCCACCTTGAATCTCCATCCAAGCTTGCACTTTGAGGCTCCTCCGAGATCCCATATTCTAGCCTCCTGTTCTCCTTCTTGCGGATTTTTATGTTTTAAGCCGGATGTACAAGTTCCTAATTGACCCTTGAAGTACCTCAACATTCTCCAAAAATCACCCAATTGTGCTCTACACCATGCTTGAACTCCAAGTCTTGAATTGGTCTTCTTGAAGAACCTTAGATCCACTTGGCACCCAATACTCCTTTTTCTACCACCCACCAACCCAAGGAAGACCTTGAGTTGGTAGTCCGTCTCCAAGATAGTATATTGATGGGGCCCAATGAAGGCTCATAGGTGAAATTGCCACCCACTCAATATGCTCTTGGTTGACAACTCCTTCCTTACCAACCTCTTCCTCCTCTTCTCCATCACTCACATCATAACAAGGAGGTTGTGAGAAGTCTACCTCCATGTCCTTCTCAAGCTCAAGGGGAAGAGGTTCATTAGGATCCTTAAGGGGAGTGATCAAGGAGGACAAAAAATCATGAATGATGGAATCCTCATCTCGATCAATCTTCCTCAATTCTCCCTTTCTCTCCTCTGATTCATATACTCTACATTCTCCCTCTTGTTGCATGTCATGACCTAACCCTTCTTTTTTCCCTTGGGGATCCACCTTCTCCTCTTCTCTACGCCCTTCAATTGTTTCCTCACATCCTCTAAGAGAAATATCTTGATCGGATGAGCATAGAAGAACCAAGCGGTTCACTGCTTCGGCTATGGTAGCCATGAATTGACCTTGTGTCCTTCGAAATCCTTCTTGCTCATCGAGAAAGGTATGAAAGTCTTGTGGTTCTTGGGTCAAGGGTGGAAAGACTTCACATTGTAGTGAAAAATAAGGTTCATAAATTGGGAGAAAGTTTGTATGTGTGGGAGGTGACTCATGTTGGTAAGTGTTTTGAGGTGGTATGTAGGAAGGTGTATGGTGGTGGTGGTGTGGTTTTTGAAGATAGGGTGATTGAGGATTGTGTTGAAGGTATAGGTCATAGGCATATGGTGGTGGAGGTGCATGATCAAAGTGAAATCTACCATATCCTTGGGTTGGGTATGTGCATTAGGAAGGGTATAGCTCATTGGGTATGGAGGAGGTTGCTCCTCCTAAAATTGATGCTCCAAACCCATGATGCAATCCAAAATAGAAGTTATTATCCCTACAAAATAATCACAACCAAACTCCAAACCAAGAGGGTGATAACTCAAAGAGAAAATAGCAAATAAAGACTAAAGACATCAAGTAACAATAGAGACAAAATCCTAATTAATAGCAAAAACAAGCAAATAACCCAAAAAGTATCTATTCACACTATGGACATATTTACAACAACCAAAATATAGCACTCATGACGCTAGTTCCCCGGCAACGGCGCCAATTTGATAGAGGAAGAGAATTTTTGCCAATTCGGAAGACTAGATAAAGTAATTCCGTTGTGAGTATAGTCCGAACCGGCAACGGATCCTCTTAATCAAAATTCAATTCAAGATAATGTCACAATTCAAAACACAATTATAACCGAGAGTATTTAGACTCTCAGGTCGTTCTCCCTAGGAACTAATGCCAACAAGTGCACAATTTTGGTTGTGAAGAGCCAAAGGGGTTTTCAATAATAAAGAAGCAAGCAATAAAGAAATAAAAGAAGAAGACAAAATTGCAATTAATAAACTAATAAAGGAATAAAAGAACTATGTATGTAATATAAACAAGTAAGACTCAAAATTGATGGAAAAGTGGTTTAAAACATAAAAGAAACCTTGACTTGGGATGAATTATGGAATCCTATCATTGCCATAACCACAACTATGGTAATTATCATGAGTTAATCTCGCTTAGTTAACCCCTAACATCCAGGAGTAAATCAAGTAAGCATAATTGACCTTAATCCATAAGTTCTAACCAACTTACCAAAGTAGTTGGTAAAAGGCTAACTTAATGGAAACAAGAATCAACTAACTCCCCAAGAATTACCACTAAATGTTGGACATTAAGGCTCTAGTAATCCATAGACTCATTTTTCCCAAGCCAAGGGGTGGAAATTTATGCCATAGCTAGGGTTGACATTTCATCAAACACCTAGTATGCATATTCACAAAACATGGCAAAATTGGTAAATTAATGAAAGCTATGAACCATAAATGATCAAAATCAATAGAGGCAACTCAAACAAACATAAAACAAGCATCAAACATCGAATTCATCAACAAGAACATCAAAATTACAAAACCAAGCGTATATTGATAAAGGAAATTAAAAATAGAAACAAGTGTAGAACAAGTATGGTAATTGAAAGAGACAATTAAGGAAATACTTACACTGTAAATTACAAAATCCAAAAGCAAGACTTGAAGTATAAAATTCTACAAAACCCTAATTAAACCCTACGAGAGCAAAACCTAAAACTACACTACACTACTCCTAAAAACTATTCTATGAAGTATGGTAATGTGTGTGTTCTCATATATGATTGCTTCCCCCTTCAAATATGCTCCAAAGCCTTCAAAAATGGGCCAAAAAGCCCTCAAAATGCGAGTCCACGTGACTTTTTAATGGAGGCATGTGCTGGTACATGTGCAGACGCACAGGTCTGTGCATGGGCACACTTGCTGTTTTTCCTCCTGTGCGGACGCATAGGTCCTGATTTCCATTCTGCCCTGAGCATGGGCACAGACCTGTGCGGATGCACAGGTCCTGATTTTGACCCCTGTGCGTGGGCACAGAAGGTGTGCGTGGGCACAAGCTGAAATGCTTTTCTCCTTTGTTTTCTTCATGTTTTCTCCTTTTTTGCATGGTTTCTTCCACTTCTACCAAACCATTCTTGCCTCTAAGACCTAAAATCACTCAACAAACATATCACGTCATCGAATGGAATAAAAGTGAGATTAAATTGCTCAATTTAAGCACAAAATGCATGTTTTCACATTTAGTCTCAATTTAGGGATTAAACACAAAAGTATGCTATTTTGGTGAATAAGTGTGAGTTTATGTGATGAAATACATCCAATTCAAGCTAAAACATATCGTCAAATATGGGCTCATCAAACACTCAAGTGTTAATTTAAAATTGGAAGTTGTTGGCTAACTCTCTAGTTACTAACGCTAATCCTTCCATAGGAGAGGATTAGGACTTGTGGGTTAGAGTTAGCTTAATTACTTGACTTTTGTTTATTCGGTAAAGCGTAACTAAGTAAAAAACAACAACCTCTTACTATTACACTTGGTAGAATTTAACAAGGATAGAACTTCTGATTAATCTTCTCCCGGTCAAGCCTTTTATTTCAATTACACAAAACCTCTTGTTAATTTTCATTGCTTTAATTTATAATCGTTTATTTTTCTGTTCTCCAACTCTTAAATTTCTCAAAAAAATTCTTGACCAATAAAATAGCACTCTTTTGTCAACTCGTTGGAAGACAACCTGAGAATTCTACTCCTAGTATTTTATTCTTCAATTGTGAAAATTCTTTCTAAATTGATAAGCGGAGTTTTCATCGGTTAAGAACTGTACTTGCAACGTTATTTCTATATTAAATTCTTAATCTGCAATTTTCCGCATGTCAATTTTTGGCACCGTTTCCGAGGAGTTGCAATAGTGTGCTAAATTTTTGGTTGGTGTAAATATTTTTAATTTTTGATATTTGCATATTTTATTTTATTTTATTACCATGAGCTGTATGTTTCTTTCATTGAATGACGTGTTCTCTACCTGATCCGAGCTTAGCCGCGTTTGATTCTGAAATTGAAAGAACTATTTCTCGTATTAGGCAAGCTCGGCATCGGTTAGCCTCTGAGGGTGGTGAAGTGGTTACTACCAATTCACCAGTCTTATCTGAGAGCGAATCTGAAGTGCCATTTTAGGAAGAAACAAGCTCCTCTTCTACTGATTATGTTGATTTACGTGCAGGTAATATGGCGGAGCCCAAAAGGATTACTCTCTAGGAAGCAAGAGCTCCAGACACTACAACCGTATCAAGCGCGTCTAAGATATTCATTCGCACTTCAACATGAATGTGATGAACGTGACAATCATCATCATTCCCCATGAACGCGTGCCTGACAACCACTTCCGTTCTACCTTCAATTGAATGATTATCTCTTGGATCTCTTAATCAGAATCTTCGTGGTGTAAGCTAGATTGATGGCGGCATTCATGAGAATCCGGAAAGTCTAAACCTTGTCTGTGGTATTCCGAGTAGGATTCTGGGATTGAATGACTGTGACGAGCTTCAAACTCGGGAGTGCTGGGCGTAGTGACAGACGCAAAAGGATAGTAAATCCTATTCCAGTATGATCGAGAACCTCCAGATGATTAGCCATGCAGTAACAGCGCATCGGACCATTTTCACAGAGAGGATAGAACGCAGCCCTTGACAACGGTGATGCCTCCAGACGATTAGCCATGCAGTGACAGCGCATCGGACCATTTTCCAGAGAGGATCAAAAGTAGCCATTGACAATGGTGATGTCCTTACATAAAGCCAGCCATGGAAAGGAGTAAGATTGATTGGATGAAGACAGCAGGAAAGCAGAGGTTCAGAGGAACGAATACATCTCTATACGCTTATCTGAAATTCTAACCAATGAATTACATAAGTATTTCTATCCTTATTTTCTATTTATTATTAATATTCGAAAACTCCATAATCAATTATTATCCGCCTGACTGAGATTTACAAGGTGACCATAGCTTGCTTCATACTAACAATCTCCGTGGGATCGACCCTTACTCACGTAAGGTTTATTACTTGGACGACCTAGTGCACTTGCTGGTTAGTTGTATCGAAGTTGTGACAAATTATGAATTGAGATTAGAGCACCAAGTTTTTGGAGCCATTACCAGAGATCACAATTTCGTGCACCAAGTTTTTGGCGCTGTTGCCGGGGATTGTTCGAGCTTGGACAACTGACGGTTCATCTTGTTGCTCAGATTAGGTAATTTTCTTTTTATTTTATTTAAAAAAAATATATTTCTTCAAAAAATTTTTCAAAAATTCCTCCTTTGGAATTCATATTAAAAATTTTGGAATCCTTATTTTTCTTTTTCAAAATAATTTTTGAAAAAATTTTTTAAAAGAAAATACAAAAAAAATAATAAAATCATAAAAATCAAAAATATTTCATGTTTCTTGTTTGAGTCTTGAGTCAAGCTGAAAGTTTGGTGTCAATTGCATGTTCATCTTGCATTTTTCGAAAAAATTCATGCATTCATAGTGTTCTTCATGATCTTCAAGTTGTTCTTGGTAAGTCTTCTTGTTTGATCTTGATGTTTTCTTGTTTTGTGTCTTTTCTTGTTTTTCATATACATTTTTGCATTCATAGTGTTTAAACATGAAAGATTTCTAAGTTTGGTGTCTTGCATGTTTTCTTTGCATTAAAAATTTTCAAAAATAAGTTCTTGATGTTCATCATGACATTCAAAGTGTTCTTGGTGTTCATCTTGACATTCATAGCATTCTTGCATGTATTCATTGTTTTGATCTAAAATTTCCATGCATTTAGTCTTTTTCATGTTTTTCCCTTTCATCATTAAAAGTCCAAAAATCAAAAAAATATCTTTCCCTTTTTCACTCATAAAATTCGAAAATTTGAGTTGACTTTTTCAAAAATTTTTAAAATCTAGTTGTTTTTATGAGTCAAATCAAATTTTCAATTTAAAAATCTTATCTTCTCAAAATCTTTTTCAAAAATCAAATCTTTTTCATTTTTCTTAGTTATTTTTGAAAATTACAAAAATATTTTTCAAAAATCTTTTTCTTAATTTTATATCATAATTTTCGAAAATAACATCATCAATTAATGTTTTGATTCAAAAATTTCAAAGTTTGTTGCTTGCTTGTTAAGAAAGATTCAAACTTTGAGTTCTAGAATCATATCTTGTGATTTCTTGTGAATCAAGTCATTAATTGTGATTTTAAAAATCAAATCTTTTTCAAAACTAATTTCAATCATATCTTTTCAAAAATATCTTTCTATCTTATCTTTTTCAAAATCCTATCTTTCTCAAAATTTGATTTTAAAATATTTTTTCTAACTTCTTATCTTCTTATCTTTTCAAAATTGATTTTCAAATTTGTTTCAACTAACTAACTAACTTTTTGTTTGTTTCTTATCTTTTTCAAAACCACCTAACTAACTCTCTCTCTCTAATTTTCGAAAATTACTAACCTTTTTTCAAAAACTATTTTCAAAAATCACTAACTCTTTTTCAAAAAAATTATTTTCGAAAATTCTCCTTCTCTCTCATCTTATTCTATTTATTTATTCATCTACTAACATCTCCTCACCTCACATCTCTGCTCTCCTCACCCTTGTGTTTCTTTCCTTACATTACATTCTTTGTCCCCTTCCTTTCTTCCACTCACACAAGAACCTCTATACTGTGGTATAAAGGATCCCTATTATTATTATTATTATTTTTTTCTGTGCCCTCTTCTTTGTCATATGAGCAGGAGCAAGAACAAGAATATTCTTGTTGAAGCAGATCCAGAACCTGAAAGGACTCTGAAGAGGAAACTAAGAGAAGCTAAATTATAACAATCCAGAGATAACCTTTCAGAAATTTTTGAACAGGAAGAGGAGATGGCAGCCGAAAATAATAATAATTCAAGGAGAATGCTTGGTGACTTTACTGCACCTAATTCCAATTTACATGGAAGAAGCATCTCCATTCCTGCCATTGGAGCAAACAACTTTGAGCTGAAACCTCAGCTAGTTTCTCTGATGCAGCAGAACTGCAAGTTTCATGGACTTCCATCTGAAGATCCTTTTTAGTTCTTAACTAAATTCTTGCAGATATGTGATACTGTTAAGACTAATGGAGTAGATCCTGAAGTCTACAGGCTCATGCTTTTCCCTTTTGCTGTAAGAGACAGAGCTAGAGTATGGTTGGACTCTCAATCCAAAAACAGCCTGAACTCTTGGGATAAGCTGGTCACGGCTTTCTTAGCCAAGTTCTTTCCTCCTCAAAAGCTGAGCAAGCTTAGAATGGATGTTCAAACCTTCAAACAGAAAGAAGGCGAATCCCTCTATGAAGCTTGGGAAAGATACAAGCAGCTGACCAAAAAGTGTCCTTCTGACATGCTTTCAGAATGGACCATCCTGGATATATTCTATGATGGTTTATCTGAGCTATCAAAGATGTCATTGGATACTTCTGCAGGTGGATCCATTCACCTAAAGAAAACGCATGCAGAAGCTCAAGAACTCATTGACATGGTTGCTAATAACCAGTTCATGTACACTTCTGAGAGGAATCCTGTGAGTAATGGGACGCCTATGAAGAAGGGAGTTCTTGAAATTGATACTCTGAATGCCATATTGGCTCAAAACAAAATATTGACTCAGCAAGTCAATATGATTTCTCAGAGTCTGAATGGAATGCAGGCTGCATCCAACAGTACTCAAGAGGCAGCTTCTGAAGAAGAAGCCTATGATCCTGAGAACCCTGTAATAGCAGAGGTGAATTACTTAGGTGAACCTTATGGAAACACCTATAATCCATCATGGAGAAATCATCCAAATCTCTCATGGAAGGATCAACAAAAGCCTCAACAAGGCTTTAATAATGGTGGAAGATACAGGTTTAACAATAGTAAACCTTTTCCATCATCCACTCAGCAACTGACAGAGAACTCTGAACAAAATACTTCTAATCTAGCAAACTTAGTCTTTGATCTATCTAAGGCCACTGTGAGTTTCATGAATGAAACAAGGTCTTCCATTAGAAATTTGGAAGCACAAGTGGGCCAGCTGAGTAAAAGGATCACTGAAATCCCTCCTAGTACTCTCCCAAACAATACAGAAGAAAATCCAAAAGGAGAGTGCAAGGCCATTGAATTGATCACCATGGCCGAACCTGCAAAGGAAGGAGAGGACGTGAATCCCAAGGAGGAAGACCTCTTGGGACGTCCAGTGATCAATAAGGAGCTTCCCTTTGAGGAACTAAAAGAATCTGAGGCTCAACTTGAGACCATAGAGATTCCATTAAACCTCCTTATGCCATTTATGAGCTCTGATGAGTATTCCTCTTCTGAAGAGAATGAGGATGTCACTGAGGAGCAAGTCACCAAGTACCTTGGTGCAATCATGAAGCTGAATGCCAAATTATTTGGTATTGAGACTTGGGGAGATGAACCTCCCTTGTTCACCAATGAACTAAGTGATCTGGATCAACTGAGATTGCCTCAGAAGAAACAGGATCCTGGAAAGTTCTTAATACCTTGTACCATAGGCACCATGACCTTTGAGAAGGCTCTATGTGACCTTGGGTCAGGGATAAACCTCATGCCCCTCTCTGTAATAGAGAAACTGGGAATCTTTAGGGTGCAAGCCACTAAAATCTCATTAGAGATGGCAGACAATTCAAGAAAACAGGCTTATGGACAAGTAGAGGACGTGTTAGTAAAGGTTGAAGGCCTTTACATCCCTACTGATTTCATAGTCCTAGATACTGGGAAGTATGAGGATGAATTCATCATCCTTGGAAGACCCTTCCTAGCCACAGCAAGAGCTGTGATTGATGTGGACAGAGGAGAATTGATCTTTCAAATAAATGAGGACAACCTTGTGTTTACATCTCAAGGATCTCTCTCTGCATCCATGGAGAGGAAGCATAAAAAGCTTCTCTCAAAGCAGAGTCAACTAGAGACCCACAGTCAAACTCTAAGTTTGGTGTTGGGAGGCCACAACCAAACTCTAAGTTTGGTGTTGAACTCCCATATCCAAACTCTAAGTTTGGTGTTGGGGAGTCTCAACAAAGCTCTGCACATCTGTAAGGCTCCATGAGAGCCCACTGTCAAGCTATTGACATTAAAGAAGCACTTGTTGGGAGGCAACCCAATGTTTATTTATCTAATTTCCATTATTTTTCATGTTTTATTAGGTGCATGATCATGTGGAGTCACAAAATAAATATAAAAATTGAAAACGGAATCAAAAACAGCAGAAGAAAATTCACACCCTGGAGGAAGACCTTACTGGCGTTTAAACGCCAGTAAGAAGCATGTTTTGGGCATTCAACGCCAGAACAGAGCATGGTTCTGGTGTTGAACGCCAGAAATGGGCAGCATCTGGGCGTTTGAACGCCAGAAATGCACCCCGGAGAAGAGCTGGCGCTGAACTCCCAGAACAAGCATGGTTCTGGCGTTCAACGCCAGAAATGGGCAACAAATGGGCGTTCAACGCCCAGAACAAGCACCAATCTGGTGCTGAACGCCCAGAGTTGTGTGCAAGGGCATTTTGCATGCCTAATTGGGTGCAAGGTTGTAAATCCTTGAACACCTCAGGATCTGTGGACCCCACAGGATCACCTCAGGATCTGTGGACCCCACAGAATCCCCACCTACCTCCACTCACCTCTTCTCACCCCTCTTTCACACAATCCCATAAACACTCTTCCCCAAAACTCTTCGCCAATCACCTCAATCTCTCTTCCCTATCACCACTTTACCACTCACATCCATCCACTCTTCCCCATAAACCTACCTCATAAACTCCACCTACCTTCAGAATTCAAAATCAATTTCCCACCCAAACCCACCCTAAATGGCCGAACTTACCCCCCCTCCCTTCCCTATATATAACCCTCCATTCTTCCTCATTTTCACACAACACAACCCTCTTTTCTCTTCTTGGCCGAAACGCACCTCCCCCCTCCTCTCCATATTTTCGTCTTCTTCATCTATTCTTTCTTCTCTTGCTTGAGGGCGAGCAAAATTCTAAGTTTGGTGTGGTAAAAGCATAAGCTTTTTGTTTTTTCATTACCATTGATGGCACCTAAGACCGGAGAATCCTCTAGAAAAGGGAAAGGAAAGACAAAAGCTCCCACCTCCGAGTCATGAGAGATGGAATGGTTCATCTCCAAAGCCCATCAAGACCACTTCTATGATGTTGTGGCCAAGAAGAAGGTGATCCCCGAGGTCCCTTTCAAACTCAAGAAAAATGAGTATCCGGAGATCCGACATGAAATCCAAAGAAGAGGTTGGGAAGTTCTAACAAACCCCATCCAACAAGTCGGCATCCTAATGGTTCAAGAGTTCTATGCCAATGCATGGATCACTAGGAACCATGATCAAAGTAAGAACCCAAATCCAAAGAATTATGTTACAATAGTCCGGGGGAAATACTTAGATTTTAGCCCGGAGAATGTGAGGTTGGCGTTTAACTTGCCTATGATGCATGGAGATGAACGCCCCTACACTAGAAGGGTCAACTTTAATCAACGGTTGGACCAAGTCCTCATGGACATATGTGTGGAAGGAGCTCAATGGAAGATTGACTCCAAAGGCAAGCCGGTTCAACTAAGAAGATTGGACCTCAAGCCTGTGGCTAGAGGATGGTTGGAGTTCATCCAACGCTCCATCATCCCCACTAGCAACCGATCTGAAGTTACTGTGGATCGGGCCATCATGATCCATAGCATCATGATTGGAGAGGAAGTAGAAGTTCATGAAGCCATCTCCCTTGAACTCTACAAAATAGCCGAAAAGCCCTCCCCTGGGGCAAGGCTAGCTTTTCCCCATCTTATTTGTCATCTATGTTACTCAGCTGGAGCTTTCATAGAAGGAGACATTCACATTGAGGAAGAGAAGCCCATCACTAAAAAAAAGATGGAGCAAGCAAGAGAGCCCATTCATGGAGCTCAAGAGGCACAGGATGCTCATCACCATGAGATCCCGGAAATGCCTCAAATGCATTTTCCTCCACAAAACTATTGGGAGCAAATCAACACCTCCCTAGGAGAATTAAGTTCCAACATGGGACAACTAAGGGTGGAACATCAAGAGCACTCCATCATCCTTCATGAAATAAGAGAAGATCAAAAAGCAATGAGGGAGGAGCAACAAAGACAAGGAAGAGACATAGAAGAGCTCAAGGACATCATTGGTTCCTCAAGAAGAAAACGCCACCATCACTAAGGTGGACTCATTCCTTGTTCTCACTCTCTGTTTTCATTTTCTCTATGTTAAGTGCTTATCTATGTTTGTGTCTTCATTACATGATCATTAGTATTTAGTAACTTTGTCTTAAAGTTATGAATGTCCTATAAATCCATCACCTCTCTTAAATAAAGACTGTTTTAATTCAAAAGAACAAGAAGTACATGAGTTTCGAATTTATCCTTGAACTTAGTTTAATTATATTGATGTGGTGACAATGCTTCTTGTTTTCTGAATGAATGCTTGAACAGTGCATATGTCTTTTGAAGTTGTTGTTTAAGAATGTTAAATATGTTGGCTCTTGAAAGAATGATGACAAGGAGACATGTTATTTGATAATCTGAAAAATCATAAAAAATGATTCTTGAAGCAAGAAAAAGCAACAAAGAACAAAGCTTGCAGAAAAAAAAAATAGGCGAAAAAAAATAGAAAGAAAAAGAAAAAGCAAGCAGAAAAAGCCAAATGCTCTTAAAACCAAGAGGCAAGAGCAAAAAGCCAATAACCCTTAAAACCAAAAGGCAAGGGCAAATAAAAAGGATCCCAAGGCTTTGAGCATTAGTGGATAGGAGGGCCTAAAGGAATAAAATCCTGGCCAAAGTGGCTAAACCAAGCTGTCCCTAACCATGTGCTTGTGGCGTGTAGGTGTCAAGTGAAAACTTGAGACTGAGCGGTTAAAGTCAAGGTCCAATGCAAAAAAACGAGTGTGCTTTGTAACGACCCAATTTTTGGTACATCATGATCATACTAGAAACTGAGCGCTACCAACTTGTCTACCTATCTATTATCTATTATTTATTATATGAGCCTGATTCGTTGTTAAAAGCGTAGTTATTTTAGGAGGTACTTTTTTTTTTTTTAAACATTTGGATTAATAGACGAAATCATTCATAAGCAATTCACAACTGATAGCAGATAAAACAGTTATAAACAACCATACATAAATATATCACATGCAGTTGATATCGTTCGGTTATCCAGCCTTTATTAGAGTAAAGATCTTTAGTTAGGACACCCCTAGTTATAGCTAAATAATATCTATATACATATATATACATACAACATCCCAGGCCCTGACCTGTTCAAGAAGTCCCTAAGCTGGCACCCAGGCTAGCCTAGATTCTATACTCACCTAGTCCCTCTAAACTACTAAAGCGAGGGAAAATACGTTCTAGGTCTTCAAAACTCAAGTCAGGTGGATCGTCATCAAAAGGTGGAAGGTCGTCTACTAATCCTCTGCACGATCATATGTCATCAAAGAGCGTCTCTCAAGTACTTCATCGAGTGGCCACATAATAGCAACATCGTACGGAGGACTTAGGTTAAAGTTTGTAGATAAGCAGGGTGTAGATGTTGGCTGGCCTCACAGTATTTACATATAAACAGAAATGGAGTTCACTCTAGACTCAGCAGACTACCTAGAGCGGAATCTTTTTTGCGAACGGTCGTCAGCGAACTATGGTAAGGTACTCTTACTTCCATCTGAAGGGGGAAGGGAGAGAGAAGGGGTAAGAACTGGGGAGTTCTTAGTAGGGTCGGGGTTATTATTTACGTTCATTAATTCTATGTCGTTTAGAAGACTATTAGCAGAATACAAGGAAGCAGTAATTAGAAAACACAGATAAGTAGAGAAGATAGAGAAAACATATAGCAGAACACAAACATAAGAACACAAGAAAATATCACAAGTGCAGAGAACGGAATACAAACAAGGAAAGCATACATTCATACCACAAACATAACAAAGGAAATACGCAACCAAGTATGATGCATGTCTAGCCCTAGTGCAGGTAATGAGCTCATTTGTCGGTTTCTACCCGCTCCCGACGTAACCCAGCATTACTAGCCGGATATGGCTTTCCTGTTGGCTATACCCCTGTGTACAGGAAATAACCCCTCTGCCACCACAGGGTCCACTGCACGCAGGAAATAACACATCTGCCACTGCAGGGATGTACGCCGACACACCTTCTGTATACAGGAAATAACCCCTCTGCCACTACAGAAATGGAACAGGTGGTCACGGTACTTCTGTAGCAGGAAATAACCCCTCTGCCTTACAGAAATAAAATATGGATCTGTACCGTAGGAAAGCATTCTCAATGATCACACCATTATCTATCTGACTGCCTCACTGCAGCAGATGATCATACAAGTATATCTGGAGTTGCCTTAACGCAACAAATGAATAAACACATCTCTTGGGTTGCCTCAAGCAACAAATCATCACATAATCATTCTCATTATCACATTACTCTTTCCTCTTTGTCTTTTTACTTTGCTCTGATTACTCTTTTCTCTGTATCCCTTTATTCTGCTCTGGTTACTCTGTTCTCTGTGTTTCTTTACTCTGCTCTGATTTCTCTGTTTAACGTATGTATTTAAAGCTTATGTAAATTTCGGTATGAATAGTTAGTCTGTCCCGAGTATAGGTTCATTAAGTCTATACTGAAACAGTTTAACTTTTCATATAATACCTAACCCTATTCGCAAATCAAGAACTAACTATGTTGCCCTAATTCGTTCACTAGTCTCTGTCTGTTTCTCTGTTGTTAAAACTTTACAGACTTTTTCTTCGATTTTTATCTTTTCTTCAACTTTTTATCTTTTATTTATCTTTGCCTCACTAATATGTTTTTACCACTCCCTAAGTGTTTTATGAAGGTAATTATGAGATTCTGCGCTTAAAGTTGTCTTTCTAAAGCTTTTATAGAAAACTGCCTTTTCCGCATTATTTTATTATTTTTATTAAAATATTATTTTTAATTAAATATTATTATTTAATATTTTATTATTATTTATTATTTTATTATTAAATTTTCGAAAATTACCTTGCCTTTACCTTTTAACCTTTAAAATTAACTTTTTACCCCGGTAACTTTTAATATTTCTACTTTAACCACCCTAACTTTCAGAAATTACAAAATAACCCCCCAAACACCAAAATATTTACTTCCTTGCCCTTTTATGGATCAAAAAGGTGTTCTTCATTGTTCTTCACCACACTCAAAGTGTTCTTCGTGTTCTTCGTATATTCTTCAGATTCTTTCTCTGTTTTTACCCGTTTTTCAGTCTTTTCAGCAACCGATTTTTACCATAATTCAAAATAAAATTGCAGCCACTAAAACCCCATCTTTTCTACATGATTTTAACACAAATTGAACCCCAATTTAAGGTCTAGGGTTCGTTTTTCCAGCAGCCATGAAGAACACAAATTCAAAGTTGAATATCATCAAATTTCATCAAATTTTCACCAAAATTTCAACAAGAATTACTCATATAAACAATCAATTTCAAGCATAACCAAACCATATCATAATCACACAACTCAAACACAATCAATCAAGATTAAATTTGTCAATCCCTACCTTGATTTGCTGCTCCAAATTCGGTTAGACTTTCAGGTGGTCCTTAAGCACTTTTTCCTCCTAAAACACATCAAGAACAACTTTAAATCCACAAACTCTCAACTGACCAAATCTCCCTCAGCACGTTAGGAAGAGATATCTCACCTTAGACTTGCTGAAAATTAATGTTTCTTGGCCCTCAAGTCAAGTTAAGCATGATTCCTAAGGAAGAACATCAAGAAAACACATGTTTGGCATGGTTTTCCTTGAAAACCGAATTTAAATGGGAAAGGTACAGCCATCTAACCTTATTTCCAGCCTTGATAAGTTACATGGTTATGTAGAGGAAGAAGAGAGGATCATTTTGGTGAAATCGGAGTTTTGATTTGAGTTTTGGTTCAGAAGAAATCAAGCTTTGAAGATTAAGTGTTCATGAAGTTTTCTCTCTTTTCTCTCTTGTTATTTTCGGCCAAAATGATGAAATGAGACAGCCTTGGAGGTCTTGGGGGTGTAAGGTGAGTTGTGATTGGTTGGCTTGGAGGTGGATTAAAATAATATTAAAATATCTCAGGTGTACAACTACTAAAACTAGATGTATCGGAACAATCGTAAAAACATCTCTAAAAATTATTTTCTGAGCTACTAGCATAAATGACACTAGTAACATATTTATTATGAGAATAAAACATGAATAATGAGGCCTTAGCATTGCTAAAGTCACCAGAGAGTGCTGGTGCTAAGCTGCACCAGTAAACCGTAAACCCGGTTAAACCGATTTTCTGTTTTTAACAAAAACAGACCAGGTAACCTTATAATGTCATTCAAGAATTTTCTAATACTAATATAATGATAATATTATACTATTATCTCTCTCCTCTCATGAATCGAGTCCGGTTCGTCAAACAGAGATTATTTACGAAAATCAGAATCAAAACTGCCAACCGATACGGTTCAAAAACTAGGTTCTTCGCGATTGTATTATCGAGCTTGCCTCAAAGGAGTTTCTAACTTAAGGATGACATATTGATAATGAGGATTGAGATGCTTGATGATATAACAGAGGTGTTCCCTTTACTGATCTTCCGGAGAAATCCGTGTATTCAGAAACGATCTCGCGTACTCGAAAATCGGGGTTGTTACATGCTTAAGAACCCTGGACACCTCTAATTGGGGACTTTAGCAAAGCTGAGTCACAATCTGAAAAGGTTCACCCAATTATGTGTCTGTGGCATTTATGTATCCGGTGGTAATACTGGAAAACAAAGTGCTTAGGGCCACGGCCAAGACTCATAAAATAGATGTGTTCAAGAATCATCATACTGAACTAGGAGAATCAATAACACTATCTGAACTCTGAGTTCCTATAGATACCAATCATTCTGAACTTCAATGGATAAAGTGAGATGCCAAAACTATTCAAGAGGCAAAAAGCTACAAGTCCCGCTCATTTAATTGGAGCTATGTTTCATTGATAGTTTGGAATTTATAGTATATTCTCTTCTTTTTATCCTATTTGATTTTCAGTTGCTTGGGGACAAGCAACAATTTAAGTTTGGTGTTGTGATGAGCGGATAATTTATACGCTTTTTGGTATTATTTTTAGTATGTTTTTAGTAGAATCTAGTTACTTTTAGGGATGTTTTCATTAGTTTTTATGATAAATTCACATTTCTGGACTTTACTATGAGTTTGTGTGTTTTTCTGTGATTTCAGGTATTTTCTAGCTGAAATTGAGGGACTTGAGCAAAAATCAGATTCAGAGGTTGAAGAAGGACTGCTGATGCTGTTGGATTCTGACCTCCCTGCACTCAAAATGGATTTTCTGGAGCTACAGAACTCAAAATGGAGCGCTTCCAATTGCGTTGGAAAGTAGACATCCAGGGCTTTCCATACCTTGCCCAAGTTTAGACGACACAAACTGGCGTTCAACGCCAGCTCTCTGCCCAATTCTGGTGTCCAGCGCCAGAAACAAGCTGCAAAGTGGAGTTCAACGCCCAAAATGGCACAAAAGCTGGCGTTCAACTCCAGAAAGAGCCTTTGCACGTGTAACATTCAAGCTCAGCCCAAGCACATACCAAGTGGGCCCCGGAAGTGGATTTATGCATCAATTACTTACTTCTGTAAACCCTAGTAGCTAGTTTATTATAAATAGGACTTTTTACTGTTGTATTAGACATCTTTTGATCATCTTTGGATCTTTTGATCATTTTTAGATCTCTAGACCTCCATGGGAGGCTGGCCACTCGGCCATGCTTACCCTATATTCACTTATGTATTTTTCAACGGTAGAGTTTCTACAGTCCATAGATTAAGGTGTGGAGCTATGCTGTTCCTCAAAGATTAATGCAAAGTACTACTGTTTTTCTATTCAATTCAACTTATTCCGCTTCTAAGATATTATTCGCACTTCAACATGAATGTGATGAACGTGACAATCATCATCATTCCCCATGAATGCGTGCCTGACAACCACTTCTGTTCTACCTTCGATTGAATGATTATCTCTTGGATCTCTTAATCAGAATCTTCGTGGTGTAAGCTAGATTGATGGCGGCATTCATGAGAATTCGGAAAGTCTAAACCTTGTCTGTGGTATTCCGAGTAGGATTCTGGGATTGAATGACTGTGACGAGCTTCAAACTCGCGAGTGCTGGGCGTAGTGACAGACGCAAAAGGATAGTAAATCCTATTCCAGTGTGATTGAAAACCTCCAGATGATTAGCCATGCAGTGACAGTGCATCGGACCATTTTCACAGAGAGGATGGAACGCAGCCCTTGACAATGGTGATGCCTCCAGATGATTAGCCATGCAGTGACAGCGCATCGGACCATTTTCAAGAGAGGATCAAAAGTAGCCATTGACAATGGTGATGTCCTTACATAAATCCAGCCATGGAAAGGAGTAAGATTGATTGGATGAAGACAGCAGGAAAGCAGAGGTTCAAAGGAACGAATGCATCTCTATACGCTTATCTAAAATTCTAACCAATGAATTACATAAGTATTTCTATCCTTATTTTCTATTTATTATTAATATTCGAAAACTCCATAATCAATTATTATCTGCCTGACTGAGATTTACAAGGTGACCATAGCTTACTTCATACCAACAATCTCCGAGGGATCGACCCTTACTCACGTAAGGTTTATTACTTGGACGACCCAGTGCACTTGTTGGTTAGTTGTATCGAAGTTGTGACAAATTATGAATTGAGATTAGAGCACCAAGTTTTTGGAGCCATTACTAGAGATCACAATTTCGTGCACCAGACTAATATTTGGCTATATGCCTTCCCATTCTCTCTTGAGGGAAAGGCAAGGGAGTGGTTCTACACTCAACCTGAAGAAGTTGTTACTAATTGGGATCTGCTCAGAAGGGAATTCCTAGACAAATACTTTCCAGCCGAACATACAGATAGACTGAGGAAAGAAATTTCCTGCATTATCCAAGGCGAGTCAGAGATTCTCTACGAATATTGGGAATGCTTCAGGAATCTCCTAGACTCATGTCCCCAGCATAATGTTGATCAGTTAGTGTTGATTAGCTACTTCACACAAGGCATGAAGCCTCAGGATAAGACTACATTAGATGCTGCGAGTAATGGCTCTCTGAAGAAGTACAAGACGACGACAGAAGCGTGGCAGCTAATCGCCGATGTAGCTGAGTCTACCCGTAATGCCAGGCACAAGAACAACCATCCCAAGGCTATTGCGGAGGTTTCCTCTAGTAGTAAGACTACTGCTCTCACACAGACTCTGGGAGAGATGACCAACATACTGAAGCAGCTATAGCTGAATCAACAATAACCTCAGCCTCTCCCACAACAACAGTGTCAACAGTTGGTTCCTCAGAGAGTGTGCGAAATATGTGCCTGCTATACTCATTATACTGATGAGTGTCCGCAGCTCGAACAAGAAGACCACACCTTGGCAGCTACCCATAATTTCTACGACCACCCGAATCAAGGATGCTATAAACAAGGCAGTAATTATAACCAAGGTGGGAACTACAATCAAGGTTGGCAAGATAACTCCAACCAAGGATGGAGAGACAATTCCAACTAGAGGTGTAGAGATAATTCCAACCAAGGATGGAGGGACAACTACAACCGAGGAGGCAGAGACAATGGAGGAAATCAGAGGTGGAACAACAACAACAGACAATAGAACCAAAACTAGCCTTACCGAGCACCTCACCAAAGGCAGTCCCAAGCGCCTCAGAACAACCAACAGCAGGCCCCTCAAATCACTTATCCCCCTTCTTCTTCTAATGATGAGATGCTTCACTCTCTTGAACAAGGACAACAAGACATTCAGAATACACTTAACTATACCATAAACGGTCTGAACGCTACTTTACAAGCGCTTGTCTCTCGGATGGATTCACTATCTACCCCCAACAATCAACCTTCAAGCTCTAGTGAACTTCCTTCTCAACCTTTACCTAACCCAAAGGGTGGAATCAATGCCATTACTTTGAGGTCCGGAACCACACTGCAAGAGAGGAGTCATGAGGAGCCAAGCTCAAAGAAGGATATCCAAGTTGAAGACATTGTTGAGGTAGAGGATGTTGAAGAAGAGGAGGATGTACAACACATGGTTGAAGAAGAAGTAGCTCAACCAAGGGATGGAACACCAAAAGAAGATGAAGTTACAAGAGAAGCCATCCCCATTCCTTTCCCATAGCTTGCTAGGAAGTCCAGAAAGCAGATGGAGCTAGACCCCAAGATGGTAGAGATCTTAAAAAAGGTTGAGGTAACCATTCCCCTTTTTGATGCCATTCATCAGGTACCTAAATATGTGAAGTTCCTAAAATATTTATGCATGAATAATGATAAAATACATGATTTAGAAACTATTCCTCTAGGTAGCTCTATTTCTGCTTTAATGGGTGATATACCGGAAAAATATAGTGATTCGGGTCCATGCATGGTTACTATTACAATAGAGGGTGTAAAATTTTTTGACTTCATGTGTGATTTAGGCGCATGTGTGAGTAATATGCCATTATCTATATATGATGATTTGAAGCTCCCTCCCTTAAAAAGGTCGACATCACGTTTTATTTTGGTAGATAAAAGCATAATCTCGGTGGTAGGAATTGCTGAGGACGTGCTAGTGAGCATTAAGGGGCTCACATTCCCTATTAACTTCTACATTTTGGAGATGCCACCTAATGACTCAGGAAGACCATCTTCTATCCTCCTTGGAAGGTCATTTCTGAAGACTTCAAGGTTCAAATTGGATGCCTTCTCAGGAACTTACTCTTCTGAAATAGATGCCAGAGCAGTGAGGTTCAACCTGGATGAAGCTATGAAGCACCCTCCGGAAGATCATTCCATCTTCCAGTGCGACATCATTGATGAGATTGTAACTGTAGTACACCAAGAAGAAGTAGAAGAGAGGCACATAGAGCAAGGTCCAAGTGTGAGGAAACCCTCTGAACAAGATGAAGACACCGTGCCACCTCCCATGGCTCCAAATGATCAATTGCCTAGCCATGAGCAGAAAATGGAGTTGAAGCCCCTTCTACCCCACCTCAAGTATGCTTACCTTGAGGATAATTAGAAGCTCCCAGTTATTATTGCAAGGGAACTCACTTCCCAACAGGAGGAGCAGCTGCTTATTGTGTTGAGAAGGCACAAGAAAGTAATTGGGTGGAGCTTGGCAGATATAGTAGGCATCAGCCCTCAAGTTTTTAAGCACTGGATATTTTTAGAAGAGGAAGCAAGGCCTGTTCGTCAACCTCAAAGGCGGCTGAACCCAACCATCTTAGAAGTTGTCAAGAAAGAAGTGACCAGGCTGCTTGAAGCTGACATTATCTATCCAATCTCGGATAGTGAATGGGTCAGCCCAGTACAAGTAGTGCCCAAGAAGTCTGGAGTCACAACAGTGAAGAATGAGCATGGAGAGCTCCTGACAACTAGAGTGTAGAATTCCTGGAGGGTATGCACTGATTACAGGCACCTCAACCAGGCTACTCGCAAGGATCACTACCCCTTTCCATTCATTGATCAAATGCTTGAATGCCTGTCAGGTAAATCACACTACTGGTTTCTAGATGGTTACACTGGCTATTTTCAAATTCATATAGCTCCTAAAGATCAAAAGAAAACTACTTTTACATGTCCCTTTGGAACGCATGCATACAAGAGGATGCCTTTTGGCTTACGTAATGCACCGGCTACATTTTAAAGGTGCATGATGAGCATTTTCTCAGATCTTCTTGAGAACTGTATGTAAGTTTTCATGGATGACTTTAGTGTGTATGGTGATTTATTTAACCTTTTCTTCGATAGTTTAGCTAGTGTATTAGACAGGTGTGTTAGTTTAAACCTTGTATTGAATTTTGAAAAATGTCATTTTATGGAAAAACAAGGTATTATTCTAGGACACGTTGTTTCTAATACTGGTATTTCAGTTGATCCAGCAAAGGTAGATGTCATTTCTAGTTTACCTTACCCCTCCTCCGTGAGGGAAGTCCGTTCGTTCCTTGGTGATGCAGGTTTCTACCAGAGATTTATCAAGGACTTCAGTAAGGTAGCGTTGCCTTTATCCTGACTACTGCAGAAGGATGTTGAGTTTGAGCTGAGCGAGGACTGCATGGAAGCGTTTGATAAGCTAAAGGTCGCCTTGACTCAATCTCCGATTGTGAGAGGACCAGACTGGAGCCAGTGATAAACCCCATTTGTAGGGTTTATCTTGTATTGATTTTAGGTGATTTTATGACCTTTTACCCATATTTATTCAATGAAATTGCATGGTTTCATGATTATCTCCTAATTTGTGATTAAGTGTGAAAACATGCTTTCTAGGCCCTCAATTAGCTAAATTTAATTCACCCTTAATTCCACTAGATGCCTTGATTTGTTTGTTAAGTGGTTTCATATTGAAAAGGCAAGGAATGGATCAAAGGAATAGATAGAGAGAAGCATGCAAAGTGGGGAAATCATGAAAAGCCAAAGATTTGGAAAACGCCCATGGACGCACGTGCGCACTATGCGCCTACACGTGGATTGCGAAATGCTCCATGGACGCGTATGTGCCGGTCTCCGCACGTGATTTTTAAATAGAAAATGTGCCCAGCGAATTCTGAGAGCTGTGGGCCCAGTTTGCACCCAACTTTGGCGCCAAAATGCATAAAAGGACCAAGGATTGAAGGGAATCATCTTTCACATCATTATTTATTCATTAGAATTAGGAGTAGTTAATTTTAGAGAGAGAAGCTCTCACTTCTCTCTAGGATTAGGATTAGGATTATATTTAGGTCAATAATCTTATATCTAGGTTTTAATTTATGCTTTCTTCTACTTCTTCTTCTCAATTCTTTGTTGTTATATTCATCATTCTTCTATTCCTTTGTTGTAACTTCTTCTACTTTGTTTCTATATTTTGTTGTAGATCTACTCTATGTTCTTTCAATTCAATTTGAGGTAATTCATAATAATTGTGTTTCTTTTGATTGTTGTTGTTAATTCCTTGTAATAATGGTTGTTAGATTCTATTCTTGTTGTCAATTTGCTATGTTTTTCTTTTATGCCTTCTAAGTGTTTGATAAAATGCTTGGTTGGATTTTAGAGTAGAATTTTATGCTCTTGGGTTGGAAAGGTAATTTAGGAACTCTTGAGTTACTAATGTCCAAGTGATTGATAATTGGGAGCCATTAACTCTAGTTCTCACTAATTGAATTGGTGGAGAGCTAGGACTTATGGACGTGGATTGATATGGCTCATTTGACTTTCCTTTACTAGTTAGAGGATGACTTAATGGGATTGATCCTTGCCAATTCTCATGTTGTGGTTAGTGATAGGGATAGAGATCTTTGACCACCAAACCTTGCCAAGACCTTTGTAGCTATTAGTTTACTTCCTTGCGATTTATCTTTCATGTCTCTTATCAAAACCCCAAACATAACTCATAACCAATAATAAGGACAATTTATTGTAATTCCTAGGGAGAATGACCCGAGGTTTAAATACTTCGGTTTGTAGATTTTAGGGGTTTGTACTTGTGACAAACAATCTTTTGTATGAAAGTATTATTTGTTGGTTTAGAACATATACTTACAACGAGGATTCATTTGTGAAATTCTAAACCGTCAAAATTCCAATCATCAGCCAGCCATTTGAGATTATGTGTGACGCCTCCAACCATGCAGTAGGAGTGGTGCTGGCTAAGCTCGAAGGTAAGGACCCTTTCATAAATGCTTATGCTTCTAAGACCTTAGACGCTGCTCAGTCTAATTATACTACCACTAAAAAGGAGCTTCTAGCTATTGTTTTTGCTCTGGATAAATTCTGAGCCTATTTACTTGGTACTAAGGTGGTAGTATACTCAGACCATGCAGCTCTAAAATATTTATTAGCTAAAAAAGAGTCCAAACCAAGGTTAATACGTTAGATATTGTTGCTGCAAGAATTTGATTTAGAAATCAAAAATAGGAGTGGTTCCCAGAATTTAGTGGCGGACCACTTGAGTCGCCTAGAGCACATTAAGAGTGACTCCACTCCTATCAATGATGCTTTTCCATTTGATAGCTTGCACATAATATCCGAGGTAGTCCCTTGGTATGCACCTATCGCTAATTATTTAGTTAGTCATACCTTCCCTCCCAATTTTACTAAGCATCAAAAGGATAAGCTGAAAAGCGAGTCCAAATATTATATATGGGATGACCCATATTTATGGAGGTATGGAGCTGACCAGATAATTAAAAGTTGTGTGCCTCAATTAGAATTTCAGTCAATTTTAGAGGCCTGCCACTCCTCTGAGAGTGGTGGACATTTTGGTCCTCAAAGAACAGCTAGAAAAATTTTAGACTGTGGATTCTGGTGGCCCACTCTTTTTAAGGATGCTATTGCTTTCTGTAAATCTTGCTCCACATGCCAAAGGTTTGGAAATATATCCAAGAGGGATGAGATGCCCCAACATATTATGTTATTCTGTGAAATTTTTGATGTTTGTGGTATTGACTTCATGGGTCCATTTCCAAACTCTAGTGGTCTCTTATACATATTGTTAGCTGTTGATTATGTTTCTAAATGGGTGGAAGCAATTCCTACCCATACTGATGATGCTAACGTTCTTGTCTCCTTTATTAGAAATTATATTATCTGTCGCTTTGGATCACCATGAGCAATCGTGAGTGATCAAGGCACTCACTTTTGTAACAGGAGATTAAGAGGTCTACTGAAGAAACATGGCATTGTTCACAAGGTAGCAACAGCTTACCATCCCCAGACCAATAGGCAAGCCGAGATGTCTAACAAAGAGATAAAGCGCATACTGGAGAAAATTGTCAAGCCTCATAGGAAGGACTGGTGCACCAGACTTGTAGATGCGCTTTGGGCTTATCGGAGAGGGTACAAGACACCCATCGGGATGAGTCCCTTCCGCCTAGTATACGGAAAGGCTTGTCACCTCCTAGTGGAGGTGGAACACAAGGCTTTCTGGGCTGTATGGGAATGCAACATGGGATTGGAGAAAGCCGGTGTTGAAAGGAAGCTGCAACTAGCAAAGCTAGCGAACCTTCGACTCGAAGCATATGACAACTCCAGACTATACAAAGAGAAGGTGAAGGCTGTGCATGACAAGCATATCAAGAGAAGAGAGTTCAGACCTGGGGAGCTAGATCTCCTTTACAACTTAAGGTTGAGGCTCATGCCAGGCAAGCAGCGTTGAAGATGGGAAGGCCCCTATAGAGTAGAGAAGGCAGATCCATACGGAGTCTTCCACCTGAGTCATCCTACAAGCTCCAAATTCATCAAAGTCAATAGCCACCGCTAGAGGTCTTCCTCTTGGAGGATCCACCAACAGAAGAAGATTGAGCTTGTAGACCGTCCAACTTAAGGACGTAAAAGCAAAGTGCTAGGTGAGAGACAACCCACCATGGTATGATCGTCCCTTTTCATTCCTAGTTTTATTTTATTTTGTTTTTCTCAGTGTTCAGTCATAATTTCTACATAATTACCTGCATTCTAGATATATAAAAAAATGGTGTTTGATGCGCAAGTGTCTATGACGCGTACGCGTCATGCATGAATTCGCAACACAGAGGAAGCGAACAGAGAGTTAGGCTGGAGTGGTGCAGGAAGCATGCTTTGCACGCCAACAAGCCCACGCGTACGCGTTCATCATGCGTGCGCGTCACTTGTGTTTCTAGCAATCCATGCGTAAGCATCCCTAACGCGTACGCGTGACCCTGGAAATCGGCGTAAATGGGTGTTTGACCAGAGAGTTGTGCTGGTTTGGGGCTGATACTATGCTAGAGGCACAATCTTCATCACGCGTACGCATCCCTGACGCATGTGCGTCCTTTCACTTGATGGAAATCCACACATGTGCGTGCTTGATGCGCACGCGTCATGTGCATTTTTTGGCCTCAACCCAGAACGAACAGAGAGTTGTGCATGCGCGTGCCTGGCTTCGCGCGATTCGCAAAACCCAGGGCACGCGTGCGCGTGCCAGACACTTACGCGTCTCTATCAATTTTTGCGACCCACGCGTATGCGTGCTGTATGCATACGTGTCGTATGCGCCACATGGTTAAAACCAGTACGCCGTCAGATTTCAATTATCCCCTCCCCCAATCCTAATTCTCCCTTATTTCTTCTTCCTTCTTTCTTCCTTTTTCTTTCTTACTATCTACTACTTTCTTCTTCCCTTCTTCATCTTCTCCCTCAGGTTCTTTTCTTCCTCCCCTCTACTCTTTCATTCTTCTTTCAATTATTGCATTTATTTGTTTTTTCTTTCTTCTAAATTTTTCTTTTAAGCTTAGTTATTTATGGTTTCTTTTTCATTCTTTTATCATGCATTTTTATGTTGATATTGGAGCTTTATTTGGGTATTATTTTATTTTATTGGAACTTGTGGATATTATGAGGAATGATTTGACAATTGACATTTAAATTTGGCTCTCATATACATTTGGATTCATTATTTTCATTCCTATTTTAACTTGCACTCCAAGTGTTTGTGAAAAAGCTCTTATGGCATTTTGAATTCTATTTTGTTTTACTCTCACACTTTAATGCCTCTTGTAATGACCCAATTTTCAATATGTCTAGATCATACCGGAAACCGAGCGCTACCAATTTGTCTTCCTAATTATTATCTATTATTTATCATATGAGCCTGATTTGTTGTTAAAAGCGTAGTTAATTTGCGAGGTATATTTTTTTTAAACGTTTGGGTTAATAGACGGAATCATTCATAATCAACTCACAACTGATAACAGATAAAACAGTTATAAGCAACCACACATAAATACATCACAAGTGGCTAGCAACATTCAGTTATCCAACCTTTATTAGAGTATAGACCTTTAGTTAGAACACCCCTAGATATAGCTAGATAATAACTATATACATATACATACATACAACATCCCAGGTCCTAACCTGTTCAAGAGGTCCCTAAGCTGGCACCTAGGCTAGCCTAGACTCTATACTCACCTAGTCCCTCTAGACTACTAAAGCGAGGGAAAGTACGTTCTAGGTCTTCAAAACTCAAGTCAGGTAGAACATCATCAAAAGGTAGAACATCATCTGCTACTCCTCTGCACGATCAGACTTTTCCACAGGACGTCTCTCTGGTACCTCATGAAGTAGCCACACAACAGGAGTCTCGTACACAGGATTTAGGTTAAAGTGCGCTTACGAACGGGGTGCAGACGTTGACTGGTCTCACAGTATATACATATAAATAGAGTACAATATTCACCCTAGACTCAGAAGACTATCTAGAGCAAAATCCTCTTCTTGCGAATGGTCATCAGCGAACTACGGAAAGGAACTCTTGCTTCCATCTGAAGGGGGAAGGGAGAAAGAATGGGTAAGAACTGGGGAGTTCTTAGTAGGGCCAGGGTTATTAGTTAAGTTCATTAACACCGTGTAGTTTAGCAAACGAATAGCAAAATACCAAGAAGTAGTGAACAGAAGATACAGATAAATAGAGAAAATGGAGAAACAGAAAGCAGAACACAAACAAAAGAACACAAGAAAATAAAATGCAAATACAAAGAATAGAATACAAACAAACAGAGCATACATTCATTCAATAATCATAACAGAGGAAATGCACAACCAAGTATGATGCATGTCTTTCCTATGCAGGCCATGAGCTCACGTGTCGGTTTACACCCTGCAGCCTGACATTACCTAGGAACAAGTCCCAGATATGGTTTCCCTTTGTGTCCTTAGTGCATATGTGTCGTTGGTAAGAATACCACTCCTTCGTGATTACCGGCAGTCGGCGCAAAGTCCGACCCCATAATATACGCACAAGGGGAAACAGTGATCCTCAGTTCGTGGGCGTCCCCGAGATCAATTCACAAACAAAGCAATGATCCTTAGTTCGTGGGTTTCCCCGAGATCAACATACAACAACAAACATGATCCTCAGTTCGTGGGTTATACCCGAGATCAACATACAACAGTTCGTGGGTTTTTCCCGTAATCAATGATTATCAGTTCGTGTATTTTTCCCGCATATAAAATAGTTAACAGTTCGTAGGTTTCCCCGAGATCAATGATCATTCAGTTCGTGGGTACTTCCCGTATTTAACCAACTATCTGTCCGTGGGTGTTACTACTATTTTCTCTTTGTCTGTTTACTCTGCTCTCATTACTCTTTTCTCTGTATCTGTTTTCTCTGCTCTCATTACTCTTTTTTCTTTATCTCTTTACTTTACTCTAGTTACTCTGTTCTCTGTGTTACTTTATTCAGCTCTGATTTCTCTGTTTAACATTTGTTTTTAAGGCTTATGTAAATTTCGGAATGAATAGTTAGCTGACGAGGGGGTATTTTATATGCTTTTTGGGGTTAATTTCATATAGTTTTTAGTATGTTTTAGTTAGTTTTTAGTTTATTTTCATTAGTTTCTAGGAAAAATTTATATTTCTGGACATTACTATGAGTTTGTATGTTTTTCTATAATTTCAGGTATTTTCTGGCTGAAATTGAGGGAGCTGAACAAAAATCTGATTCAGGCTGAAAAAGGACTGCTGATGCTATTGGATCCTGACCTCTCTACACTCAGAATGGAATTTCTGGAGCTACAGGAGTCCAATTGACGCGCTTCCAATTGTGTTGGAAAGTAAACATCCAGCGCTTTCCAGCAATATATAATAGCCCATACTTTGCTCAAGGATAGACGACGTAAACTGGCATTCAACGCCAGTTCTATGTTGCAGTCTGGCGTCCAGCGCTAGAAACACGTTACAAGTTGGAGTTCAACGCCAGAAACAGGTTACAGCTTGGCGTTGAATGCCCAAAACAGCCCAGGCATGTGAGAAGCTTTAGTCTCAGCCTCAGCACACACCAAGTGGGCCCCAGAAGTGGATTTCTGCACTATCTATCATAGTTTACTCATTTTCTGTAAACCTGGGTTACTAGTTTAGTATTTAAACAACTTTTAGAGATTTATTTTGTATCTCATGACATTCATAGATATGAACATTGTACTCTTTGATAGCATGAGTTTTTGAACTCCATTGTTGGGGGTGAGGAGCTCTGCTGTGTCTCAATGAATTAATGCAAGTATTTCTATTTTCCATTCAAACATGCGTGTTCCTATCTAAGATATCCATTCGCACTTCAACATGAATGTGATGAACGTGACAATCATCATCATTCCCCCACGAACGCGTGCCTGACAACCACTTCCATTCCACCGTAGAATGAATGAATATCTCTTAGATCTCTTAATCAGAATCTTCATGGTATAAGCTAGATTGATGGCAGCATTCAAGAGAATTCGGAAAGTCTAAACCTTGTCTGTGGTATTCCGAGTAGGATTCAGGGATTGAATGACTGTGACGAGCTTCAAACTCGCGAGTGCTGGGCGTTGTGACAGACGCAAAAGGATAGTAAATCCTATTCCGGTACGATTGAGAACTTGCAGATGATTAGTCGTGCGGTGACAGTGCACCTGGACCCTTTTCACTGGAAGGATGGATGGTAGCCATTGACAACGGTGATCCACCAACACACAGCTTGCCATAGGAGGACGTGCGTGCGTGAATCAGAAAACAGAGGAAAGTAGAATTTCAGAAGACAAAGCATCTCCAAAACTCCAACATATTCTCCATTACTGCATACAAGTATAATTTGTGTTCTGCCCTGTTTACTTTCCACAATTCAAATTAAAAATTATTATTGATATTATATCCTGATTAAGAGTTACGAGATAACCATAGCTTGCTTCAAGCCAACAATCTCCACCCTTACTCACGTAAGGTATTACTTGGACGACCCAGTGCACTTGCTGGTTAGTTGTGCGAAGTTGTAAGAGAGTAATGTGAACATTGACATTACAATTTCGTGTACCAAGTTTTTGGCGCCGTTGCCGGGGATTGTTTGAGTTTGAACAACTGACGGTGAATCCTGTTGCTTAGATTAGGAAAATTTTGTCTTTTGGGTCAGAGTCTTTTATATTCTTTTCAAAAAAAAAATTTTTCAAAAAAATTATTTTTTCTTAGTTATTAAAAATACTTCTTCAAAACAAGTGTTAAATTTACAGCTCAATTGGCTAGAGCATTGGTCTATGTTCTTGATGATTGGGCACCAGTTTTATTAAAAATCTTTTTCAAAAAATAATTTTTCTTGATCTTGTGCCAAACTTTAAGTTTGGTGTTTTCTTGTTAATCTTTCTATAATTTTCGAAAATTTTAGTTTGGTTTTCTAAAAATTTTAAGTTTGGTGTTCCTTCTTCATGTTCTTGTTGTTCTTGTGAGTCTTCAAGGTGTTCTTGAGTTTTCCTTGTGTCTTGATCTTAAAATTTTTAAGTTTGGTGTTCCTTGGTGTTTTCCTCCAAAATTTTCGAAAACAAGGAGCATTAGATCTAAAAATTTTAGATCTTGTGTTATTTTATTGTTTTTCTTTCCTCATTAAATTCAAAAATATCTTTTCCCTCTATTTTAAAGTAATTTTTCGAAAGTCAATTTTAAAAATTTTGATTTTTTCTATTTCAAAATTTAAAACCCTTTTAAAAAAAATCATATATTTTTCAACACTTCCTAACCACTTTCTCTCTCCTCATTTTTTTCGAAAATTTTCACCTATTTTTATTTATTTTATTTTAATTTATTTTATTTTCGAAATAAATAAATAAATAAAAATAATTTTTTATTTTACATCATCTCCCTTTCTCCATCATGGATCTAAGTGGAAACGAACAGTCCAGAAGGACTCTGGGGTCATATGCTAACCCCTCTACTGCTTCATATGGGAGTAGTATCTGCATACCCTCCATTGGAGTCAGTAGCTTTGAGTTGAATCCTCAGCTCATTATCATGGTGCAGCAAAGCTGCTAGTATTACGGTCTTCCACAGGAAGAACCTACAGAGTTTCTGGCACAGTTTTTACAAATTGCTGACACAGTACATGATAAGGAAGTAGATCAGGATGTCTAAATATTATTGCTATTTCTATTTGCTGTAAAAGACCAAGCCAAGAGGTGGTTAAATAACCAACCTAAGGCTAGCATAAGGACATGGAAACAGCTGACAGAAAAATTCCTGAATCAATACTTTCCTCCAAAAGGGATGACACAGCTAAGGCTAGACATCCAAGGCTTTAAACAAGGAGATAATGAATCTCTTTATGATTCCTGGGAGAGATACAGAGAGATGCTACGAAAATGCCCCTCTAAAATGTTTTCAGAGTGGGTTCAGTTAGACATCTTCTATTATGGGCTTACAGAAAGGGCTCAGATTTCTCTAGATTACTCAGCTGGTGGATCTATCCACATGAGAAAGACAATTAAAGAAGCTCAAGAGCTCATTGATACAGTTGCCAGAAATCAGCATCTGTACCTAAGCAGTGACCCTTCCATGAAAGAAGAGGCTAAAACAGTAACTGCTGAACTCAGTCCTGTAGAACAAGCTGCTGAATTCAATCAGCAATTGGACTTTCTAACAAAGCAGTTAGCCGAATTCAAGGATAGACTACAAGAGACAAGGATGGCTAATATAAATATGGAAGTATAATTAAAGCAAACAAAGCAGCAGCTGTCAAAACAAATAATAGAAGAATGCCAAGCAGTTCAATTAAGAAGTGGGAAAACATTAAATACCCCACCTCAAGGCAGCAGAAAGCTAAGAAATGAGCAAACCATCCAAAATCCATCTGAGGATAGTAAGAGCCCGGGGAAAAATAATTATGGCATTAAAACGCCAGAAATTGGGTGGAAGGCTGGCGCTGGACGCCCAGACCATGCTCAGGACTGGCGTTCAACGCCAGAAACAAGCAAGGAACTGGCGTTAAACGCCCAAAAGAAGCACAGTTCTGGCGTTCAGACGCCAGGAACAGATGAGGAGTTGGCGTCTAACGCCACTCCAGCTTCTAACTCTGGTACTCAATTGCCAGAGAGGGATTAGACACACATAAGTGCTGATGACAACCCATCTAAAAAGGCTTCTTCAACCACTTCTGTAGGAAATAAACCTACAGCAACCAAGGTTGAGGAATATAAAGCCAAGATACCTTATCCTCAAAAACTCCGCAAAGAGGAGCAGGATAAGCAATTTGCTCGCTTTGCAGATTATCTCAGGACTCTTGAAATAAAGATTCCGTTTGCAGAAGCACTTGAGCAGATACCTTCTTACGCCAAGTTCATGAAAGAGATCTTGAGTCATAAGAAGGATTGGAGAGAAACTGAAAGAGTTCTCCTCACTGAAGAATGTAGTGCAGTCATTCTAAAAAGCTTTCCTGAAAAGCTTAAAGATCCCAGAAGCTTTCTAATACCATGCACATTAGAGGGAAATTGCACCAGGACAGCTTTATGTGATCTTGGGACAAGCATCAACCTAATACCTGCATCCACTATCAGAAAGCTTAGTTTAACTGAAGAAGTTAAACCAACCCGGATATGTCTCCAACTTGCTGATGGCTCCGTTAAATACCCATCAGGCGTGATTGAGGACATGATTGTCAGGGTTGGGCCATTCGCCTTTCCCACTGACTTTGTAGTGCTGGAGATGGAGGAGCACAAGAGTGCTACTCTCATTCTAGGAAGACTTTTCCTAGCAACTGGATGAACTCTCATTGATGTCCAACAAGGGGAAATAACCGTGAGAGTCAATGAGGATGAGTTTAAGTTGAATGCCGTCAACGCCATGCAACATCCAGACACACCAAAAGACTGCATGAAAGTTGATCTTATCGACTCTTTGGTAGAAGAGATCAACATGGCTGAGAGTCTCGAATCAGAGCTGGAAAACATCTTTAAAGATGTTCCACCTGATCTAGAGGATTCAGAGGAATTGAAAGAGTCTCTGAAATTTCCTCAGGAAGAGGAAAAATCTCCTAAACCCGAGCTCAAACCATTACCACCATCCCTGAAATATGCATTTCTGGGAGAAGGTGATACTTTTCCAGTGATCATAAGCTCCGCCTTAAATCCACAGGAAGAGGAAGCACTAATTCAAGTGCTAAGGACACACAAGACAGCTCTTGGGTGGTCCATAAGTGACCTTAAGGGCATAAGCCCAGCTAGATGAATGCACAAGATCTTATTGGAGGACAATGCTAAGCCAGTGGTTCAACCACAGAGACGGCTAAATTCTGCAATGAAGGAAGTGGTGTAGAAAGAGATCACCAAATTACTGGAGGCTGGGATTATTTATCCTATTTCTAATAGCCCCTGGGTGAGTCCTGTTCAAGTTGTCCCTAAAAAGGGAGACATGACAGTGGTTCATAATGAAAAAAATGAACTGGTTCCTACAAGAACAGTTACAGGGTGGCGCATGTGTATTGATTACAGAAGGCTCAATACAGCCACCAGAAAGGATCATTTTCCTTTACCATTCATAGACCAGATGCTAGAAAGACTAGCAGGTCATAATTATTACTGCTTTTTGGAAGGGTATTCAGGCTACAACCAAATTGCAATAGATCCCCAGGATCAAGAGAAAACAGCATTCACATGTCCATCTGGAGTATTTGCTTACAGAAGGATGCCTTTTGGGCTGTGTAATGCGCCTGCAACCTTTCAGAGATGCATGCTCTCTATTTTCTCTGATATGGTGGAAAAATTTCTGGAAGTCTTCATGGATGACTTCTCAGTATATGGAGACTCATTCAGCTCCTGTCTTGATCACCTGACACTGGTTTTGAAAAGATGCCAAGAGACCAACCTGGTTTTAAACTGGGAAAAATGTCACTTTATGGTGACTGAAGGGATTGTCCTTGAGCATAACATTTCAAACAAGGGAATAGAGGTGGATCAAGTTAAAATAGAGGTAATTGAAAAATTACCACCACCTGCCAATGTTAAGGCAATCAGAAGCTTTCTGGGGCATGCAGGATTCTACAGGAGGTTTATAAAGGATTTTTCAAAAATTGCAAAACCTCTAAGCAATCTGCTAGTTGTTGACACGCCATTTGTGTTTGACATAGAGTGCCTACAGGCGTTTGAAACTCTGAAAGCTAAGCTGGTCATAGCACCAGTTTTCTCTGCACCAGACTGGACATTGCCATTCGAATTAATGTGTGATGCCAGTGATCATGCCATTGGTGCAGTACTGGGGCAGAGGCATGACAAGCTTCTGCATGTCATTTATTATGCTAGCCGTGTTTTGAATGATGCCCAGAAAAATTACACAACCATAGAAAAGAATTGCTTGCAGTGGTTTATGCCATTGACAAGTTTAGATCATACTTAGTCGGATCAAAGGTGATTGTGTACACAGATCATGCTACTCTTAAATATCTACTCACAAAGCAGGATTCAAAACCCAGACTCATAAGATGGGTGTTGCTTCTGCAAGAGTTTGATATAGAAATAAGAGACAGAAAAGGGACAGAGAACCAAGTGGCTGACCATCTGTCCCGGATAGAACCAGTGGAAGGGGCGTCCTCCCCCTCTATTGAGATCTCTGAAACTTTCCGGATGAGCATTTGTTCGCCATTCAGGAATTACCATGGTTTGCAGTCATTGCAAACTGCAAAGCTGCAAGGTTCATTCCCAAGGAGTACAGCAGGCAACAAAAGAAAAAATTAATTACTGATGCAAAGTACTACTTGTGGGATGAACCCTATCTCTTTAAGAGATGTGTAGACGGGATAATCCATAGGTGTGTGCCTAGAGAAGAAGCACAGAAGATCCTATGGCATTGCCATGGATCACAATATGGAGGCCATTTCGGAGGTGAGCGAATAGCCACCAAGGTCCTCCAATGTTGTTTCTACTGACCTACACTCTATAGAGATTCCCGAGAGTTTGTACGTAACTGTGACAGTTGCCAGAGAGCTGGTAATTTGCCTCATAGTTATGCCATGCCTCAACAAGGAATCTTGGAAATTGAGTTGTTTGATGTATGGGGAATTGATTTCATGGGGCCTTTCCCACCATCATACTCAAACACTTATATTCTACTAGCAGTTGACTATGTATCAAAATGGGTAGAGGCCATTGCCACACCCACCAATGATACTAAAACAGTACTAAAGTTCCTCCAGAAACATATATTTAGCAGATTTGGTGTCCCTAGGGTACTAATCAGTGATGGGGGCACTCACTTCTACAACAAACAGCTTTACTCTGCCATGGTCCGGTACGGGATTCGCCATAAGGTGGCAACTCCATATCATCCGCAGACAAATGGACAAGCTGAAGTTTCTAACAGAGAACTAAAAAGAATCCTGGAATGGACTGTGAGTACCCGTAGAAAGGATTGGGCACGAAGCTTGGATGATGCTCTGTGGGCTTACAGAATAGCATTCAAGACTCCTATAGGGACCTCTCCATACCAACTTGTGTATGGTAAGGCATGCCACCTGACCATGGAACTGGAACATAAAGCCTACTGGACAACCAGATTCCTAAACTTTGATGCCAAATTAGCTGGAGAAAAAAGATTGCTCCAGCTGAATGAGCTAGAGGAATTCAGATTCACTGCTTTCGAAAATGCCAAGCTTTATAAAGAAAGATAAAAAAGGTGGCATGACAGAAAGCTGTCACCTAGAATCTTTGAACCAGGACAAAAGGTTCTGTTGTTTAACTCTAAGCTCAGGCTATTCCCCGAGAAACTGAAGTCCCGGTGGAAGGGACCATATGTGATTACAAGTGTATCACCATATGGTCATGTGGAGCTTCAAGATATTGATTCTGATAAGAAGTTCATTGTTAATGGACAGAGAATCAAGCACTATCTTGAAGGCAATGTTGAGCAAGAGTGCTCAAGGCTGAGGCTAGATTAAAAACTCAGCAAGGTCCAGCTAAAGACAATAAAGAAGCGCTTGCTGGGAGGCAACCCTGCCATGGGGCATCACTTCCTCTAAGAATTTTGCCCTATTCTTGATTTTATTTGTTTATATAAAGTTCATTGATACTAAGGTAAAGAGTCAATTGTATAAGTTTACAGGGTTACAGAAGGATTCTGCACACAAAATAGAGAAAAAAGAGCTCATTGGCAAGAAAACGCCAGTAAAAGTCTGTTTTGGGCGTTCAACGGCCAAAAGAAGCATCCACTGGGCATTGAACGCCAGTAAGGATAGCCATCTGGGCGTTAAACGCCAGAAAGAAGATCTTCTGGGCATTGAACGCCAGAAAGAAGCTCCTTCTGGGCGTTTAACGCCAGATTTACAGTGTCCTGGGCGTTCAGAAAGACGCCCAGTGACAAAGGAGTTCCTGGCGTTCAACGCCAGAAAGAAGCAACAGCTGGGCGTTGAACGCCCAGGAGAAGCAGCAGTTGGGCGTTGAACGCCCAAAACATGCAGCGTTTGGGCGTTCAAACGCTAGGATAGTGGGGAGGAGGTAATTTCATTTTTACTTCATATTTTTCATTTTAATTTTAATTTTCATGTTTCAATTCATGATTTCTTGCATAAACATGTTACAAACCCTGATTTCTAAAATCCCTAATTTCTAAAATCCCTACTTTAAAAATATCAAATGTATCTTAATCCATAAGCACAAATCCTTTTTTTATCCAATTCAACTCTTTTTCAAAATTTTCAAAACAAATCTATCTCTTTTCATTCAAAAATATTTTTAACTAATCAATATCTTTTTCAAATCTCCATATTATCTTTTTCAAAAATCCAAATTTATCTTTTTCAAATATCTTTCATATCTTTTCAATTTTAAATTATATCTTTTCTTATCATACTTACTTCTTTTTAAATCATATCTTCTATCTTATCTTTCTCCCTATTTTCGAAAACCCACCCCCTCCCTTTTAAAAACACATTCGGCCTCCCTCCTCTCATCCACCATTCAATCCTCGCTCTCCTTCTATCCCTCTCCTTTCATTCTTTTGCTTGAGGACAAGCAAACCTCTAAGTTTGGTGTGTTTATCCGTGATCAGTAAACCATACCCACTAAGATCATGGCTCATAAAGGAAAACAACCCACTCCAAGAGGCAAGAAAGAGAGTGTTCCAAAACCACTTTGGAATCAAGGGAGGTTCTTAACCAAAGAACATTCAGACCATTACTACAAAATAATGGGTCTAAGATTTGTGATCCCAGAAGTCAAGTTCGATCTGAAAGAAGATGAATATCCGGAGATCCAAGAGCAGATTCGAAACAGGAACTGGGAAGTCCTAGCTAATCCTGAAACGAAAGTGGGAAGGAATATGGTTCAGGAATTCTACGCTAATATGTGGCAAACAGACAGGCAGAGAATATCTAGAGCTGCCCTCTATGACTATAGGACTGTGGTCAGAGGAAAGATTGTTCACATCCACCCTGACAAAATTAGGGAGATCTTTAAGCTACCTTAGCTGAAAGATGACCTAGACTCCTTTAATAGGAGAATGATGAGAACAAACAAGGGCCTGGATAAGATTCTAGAGGATATATGCATCCCTGGAGCCAGGTGGACCACCAGCACGAGGGGTGTCCCAAATCAACTCAAGAGAGAAGATCTCAAACCAGTCGCCAGAGGATGGCTAGAATTCATTGGGCGTTCTATATTGCCCACCAGCAACCGTTCTGAAGTCAATATTAGAAGAGCAGTGATGATCCATTGCATTATGTTGGGAAAAGAAGTAGAAGTTCATCAAATGATCCCATCGGAATTCTACATACTTGCCAACAAGAACTCCAAGGATGCCAGGTTGGCTTATCCAAGCCTAATTTCTATGCTCTGCAAAGATGCTGGAGTAAAGATGGGAATAACAGAGTATATCTCAGTGGAGCAACCAATCACTAAAATCACAATGGAAAAACAACAAATGCAGGATGACCCCATCAAGAGGAGGGCGCAAGAATTTCTACCAGAACTCCCTCAATTTGAATACTGGGAGCATCTTGAGGCATCTGTCACTAAGTTGCAAGAAACCATGGACCAAATGAAGGAAGAACAACAAAATCAAAACAGCATGCTTTGCAAACTGCTCAGAGAACAAGAAGTGCAAGGGCGTGAATTAAGAGAACTAAAGCGTCAGAAACTATCTCTTGAAGGGCCAAGCACTCCACAGACTAAAGAGGCATCCGCTTCCCAAAGTCATGGTTGTTGAGTTCTGATCTTAACCTTAACCCTTGGATAATTTTTTTTATTATTTGAGTTTTACCTTAGGAGTCATATAGTAGTAATTAGTATCTATATTTTGATTTTATCTCCAAGTAAGCTATAATTTATTTTTCTCATCATCATTAAACATGAATAAAATAGAAGATTTTCTTTAGGATAAGGAGGCAATATTTCTTTAGTTTCTAGGCAAAATTTATATTTCTGGACTTTACTATGAGTTTGTGTGTTTTTCAGTAATTTCAGGTATTTTCTGGCTGAAATTGAGGGAGCTGAGCAAAAATCTGATTCAGGCTGAAAAAGGACTGCTGATGCTGTTGGATCCTGACCTCTCTACACTCGGAATGGAATTTATAGAGCTACAGGAGTCCATTTGACGCGCTTCTAATTGCGTTGGAAAGTAGACATCCAGGGATTTCCAGCAATATATAATAGTCCATACTTTTCTCAAGGATAGATGACGTAAACTGGCGTTCAACGCCAGTTCCATGTTGCAGTCTGGCGTCCAGCGCCAGAAACACGTTACAAGTTGGAGTTCAACGCCAGAAACAGGTTACAGCCTGGCATTGAACGCCCAAAACAGCCCAGGCACGTGAGAAGCTTTAGTCTCAGCCCCAGCACACACCAAGTGGGCCCTAGAAGTGGATTTCTGCACTATCTATCATAGTTTACTCATTTTCTGTAAACCTGGGTTACTAGTTTAGTATTTAAACAACTTTTTGAGATTTATTTTGTATCTCATGACATTTTTAGATCTGAACTTTGTACTCTTTGACAGCATGAGTTTCTGAACTCCATTGTTGGGGGTGAGGAGCTCTGCTGTGTCTCGATGAATTAATGCAACTATTTCTATTTTCCATTCAAACATGCGTGTTCCTATCTAAGATATCCATTCGCACTTCAACATGAATGTGATGAACGTGACAATCATCATCAATCCCCCACGAACGCATGCCTGACAACCACTTCTGTTCCACCGTAGAATGAATGAATATCTCTTGGATCTCTTAATCAGAATCTTCGTGGTATAAGCTAGATTGATGGCATCATTCAAGAGAATCCGGAAAGTCTAAACCTTGTCTGTGGTATTCCGAGTAGGATTCAGGGATTGAATGACTGTAACGAGCTTTAAACTCGCGAGTGCTGGGCGTAGTGACAGACGCAAAAGGATAGTAAATCCTATTCCGGTACGATTGAGAACCTGCAGATGATTAGCCGTGCGGTGATAGCGCACCTGGACCCTTTTCACTGGAAGGATGGATGGTAGCCATTGACAACGGTGATCCACCAACACACAGCTTGCCATAGGAGGACGTGCGTGCATGAATCAGAAAACAGAGGAAAGCAGAATTTCAGAAGACAAAGCATCTCCAAAACTCCAACATATTCTCCATTATTGCATACAAGTATAATTTGTGTTCTGCCCTGTTTACTTTCCACAATTTAAATTAAAAATTATTCTTGATATTATATCCTGACTAAGAGTTACGAGATAACCATAGCTTGCTTCAAGCCAACAATCTCCGTGGGATCGACCCTTACTCACGTAAGGTATTACTTGGACGACCCAGTGCACTTGCTGGTTAGTTGGGCAAAGTTGTAAGAGAGTAATGTGAACATTGACATTGCAATTTCGTGCACCATTAGCCTGTCCCAAGTATAGGTTCATTAAGTCTATACTAAAACAGTATAACTTTTCATATAATACCTAACCCTAGTCGCAACTCAAGTACTGACTAAGTTGCCCTAGTTCATTCACTAGTCTCTGTCTGTTTTTCTGTCATTAAAATTTTACAGAAGTTTCTCTGGTTTTTATCTTTTCTTTAACTTTTTATCTTTTCTTTATCTTTGCCTCACTAACATGTTATTACCACTCCCTAAGTGTTTTATGAAGATAATTATGAGATTCTGCACTTAAAGTTGTCTTTCTAAAACTTTTACAGAAAACTGCCTTTTTCGTATTATTTTATTATTTTTATTAAAATATTATTTTTAATTAAATATTATTATTTAATATTTTATTATTATTTATTATTTTATCATTAAATTTTCGAAAATTAACTTTACTTTAACCTTTAACCTTAAAAATTCACTTTTTACCACCCGTAACTTTTAATATTTCTACTTTTACCACCATAACTTTCAGAAATTACCAAATAACCCCTCAAACACCAAAATAATTACAATCTTGCCCTTTTTAAGATCTAAAAGGTGTTCTTCAATGTTCTTCACCACACTCAAAGTGTTCTTCGTGTTCTTCGTATATTCTTCAGATTCTTTCTCTATTTTTACCCGTTTTTCAGTCTTCTCAGCAACCAATTTTTACCAAAATTCAAAATAAATTCCCAGCCACTAAAACCCCATCTTTTCCACATGATTTCAAGACAAATTGAACCTCAATTTAAGCTCTAGGGTTTTGTTTTCCCGCAGCCACAAGAACACACATTCATAGCTTGAATTTCATCAAATTTCATCAAATTTTCACCAAAATTTCAACAAGAATTACTCATACAAACAATCAATTTCAAGCACAGACAAACTATATCATAATCACACAACTCAAACACAATAAATCAAGATTAAATTTGTCAAACCCTACCTTGATTTGCTGCTCCAAATCCGGTTACTCTTTGAAGTGTTCTTAAAGCACTTTTTCCTCCTAAAACACATCAAGAACAACTTTAAAACTCTAAACCATCAACTAAACGAACTTCAGCAGCATCTTAGGAAGGTTATCCTCACCTTAAACGTGCAGGAAATCAAAGATCTTTGGCCCACAAGTCAAGCTAAGCAAGAGATCTAAGGAAGAACATCAAGAAAACACTTGTTTAAGCATGTTTCCTTGAAAACCGAATTGAAGTGGGAGGGAGACAGCCATCTCACCTTATTTCCAGACTTGATAAGTTACATGGTTATGTAGAGGAAGAAGAGAGGATCATTTTGGTGAAATCGGAATTTTGATTTGAGTTTTAGTTCAGAAGAAAACAAGCTTTGAAGATTAAGTGTTCATGAAAGTTTCTCTCTTTTCTCTCTTGTTATTTTCGGCCAAAATGATGAAATGAGACAGCCTTGGAGGTCTTGGGGGTGTAAGGTGAGTTGGGATTGGTTGGCTTGGAGGTGGTTTAAAATAATATTAAAATATCTCAGGTGTATAACTACTAAAACTAGGTGTATTGAAACACTCGTAAAAACATCTCTAAAAATTATTTTCTGAGCTACTAGCATAAATGACACTAGTAACATATTTATTATGAGAATAGAACATGTATGATGAGGCCTTAGCATTGCTAAAGTCATCAGAGAGTGCTGGTGCTAAGCTGCACCAGTAAACTGTGAACCCAGTTAAACCAATTTTCTATTTTTAACTAAAACTAACCAGGTAACCTTATAATATTATTCAAGAAGCTTATAATACTAATTTAATGATAATATCATCCTATTATCTCTCTTCTCTCATAAATCAAGTCCGGTTTGTCAAACTGAGACTATTTACGAAAAACCGAATCAAAACTCCTAACCGATATGGTTCAAAAACTAGGTTCTTCGTGACTGCATTATCGAGCTTGCCTCAGAAAAGGTTCTATCTTAAGGATGACATAATGACAATGAGGATTGAGATGCTTGATGATACATTATAGGTGTTCCCTTTACTGATCTTCCAGAGTTCTCCGTACTTTCAGAAAAGATCTCGCGTACTCGAAAATCGGGGTTGTTACATTCTACCCTCCTAAAAGAAAATTTTGACCTCAAAATTTCAGCCGCGTGCAAGAATCTTTCTTCAAGCGGTCTATTTCCTTCAAGCCATCCTAACGAAGAGATCGGATCGTTCCTTACAGCATCTAAATCTCATACAGCCATAGCCATGAAGATCATAACAGCTATGAAGATAGCTGTGACTCACGTCGATTCATCGTTCGGAGCTCGATTAAACCATGTCTATTCACAGTCATTGAGGTCTTATCCATACCAAACAATCAACATTAAGGTGACCAATCTTAATATCTCAAGTTAAGCACGAACATTCCCAAAATGAGCACTCATAGACATTCATGCCAAATGTATCTTAAAGATACCCTAACGGCATGAGACATACAAGTAGAGTATGCAATGAAGCATAGTCAGTCCACTCCCCAGGCTCTACTGGGAATGAACTGCTCTGATACCAAATTGTAACAACCCATTTTTCAATATGTCTAGATCATACCGGAAACCGAGCGCTACCAATTTGTCTTCCTAATTATTATCTATTATTTATCATATGAGCCTGATTTGTTGTTAAAAGCGTAGTTAATTTGCGAGGTATACTTTTTTTTTTTAAATGTTTGGATTAATAGACGGAATCATTCATAATCAACTCACAACTGATAACAGATAAAATAGTTATGAGCAACCACACATAAATACATCACAAGTGGCTAGCAACATTCAGTTATCCAACCTTTATTAGAGTATAGACCTTTAGTTAGAACACCCCTAGATATAGCTAGATAATAACTATATACATATAAATACATACAACATCCCAGGTCGTGACCTGTTCAAGAGGTCCCTAAGCTGGCACCTAGGCTAGCCTAGACTCTATACTCACCTAGTCCCTCTAGACTACTAAAGCGAGGGAAAGTACGTTCTAGGTCTTCAAAACTCAAGTCAGGTGGAACGTCATCAAAAGGTAGAACATCATTTGCTACTCCTCTGCACGATCAGACTTTTCCACAAGACGTCTCTCTGGTACCTCATGAAGTAGCCACACAACAGGAGTCTCGTACACAGGATTTAGGTTAAAGTGCGCTTACGAACGGGGTGCACACGTTGGCTGGTCTCATAGTATATGCAAATAAACAGAGTACGATATTCACCCTAGACTCAGAAGACTATCTAGAGCAGAATCCTCTTCTTGCAAACGGTCATCAGCGAACTACAGAAAGGAACTCTTGCTTCCATCTAAAGGGGGAAGGGAGAGAGAAGGGGTAAGAACTGGGGAGTTCTTAGTAGGGCCGGGGTTATTAGTTAAGTTCATTAACACCATGTAGTTTAGCAAACGAATAGCAAACTACCAAGAAGTAGTGAAGAGAAGATATAGATAAATTGAGAAAATAGAGAAACAGAAAGCAGAACACAAATAAAAGAATACAAGAAAATAAAATGCAAATACAAAGAATATAATACAAACAAACAGAGCATACATTCATTCAATAATCATAACAGAGGAAATGCACAACCAAGTATGATGTAACACCCTAACTACCAAAGCTCACGCTTCCGGCTGCGCAACTTTGATAGCTCGGACATTACGACGACACTTATACTATTTAATACTAAAATATGATCCTGTTTGAAACTTTAAACTGCAACACCGCTCCCAAAAATACTTTCATCCGATAACATACATCCATAAATACCATACAACTTACAAAACTCATAAAGAGTACATCCATATATATACATACATATATATAAATAATATTACAGATATTACCCAATACAATTCCTATCCCTCTTACAGAATGTATCAAGATAAAGGTGAGGGAACAAAAATATACTAAAGCAAATACAGAGCATCTCAACAACAACTAAATGAACTCTTCGTAACTTCGGCGCCATATCCTGAAAGGGGAAAAATGTAGGGGGGTGAGAACATCATCCTCGAAAGGGTTATGAGTAGAGGGTTTTTGGGAATTACTGTAATAGGATACGTGAAGATAAACCGTACTAGTGATTAATAACCGTCTTATGCCTCCTTTTCAAAAACAACGGTTTGTCAGTAAAAGTAAAGTTTGAAAAACTTTTCTGAAAGAAGAACCGTTCAATTCTCAAAAACTCAAAAGCCTTTCAAAACGATTTATCTATGCTGAACCAAAACAGCCTTTCATATTTTACTCCAAACCAGAAACACAAAACCGAAATCAACCCTCGGTTCATCTCATTTCAACCACGGCCCTAGGCCCAAACAATCCAACCATCAACCAATCACCACAGTCCAACAGAGTCCCAGTAGCAAACACAAATAGGAAGATGCAAGCACAAACAAACAGTTATTGCAAGTAGAACAATTAGCAATTATTCACATAGGCAAACCAAGTATAATATGCACACCCAAACAATGTCACATAGATGCATATGATGCATTCCTGTCCCTAGTGGCTGATGATATCATCTGTCGGTTATAGAGCCAACCCGACAAGTCCTGGTAGCTAACCATTGGATTGTCCCTTTGTCGCGCATCCCCAACTCGAGTTATACTCATCATAAACTTGATCATAATCATGATACATATCCATCACCTTCACTGGTGAATATTTACGGGGGCGAGCTCATCAGGGACTTTCACAGTGCCCGGCCACACTTACGACATAGGGTCAAAAGAGCTTTGAGTCTCAACCTGGAGCACGTGGTGGCTAGCCACTGCTTCCTCCCAGGGAAACTCTTATCTCTGATAGTGGAAGTGCAACATCACAATTTATCAATATCTCAGCATAAATGCTTTCATTCTCAGTCATGGATCAACATCCATCTCAGCCATCCGGCTCACGGTTCAATCCAGAACCAGCCAATATTCATATCATTCAAAGCCATTCCGGCTCACAACAAAACCGCACTTCCACATTCAACATCATCAATTCATAAAATCGGCATTTAAGCCGTAAATCACTTTTTCTCAAATCATTCACTTTGAAATCAAGTTTCAACTCTTTTCAGCCTTGGCTTTAAAGATCTCATTTCTCAAATTATCTCATGCTCATAAGCCACTTTTACTCAAGGAAAATTCCCTTTTTAAAACAAGCCACTCTCGGCATCCTCTTTTCAAAACCTTCATAACCATGGAAAGTTAAAGATTCATTTTGAAACATTCAAAATCATCCGTCCAACAATGGGATTTTATAACAAAGTTTCTCGGCAGAGTCCCAAGTCTTTAGGGGAGAATAACATAACTCATTTCGTCAAATTTATTTAAAATCATTAAAACCTTGGCTTTCCGATTTGAGTAGTAAAATAGGATCTAAGTCAAACCAAGTCATGTAATCATTTACTTCTTTCAAAGCCATTTCCTTTACTTAGGCAAAACCAACTTCAACCACCATTATAAATTCTAAAGCGTTTCAACTGTTCAAAATTGCCTTAGTCTTGCAAGAATTCAGAATTCAAAGAGTACTTAAAACCTTTCTCAAAACATTTCAAAATGAAACTTGTCAATAGACATTCAGGTTCTTTCAAAGTCATTGAAACTTCTCAAATTAAAATCCTCAAGTCAAATTCAAAGGCATTGCCCTTGTCACATTTAAAACAGCTTTAAAACATAAGTTTCATTCTAAATAACTTTCTCCTGAAAGAGGTACAATGCCTTTCTTAAGAAGCAAGACTAAATCACAATTTCCTCTTTAATAATTCGTTTCAAAAGCATGAACCATCCTTTTCTTGAGAATTCAAATAAAATAGTAGAAGTTTTTAACTCATCATTTTCCAGACAACATTCAATAAAGACTTGGATTTTATAGAAATTTCGGCAGCACCTCCCCTAAAACTTGGACTTTGCCACCCGGTTCGGGTCCCAACAAAACCATTCCACAATCCTTTTCCAACAGCCCAAAATCCAAAATCAATTCAAAGGCAGGCCAAAATCCAACAGTCAATCTCAATACCATATTTCAAAAAAACCGTTTCAAAATCAAATCATTATCAACCGAATAAACACATTCCTGAAGTTTTAAGGAAACGGTTCAGTAACAACCATGTATCGAGAACCAGATCATTTAAAGCAAGCCAGCCTGAATTCAAGAGTGTATTCTGTTTTTCACATTCGCAAGAAAATCCATTTAGCTCAAATCAATTTCCAACGGATTAAACTCAATCTCAAGCTTTAAAAGAATCAACTTCAAAAGTATTTCATTTCGCAAAACCACATAACAGTCCAGTCAAACAAATGTCCATAATCATATAAGACAACCGAACAATACATAGGACTGATACAATCACCAAATACACATCCTCACATCAGTACCCATATGTAATAATACCAATAAATAAAATGTAGATTTCAGAAAACGCCCCTACCTGAAAACGTAAATCCATAGCCAAAACGCGTCACAGAGTCCTTTCCGCCTCGACCCGAAATCAACAATCAAAATCCCAGCTACCAAAACCTCGGTTCCAAGCCACCTTCGCAACTATCTCAACAACTCTAATCGCAACATACAACAACCAAAACTCAACTGTTTTAACGCCACAAACCTCAGCGTATAATAACAGAACCGTAACTAAAGGGCTTTCAAATCGAAAACGCTTACCGAACCGAAGGAGGAACGGCTGAACCGACAAAGCGGCAGTCTCTGAACCGGCTCGGCGGCAGCCCGGCAGCCACCTCAAGCGACAGCGGTGACAAATTCCAATCACGACGATTGAAATCAATAGGAAGTGACCATAGTAACCACGGAATTCAAAAAGGACAGATACCTCAATTAAAACCCTTACCGGTAAAACTTTTCCGGCGACGGCAGAAGTAACCAGAAACTCCGGCAGTGGTCCTGGTGTCCTCAGAACTCCGGTGATAGCAGCGACTGGATGCAGCTCTTCCAGCCCGCGTCTTCCTCTCTCCCAGCGGCGCTCAGTCTCATCCTTCCTCTCTGACGCGATGCCGCAGCGGCCGGCACAGCTCGTGGTTCCACGACGACTCCCGCTCTCTCCCGTCGTGTTGTTTCTCTCTCCTCGGGTTCTCCGACAGCAGCAGCGCGAACATCGGCAACCACCGTGGCTAGGAGCAGCTCCTTTAACGGCGAGGAACAAGGACCCAACGGCGACTGCAATCGGCGGCTCTTCCCCCCTCCGCGGCCCTCTTCTCCATCGGTCTCTCTCTTTGTTTCGTGCGGTGTTGGCAGAAGCTCGACGGGACCGCGGCGGCGCAAGATTGGCGGTGGCGATGTGTGGCAGGTTCGGCGGCTTGGTGGGGACACGCAGCTGGTGGCAGTGAGGATGAGCGGCGGTGACCAGCTGAGCGGCGGCTTCCTTACTCTCCTCTGCAGCAACTTAGCCTCTCTCTCTCTCTCTCTCTCTTTCTGCTTTCGTTCCTTTCTTTCATGGAAAGGGAAAAAGGAAAATCATGTGCTGCTACTGCTAGGTTGAGTGAGAATGGAACCGGGTCATGGGTTAGGGTTTTTGAAAAATTAGGGCTAGGGGCATTTTAGTAATTTCTGATAAAATTATGGACAACATAGTAATTGAAACCCAAATTAAATCCAACACTAACTATATATAGAAAATACTATTTGCTCATCAATTTCATAAATTATTTTCCGTAAAATGCCCAAATCAAAATAATTAGAGATAATATAATTAAACTCTTTATTTTTCAAGGTAGCAGTATTAATATTTAAAATATTAATTATTTAATCCAAATCACATAAAAATCCTTATTATTTCACAACTACCGACTTTATAATTCAAATATGGAAAATAATCCAATAATTGTAAAATTGGATAATAATCATAACTTATCTCAAATTCAATAAATCAAAATTTGCCTTAATTATCCTTAATAAAATAGTTTCGGAAATTAAGGCAATAAATAACTATATGATTTGAGACTTGATCATAATAAGACTTTTCAAAAGTTCTGGGTCTTACATTCTACCCACCTTATAAAAATTTTTGCCCTCGAAAATTGATACAAAACAAAAGAAATTTCATACACTTCACCCTTGAAAACATTTAAGGAAGAAGCAAAAATATCTCAAAACATAAACATATATATGGTTTTTCAAGTACTTGGATGGTCGTATGCCTAACGATACAAAGGTAGGAGTGTGATTGCAAAGCAAACATTACAAGATAGGCTCAATCTACAAGGTCATATGATCTCAAAGCTTTACAAAAACTTGAGGTGCCAAAATAGGGTGCAAATCAAGATAGGCGTTCACAAAGCAAAGTGGTAATTAGTTTGGTAAAAGGCTGCAAAGCATGTTGGTATTTAAACAGCGGCATAACGTTCGCTGACAATTCTCGTTCCCACTTCAGAACTTCAATTTCCCAACTCCACCAATCATTTTACAACCTCATATCCAATCATAAGCCTAACAACTGCAAACCCGTCCGCAAGGAACAGAACACCCACAACTCTTAACGTTGTACACCTACCGCTTCAACTTTCGTATACACATATCATGTCTTAAAGAACTAACGCATCGCGTTACTACGTCTACAAGTCGCATGTGATATCAAAACAATTCTCGAGTCTACTTAGAAGGATACAAGATTCTAGAAAGGAGAGTCAAATGTCAAAGATAGTACTCATAGATTTGAGAGAATGTATCCAATTCCAAATAAACAAGGGTGCTCAAGCAAAAAAGTTTGCTAGAAATAAATCGATTAACAACTCCAAAAATAACCCTTAGATCAAGGAAATTCAATTGGATCAATAAGAAGAAAACCAGCGCATCAGTTTGAAACAAACTCAAGCTGAGTCGAAGAAATATGAGGTTTACAGAAAAGAATATCTCAGACCCAAGACAAAGCTCACAGAACTCAAGAGCATAATTAAAATACTTCCGAATACATTGTTCTTAAATGAATCGAAAACTTATAAAAATATCACTTCACAGTCTGAAAGAGAAGTTAAACAACAAACATCCTTCAAGGGAGTAACAAAAGCATAAACGTGGCTATACTTCAATACAATTTCATGTTGAAGTAGATTTTGTAGAGTTCCGAAAACAAAATGCACACAACTTTAGCTAAGAGCTAAAATATTTCGTCAAATATTTTAGAAAGATAATTAGATGCACAACTTAACCAAAAGCAGTTCATAAAAACTTGGAAGTAATCAAATGCTTGTTCAAAAATCCTCAAAGTTCATATTCAAACAAGCGTGTATAACATTCATAGCAAGTACGAAAGAGGAAGTTAAACTCTTTTCAGAAAAGAAACTCCGAAGTAAAAATTTGCTTACAATTTGGTAAAGGAAATAAGTGGTGTGTTACAAACGAACCGATTTCCACTAAACAAGGAAGCTTTTCAAAACTTCATTTAAAATAGCACATGCCAACTTTAAGAACAATTTTGTCAAAATCGAATAATGGTTTCACTCTCAATCAAGTAACATGAAATAGATTCCGTTTAGAATTTCTTACAAGAGAATTCAAAACTTCTTTAAACAAAGCTTGAAACAAGACTTCAAAATTATACTTGAAATCACCATCTGCAAAGGATATTCAAAAAGATTAGGACGTGCTAAAAAAAGAAGTCAAGCCATACAAGAAAGGATCTTAAACCAAAGTAGTCCAAACAAGATCCACTAGGCATGAGACATCAAACAAGCTTTCAATTGATTCAAGAGAATACAAAAGTCATAGGAAAAGACAACCCAATCATTAGTAATTTCCCAAGGATAAATCTTTGACTAAAAACTTTTGTAAAGACAATGAGAGGATAAACGATGCACTATTTTGAAACGAATCAAACTGACTCATATAAAAATGAGATCCACAAGAGAGGAAAAACCAAGATCAATAGTAATGTTCATAAAATGTAAGAAGGTAGTTAAAAACAAAGTCAAATATGACATTCATAGAGATGGAAGGTTTAATAGAGAATTTAGTCTGTTCATAGGAAGAAAGCTATGAGTCCAACATTTTCAAAAGAACAACAATGGCATAAACCATGTAGTATGCTAAGCCAAACTCAATTCAAAATAAGTTAAGTGAAGTTTTATCAAACGGAACTCAACCGGGATAAAAGCGAGAAATCCTTCATTTCCAAAATTTTGAAAAATACCCAAATACATAATCACATAGATATGTACATTGGAATTATAGTAAAATCGCTAGAAAGTCAAATTGTATTTTAAGAAAGGGCAGTTCCATAACACAGTAAAAGCACAGACAAGGTATTAGAAATAAATAGTTGTTAAATTGTATAAGAAATCTTCAAAATTGTCCATATAGATAAGTATATATCTTTTTAACAGCAATTTTCATAAAAATCTCAAAATTGGCTGTAATCACTGTCAAATAAGAAAAACTGAATCAACAATTTCTCTAATAATGGACTCGGAATCAGGAGTTAAAATGCACAGCGCAATAGGACAAGCTCAGAGCTATATCAAAGAATACATGAATCAAGAAAAACTTAAACAGAGGAAGATAGATGCAACAAGGATTTCAAACAAGCATATGCACTTAAGATCAAACAGGAATGCATATGAATGAAGGAATAGAGTTGAAAAATCAAGCTGCTTTTCAAGAGGATTAGCAAACAAGAACCTCAAGTTAGGCTATGAAAGAACAGGTCGACTCGAACTAAATTTAAGACACACAACTGAATAGCCTCGAGATATATTCTCCAACGTTCCCAAAACCCGCAATTCGCTTTACTCAAAACTAGTACGTCATCTATGATAACCATTAGTGCTCTCATACACATAATTCACTAGTATTAAGCCGGCCAAACTTAATACCAAGAATTATGCAATGCAAGACTAACAGCGTTAATCAATAGACCGTCATGTTCATAAAGCTCTAATTCTCATCATTTGACAAGACTTAGTACATGACAAACGCTTAGAGTATGCAATTGAAGCATAGTCGGTCCATTCCTCAGGCTCTACAGGAAGGACTGCTCTGATACCATAATGTAACACCCTAACTACCAAAGCTCACGCTTCCGGCTACGCAACTTTGATAGCTCGGACATTACGACGACACTTATACTATTTAATACTAAAATATGAGTCTGTTTGAAACTTTAAACTGCAACACCGCTCCCAAAAATACTTTCATCCGGTAACATACATCCATAGATACCATACAACTTACAAAACTCATAAAGAGTACATCCATATATATACATACATATATATAAATAATATTACAGACATTACCCAATACAATTCCTATCCCTCTTACAGAATGTATCAAGATAAAGGCGAGGGAACAAAAATATACTAAAGCAAATACAGAGCATCTCAACAACAACTAAATGAACTCTTTGTAACTTCGGCACCATATCCTGAAAGGGGAAAAATGTAGGGGGTGAGAACATCATCCTCGAAAGGGTTCCCAGTAGAGGGTTTTTGGGAATTACTGTAATAAGATACGTGAAGATAAAGCGTACTAGTGATTAATAACCGTCTTATGCCTCCTTTTCAAAAACAACGGTTTACAGTAAAAGTAAAATCTGAAAATCTTTTCTGAAAGAAGAACCGTTCAATTCTCAAAAACTCAAAAGCCTTTCAAAACGGTTTATCTATGCTGAACCAAAATAGCCTTTCATATTTTACTCCAAACCAGAAACACAAAACCGAAATCAACCCTCGGTTCATCTCATTTCAACCATGGCCCTAGGCCCAAAATATCCAACCATCAACCAATCACCACAGTCCAACAGAGTCCCAGTAGCAAACACAAATAGGAAGATGCAAGCACAAACAAACAGTTATTGCAAGTAGAACAATTAGCAATTATTTACATAGGCAAACCAAGTATAATATGCACACCCAAACAATGTCACATAGATGCATATGATGCATGCTTGTCCCTAGTGGCTGATGATATCATCTGTCAGTTATAGAGCCAACCCGAGAAGTCCTGGTAGCTAACCATTGGACAGTCCCTTTGTCGCGCATCCCCAACTTGAGTTGTACTCATCATAAACTTGATCATAATCATGATCCATATCCATCACCTTCACTGGTGAATATTTACGGGGGCGAGCTCATCCGGGACTTTCACAGTGCCCGGCCACACCTACGACATAGGGTCAAAAGAGCTTCGAGTCTCAACCTAGAGCACGTGGTGACTAGCCACTGCTTCCTCCCAGGGAAACTCTTATCTCCGATAGTGGAAGTGCAACATCACAATTTATCAATATCTCACCATAAATTCTTTCATTCTCAGTCATGGATCAACATCCATCTCAGCCATCTGGCTCACGGTTCAATCCAGAACCAGCCAATATTCATATCATTCAAAGCCATTCCGGCTCACAACAAAACCGCACTTCCACATTCAACATCATCAATTCATAAAATCGGCATTTAAGCCGTAAATCACTTTTTCTCAAATCATTCACTTTGAAATCAAGTTTCAAATCTTTTCAGCCTTGGCTTTAAAGATCTCATTTCTCAAATTATCTCAGGCTCATAAGCCACTTTTACTCAAGGAAAATTCCCTTTTTAAAACAAGCCACTCTCGGCATCCTCTTTTCAAAACCTCCATAACCATGGAAAGTTAAAGATTCATTTTGAAACATTCAAAATCATCCGTCCAACAATGGGATTTTATAACAAAGTTTCTTGGCAGAGTCCCAAGTCTTTAAGGGAGAATAACATAACCCATTTCGTCAAATTTATTTAAAATCATTAAAACCTTGGCTTTCTGATTTGAGTAGTAAAATAAGATCTAAGTCAAAATGAGTCATGTAATCATTTACTTCTTTCAAAGCCATTTCCTTTACTTAGGCAAAATCAACTTTAACCCCATTATAAATTCTAAAGCGTTTCAACTGTTCAAAATTGCCTTAGTCTTGCAAGAATTCAGAATTCAAAGAGTACTTAAAACCTTTCTCAAAACATTTCAAAATGAAACTTGTCAATAGACATTCAGGTTCTTTCAAAGTCATTGAAACTCCTCTAATTGAAATCCTCAAGTCAAATTCCAAGGCATTGCCCTTGTCACATTTAAAACAACTTTAAAACATAAGTTTCATTCTAAATAACTTTCTCTTGAAAGAGGCACAATGCCTTTCCTAAGAAGCAAGACTAAATCACAATTTCCTCTTTAATAATTCGTTTCAAAAGCATGAACCATCCTTTTCTTGATAATTCAAATAAAATAGTAGAAGTTTTTAACTCATCATTTTTCCAGACAACATTCAATAAAGACTCGGATTTTATAGAAATTTTGGCAGCACCTCCCCTAAAACTTGGACTTTGCCACCCGGTTCGGGTCCCAACAAAACCATTCCACAATCCTTTTCCAACAACCCAAAATCCAAAATCAATTCAAAGGCAGGCCAAAATCCAACAGTCAATCTCAATACCATAATTCAAAAAAATTGTTTCAAAATCAAATCATTATCAGCTGAATAAACACATTCCTGAAGTTTCAAGGAAACGGTTCAGTAACAACCATGTATCGAAAACCAGATCATTTAAAGCAAGCCAGGCTGAATTCAAGAGTGTATTATATTTTTCACATTCTCAAGAAAATCCATTTAACTCAAATCAATTTCCAACGGATTAAACTCAATCTCAAGCTTTAAAAGAATCAACTTCAAAAGCATTTCGTTTCACAAAACCACACAACAGTCCAGTCAAACAAACATCCATAATCATATAAGACAACCGAACAATACATAGGACTGATACAATCACCAAATACACATCCTCACATCAGTACCTATATGTAATAATTCCAATATATAAAATATAGATTTCGGAAAGCGCCCCTACCTCAAAACGCAAATCCATAGCCCAAACGCGTCACAGAGTCCTTTCCGCCTCGACCCGAAATCAACAATCAAAATCCCGGCTACCAAAACCTCAGTTTCAAGCCACTTTTGCAACAGTCTCAACAACTCTAATCACAACATACAACAACCAAAACTCAGCCGTATAGCATTTAACGCCACAAACCTCAGCGTATGATAACAGAACAGTAACTAAAGGGCTTTCAAATCGAAAACGCTTACCGAACCGAAGGATGAACGGCTGAACCTACAAAGCGGCAGTCTCCGAACCGGCTCGGCTGTAGCCCAGCAGCCACCTCAAGCGACAGCGGCGACAAATTCCAATCACGACGATTGAAACCAACATGAAGTGACCATAGTAACCTCCGAATTCAAAAAGGACGGATACCTCAATTAAAACCCTTACCGGCAAACTTTTCCGGTGACAGCAGAAGTAACCAGAAACTCCGGCAGTGGTTCTGGTGTCCTCAGAACTCCGGTGACAGCGACGACTAGATTCAGCTCCTCCAGCCCGCGTCTTCCTTTCTCCCAGCAGCGCTCAGTCTCAGCCTTCCTCTCCGACGCGATGCCGCGGCGGCCGGCGCAGCTTGTGGTTCCACGGCGACTCCCTCTCTCTCCCGTCGTGTCGTTTCTCTCTCCTCGGGTTCTCCGACAGTAGCAGCGCGAACATCGGCAACCACCGTGGCTGGGAACAGCTCCTTTAACGGCGAGGAACAAGGACCCGATGGCGACTGCAATCGACGGCTCTTCCCCCCTCCGCGGCCCTCTTCTCCATTGGTCTCTCTCTTTGTTTCGTGCGGTGTTGGCAGAAGCTCGACGGGACCGCGGCGGTGCGAGATTGGCGGCGGCGATGTGTGGCAGGTTCGGTGGCTTGGTGGGGACATGCAGCTGGCGGCAGTGAGGATGAGCGGCGGTGACCAGCTGAGCGACGGCTTCCTTACTCTCCTCTGCAGCAACTCAGCCTCTCTCTCTCTTTCTGCTTTCTTTCCTTTCTTTCATTGAAAGGGAAAAAGGAAAATCATGTGCTGCTACTGCTAGGTTGAGTGAGAAGGGAACCGGGTCATGGGTTAGGGTTTTTAAGAAAATTAGAGCTAGCGGCATTTTAGTAATTTCTGACAAAATTGTGGACAACATAGTAATTGAAATCCAAATTAAATCCAACACTAACTATATATAGAAAATACTATTTGCTCATCAATTTCACAAATTATTTTTCGTAAAATGCCCAAATTAATTATTAGAGATAATATAATTAAACTCTTTATTTTTCAAGGTAGCAGTATTAATATTTCAAATATTAATTATTTAATCCAAATCACATAAAAATCCTTATTATTTCACAACTATCGACTTTATAATTCAAATATGAAAAATAATCCAATAATTGTAAAATTGGATAATAATCATAACTTATCTCAAATTCAATAAATCAAAACTTGCCTTAATTATCCTTAATAAAATAGTTTCTGAAATTAAGGCAATAAATAACTATATGATTTGAGACTTGATCCTAATAAGACTTTTCAAAACTTTTGGGTCTTACATATGATGCATGTCTGTCCTGTGCAGGCCATGAGCTCTCGTGTCGGTTTACACCCTGCAGCCCGACATTACCTAGGAACAACTCCCAGATATGGTTTCCCTTTGTGTCCTTAGTGCATATGTGTCGGTGGTAAGAATACCACTCCTTCGTGACTACCGGCAGTCGGCGCAAAGCCCGACCCCATAATATACGCACAAGGGGAAACAGTGATCCTCAGTTCGTGGGCATCCCCGAGATCAATTCACAAACAAAATAATGATCCTCAGTTCGTGGGTTTCCCCGAGATCAACATACAACAACAAACATGATCCTCAGTTTGTGGGTTATACTGGACATCAACATACAACAGTTCGTGGGTTATTCCCGTAATCAATGATTATCAGTTCGTGGGTTTATCCCGCATATAAAATAGTTAACAGTTTGTAGGTTTCCCCGAGATCAATGATCATTCAGTTCGTGGGTATTTCCCGTATTTAACCAATTATCCGTCCGTGGGTTTTACTACTATTTTCTCTTTGTCTGTTTACTCTGCTCTCATTACTCTTTTCTCTGTATTTGTTTTCTCTGCTCTCATTACTCTTTTCTCTATATCCCTATTACTCTTTTTTCTTTATTTCTTTACTTTACTCTGGTTAGTCTGTTCTCTGGGTTACTTTATTCTGCTCTGAGTTCTCTGTTTAACGTTTGTTTTTAAGGCTTATGTAAATTTTGGAATGAATAGTTAGCCTTTCCCAGGTATAGGTTCATTAAGTCTATACTAAAACAGTTTAACTTTTCATATAATACCTAACCCTAGTCGTAACTCAAGTACTAACTAAGTTGCCCTAGTTCGTTCACTAGTCTCTGTCTGTTTTTCTGTCGTTAAAATTTTACAGACTTTTTCTTTGGTTTTTATCTTTTCTTTAACTTTTTATCTTTTCTTTATCTTTGCCTCACTAACATGTTATTACCACTCTCTAAGTGTTTTATGAAGATAATTATGAGATTCTGCACTTAAACTTGTCTTTCTAAAGCTTTTACAGAAAACTGCCTTTTTCGTATTATTTTATTATTTTTATTAAAATATTATTTTTAATTAAATATTATTATTTAATATTTTATTATTATTTATTATTTTATCATTAAATTTTCGAAAATTAACTTTACTTTAACCTTCAACCTTTAAAATTCATTTTTTACCACCCGTAATTTTTAATATTTCTACTTTTACCACCCTAACTTTTAGAAATTACCAAATAACCCCTCAAACACCAAAATAATTACAACCTTGCCCTTTTTAAGATCTAAAAGGTGTTCTTCAATGTTCTTCACCACACTCAAAGTGTTCTTCGTGTTCTTCGTATACTCTTCAGATTCTTTCTCTATTTTTACCCGTTTTTCAGTCTTTTTAGTAACCGATTTTTACCAAAATTCAAAATAAATTCCCAGCCACTAAAATCCCATATTTTCTACATGATTTCAACATAAATTAAACCTCAATTTAAGCTCTAGGGTTTCATTTTCCAGCAGCCACAAGAACACACATTCATAGCTTGAATTTCATCAAATTTCATCAAATTTTCACCAAAATTTCAACAAGAATTACTCATACAAACAATCAATTTCAAGCACAGCCAAACTATAACACAATAAATCAAGATTAAATTCATCAAACCCTACCTTGATTTGCTGCTACAAATCCGGTTACTCTTTGAAGTGTTCTTAAAGCACTTTTTTCTCCTAAAACACATCAAGAACAACTTTAAAACTCTAAACCATCAACTAAACAAACTTCAGCAGCATCTTAGGAAGCTTATCCTCACTTTAAACGTGCAGGAAATCAAAGATCTTTGGCCCACAAGTCAAGCTAAGCAAGAGATCTAAGGAAGAACATCAAGAAAACACTTGTTTAAGCATGTTTCCTTGAAAACCGAATTGAAGAGGGAGGAAGACAGCCATCTCACCTTATTTCCAGCCTTGATAAGTTACATGGTTATCTAGAGAAAGAAGAGATGATCATTTTGGTGAAATCGGAATTTTGATTTGAGTTTTAGTTTAGAAGAAATCAAGCTTTGAAGATTAAGTGTTCATGAAAGTTTCTCTCTTTTCTCTCTTGTTATTTTCGGCCAAAATGATGAAATGAGACAGCCTTGGAGGTCTTGGGGGTGTAAGGTGAGTTGTGATTGGTTGGCTTGGAGGTGGTTTAAAATAATATTAAATTATCTCAGGTGTATAACTACTAAAACTAGGTGTATCTGAACACTCGTAAAAACATCTCTAAAAATTATTTTCTGAGCTACTAGCATAAATGACACTAGTAACATATTTATTATGAGAATAGAACATGTATGATGAGGCCTTAGCGTTGCTAAAGTCATCAGAGAGTGCTGGTGCTAAGCTGCACTAGTAAACTATGAACCCGGTTAAACCGATTTTCTGTTTTTAACTAAAACTAACCAGGTAACCTTATAATATTATTCAAGAAGCTTCTAATACTAATATAATGATAATATCATCCTATTATCTCTCTTCTCTCATAAATCGAGTCTGATTTGTCAAATTGAGACTATTTACGAAAAACCGAATCAAAACTCCTAACCGATACGGTTCAAAAACTAGGTTCTTCGTGACTGCATTATCGAGCTTGCCTCAGAAAAGGTTCTAGCTTAAGGATGACATAATGACAATGAGGATTGAGATGCTTGATGATACATTATAGGTGTTCCCTTTACTGACCTTCTGGAGTTCTCCGTACTTTCAGAAAAGATCTCGCGTACTCGAAAACCGGGGTTGTTACACCTCTCTTTTTCACCACACTTGCAATCCACATGTATTGGGATATCATTCACAATTTTCATCATACAAGTGCTCATTCATTTGGTACCTTTAATAATTTGATGCTTGAGCTATACTTCTCATGCCTATTTCTTGCATGCTTTTAACCCTCTTGCATCTAATTGTTATGAATTGCCTTTATGATCTTTACATATTGTTTTCAATACATGTTGTGGCTACCATGTATAGGACATCATTATTACTTTGGCATTCATTATTACTTGGATTTCCCTCCTTTAAATTGTTAGTACTCTATATTTGAATTTAATTCTCTTTCTTCCATGTTTTTAGGATGGCCACTAAAAAGGGTAAGGAGAAAGCTTCTGACAAGCCACCAGCAAGGAGAGGAACCAAGAGAACACCAGCTAAGGCACCACCATCTACTAGTGTCAAGCAGCCAACAAAGTGAGTAAAGAGGATCATTAAAGTTGATGAAGCAGAGAAAGCCTTTCCCACACGAGACTCCACACGGTTCACTAACCGTTATTGCGAGCAGATGTTCCCCATCCTTGTTGAGAGGAACTACAATAATGAGCATCTACTCATTGTCCTAACCTATTTTGTTGATTTTGTGGAGCCCCGCATCTAGAGGAGATAGTGGGGATTCTTGAAGAGGCAGCCGCGAGAGGCCAACCTATCATGGGTAGTTGAATTCTACTCCAACTTCTACGCGCCTACTCTGCAGATTGTCTATGTTCGTCAGTAGTAAGTCCCTGTCTCCGAAAGTGCCATACAGAGAACACTGGATCTTCCACCTAGCCCAGAGGGATTGGACGAATATCAAGAGGACTCTCTTAAGCGCCAGATGTATCAATTTGATTGGGATAGCGTCCTTGGAGTTATAGCCCAACCTGGCAGCACTTGGATCTATGGGCAACATCGGTCAAAACCCAAGAGCATCTCAGCCCAATCACTTACCTTGGAGGCTCATGTGTGGGCACAAATTATGTCCCACTATATCCATCCGAGCACTCATGAGTCAACCTTCTCAACGGACATGGCTGTCCTCATCTGGTGCATCCTGACAGAATAACCTCTCAACATGCCATGACTCATCCGGCAGGCAATGGGATACATACAGATTGCGGATAACCTGTCTTTCCCCGCCTTGGTTTCAGATTTAGTCTGGAGACATGAAGGTCATGATCCCTAGGGCCTACCAGTATATCCTGAATGAGAAGTACATCAGGCCACCAGTTCCCTCTGCGAGCCAGCCTGCAGGCCCATCTTTGGATAATCCTCCCTCTTCTACTCCACCATCATCCACACCACAAGCACCATCCACCCATCAGTTGTTCCTTAAGATCCTTGAGAGGTTCGACCGGTAAAACCGGTGGATGGAGCAAATGGATGGCCGTAACAAGTGCCAATACACCTACCTGAAGGAACTCATACTTGGTACACACCCATCTTCGGAACAGAAGGACACCCCAGACTCCCCTTCATTCAGTTGCATAGGGAGCCATGGCAAACCAGACAGCGGATGTGATGCTTCCAGCCCTACCTTGCTCCTTACTGATGGCACAGAGGACCGTGCCAAGCCTTAAGTGTGGGGAGGTCAGTCCTTGACTTCCAGAAGAAATTTTTCTCTCTTAACACCAACATTTGATTTTTTTTTCTTTTGTTAGGTAGGATAGATTGCATGATAATAAATTTCTTTTTCAAGACCTATTTTATAGCATTTCACTAATTTAAATTAAAACTTTTGTGTTAAACATATTTGAAGATTGTAATTTGGAACATGAATTATAGCTAAGAACACACAACCTGTGAGATTTTGAGATTAATTACATGGTTACATTATTTAACCATGATTTTTTTATTCTTGTGTATTTTCTTCTCTATGATTGTAATCTATGCTTTGTTCCATTCTATATGTCCATTGTTTAGTGTATTTGCATACATACATATGATTGAGGCCATCATTTGTTATTAGGTCACTTATCCCAAATAGCCTACTATTTCAATTACCTTTGTTTGCCACCTTAAGCCTTTTACGAGATCACTAGCCTTAAGCAGAAAAATAATTAATTACCCCAATTGAATCTTTGGTTAGCTTAAGATAGAGATTGTGTATCAATTAAGTGTGGAGAATTGTGGGAACATGGGTTGATAAAAAAGTGTTGAGTTTGATTTACAAGATATTGGGAATTTGGGTGCATACTCATGTGAGACCAGAAAAACCATGTGCATTGATATGTTATGTTTGCTTTCATGTTCATCAAAAAAAATAATAATATAAATAAATTTAAAAATAAATAAATAAATAAATAAATAGGGGACAAAATTACCCCAATGTTAAGTTTAATAAAAGATCAATGCATATGTGGTGAAATTAAAGAAAATTTGATACATGAGTATGTGAAATATACAAAAAGTGAAATTATGGGTAACTAGGAATGATTTTAGAATTACATAGAGTGTGTGTGTGTTCGGTGAGAGCTTAGGTTAGTCAAATATTCATCTTATAGCTCATGATGTTTGCATTGGTATACTAAATATTTGTTGATTGGTTAGATGAAGAACATAGTTTTAGAAAGCATGACTAGAGAAGAGTAGAGTGATTGACCCTAGACAGTTGAGAGATTAGAGTGCATATATGATGACTTGCATCATCTAACCTTCTTTCTTGCATAAAGAAGACCATAAAAGAGCATAAATCTCATTTAATCAGTACAATTCATGCATTATTTGATGAATATTATGGTACACTACTTTGAGATGAGTTGTGCTGAATTTCAGGTGAAAAAGGCATCAAAAAATGGGTAGAAGACAAACCAGGAGCTAGGCGTTGCACGCCAGTACTAAATTCCAGAAGGGAAGTCCAAGCATGCATGTGAGCGTGGCACGCCAGAGACTGGGCATGGCACGCTAGTACAAAGTTCCAGAGCGCAACAATGGAGGACACAAAAGGGGCGTGGCACGCCAGGTTGGGCGTGCCACGCCTAATCCATCAACTACTATGGGCGTGCCACTTGAGCAAAGGGGTGTGGCACGCCAACCCACCATTCCAAGAAGAACCCCCACTATGGTGTGCCACTTGGTATCGAAGGCGTGGCACGCCAGCTCCAAGAAGTCACTCGGGCATGCCACTTTAGAACCCAGTCGTGGCACGCTAAGCTTGAAGAGTTCACAAATCCATGGGCGTGCCACTTGAACAGCATGGCGTGGCACGCTGGTACAATAATCCAGAGAAGGGGCTAAAGGCAATTGAAGACTGGGCGTACCACTTGAAGTCGAAGGCTTGTCACGCCAACCTCTCAACCTCACTTAGGCGTGCCACTTGAGCAACCAAGCGTGGCATGCCAATGTACAAAGATAACAAAAGCAAGGACTGGGCGTGCCACTTGGTATCGAAGGCGTGGCACGCCAACCCAAGCATGTCACTATGGCGTGCTACTTGAAGGCTGAGGCGTGGCACGCCAACTACTGGAACCAAGACAAGATCATGGGCGTGGCACGCCAGCCTTTAGGCGTGGCACGCTGGTATAAGTTTCCAGAGAAGATGAAGGAGGGCAATTACATGGGGCGTGCAACTTGGTGTCGAAGGCGTGGCACGCCAATCACCATTCTCCACTTAGGCGTGCCACTTGAATCCCAGGCGTGGCACGCCAGTGCCATTCAGAGAGAAAAGAAGCATTGGGGTGTGCCACTTGAGTTCGTGGCGTGGCACACCAAACAGTGGAACCACTCACTCACAAAGGGGCGTGGCACGCCAGACCCTGGGCGTGCCACACTAGTGCAACTTTCCAGAGAACCTTAAATAGACTACCTTCCTGACATTCGGACACTCAAGGAACCCCGATGGCTTCATATGGGCAATCTAATGAAGAACACAGCATGAAGGAGATATTAGAAATCCCACTGGACAGTAAAGAGCACGATTTTATATTGGAACAAGTGGAGGAAGCTGAAATTAAAGAAGAAGAAGAATTGGTTGAAGACTTAGGAGACGCTGAACCTCCATGGGAATCTAGAATTGAGGAGAATTCCGTCAAGAATTTTGCAGTTGATGCTAAGGAGGATAGTGCACAACCCCCAAAGTAGGAATCTTATGAAGAGCTAGACGGAATAACACAACATGCAAGTTTCGTTGATAATGAAGATCACGAATCAAATTCTCCTGGCAATGAACTTGCATCCGCAAGTGAATTCTTTGAGATAGAAGAATCTTCCCCAACTGAATACGAAGATGATGCGAAGGTAGATTTTTCGCAACCTCCAACTTATGACTTGAGTAATGAAGAAGATATCGAAGACTTGGATCACGATGTGGTTGAAACCAAAGAAGCCTGCAAGGAAGTGGAAGAATTCACAGAAGAACAGAAGGGAGAAGAGCTTGCAAAACCACTGGAAACACATATCCCAAGGCCATTACCACCCAATACTAAATTTAAGTGGGTAAAATCCTTAGCTTTTATCTTTACTTCTCCACTTGAATATGGTTTGCTTGAAACAAATGGTTAGCTTAGAGCTCTTTGCGGCTTTAAGAGTAAAAGGGAAATGGTTCGTGCTCAAGGCTGATATGCAAGATTCAATAAGGTTCCACGCTTCAATCTAAAGTGTAAGGATTGGTTTCGAGTTTGATTGAATGGGTCTCGGAAAATGTCTGGTCATCTTGGTGAGAATACTACTTCCAAACCGACCGGCTGGAAAAATGTAAATCGAGACAAAGGCGGACACAAAAACAAAGTTTGGGATCCTGGAATCTATTCTGACATTCAACATCCCGGGATCCAAAGAACCTGTTTAAATTTACTCAAAGGCTTTACATGCCTAGTTTGGGACCCCGGAGGCTGTTGGAATTCCAAACACTGGTGGAGATTTTTGGGTGAATTCAAGCGCAAGCCACCATAATAAAGGACTCCCCAAATGTCCAACTTAAGGACTTTAACTAAAAGTGCTAGGTGAGAGACAACCCACCATGGTATGATCGTTCCTTTTTCAATTTTATTTCGTTTTGTTTGTTTTTATTTTATTTTATTTTCATTGAACCTGGAATTATTCATAGCATCTACATTAGCATTGCATATTGCATACTTTATAACTGTATAAACATAATAAAAAAAAATTTTCACCCACGCGAGCGCGCAGGCCACGCATGGGAGTCGACTGGAAATCGGTGAAAGATCCAACGCCCAGAAAGTTGGGCTGGAATCGTGCGACTGGTGTGCCTTTAGCACAAATTGGCCCACGCGTTCGCATCACTGACGCGAACGTGTCACCTGCACCACACACATCCCACCCGAAAGCGTGAGTGACGCGTACGCGTTGTGTGGATTTTATGGCCCCCATGGGAAACAGAGAGTTGTACCAAAATGACGATGGAACTGTGCGTTTAGCACAATTTTCAGTGATGCGTTCGTGTGCTCCACGCGTATGCGTCCCTTACCTTTTACCTCATTCAATCGATCGCGTCAATGACGCGTTCGCGTCAACACACTTTTCGCCCAAATCACGCGATCGCGTGCTCCACGCGTTTGCGTGGATTCAAAAACACTAACCCCCATTCACGCGAAACCCTACCCATCGCGTCACCCAAACCCCACTACCGCCGACCCATCAGTGAGCCGCCATCACCAGCCACCATAACACAACCCTCAACCCTTCTCCCCCCTTAACCCTTATCCACCCACAACCACCAAACCGCCCCTGCCACCACCTCAAACCGCCGCCGCGCCGCCACCCATTGCCGCTGCGTCCCCACCATACCGCCACCATCTCTCTGAGTCTACTTTCTGTTTCTGCACACCAGGTTCGGCCGAACACCGATTTCGTTTTCGAATTAGTCAGTTAGTTGCTTATTTTACAGTTTTTGTTCAAAATAGGATAGTTAGAGATGCATGATTGTAGTGGATTTTAGGTGGTTAGGTAGCTAGGATGTGGTTAGTGGATTTAGGCCTGATAATTGCACCGTTCCTGCTACCTATTTTTATCAGATTCGCAATTCTGAATTTGATGTAATGCTGTGCTGTTCATATGTTATTCTTCATATTTGATGCTGCTGTTGAACTGTTCTTTAATGTTCTTGCTATTTGTTAATCTTTTCAGCACTATTTAATTTCTTATGAACTGATTTTCCTGCTGTTTACTACCCGAGAACATCCAATTTTAGCCGAAATGCTGCCCAATTTTTCTGTAAATTTATGGTTCAATCTACCCCCATTCTTGCATTGGTTTGAAAACTCATTTTGCATTACTTGGCTACAACCAAACCAATTCATGAATGCACAGGCTAGCATCCTTATTCCTTTTTGTTCCCTGAGTACTAAATTGCTTATTGCTGATTTTATTCTCATTTTACACTTACTTTATCTATAGGAATTATCATCAATAAACTGCACTCCTTGCTTGAATATGAGTTGATTGTTCCTCAAGTTTGTGAATTTCTTGGTAACTAGGAAAACCATTCTCATGCCACTCACTTTAACTTCCTTTTTAACTCCTAACCAGTTTAGCTTTCTAACTTCTCTTTTTGGTTTCTACCTAACTACTTTAACTTTCTAACTCAAGGCATGATTACTGTTTTTCCTAATTAACTTGAATTCCACTTCTATTATATTTTGGATTGTGATTTTTACTCTTAGACTTTTAACTCGAATTCAATCCAAAATGTACATATATTTACCTCATTTCATGCTTCAATTGTTTTTTTTTCGCCTTTATGCTTACATTGACAAAATTCTACTTGCCTACTTGTTTTCCTGCTTTAGTTCTTCAATTATATCCTGCTACTTCTGATTTTCAGGATATCTGATCCCAAAAGTAAGGGAAAAGGCAAGGCAACTACAGGCAAATGGAAAATAGGAGAATCTTCTACCTTTATCCTGGATCTCCTTCATGACGATTCCTGGCAGGAAAAGAACTTTACCCCGCAGGAAAAGGCCGACCAGCTCCTCACTGCCACAGATCAAGTCAAATTTGCAAACAGATACTGTGAGCTAAAGTTTGCAGTGTTTGCCACTGCCAGGAACCTCTACCTAGAGCGAACTCTTAAAATTCCAGAAGAACTCACCTAGTACACTTCTGAACAGATAAAACAACGAGGCAGGTTCTTCATGGAAAGGAACTTGACAGAGGTCAATGCATCCTGGGTCAGAGAATTTTACTGTAAATATTTCAAGACTTTCCTGGATGCAGTGCACCTCAAAGGGAAATAGATTTTAGTCACTCAGGAAGCTATTGAGGATATCCTCCGGCTTCAGCCTAAGTTAGATCAGCCTGACGGTTACCAAAAGGCTGAAGAGGATATGAGATACATGAGATTCGACTGGGATGCAATCAAGCAAAGAATAGCCCTTGATCCTACTGCCCCATGGGTCATGGGAAAGAATACAGTGATGCCTAAGGGAATCAAGCTGATATATTTGAATGATAAGGCTCGGCTTTGGCAGCAGATCCTGAGTAACTACATGATGCCGAGCACTCATGAGACAGAGGTGCCCGCTGCTATGATCACCCTCATCTGGTGTGTGATGGAGGGTAAGGACCTGTATCTTCCATGTTTTATCATGTATTATATGGCCAGGGTCCATGTCAGAGGCACCCTCCCTTTCCCTTATTTGATCACCCAGCTAGGCCGCCGAGCTGACGTGCCTTGGGAGCTTGCTGATGAGAAGCCAACTACTGCAGACTGCAAGAAGATCATTCCTCACAGCAGAAAGTTTCTGGCATTAGGGTACAGACCTCCTTTTCTCACTGCCTCAGGTGAGGAAGCCAAATCTTTAGCTGCCGCTTCTGCATCCACTGCTGCACCAGCCCCATCCACTGCTCCTCCACCTGCTCCTGAGCCCATTTATCATCTGGTGCACCGCCTCTTCGCACGCCTGGATCTTATGGAGCGTCGCCACAAGCGACACTATGAGCACCTAAAGTTGATGATCCGATCCGGCAGCGACATCCCCTCCGAGCCTGACACCGCTTCTGAGCCATCTGATGTGGAGGCGGATGATCATGAGGAGGAGGCACATGCCCAGGCTAAGCAGGGAGGACCTGAGCAGGCTGCGCCACACCATGACGAGCCCCACCAGATCCAAGCCACAGATTCGGAGATTTCTCTATAGACAGACCCTCCGCTTCAGCAGGCAGCTCCTCCGACACTTATCCAGACTGCAGACCCTCAGCCTACTGCAAAGACACCAGCAGCCCATCCTTCTGAAGATGACACTTCTCACATCCAGCTTGAGTGAGCATCGAGGACGATGCTATTATTTAAGTGTGGGGAGGTCGCCATCTCTAGCGTACTTTATTTTGGTGAACCACTTTTCAGACTCTTTTTATCCTATTTTGTTTATTTTTCTGTATTTTTATTTTTATTTTTATTTTTATTTTTATTTTACCTTATCTTATTTATCTTTCAGTACTTGCACATTTTGCTGTATTTTCACTTTATTTCTATATTTTGCACTTTAGTTTATATTTATCTTAGATATTTAGTTTAGTCTAGTTGCAATTTTAGTTATTAAGTTGTGATATAGAATATATAGATTAATTAGTTTAGTTTACCCTTTTTAGCACATGATAATTTGGATTAATTGAAAATAAAAAGAGTAAACTAAAAAACTTTAGTATAATAGAATCACAACAATCCACACACTGTTTATATATAGCAATAAATGATTGGTTAATTTATACAACATTTTTCAAGAACACTAAGATTTTAAGAGCCACCCTAAGATTCACATTGAGAATAAATGGGAACCCTTGATTTCTACTTGCATGGAATACATAACCGATATATGGTTTTTGAGCCAAAGAACACACAGCCTGTGAGTTTTTGAGCTTATTTGTATGGTTACATTATTTAACCATAATTATTTCATTCTTGTGTGTTCGCCCTTCTTTTTTATTCTGGAGATCTTTACTTTGTTTCAATCTATATGTCCAATATAGAATATAGATACATACCAAGAGATGATTGAGGCCATCATTTAAATTTTTCCTCACTTATCCCAAATAAGCTTACCTTTTACATCACCCTTGTTAGCCCCCTTGAGCTTTTAATCACCTCTTGTTCTGTAACCACATTACTAGCCTTAAGCAGAAAAACAAATTAAAAATCCCAAGTTGAATCCTTGGTTATCTTAAGATAGAGAATGTGTATCCACTATGTGTGGGGAAACATGGGAACATGGGTTGATAGGAAAGGATTAATTCAATAAAGTAATAAGGATTTTGGGAGCATGCTCATATAAAACAAATTTAAAATTAAAATACCATGTGCATTGATATATGTTCTGTTTATGTTTCAAAAATAAATTCTTTTAGTTAAATAAGTAAATAAGGGGACAAAAATTACCCCAATAATAATCTTAGTAAAGAAATCAATGCACATAAGGTGAAAATCAAAGCAAAATTAGTACATGAGTATGTAATAAAAAAAAGTGGAAAAATTTGGGTAGCTAGGTAAAGCATTTCAAATTATATAAAGTATATGTTAGGTGAGATCTTAGACTAATTAAGGATTCAACTTATAGCTCACTTAGCCTTATATATATATCCCTACCTTTACCTTGGCCCCATTACAACCTTTAAAAGACCTCATGATTTTTGTATGTCTGTATTCAATATTTGTTGATTGGTTAGATGAAGAACAAAGTTGTAGAAAGTAGGAATGGAAAAGAATAGAGTGATTAACCCCAAACACTAAGTGACTAGAGAGTAAACACAAATCCAGTGAGGGTTCAATAGCTCATCACTATATATCTCTGCTTAATTGTTAATTGTCTTGCAAGTTTGTGAAATATCTTTACCCAACTCAATTGTGAAAGTGCTTTAACATGATCTAGGTTTGGCTATGCATATATGATTCTTTGAAAAATATGAAACAAATTAACCACATGTAAGCTCTAAATATATAGGTGGGTTATAATTAAAATTGCTTGATTCATGTAGGTAGTTTGCATTTAGAATAGATTGCATTGCATGAGATTTCACCATTCTAACTCTACCCTTTCTCTTGGATTTAGCATGAGGACATGCTATTGTTTAAGTGTGGGGAGTGGTGTGTGAAATCGTGATCATTCCTTTCTTGGTAATGGCGCTAAAAACTCAATACGCACGTCCATGTTCTTAATTCTGTTTCACAACTTCGTACAACTAACCAGCAAGTGCATTGGGTCGTCCAAGTAATAAACCTTACGTGAGTAAGGGTCGATCCCACGGAGATTGTTGGCTTGAAGCAAGCTATGGTCCCCTTGTAAATCTCAGTCAGGCAGATTCAACTGATGTTATGAATTGATAAGTAAAAGATAAATAAAATATAAAATAGGATAGTGGTACTTATGTAATTCATTGGTGAGAATTTCAGATAAGCGTATAGAGATGCTTTCGTCCCTCTGAACCTCTGCTTTCCTGCTGTCTTCATCCAATCCTTCCTACTCCTTTCCATGGCAAGCTATATGTTAGGCATCACCATTGTCAATGGCTACCTGTCCTCTCAGTGAAAATGGTCCAATGCGCTGTCACTGCATGGCTAATCATCTGTTGGTTCTCGATCATACTGGAATAGGATTTACTATCCTTTTGCGTCTGTCACTACACCCAGCACTCGCGAGTTTGAAGCTCGTTACAGTCATTCGATCCTTGAATCCTACTCAGAATACCACAGACAAGGTTTAGACTTTCCGGATTCTCAAGAATGGCCGTCCATGGGTTCTAACTTATACCACAAAGACACAAATAACTCGGACTCGGTCCCCTGTATTAGATATCCAAGAGATATCCATTCTAGCTTGTTTGCATGTAGAACGGAAATATTTGTCAGGCACGCGTTCATAAGCGAGAATGATGATGAGCGTCACATAATCATCACATTCATCATGTTCTTGAGTGCGAATGAATATCTTAGAAGCGGAATAAGCTTGAATTGAATAGAAAAACAGTAGTACTTTGTATTAATTCATGAGGAACAGCAGAGCTCCACAACTTAATCTATGGAGTGTAGAAACTCTACTGTTGAAAATACATAAGTGATGAAGGTTCAGGCATGGCCGAATGGCCAGCCCCCATAAAGGTCTAAGATAGCATAAAACAGATCAAAGATGATCCGAAGATGTAAATACAATAGTAAAAAGTCCTATTTATACTAAATTAGTTACTAGGGTTTACAGAGATAAGTAAATGATGCAGAAATCCACTTCCGGGGCCCACTTGGTGTGTGCTTAGGCTGAGCATTGAGCTTTACACATGTAGAGGCTTCTCTTGGAGTTGAACGCCAGTTTGTAACCTGTTTCTGGCGTTTAACTCCACTTTGCAACCTGTTTCTAGCGTTTAACTCCAGAATACAGCATGGAACTGGCGTTGAACGCCAGTTTGCGTCGTCTAAACTTGGGCAAAGTATAGACTATTATATATTTCTGGAAAGCCCTGGATGTCTACTTTCCAACGCAATTAAGAGAGTGCCATTTGGAGTTATGTAGCTCTAGAAAATCCACTTTGAGTGCAGGGAGGTCAGAATCCAACAACATCTGCAGTCCTTTTTCAGCCTGAATCGGATTTTTGCTCAAGTCCCTCAATTTCAGCGAGAAATTACCTGAAATCATAGAAAAATACACAAAATCATAGTAAATTCTAGAAATGTGAATTTTAATTAAAAATTAATAAAAATATACTAAAAAATAATTAAATCATACTAAAAACTATGTAAAAACAATGCCAAAAAGCGTATAAATTATCCGCTCATCACAACACCAAACTTAAATTGTTGCTTGTCCCCAAGAAACTGAAAATCAAATAGGATAAAAAAAAGAGAATATACTATAAATTCCAAAATATCAATGAAACTTAGCTCCAATCAGATGAGCGGGACTTGTAGCTTTTTGCCTCTTGAATAGTTTTGGCATCTCACTTTATTCATTGAAGTTCAGAATGATTGGCATCTATAGGAACTTAGAATTCAGATAGTGTTATTGATTCTCCTAGTTCAGTATGTTGATTCTTGAACACAGCTACTTTATGAGTCTTGGCCATGGCCCTAAGCACTTTGTTTTCCAGTATTACCACCAGATACATAAATGCCACAGACATATAATTCGGTGAACCTTTTCAGATTGTGACTCAGCTTTGCTAATGTCCCTAATTAGAGGTGTCCAGGGTTCTTAAGCACACTCTGTTTTTGCTTTGGACCTTGACTTTAACCGCTCAGTCTCAAGTTTTCACTTGACACCTTCACGCCACAAGCACATGGTTAGGGACAGCTTGGTTTAGCCGCTTAGGCTAGGATTTTATTCCTTTAGGCCCTCCTATCCACTGATGCTCAAAGCCTTGGATTCTTTTTATTTACCCTTGCCTTTTAGTTTTAAGGGCTATTGGCTTTTTGCTCTTGCCTTTTGGTTTAAAGAGCTTTTGGCTTTTTCTGTTTGCTTTTTTCTTTTTCTCTTTTTTTTGCCATTTTTCTTTTCTCTTTTTCTTTTTTTTTTTGCAAGCTTTTGTATTCACTGCTTTTTCTTGCTTCAAGAATCATTTTTATGATTTTTCAGATTATCAAATAACATGTCTCCTTTTCATCATTCTTTCAAGAGCCAACATATTTAACATTCATAAACAACAACTTCAAAAGCCATATACACTGTTCAAGTATTCATTCAGAAAACAAAAAGTGTTGCCACCACATCAAAATAATTAAACTAGTTTCAAGGATGAATTCGAAACCATGTACTTCTTGTTCTTTTGTAATTAAAACATTTTTCATTCAAGAGAGGTGATGGATTCATATTCATAACTTTAAGGCATAGACACTTAAATGCTAATGATCATGTAATAAGACACAAACATAGATAAACATTTAACATAAAAAATGAAAAACAGAAAATTTAAGAACAAGGAATGAATCCACCTTAGTGATGGTGGCATTTTCTTCTTCAAGAACCAATGATGTCCTTGAGCTCTTCTATGTCTCTTCCTTGTCTTTGTTGCTCCTCCCTCATTGCTCTTTGATCTTCTCTAATTTCATGGAGGATGATGGAGTGCTCTTGGTGCTCCATCCTTAGTTGTCCCATGTTGAAACTTAATTCTCCTAGGGAGGTGTTGATTTGCTCCCAAAAATTCTGTGGAGGAAAGTACATCCCTTGAGGCATCTCAGGGATTTCTTGGTGATGAGCTTCTTCATGCGTCTCTTGAGATCCATGAATAGGCTCTCTTGTTTGCTCCATCCTTTTCTTAGTGATGGGCTTGTCCTTATCAATGAGGATATCTCCCTCTATGTCAATTCCAGCCGAATTGCATAGATGGCAAATGAGGTGAGGAAAGGCTAACCTTGCCATAGTGGAGGACTTGTCAGCCACCTTGTAGAGTTCTTGAGGTATAATCTCATGAACCTCCACTTCCTCCCCAATCATGATACTATGGATCATGATGGCCCGGTCTACAGTAACTTCACACCGGTTGCTAGTGGGAATGATTGAGCGTTGAATGAACTCCAACCATCCTCTAGCTACAGTCTTAAGGTCCAATCTTCTCAGTTGAACCAGTTTGCCTTTTGAGTCAATCTTCCATTGAGCTCCTTCCACACATATGTCCATGAGGACTTGGTCTATCCTTTGATCAAAGTTGACTCTTCTTGTGTAGGGGCGTGCGTTTTCTTCGATCATTGGTAGGTTGAATGCCAGTGATGAGAGAACTTTTGCGTGGTCTAGAAATTTATGGATAAATCCTCGTTCCAAGTATAGTTTCTAAACCTTCAAAAGTCCTTTCATACAAACGTTTTAGGTGTCACAAGTAACAAACCCCTTAAAAATTGTTAACCGAGTATTCAAACCTCGGGTCGTCTTCTCAAGGAACTGCGTGGAAGTATGTTCTTATTATTGGCTATGGGGATTGCAAATTGGGGTTTCAAGAATGAGGAACAAGTAATTTAAATGACAAGTAAAATAGGTGGCAATTAAAATAAATAAATACTGTAAAGCACACTTTTGGCAAGGTAAGAGAAATTGGAAGTCCAACTTAGTTATCCCTCTCAACAATAATGAAAGTTGAATCTAAATTCCACTTGGTCAACCTTTAAAGTAAAAGTAAGTCAAGGGACTAATTAAATTGACCTTTGAATCCTATTTATTTCCTAAGAAAAGGTTGGGATTACTGAAGTTCAGCTCAATTAGCAAGATAACGATTATCAATTATGCTGAGTTAATAACTGTTGAGTTACTGATTTCTTAACCAGGACCAAAATGGGAAAAAGTAAATTGCTGGAATAAAAATGTCCTTAGATGGAAAGCAATGGTAACACAAATTAAAGAGTAAGCAATCAATAACTGAAATACCTCAAATAATCATTAATTCAAATCATAACATGAAAAGAGTTCATAAGTCAAGTTGGCAACATTTATAGATACGAATAAAAGCATTAAAGTAAAAGCAGCATAGAAACATAAATTAAAGTAAATATTAAACCTGGATCGAGAGTTAATCTTAAAAACTAAGAGAAGTCCTAAATCCTAATCCTAAGAGAGAGAGGAGAAGATCTCCCTCTCAAACTAAATCTAAATCATAGAAAGTAACAAAAGTGCAAGCTCTCCCTGAATGGATGCATTCCTCCACTTCATAACCTCTGGTCTATGCCTTCTAGACTTGGATTTGGGCCAAAAAGGGCTTCAGAATTTGCTAGGGGCGTGTTCTGTAATTTCTGGTGCGTGGCCTCTGTCATGCGTCCGCGTGGGTCACGTGGTCGCGTCATTTGGAGCTTTTCCTTGCCACGCAGTCGCGTCAGTCACGCGTCCGCATCGTATGCGTTCTACTTAAAGTGCGCGGTCGCGTCAGTCATGCAGCCGCGTCGCTGCTTCTTCGCTTCTGGCACGCGATCGATTCGTCCATGCGATCGCGTGGATGCCAGTTTCTTCAAAAGCTCCGTTTTGTGCTTTCCTTCCATTTTTGTATGTTTCCTTTTCCATCCTTTAAGTCATTCTGCCTTAGAAAATCTGAAACTACTCAACACACTAATCACGGCATCGAATGGAAATAAAGGTAATTAAAATAATTAATATTAAAGCTTAGGAAACATGTTTTTCACATACATCACATAATAAGGAAGGGAAAGTAAAACCATGCAATTGATATGAATAAGTGGGTGAAGGATTGAATAAATCACTCAAACTAAGCACAAAATAACTCATGAAATATGGGTTTATCAACCTCCCCACACTTAAACAATAGCATGTCCTCATGCTAAATCCAAAGTAAAAAGTAAGGTCAAAGTGGTGGAATGTTATGCAATGCAACCTATTCTAAATGCATCTGCCTAAATGAGTCATGCAATTCCAATTTATCCACTCATATATAAAGCTTACATGTAGTCAAATTAATCCACATCCTCAAGGAGTCATATATATATATATATATATATAGCCAACCCTTAAATAATAAAGCATTTTAGCAAATGAGATGGGAAATATTGTACAAACTTGCAAAACAATTAGTAAATTAAGCACAGATATATGTTGATGAGTTATTGAACCCTCACTGGATTTTGTGCCCTCTAGTCACTCAGTGTTTATTGGGTTTATTCACTCTACTTTTCTTTTTATTCTTACTTTCTATAACTTTATTCTTTATCTAACCAATCAACAATTATAGAGTACAGTCATACCAAAAGTCATGAGGTCTTTGATTAAGGTTGTAATGGGGCCAAGGTAAAGGTGGGGATATATGTATAAGGCTAAGTGAGCTAATAAGTGAATCCTTAATTAGACTAAGATCTTACCTAACATACATATTTAGTAGAACAAAACTTTCTTTACCAATTTTTCCATATTATCCCACTTGTTGTTACACGCTCATGTTTTAATTTTGTTTTTATCCCATGTGCATTACTTTTATTTTGCATTGGGAAAAATTTTTTTTTTTTTGATGCACATGGTAATTGATCACTTTGATTTCTCATGAGCATGCTTCCCAAATTTTATGAATTATTTTATTTCTTTCAACTTTTCTACCTTTTTTTTTCTATCATCCATGTTCCCGATAGGTTTCCCACATTTTAATCTATTTATAATTTTCTATCCTAAGCTAACCAAGGATTCAACTTGGAATTTTATTTTGTTTTTCTGCTTAAGGTTAGTAGTGTGGCTTAATAGAAAAAAAAAGGGATTTTAAGGGCTCAAGGGGGCTAACAAGGGTGATGTGAAAGGTAGGTTATTTTGGGGTAAGTGAGCTAACATCAAATGATGGCCTCAATCATTCTTTTGGCATGTATCTATATTCTATAATTGGACATATAGATTAAAGCAAAGTAAAGAACATCAGAATAAAAAAAAGCGAAACACACAGGAATGAAATTATGGTTTGAATGCAATCATACAATTAAGCTCAATACTCACAGGCTGTGTGTTCTCTAACTCAAGCATCATATATCATTCATATATGTTATGCAGGTTTAGTTAAAAATTCCCATTATTCTCATAAAAAAAATTATTTAGGGTAGCCTTTAAAGTTTTAATGTTCCTCCTTGATGAAAATGTTGTCAGCTTAACTATATGATGTAATGCTATATATACAAGGTTTATGGATTTAAATCTGTTATGTTCAATTTCCTAGCATACTTCCTTTTTATATTTTTCAATTTAACTATGCTATCTTATGCTAAAAAGGGTAAACTATACTAATTAATCCACTAATAAGTCAGAATTGCAAACTAAACTAAATAACTAAAAATATGAACTAGAAATGCAAAATGCAAAAATAGAGTAAAAATACATAAAAGCAGCAATGTATAAGTACTCAGAAAAAAAAGAAAGAAAAATACAGAAAAATATACAAAATAAAAGAAAAAAGAGATGTAGTGGTTCACCAAAATAAAAACGCCAGAGATGGCGACCTCCCCACACTTAAATGAAGCATTGTCCCTGATGCTTAGTCAAGCCGGGTGTGAAGGGGTGTCATCACTGGTAGGGATGGTAGCTGGAGGCTCTGTGGTGGTAGTGGGCTGAGGGTCTGGCTGCTGTAGAGGTGGTGCTGACTGGATCGGGATCTCCGGATCTGCAGCCTCTATCTGATGCATAACCTCCTGATGCAGGGCAGCCTGCTCTGTGGCTACCTGCTGATGGGTCTCCTCCTCTGGAAGTGAGTCACCACCCTGTCGGATCATCAGCTTCAGATGTGAATAGCGTCGCTGGCTGCGACGCTCCAATCTCTCATACCGGCGCCGGTTACGGCGCTCCATCTGATCAAGCTGTCGGAATAGACGGTGCACGAGGCGCTAGACGGGCTCAGAGGTAGGTGGAGGGGCAGTGGTGGCAGCAGGGGCAGCTGTGGATGAAGAGGGTCCAGCAGACGGTGGGGATGTCTCATTAGTAGCAATGAAGGGTGGTGGCCTGTAGCCCTAAGCTAGGAAGTTCCTGCTATGAGGAATGATCTTCCTGTAGTCTGCCGCTGGTGGTCTCTCATCGGCATCCTCCCATGGCACGTCAGCTCGACGGCCTAGTTGTGTAACCAGGTACGGGAAAGGGAGGGTGCCTCGGACATGGACCCTAGCCATATAATGCCGGATAAAGCGTGGTAGATAAAGGTCCTTACCCTCCAACACACACCATAGGAGGGTGATCATAGCAGCTGGGATCTCTGTCTCGTGAGTACTCGGCATCACATAATTACTCAAGATCTGGTGCCATAACCGAGCCTCATCTTTTAAGTACGCCCTCTTGATCCCTCTAGGCATGGTGGTGTCCTGACCCATCTCCCAAGGAATAGTCGGGTCGAGAGCTATCCGGGCCTTTACAGCATCCCAATCAAATTGCATCAGGCGCATGTCCTCCTCAGCCTTTGAATAACCATCAGGCTTATCGGACTTGGCTGGGAGCTGGAGAATGTCCTCTAAGGCCTCCTCAGTGACTAAAATTTGTTTTCCTTTCAGGTTCACTGCATCTAGGGTGGTAAGGTAGTAGTTGCAATAGAATTCCCGGACCCAAGATGCATTGACCTCTGTCAATGTTCTCTCTAGAAAGAACCAGCCTCGCTGCTTGATTTGCTCAGTGGTGTACTGCTGGAGTGCTTCTGGAATCTTCAGAGTTCTCTCCAGGTATAGATTCCTGGAGTTTGCAAAAGCCAGGTACTTTAGCTCACAGTACCGGTTTCCAAATTTTATTGGATCAGTTGCAGGGAGCAGCTGGTCAGCTTTTTCCTGCTGTGTAAAGTTCTTCTCCCGCCATGAGGAATCATGCATGAGAGCAATGATGGACTGGGATGAATCTCCTCTCTTGCGCTTGACAGTAGCCTTACCTTTTCCTTTCCTCTGTGAGGCAGACATCTTGAAAAAAATGGAAAGCCAGGATATGGATAAAAATAGGGAAGCAAATAGGCAATTTAAACAAAGAAAACGCAAAGCGGCAAAGGAGAATTAGAATGAGGTAAATGAGTCAAGTAAATGTGCATTAAGGATTATGTAGTAATGACAAGTCATCTTAGCCTAGTTTCACTAGTCTTTTTCCTTTGTTTTCATTTAGTTTTATGCACTTTCTTAAGCCACAAGTAAGCCAATTGGGTGAAATATCATGTTTCCTTAGATTCAATCAACTATGGATGAATTGATGCATTTTCATGAGTTTTTGTGCCATAATTGCTCATGTGACAAGAAGAAGAACAACTCTCATGATTATGGCATAGCTTTGATACAATTGTTGGTTGATGATAGGTGCAATAAAGCTTGGAAGAAGGTTGAGGAAAAGGGGATAGCAAGAGGCAAGAGGAAGGACTCACGTTTGAGCCAAAGTTTTCCTCAAACTTGGACTCAAACGTGAGGAAGAGTGCAACCATACCCTGGAGGCAAGCCAAGTTTGCGCCAACGTTTGCCTCAAACGTTGAGGCAAACGTTGGCTGAAGAAGAAGTCAAGGGAAGGGCCAACGTTTGCGCCAACGTTTGCCTCAAACGTGAGGTCAAACGTTGGCGCCACGAGAACAAGAAAAAGCACCCCTGGAGCAAACCAACGTTTGCGCCAACGTTTGCCTCAAAGGTTAGGTCAAACGTTGGCGCCATAGAAGCAAAGAAGAGCACCTCTGTTTGATGCATTGAGTGAGCCACGTTTGCGCCAACGTTTTCCTCAAACGTTGGGCCAAACGTTGGCCAAAGAGTAGCATGGGGGAACCACGTTTGAGCTCACGTTTGACCTCAAACGTTGGCTCAAACGTGGAAGACAGCAACTTGGCCGAGCTGCATAATGTCACACAAGGGACGTTTGAGTCAACGTTTGCCTCAAACGTTGACTCAAACGTGAATGGTTCATGGCCCGGTTCACTAATGGATTTCTTCCCAACACCAAGAACAATCAACGGAGGCTATTATCAATCCAATTCCATCAAGACTAAAGGCCCAATTCAAGGCTTAATGATCATTTGAAGAAAGTGTATAAATAGCTTAGGATTTGAAGTTTTAGGGGAGCTTTTCTTTTTAGAGTCTTCTTTAAGAATTTTCATAGTATTCACAGTAGAGAGCTTTTGGGTTTTGAGCTATTTGGAGATTTTGAGTCTTGGGTGTTGAAGAATTGAGGAAATTCTGTCTCAATCTCACCTTGAGATCTCTCTGTTTTCTTTACTACATTTTTTGAGAAATCAATATTTGAGTTCCTTTCTTCTACTGCTGGATCTTTACTTTTCTTGCAATTGAATTCTAAATTTGGATATAAGAAGGCATTGAGATCTAGACTTGGTTATCTAGTCTCTTGGGTCCTGAGATCTATTGGTTTTCATTTCAATTTCCTTGTTTCGTTGCTACACCAAGTTTATTTTCATTTTCCTTTGAGATATGATTTAGTTGAATCCATCTGTTACATTTCTGTTTGTTGAATTTTACTTTTCCTTGTTTAATTTCTGCAAATCCACTTCCCAATTCCCTTTATAATTCAAGCAATTTACATTTCTTGCACTTTAAGATTCTACAATTTACATTTCTTGCGTTCTAAGTTTCTGCCATTTTAATTTCTTATTCTTTAAGATTCCGCTCTTTTTCTTTTTGTTCCCTTTAATTTCCTGCAAATCACCCACTCCCCTTTACATTCTATGCAATTTAATTCCTGTCAACACAATTTCACACAATCAACACTTGTTTGCTTGACTAATTCAACCACCAAACTAAAGTTGCTCAATCCTTCAATCCTTGTGGGATCGACCTCACTCCCGTGAGTTTTATTACTTGATGCGACCCGGTACACTTGCCGGTGAGTTTTGTGTCGGATCATTTTCCGCACATCAAGTTTTTGGTACCATTGCCGGGGATTGAATAGATTGACAATGATTAAGTGAGGTGGCAGTTTAGATCAAGCACTTTTTCTTTAATTTTGACTAACCTACTAACTGTTTGAATTTTTGCTTAAGCTAACTAAAACTTCATTCTAGCAATAGATTGAAGTATCACTGGTTGTGTGTTTCTTGTTTTGTTTGTATGTCAGGTACAGGGAGAGCTACTCCTATCTTATCCGAAGCTGACCAGAGAACTCTCAGGAGATTAAGAAGAGCTGAGAGAGGGAATGGTATTGTTGGAGAGGAAGAATCTGAGGAAGAATATCACAAGATGGAAGGAGATCCATCTAATCCCAATCTACCACAGAGGAGAGTGTTGGCCTCCTACACTTTTGCAAATCCCAAACACTTTGGAAGCAGCATCTTAACTCCCAATGTCAATGCAAACAACTTCGAGCTAAAACCACAACTCATTACACTCGTCCAGAACAATTGTTCTTATGGAGGCAGCCCATTGGAAGATCCCAACCAGCATCTATCTACCTTCTTAAGGATTTGTGACACTGTCAAATCCAATGGCGTGAATCCTGAAACTTATAAGCTTCTGCTGTTCCCGTTCTCATTAAGGGACAAGGCCGCACAATGGCTTGAAACTTTTCCCCAAGGAAGTATCACTAGTTGGGATGATTTGGTAACTAAATTTCTAGCCAAATTCTATCCACTCCAAAGGGTCATCAGGCTGAAAACCGAGGTGCAGACATTTACACAATTAGATGCCGAATCCTTGTATGAAGCATGGGAGAGGTACAAAGCCTTAATCAGAAAGTGTCCTCCAGAGATGTTCAATGAATGGGACGTGCTGCAAAATTTCTATGAAGGCCTGACATTAAAATTTCAAGAGGCATTAGATCACTCTGCTGGAGGTTCATTACAACTGATGAAAACTGCTGAGGAAGCCCAGAATCTTGTGGACATGGTGGCCAACAATCAATATTTCTTTGCTCATCAATGAAACCGCCAACCATCACAGAGAAATGGGGTACTAGAACTGGATGGAGTAGACTCTATTTTGGCTCAAAACAAGATGATGCAACAACAAATTCAACAACAGTTTGAACAAATGGCCAAAAGGATTGACAGCCTTCAAGTAGCAGCTATGAACACAAGCTACCCATCAACTGTATGTGTACAAAATGAAGAAAGCCAAGAAGAGCAACAACAGGAGCAAGTGCAGTACATGTATAACCAAAATTCTGGACAGAATGAAGTTTATGGTGACACCTACAATCCATCCTGGAAGAACCACCCAAACCTCAAATGGGGAGACAATCACAACCAGAAGCAACAACCATGGCAGAAGAACTCAAACCAAAACACTTCAAGGAACAACCAAAACCACAACCAGCAGCAAACTAACCAAAACCCTTACAGAAAACCTCAAAACAACTACCCCAACCCCAACCATTATCAATCCAACAACCAACCCACCAACCAAAATGCTTACCATCCACCATCCACATCTCACAACCCACCACAAGCATCACCACAATCTCAAAGAATCACTAACTTGGAAACCTTGATAGACAAAATATGGAAACACCAAGAAATGACAACCAAGAACCATGAAGCCTCCATGAAGAGCCTAGAGAGGCAGATTGGGCAAATCTCCAAGTAGATTTCTGTTGAAGGACCTTCAAGTTCACTACCAAGTGACACCATTCCTAATCCAAAAGAAGAGTGTAAAGCTGTACAATTACGGAGTGGAAAGACATTGGTAGACAACAACAAGGAGGTAACCAAGAAGCCTTTGGATAGCAACAAAGAATCATCAAAAAAAGGGGAAGCTAGCAATGAAGACATGACAACAAGAAGAAATGCCCCAGAGAAGCTCAAAGAGAAAGACAACCAGCCACATAGTTCAAAGGAAGCAATTCCGGGACAGCAGCAAGTGGAGAAGAGCATTACACCTCCACTACCATACCCTCAGAGGTTCAACAAAGAAACCAAGGATCAACACTTCCGCAAATTCCTGGAAACTTTCAAGAAGCTGGAAATCAACATTCCCCTGGCTGAAGCATTGGAACAGATGCCCTTATATGCCAAGTTCTTGAAGGAACTCATTAACAAGAAAAGAAGCTGGTTGGAGAAGGAAACTATACTTCTCACTGAAGAATGTAGCGTGGTGCTTCAAAAGGGAATCCCACCAAAGCTTAAAGATCCAGGAAGTTTTGTAGTTGCTTGCACCATAGGCAACATGACATTAGATAAGGCTCTTTGTGATCTCGGAGCTACTATCAACCTAATGCCGCTGTCTATAATGAGGAAGCTTGCTATAGAAGAACTCAAACCCACCAGGATGTCACTAGTCATGGCTGATAGATCGATCAAGACACCCAATGGAATTGTGGAAAACCTGTTGGTGAAGGTTGGGGAGTTTATTTTTCCAGCAGATTTTGTGATTTTGGATACTGAAGAGGAAGGAAACAATTCAATCATTTTGGGAAGGCCATTTCTAGCCACAACAAGAGCCATCATTTATGTAGAAAAAGGAGAGATGATCTTCAGGGTCCACAATGAACAAATGGTCATAAACGTTTTCAAGTCAATGCAACACATTCCTGAGCAAGAGGATTACGTGAGAGTGGATATGATAGAGATTTTGGTGGAAGAAATGTTGGAAGATAATCCTCAAGAGCAAGAAGAAAATCAAGAGACAACAGAGGAACAAGTAGCCGAGATGTCTATTGAGCAAGAGGAAAAACAAGACAAGAAGGAAGAAGTACGAAAACAAGAACTAAAGCTATTACCCACCCATCTCAAATATGCATTCCTGGGTGCATCAGAGAGCCTCCCAGTGATCATCAATTTGTCATTAACAAAAAAGGAAGAAGGAGAACTTCTTGATGTACTCAAAGCTCACAAAGACGCTTTAGGATGGACCATTGACGACCTGAGAGGCATCAGCCCTGCAGTATGTATGCATAAGATCCTCTTGGAAGATAACTCCAACCCAGTAGTTCAACCTCAAAGAAGGCTAAATACCACGATGAAGGAAGTTGTCCAGAAGGAAGTAATGAAGTTATGGAATGCAGGGATAATCTTCCCAATATCCGACAGCCCATGGGTGAGCCCGGTTCAAGTTGTACCAAAGAAAGGAGGAATGACGGTCATCACCAATGAGAAGAATGAGTTAATCCCTACTTGAACAGTGACGGGATGGAGGATGTGCATAGACTATAGAAGATTGAATGACGCCACCAGGAAAGATCATTTTCCTCTCCCGTTCATTGATCAGATGCTGGAAAGATTGGCCGGCCATGCCTATTATATCTTTTTGGACGGATATTCTGGGTATAATCAAATCGTGGTGGACCCCAAGGATCAAGAGAAGACTGCCTTTACATGCCCATTTGGAGTCTTTGCATACAGGAGGATGCCCTTTGGGCTTTGTAACGCCCCAGCCACATTTTAAAGGTGTATGCTCTCCATCTTCTCTGATATGGTCGAAAAGTTTCTAGAGGATTTCATGGACGACTTCTCTGTTTTTGGTGACAATTTCAATACTTGCCTGAAACATTTAACTCTCGTCTTGAAACGGTGCCAAGAAACTAATTTGGTTTTGAGCTGGGAGAAATGCCATTTCATGGTACCCGAAGGGATTGTTCTTGGTCACAAAGTTTCAAGAAAATGGATAGAAGTTGACAAGGCAAAAGTGGAAATCATAGAGAAGCTCCCTCCACCAACTAATGTGAAATCTGTTAGAAGTTTCTTGGGGCATGCAGGATTTTATAGAAGGTTTATCAAGGATTTTTCTAAAATAGCTAAACCTTTGAGTAATCTGCTTATGATTGATACTCCTTTTGTTTTTGATGAAAATTGCCAGCATGCCTTTGAAACTTTAAAAAACAGGCTCACAACAGCACTGATGAGTATTTTGGTGAAAAATAAATTTCTCCCAAAACACACAAATCTAACCGGCAAGTGTACCGGGTCGTATCAAGTAATAAAAACTCACGGGAGTGAGGTCGATCCCACAGGGATTGAAGGATTGAGCAATTTTAGTTTAGTGGTTAATTTAGTCAAGCGAATCAAGATTTGGTTGATGTTTTGTGACTTGCAGAATTAAATTGCATTGAAGTAAAGAGAACAAGAAATAAATTGTTGAAACTTAAAGAACAAGAAATTAAATGGCAAAAACTTAGAGTGCAAGAAATATAAATTGCGGAATCTTAAAGTGCAAGGAATGTAAATTGCTTGAAATGTAAAGGGGACTGGGACGTGGATTTGCAGAAATTAAACAAGGAAAAGTTAAATTGCATCAAACAGAAGAGTAAATGGGAATTGGGATTGGATCGGATCTTATAGCAGAAAAGTAAATGAACAGGGAAAGCAAGAGACAGAATGTAAATTGGAGATTTGGATCTCAGGACCCAGAGACTAGAAAATCAAGTCTAGATCTCAATGCCTTCCTAGATCCAACAAGAACAATTGCAAAGAAAATGTAAATTGCAAAGAAAAGAGATGAAGAGCAATTAACAGAAAATTAAATTCAATTATGCAGTGAGTAAAACAGAGGGATCCAAGGATGAGATTGAAACAGAATTTCTTCAATTCTCCAACCCAAGATCCAAGACAAGTGTAATTGAAATTGAAAGCAATAAAACTAAGAGGAAGAGAAGTGAATTCTCCTTCCCCAAGACAAAGAAATTAAAGTTCACTCTATGCCAAAAGCTATGAAAATTCAAAAGAAAAACTCTTCCGGAAAAAGCTCCCCGAATAACTTGAATTCTATCCTATTTATACACTTTCTTCTAATGATCTTGAAGCCTTGAGTTGGGCCTTTGCTTTGGTGAAATTGGGTTGAAAGAGGCCTTGGTTGATTGCTCTTGAAGTTTGGAGAAGAACCAAAGTGAACCAATTGAACCGGTTTTGAGGTTAGCAAAAGTTGGACCAAAAGTTGGAGCTAAAGTTAGGGGTCTAACTTTGGCTCCAACTTTTCATAGCAGCCCACAAAACTTACTGATATGAACGTTGGTGCCAACGTTAGGGGTCTAACTTTGACCCTAACGTTGGCCTTGCTTTGTGTGCTAGTGGCGCCAACGTTAGCCTCCAAGTTAGGGGTCTAACGTTGGCGCAAACTTTTGCTCCTCTCCCTTGTAATTCATGTGCCAACGTTATCCTCTTGTCATATTGCTAATTTTATGCCCAATATAGACTATCATATATGGTTGGAAAGCTCTGAATGTCAGCTTTCTAACCCACTTGGAATCACTTCAATTGGACATCTACAACTCAAGTTATGATCATTTGAAGAGGGCATGGTCGCTGGCTTTGGTGTGCAGCGTTTGAGGTAACGTTTGCCTCAAACGTTGGCGAAAACGCCAGTTCTGGAGGCTCAAACGTATTGTCCACCCCATACTATTATACATTGTTGGAAAGCCCTGAATGTCTACTTTCCAATGCCTTTGGAATCACATCAATTGGGGCTCTACAGCTCGAGTTATACTCCATCGAAGGTGCAGAGGTCAAGTGGCCTCACTGCAGGTTGCCACCATGTTCATTTATGCACATTGCAGGGCAGTTTTCTCCCAAAATTTTTAGTGTCCACCATGCAGTGCCATATATGCTTGGAAAGCTCTTGATTTCTACTTTCCACTGCTTCTTGAATCACCTCATTTGGAGCTCTGTAGCTCACGTTATTCTTGTTGGAAGTATACCCCTTCAAGCTGTTGTGGTGTGTGGCGCCAACGTTAGCCCAAAAGTTAGGGGGCTAACGTTGGCGCAAACTTTTGGTGCCCAGGGAGGTTTTCTTCATGCCAACGTTAGCCTCAAAGTTAGGGGGCTAACGTTGGCGCAAACTTTTGGTGCCCAGGGGTGAATTTCATGTGCCAACGTTAGCCTCAAAGTTAGGGGGCTAACGTTGGCGCAAACTTTTGGTACCCAGGGAGTGATTTTCAAGTTCCAACGTTAGCCTCCAAGTTAGGGGGCTAACGTTGGGGCTAACTTTTCAACCAAAAGTTTGTGCAAAAGTTTGATGCTAACTTTAGGTCCAGCTTTTTGCTTCCTGGTTCAATTTCACTTATTCCATTGTCCTCTCTTCACTCCTAGCCATTCCTTCTTGCTTCAACCTTTCTCCAAGCTTTCTTCACCTATCATCAATCAACCAAACACATCAAAGCTATGCTCATAATCATGAGATATTCATTCTATCATAATATGCAACAATTATAGCATAAAACCTCATGAAATGGCATGAATTCATACATGGTTGATTCAATCAAGGGAAACATGAAAATCTACTCAATTAGCTTGCTTATGGTTCAAGAAAGTGCATAATTCTAATGAAAACAAAAGAAAAAGACTAGTTAAAATAGGCTAGGATGACTTGTCATCACGCACCAATCATCACACCCCCAAATTGGGAACTACCTTTTGAACTCATGTGTGATGCAAGTGACATTGCAATTGGTGCTGTGCTTGGACAAAAGAAGGGAAACTTGCATCACGTCATATATTATGCAAGTAAAGTATTGAATGAAGCTCAAAAAAATTACATCACAACAGAGAAGGAATTGTTAGCTACAGTTTATGCATTTGATAAGTTCAGATCATACTTGATAGGATCCAAAATTATGGTTTATACTGATTATGCTGCCATTAAGTATTTAATGTCAAAACAGGATGCTATGCCAAGACTTATCAGGTGGATATTACTCTTACAAGAATTTGATATTGAAATAAAGGACAGGAAGGGCATTGAAAACCAAGTTGCTGATCATTTATCAAGATTACCACAAGAAACAATCCAAGAAGCCTCACAGCCTGTGAATGAAAGCTTCCCAGATGAACATTTGCTGCAGATTCAACAAGCACCTTGGTTTGCTGACATAGCAAACTACAAAGTAGGGAGGAAAATACCTCAAGAATTATCTAAGCAACAAGTGAAGAAGTTAATCAATGAAGCAAAGAAGTTCTTGTGGGATGAACCTTTCCTGTTCAAGAGATGCTCTGATGGAGTAATTAGGAGGTGTGTTCCTGAGAGTAAAATAAGAAATATACTGTGGCATTGTCATGGCTCAGCCTATGGTGGACATTTTGGGCCAGAAAGAATAGCCGCAAAGATACTACAGAGTGGGTTCTATTGGCCAACTATCGTCAAAGATGCTAGAGAATTTGTTCACCAATGCAACGAATGCCAGAGAACAGGAGGCTTGACAAGAAGGAATGAGATGCCTCAAAACTTCATTCTGGAAGTGGAATTATTTGATTTATGGGGTATTGACTTCATGGGACCTTTCCCCCCTTCCTATTCTTTTAGATATATTTTGGTGGCAGTAGAATACGTCTCAAAGTGGGTGGAAGCCATAGCCACAACCACCTGTGATGCACAAATTGTCCTTCAATTCCTTAAGAAGCATATTTTCACTAGATATGGGGTTCCCAAGGGTCTTGTGAGTGACGGTGGTAGCCATTTTTGCAACAAACAGATGGAGAAGCTCCTCCATAAATATGGAGTGATTCATAAAGTAGCCACGCCATATCACCCCCATACCAATGGACAGGTTGAATTGGCAAATCGGGAATCGAAGAAGATTCTGGAAAAGACAGTAGGAAGTTCAAGAAAAGATTAGGCTCGGAAGCTGGAGGATGCACTCTGGGCATACAGGACAGCTTTCAAAACTCCCATTGGGAAATCACCCTTTCAGCTATTATATAGCAAATCATGTTACCTCCCTGTGGAGCTTGAACACAAAGCTTTTTGGGCTACTAAACTCCTAAACTTTGACTCTGAAGTAGCAGGTGAGAAAAGGTTGTTGCAGCTAAATGAGCTGGATGAATTTAGGCTAGAAGCCTATGAAAGTGCCAAGATATACAAGGAAAAAGCCAAGAGGTGGCATGACAAGAAGGTCATGAAGAAAGAATTCAAACCAGGACAGCAAGTACTTTTGTACAACTCACGGCTCAAGATATTCCCTAGCAAGCTTAAATCTAAGTGGACTGGTCCATATTTGGTAACCAAGGTTTTTCCTTATGGAAGTATTGAATTACTAGATGAAGCAACAAAGAGTCAATTCACAGCAAATGGTCACAGAGCAAAGCTGTACTTAGGAGGACATTGGGACAAGGAAAAAGAGGTTCAGAGCTTACAACGTCCTTGAAGCAAAAATGAAGAATGTCAAGCTAGTGACATTAAAAGAGCGCTTGTTGGGAGGCAACCCAACCTAAGGTAGTCATTTTCTTTCAATGATAGTTCAATAAAAAGATTAAGTGGATTCACCTGCAGTGCAATGAGCTAAGTTTGGTGTCATACACCAAAAAAATTTAAAGGAGAATGAAGGATTTTAAGTTTGGTGTTCCACCAAAAATCTAGTTTAAAAACACATTCTCACCTCTTGCATAAAGGGTTGCTAGTTCCAAGCAATCAGATGAATCATTTAATCATTGTTTGTTTCTACTTTGTAGTTTTAATATTTTTAGCTAAGACACTAGGAATTCACATATGATCAACTCGATGCATCAAAGGTAGTGGCAAGGGACTAAGTTTGGTGTTCACACATACCAAAGTAAGTTCAAAAGCCCACAAGAAGGTCATGCACACTAACTAGTTATCTAAGGGCTTGAGAAACAAGCAACTTCCCTTTAATTCTGCAGGGATTCAAACAATTTCTTGGGAGGGCTTCACACCATCAGTTGAGAGTAAGAAGAAGAAGCCACCAAAAGTTTGAATATGCCCATCTTAGCAGTAGCTGTTAGTTCAGTAGTTATGCATCTTGAACATTATTGTCAATAAGAATGCTAGTCTAAGTGTGCTTGTGTGTTTACTTTCACTTAACTAATGCATGCTTTGTCCCCTAAGTTTTTTCAATTCAATAAAAAAAATGTTTGAAACATGAAGTAAGATAGTTCATTGTTGGCTAGAAGTCAAATAATAGTAAGTGGTGGCATGTATGTGTGATTGTGTGACAACTCACTATTAGTGAATAAAAGGAATAGATTGTTCTCTTTTTAAGAAGAAAGTAGTTCACTGTCTATGAATCTCAACAAAATAAAAGTCCCTGGGTGAAAAGAAAAACAAAAAGAGAAGAGAAAAAGCCAAAAGTGGCAACAGAACAAAAGAAAAATAAAAAGAAACAAAGCTAGACACCAATAGCTTGAACTTTAGAATATATGCCTGTGGTGTCTCTGTACTAGGATCTGCTTGGATTATTAAGTTCTTTGGAGTGCATTAACACTTGGTAACTTGGGTTAACCAACCCGAGATTATCAACTGAAAGTCCACTATCAAGAGCAACCTAGCTACAAGACATTTAGTAACCCAAAGAGGTGCTGGGCATCAATGTTCTAAGAAGGCATGTGAGCCAAGTGTCTAAAGTGAATAATGTGTCAAGCATAAATAAAGAAAAGAGCTTGTTACACATGACACTGAACTAAAGTTTATAAAGAAAAGAATTCAGTAAACAAGGACAAAGGAATAATGAGAGGTCATAGCAGTGTGTTGCTTGATGCTTAGAGAGAACTTTCTAGGCCTACCTGTCAATAAGAAGTGAGTAGTTATATATCTGCATAAAACCCCATGAGCTACCAACAATACTCTGCTAACATGAGCATTCTCTTTTGTTTTCATTCTTTCTTCTTAATAATTCTTTTCTTGCTTGGGGACAAGCAAGTTTTAAGTTTGGTGTTGTGATGACAAGTCATCTTAGCCTAGTTTCACTAGTCTTTTTCCTTTGTTTTCATTTAGTTTTATGCACTTTCTTAACCACAAGTAAGCCAATTGGGTGAAATATCATGTTTCCTTAGATTCAATCAACTATGGATGAATTGATGTATTTTCATGAGTTTTTGTGCCATAATTGCTCATGTGACAAGAAGAAGAACAACTCTCATGATTATGGCATAGCTTTGATACAATTGTTGGTTGATGATAGGTGCAATAAAGCTTGGAAGAAGGTTGAGGAAAAGGGGATAGCAAGAGGCAAGAGGAAGGACTCACGTTTGAGCCAAAGTTTGCCTCAAACTTGGACTCAAACGTGAGGAAGAGTGCAACCACACCCTGGAGGCAAGCCAAGTTTGCGCCAACGTTTGCCTCAAACGTTGAGGCAAACGTTGGCTGAAGAAGAAGTCAAGGGAAGGGCCAACGTTTTCGCCAACGTTTGCCTCAAACGTGAGGTCAAACATTGGCGCCACAAGAACAAGCAAAAGCACCCCTGGAGCAGACCAACGTTTGCGCCAACGTTTGCCTCAAACGTGAGGTCAAACGTTGGCGCCATAGAAGCAAAGAAGAGCACCTCTGTTTGATGCATTGAGTGAGCCACGTTTGCACCAACGTTTGCCTCAAACGTTAGGCCAAACGTTGGCCAAAAGAGTAGCATGGGGGAACCACGTTTGAGCTCACATTTGACCTCAAACGTTGGCTCAAACGTGGAAGACAGCAACTTGGCCGAGCTGCATAATGTCACACAAGGGATGTTTGAGTCAATGTTTGCCTCAAACATTGACTCAAACGTGAATGGTTCATGGCCCGGTTCACTAATGGATTTCTTCCCAACACCAAGAACAATCAACGGAGGCTATTATCAACCCAATTCCATCAAGACTAAAGGCCCAATTCAAGGCTTAATGATGATTTGAAGAAAGTGTATAAATAGCTTAGGATTTGAAGTTTTAGGGGAGCATTTCTTTTTAGAGTCTTATTTAAGAATTTTCATAGTATTCACAGTAGAGAGCTTTTGGGTTTTGAGCTATTTGGAGATTTTGTATCTTGGGTGTTGAAGAATTGAGGAAATTCTGTCTCAATCTCACCTTGAGATCTCTCTGTTTTCTTTACTACATTTTTTGAGAAATCAATATTTGAGTTCCTTTCTTCTACTGCTGGATCTTTACTTTTCTTACAATTGAATTCTAAATTTGGATCTAAGAAGGCATTGAGATCTAGACTTGGTTATCTAGTCTCTTGGGTCCTGAGATCTATTGGTTTTCATTTCAATTTCCTTGTTTCGTTGCTACACCAAGTTTATTTTCATTTTTCTTTGAGATCCGGTTTAGTTGAATCCATCTGTTACATTTCTGTTTGTTGAATTTTACTTTTCCTTGTTTGATTTCTGCAAATCCACTTCCCAATTCCCTTTATAATTCAAGCAATTTACATTTCTTGCACTTTAAGATTCTGCAATTTACATTTCTTGCGTTCTAAGTTTCTGCCATTTTAATTTCTTGTTCTTTAAGATTCCGCTCTTTTTCTTTTTGTTCCCTTTAATTTCCTGCAAATCACCCACTCCCCTTTATATTCTATGCAATTTAATTCCTGTCAACACAATTTCACACAATCAACACTTGTTTGCTTGACTAATTCAACCACCAAACTAAAGTTGCTCAATCCTTCAATCCTTGTGAGATCGACCTCACTCCCGTTAGTTTTATAACTTGATGCGACCCGGTACACTTGCCGGTGAGTTTTGTGTCGGATCATTTTCCACTCATCATGTAGTAGTTTAAAATTTGGAAAAGAAGAAATTACAATCCAGAATGTATCAGAATTCAAGTTAAATAGAAAAATTGTCATTATGCCATGGTTAGAAAGTTAGAGGAAAGTAAAAAAGAAAAAATCAGAAAAGAGATTTTGAAAAGGTTAGTAATGTTAGAATTGGAAAAAGAAGTTATTAAATTAAAATTAGTGAGTCAGTAAAATGTGGGTTAAGGTAAGTGGCATAAAGAAAATATTTCATATAACAAGGATTCACAATTATGACTAAAAATAACTCAAAACCTAACAAGGAAAATAGGGTGATGTTGATTCACAGAGATATAAAGAAATCAAGAATTGGAATCAGAATATCACAGATGCAGTTTATAAACCAGGAAATCAAAGAGGATAAGAAAGTCTGCCATAGCATTCATGAAATGGTTTGGGTAAGGCAGAGGACAACAGAGTTTAGATTGCCAAACCAAAACATGAATGAAAATAATTCACAAAAAATTTGGGCAGCATTCCGGCTAAAATTGGATTGTCCCGGAAAATAAACAGCAAACAAGGCAGTTCATATGAATTAAAAACTTGCTGCAGGTATCTATAATTAATAGAAACATGAAAATTCAGAGTAACAAGCAGCAAATGTAGGAAATCACAGCATATGAACAAGGTCACAGGAATAGCAGAATTGCAGTTAGGATAAAACAGAAGCATGAACAGTGCAAGTAAACAGACCTAGATCTACTAACCACAGCCTAAGCTACCTAACAACCTAAAAATCCACTACAGCATGCATATCTATCTATCCTAATTATGAACAGAAACAGAAAAAATTGTAAAATAACTGCGAAGGATAGGAAGGCGGCGTTCATCAGAACCTGGTAGGCGTGAGGAGTAGAACGGGGTAAGAAAGCGGCTGGGTGGTGGCTGCGGCGGCGTCCGGCACGGTGGAGGGGTACGGCGGCGCGGTGGGGTAATGGGGATAGGGTTTAGGGTAATTGATAGAGGAAGGGAGGGGGGTTGCGGGTGGGTGGCGGAGGGGCGCGGCTGGATGGCCGACGGTGGTGGGTGGTGGTCGCGGAGGGCAGTGGCGGAGAGGGGAGAAGAGAGGAAGAAAGAAGAAGATAGAAGGGGAGGGGGCAATACGGCGGCGATGTCTGGACGGCGGCGGCGTCTGGGTGGTGGCGCAGTGGTTGCTGGGTGGTGGCTGGGTGGAGGTTGGGAGAAGAAGAAGAAGAGAGGGAGAAGAGGGTTGGGGGGGTTGCGCGACTGATAGGGTTCGCGTGGCTGGGGGGTTATATTTTCGAATCCACGCGGCCGCGTGGGGCCCGCGGTCATGTGGTTGGGGTGAAAATGGGGTTGACGCGATCGCATAGGGCGCACGATCGCGTGAGAGTGGTAGGAGAGGGGGTGACGCGATCGCGTGGGTCGCTGGTGCACGAATTATAAATCACACTTTTTACAACTCGTACTACTAACCAGCAAGTGCACTAGGTCGTCCAAGTAATACCTTACGTGAGTAAGGGTCGATCCCACGGAGATTGTTGGCTTGAAGCAAGCTATGGTTATCTTGTAACTCTCAGTCAGGAAAACAATAAAACAATTCACTTATCAAATTTAATTGCAAGGAATAACAGAGCATGAAATAAATACTTGTTATGCAGTAATGGAGAATGTGTTGGAGTTTTGGAGATGCTTTGTCTACTGAATCTCTACTTTCCTCTGTCTTCTTGTTCACGCATGCACGTCCTCCTATGGCAAGCTGTGTGTTGGTGGATCACCGTTGTCAATGGCTACCATCCATCCTTCCAGTGAAAAGGGTCCAGGTGCGTTGTCACCGCACGGCTAATCATCTACAGGTTCTCAATCATACCGGAATAGGATTTACTATCCTTTTACGTCTGTCACTACGCCCAGCACTCATGTGTTTGAAGTTCATCACAACCATTCAATCCCAGAATCCTACTCGGAATACCACAGACAAGGTTTAGACTTTCCGGATTCTCATGAATGCTGCCATCAATCTAGCTTATACCACGGAGATTCTGATTAAGGAATCTAAGAGATATTCATTCAATCTGATGTAGAACGGAGGTGATTGTCAGACACACGTTCCTGGATTGAGGAAGGTGATGAGTGTCACGGATTATCACCTTCTCCATAATTAGGCGCGAATGGATATCTTAGATAGGAACACGCATGTTTGAATGAAAAACAGAGATACTTGCATTAATTCATCGAGACACAGCAGAGCTCCTCACCCCCAACAATGGAGTTTAGAGACTCATGCCGTCAAAGAGTACAAAGTTCAGATCTAAAAATGTCATGAGATACAAAATAAATCTCTAAAAGTTGTTTAAATACTAAACTAGTAACTTAGGTTTACAGAAAATGAGTAAACTATGATAGATGGTGCAGAAATCCACTCCTGGGGCCCACTTGGTGTGTGCTGGGGCTGAGACTAAAGCTTCTCACATGCATAGGGCTGTTTTGGGCATTCAACGCCAGCTTTGGATCCAATTCTGGCGTTGAACTCCAACTCCTAACTTGTTTCTGGCGCTGGACGCCAGACAGCAGCATGGAACTGGTGTTGAACGCCATTTTACGTCCTCTATCCTTGAGCGAAGTATGGACTATTATATATTTCTAGAAAGCCCTGGAGGTCTACTTTCCAACGCAATTGGAAGCGCGCCATTTGGAGTTCTGTAGCTCCAGAAAATCCACTTTGAGTGCAGGGAGGTCAGAATCCAATAGCATCAGCAGTCCTTTTTCAGCCTGAATCAGATTTTTGCTCAGCACCCTCGATTTCAGCCAGAAAATACCTGAAATCATAGAAAAACACACAAACTCATAGTAAAGTCCAGAAATATGAATTTTGCCTAAAAGCTACTGAAAATAAACTAAAAACTAACTAAAACACACTAAAAACTATATGAAATTAACCACAAAAAGCGTATAAAATATCCGCTCATCACAACACCAAACTTAAACTGTTGCTTGTCCTCAAGCAACTAGATAAATAAAATAGAATACAAATAATTTAAGAAGCAGTAATATCTCAGAGTTTTTGAGTGAAGCTCAGATTCTAATTAGATGAGCGGGACTAGTAGCTTTTTGCTTCTGAACAGTTTTGGCATCTCACTTTATCCATTGAAGCTCAGAGTGATTGGCATCTATAGGAACTCAGAATTTAGATAGTGATATTGATTCTCCTAGTTTAGTATGTTGATTCTTGAACACAGCTACTTTATGAGTCTTGGCCGTGGCCCTAAGCACTTTGTTTTCCAGTATTACCACCGGATACATAAATGCCACATACACATAATTGGGTGAACCTTTTCAGATTGTGACTCAGCTTTGCTAAAGTCCCCAATTAGAGGTGTCCAGGGTTCTTAAGCACACTCTTCTTTTTGCTTTGGACCTTGACTTTAACCGCTCAGTCTCAAGTTTTCACTTGACACCTTCACGCCACAAGCACATGGTTAGGGACAGCTTAGTTTAGCCGCTTAGGCCGGGATTTTATTCCTTTAGGCCCTCCTATCCACTGATGCTCAAAGCCTTGGGATCCTTTTTATTTACCCTTGCCTTTTGGTTTTAAGGGTTATTGGCTTTTTCTGCTTGCTTTTTTCTTTTTCTTTCTATGTTTTTTTTTTCTGCAAGCTTTGTTCTTTGCTGCTTTTTCTTGCTTCAAGAATCATTCTTATGATTTTTCAGATTATCAATAACATGTCTCATGTTCATCATTCTTTCAAGAGCCAACATATTTAACAGTCTTAAACATCAAATTCAAAAGACATATGCACTGTTCAAGCATTCATTCAGAAGACAGAAAGCATTGCCACCACATGTAAATAATTAGAATGTTCTTATTAAAAACTCGAAAATTATTGCCTCTTATTCTAAAGAAATTCTTCTATTTTTTTCATGTTAGATGATGACGAGAAAATTCAATTATAGCTTAATTGGAGATAAAATCAAAAATATAGATACTAATTACTACTATATGACTCCTAAGGTAAAACTAGAATAAGAACAGTTATCACAGAGTGAAGGCTAAGATTGGAATTTAACAACCTTTGTTCTGGGGAGTGGATGTTCCTCAAATCTGTGGGGTGCTTGGTCCTTCAAGACATAATTTCTGGCGCTTCAATTCCCTTAAGTCGCGCCCTTGCTCCTCCTGTTCTTTAATCAAATAGCAAAGAATGCTACTTTGTTCCTTCCGTTCTTTCATTATTTGTTCCATAGCTTCTTGCATCTTGGTAGCTGATGTTTCAAGATACTCCCAGTATTCAGAATGAGGGATTTCTGGGAGAAATTCCTGTGTTTTCTTCTTAATGGGGTCATCCTGTGCTTGTTATTTTTCCATTGATGCTTTGGTGATTGGTCGCTCAATTGAGATATACTCAGTTATTCCCATCCTTACTCCAGCGTCCTTGCAGAGCATAGAAATCAATCTTGGATAAGCCAACCTAGTATCTTTGGAATTTTTGTTTGCAATTTTGTAAAATTCAGTTGAAATCAGTAGATGAACTTCCACTTCTTTTCCCGTCATGATGCAATGGATCATCACTGCTCTTCTAATAGTGACTTCAGAACGGTTGCTAGTGGGCAGCAGAGAATGCCCAATGAAATCCAGCCATCCTCTGGCGACTGGTTTGAGATCTTCTCTTTTGAGTTGATTTGGAACACCCTTTGTGCTGGTGGTCCACCTGGCTCCAGGGATACATATATCCTCTAGAATCTTATCCAGGCCCTTGTCTATTCTCATCATTCTCCTATTGAAGGAGTCTGGATCATCTTTCAGCTGAGGTAGCTTTAAGATTTCCCTGATCTTGTCAGGGTGGGTATGAACAATCTTTCCTCTGACCACGGTCCGATAGTCATAGATAGCAGATCCAGATAGTTTTTGCCTATCTGTATGCCACATATTAGCATAGAACTCCTGGACCATATTCCTTCCCACTTTCGTTTCAGGATTGGCTAGGATCTCCTAGTTCCTGATTCAAATTTGCTCCTGGATCTCCGGATATTCGTCTTCTTTCAGATCGAATCTAACTTCCGGGATTACTGATCTTAGACCCATTATTTTGTAATAATGGTCTGAACGTTCTTTAGTTAGGAATTTCCCTTTATTCCAAAGTGGTTTTGGAACACTCTCTTTCTTGCCTCTTGGAGTGGGTTGTTTTCCTTTAGGAGCCATGATCTTAGTGATCACAGATAAGCACACCAAACTTAGAGGTTTGCTTGTCCCTAAGCAAAAGAAAAGAAAGGAGAGGGAGAGAAGGAGAGCTAGGTGCAATGGTGGATGGGAGGGGAGGGAGGCCGAACCCATATTTAAAGGGAGAGGTGGGTGGGTTTTCGAAAAATAGGGAGAAAGATAAGATAGAAGATACGATTTTTAGAAAAAAATATGATAAGAAAAGATATGATTTAAAATTGGAAAGATATGAAAGATATTTGAAAAAGATAGATTTGAAATTTTGAAAAAGATAGTATGGAGATTTGAAAAAGATATTGCTTAGTTGAAAAGAATTTTGAATGAAAAGAGAGATTTGTTTTGAACATTTTGAAAAAGAGTTGAGTTGGAAAAAAAAGGATTTATGCTTATGGATTAAGATACATTTAATATTTTTAAAGAAGGGTTTTTAGAAATTAGGGATTTTAGAAATCAGGGTTCTTAACATGTTTATGCAAGAAATCATGAATTGGAACATGAAAATTAGGATTAAAATGAAAAATATGAAAAAAAAATGAATTTACCTCCTCCCCACCATCCTGGCGTTTGAACGCCCAAAGGCTGCATGTTTTGGGCGTTCAACGCCCAAATGCTGCTTCTCCTGGGCGTTCAACGCCCAGCTGCTGCTTATTTCTGGCGCTGAACGCCAGGAAGTCCTTTGTTACTGGGCATTTTTCTGAACGCCCAGAATGCTATAAATCTGGTGTTAAACGCCCAGAAAGAGCTTCTTTCTGGCGTTCAATGCCCAGATGGCTATCCTTACTGGCGTTCAACGCCCAGTGGATGCTTCTGTTGGGCGTTGAACGCCCAAAACAAACTTTTACAGGCGTTTTCTTACCAGTGAGCTCTTTTTCTCTGTTTTGCATGCAGAATCCTTCTGTAACCCTGTGAACTTATACAATTGATTCTTTACCTTAGGATCAATGAACTTTATATAAACAAATAAAATCAAGAATAGGGCAAAATGCTTAGAGGAAGTGATGCCCATGGCTGGGTTGCCTCCCAGCAAGCGCTTCTTTATTGTCTTTAGCTGGACCTTGCTGAGCTTTTAATCTAGCTTCAGCCTTCAGCACTCTTGCTCAACATTGCCTTCAAGATAGTGCTTGATTCTCTGTCCATTAACAATGAACTTCTTATCAGAATTAATATCTTGAAGCTCCACATAACCATATGGTGATACACTTGTAATCACATATGGTCTCCTCCACCGGGACTTTAGTTTCCCGGGGAATAGCCTGAGCCTAGAGTTAAACAACAGAACCTTTTGTCCTGGTTCAAAGATTCTAGATGACAGCTTCTTGTCATGCCATTTTTTTAGTTTTCTTTATAAAGCTTGGCATTTTCGAAAGCAGTGCATCTGAATTCCTCTAGTTCATTTAGCTAGAGCAATCTTTTTTCTCCAGCTAATTTGGCATCAAAGTTTAGGAATCTGGTTGCCCAGTAGGCTTTATGTTCCAGTTCCACGGGCAGGTGACATGCCTTACCATACACCAGTTGGTATGGAGAGGTCCCTATAGGAGTCTTGAATGCTGTTCTGTATGCCCACAGAGCATCATCCAAGCTTCTTGCCCAATCCTTTCTATGGGTACTTACAGTCCGTTCTAGGATTCTTTTTAGCTCTCTGTTAGAGACTTCAGCTTGTCCATTAGTCTGTGGATGATATGGAGTCGCCACCTTGTGGCGAATCCCATACCGAACCATGGCAGAGTAAAGCTGTTTGTTGCAGAAGTGAGTGCCCCCATCACTGATTAGTACTCTAGGGACCCCAAACCTACTGAAGATATATTTCTGGAGGAACTTCAGCACTATTTTAGTATCATTGGTCGGTGTGGCAACGGCCTCTACCCATTTTGATATGTAGTCAATGGCCACCAGAATATAAGTGTTTGAGTACGATGGTGGAAAAGGTCCCATGAAGTCAATTCCCCATACGTCAAACAACTTAATCTCCAAGATTCCTTGTTGAGGCATGGCGTAACCATGAGGCAGATTACCAGCTCTTTGGCAACTGTCACAGTTATGTACGAACTCTCTGGAATCTTTATAGAGTGTGGGCCAATAGAAGCCACATTGGATGACCTTGGTGGCTGTTCGCTCACCTCCGAAATGGCCTCCATATTGTGATCCATGGCAATGCCATAGAATCCTCTGTGCTTCTTCTCTAGGCACACATCTCCGGATTATTCCATCTGCACATCTCTTAAAGAGATAGGGTTTATCCCACAAGCAGTACTTTGCCTCAGTAATTATTTTTTTCTTTTGTTGCCTGTTGTACTCTTTGGGTATGAACCTTGCAGCTTTATAGTTTGCAATGTCTGCAAACCATGGTGTTTCCTGAATGGCAAATAAATGCTCATTCGGAAAAGTCTCAGAGATCTCTGGAGAGGGGAGGGACGTCCCTTCTTCTGGCTCTATCCGGGACAGATGATCAGCCACTTGGTTCTCTGTCCCTTTTCTGTCTCTTATTTCTATATCAAACTCTTGCAGAAGTAACACCCATCTTATGAGCCTGGGTTTTGAATCCTGCTTTGTGAGTAGATATTTGAGAGCAGCATGGTCAGTATACACAATCACCTTTGATCCTACCAAGTATGATCTAAACTTGTCAATGGCATAAACCACTACAAGTAATTCTTTTTCTGTGGTTGTGTAGTTCTTCTGGGCATCATTTAAAACATGGCTAGCATAATAAATGACGTGCAGAAGTTTGTCATGCCTCTGCCCCAGCACTGCACCAATGGCGTGATCACTGGCATCACACATTAGCTCAAATGGTAATGTCCAGTCTGGTGCAGAAATAACTGGTGCTGTGACCAGCTTGGCTTTCAGCGTTTCAAACGCCTGCAGACACTCTGTGTCAAACACAAATGGCGTGTCAGCAGCTAGCAGATTGCTCAGAGGTTTTGCGATTTTTGAAAAATCCTTTATAAACCTCCTATAGAATCCTGCATGCCTCAGAAAGCTTCTGATTGCCTTAACATTGGCAGGTGGTGGTAATTTTTCAATTACCTCTATTATTTCTTGATCCACCTCTATTCCCTTGTTTGAAATTTATGCCCAAGGACAATCCCTTCAGTCACCATAAAGTGACATTTTTCCCCGTTTAAAACCAGGTTGGTCTCTTGGCATCTTTTCAGAACTAGTTTCAGGTGATCAAGACAGGAGCTGAATGAGTCTCCATATATTGAGAAGTCATCCATGAAGACTTCCAGAAATTTTTCCACCATATCAGAGAAAATAGAGAGCATGCATCTCTGGAAGGTTGCAGGCGCATTACACAGCCCAAATGGCATCCTTCTATAAGCAAACACTCTAGATAGACATGTGAATGCTATTTTCTCTTGATCATGGGGATCTACTGCAATCTGGTTATAGCCTGAGTAGCCATCCAAAAAGCAGTAATAATTATGACCTTCCAGTCTTTCTAGCATCTGGTCTATGAATGGTAAAGGAAAATGATCCTTTCTGGTGGCTGTGTTGAGCCTTCTGTAGTCAATACACATGCGCCACCCTGTAACTGTTCTTGTAGGAACCAGTTCATTCTTTTCATTATGAACCACTGTCATGCCTCCCTTTTTGGGGATAACTTGGACAGGGCTCACCTAGGGGCTGTCAGAAATAGGATAAATAATCTCAGCCTCCAGTAATTTGGTGACCTCTTTCTGCACCACTTCCTTCATGGTTGGATTTAGCCGCCTCTGTGGTTGAACCACTGGTTTAGCATTATCCTCCAATAAGATTTTGTGCATGCATCTGGCTGGGCTTATGCCCTTAAGGTCACCTATGGACCATCCAAGAGCTGTCTTGTGTGTCCTTAGCACTTGAATAAGTGCTTCCTCTTCCTGTGGATTTAAAGCAGAGCTTATGATCACTGGAAAAGTGTCATCTTCTCCCAGAAATGCATATTTCAGGGATGGTGGTAATGGTTTGAGCTCAGGTTTAGGAGGTTTTTCCTCTTCCATAGGAAATTTCAGAGGCTCTTTCATTTCCTCTGAATCCTCCAAATCAGGCTGAACATCTTTGAAGATGTCTTCCAACTCTGATTCGAGACTCTCAGCCATGTTGATCTCTTCTACCAAAGAGTCAATAAGATCAACTTTCATGCAATCTTTTGATGTGTCTGGATGCTGCATGGCTTTGACAGCATTCAACTTAAACTCATCCTCATTGACTCTCAGGGTTATTTCCCCTTGTTGGACATCAATGAGAGTTTGTCCAGTTGCTAGGAAGGGTCTTCCTAGAATGAGAGTAGCACTCTTGTGCTCCTCCATTTTCAGTACTACAAAGTCAGTGGGAAAGGTGAATGGCCCAACTCTGACAATCATGTCTTCAATCACGCCTGATGGGTATTTAATGGAGCCATCAGCAAGTTGGAGACATATCCGGGTTGGTTTAACTTCTTCAGTTAAACCAAGCTTTCTGATAGTGGATGCAGGTATTAGGTTGATGCTTGCCCCAAGATCACATAAAGCTGTCTTGGTGCAATTACCTTCTAATGTGCATGGTGTCAGAAAACTCCCAGAGTCTTTAAGCTTTTCAGAAAAGCTTTTCAGAATGACTGCACTGCATTCTTCAGTGAGAAGAACTCTTTCAGTTTCTCTCCAATCCTTCTTATGACTTAAGATCTCTTTCATGAACTTGGCATAAGAAGGTATTTGCTCAAGTGCCTCTGCAAATAGAATCTTTATTTCAAGAGTCCTGAGATAATCTGCAAAGCGAGCAAATTGCTTATCCTGCTCCTCTTGGCGGAGTTTTTGAGGATAAGGTATCTTGGCTTTATATTCCTCAACCTTAGTTTCTGTAAATTTATTTCCTACAGAAGTGGTTGAAGAAGCCTTTTTAGATGGGTTGTTATCAGCACTTGTGTGTGTCTGATCCCTCACTGGCAATTGAGTGCCAGAGTTAGAAGCTGGAGTGATGTTAGACGCCAGCTCCCCATCTGTTCCTGGCGTTTGAATGCCAGAACTGAGCTTCTTTTGGGCATTCAACACCAGATCCTTGCTTATTTCTGGCATTGAACGCCAGTCCTGAGCATGGTCTGGGCGTTCATCGCCAGCCTTCCACCCAACTTCTGGCATTTTAGTGCCAGAATTATTTTTCCCTGGGCTCTTACTGTCCTCAGATGGATTTTGGGTGGTTCGCTCATTTCTTGGTTTCCTACTGCCTTGAAGTGGGGTATTTAGTGCTTTCCCACTTCTTAATTGAACTGCTTAGCATTCCTCTGTTATTTGTTTTGACAGCTGCTACTTTGTTTGCTTTAATTGTACTTCCATGTTTATATTAGCCATCCTTGTCTCTTGTAGTTTATCCTTGAATTCAGCTAGCTGCTTTGTTAGAAAATCCAATTGTTGATTGAATTCAGCAGCTTGCTCTGCAAGACTGAGTTCAGCAGTTACTGTTTTAGCCTCTTCTTTCATGGAAGGGTCACTGCTTAAGTACAGATGCTGATTTCTAGCAACTGTATCAATGAGCTCTTGAGCTTCTTCAATTGTCTTTCTCATGTGGATAGATCCACCAGCTGACAATCTAAAGAGATCTGAGCTCTTTCTGTAAGCCCATAATAGAATATGTCTAACTGAACCCACTCTGAAAACATTTCAGAGGGGCATTTTCTTAGCATCTCTCTGTATCTCTCCCAGGCATCATAAAGAGATTCATTATCTCCTTGTTTAAAGCCTTGGATGTACAACCTTAGCTGTGTCATCCATTTTAGAGGGAAGTATTGATTTAGGAATTTTTCTGTCAGCTGTTTCTATGTCCTTATGCTAGCTTTAGGCTGGTTATTTAACCACCTCTTGGCTTGGTCTTTTACAGCAAATGGAAATAGTAATAATCTGTAGACATCCTGATCTACTTCTTTTTCATGTACTGTGTCAGCAATTTTTAAAAACTGTGCCAGAAACTCTGTAGGTTCTTCTTGTGGAAGGCCGGAATACTAGCAGCTTTGCTGCACCATGATAATGAGCTGAGGATTCAGCTCAAAGCTACTGACTCCAATGGAGGGTATACAGATACTACTCCCATATGAAGCAGTAGAGGGGTTAGCATATGACCCCAGAGTCCTCCTGGACTGTTCATTTCCACTTAGATCCATGATGGAGAAAGGAAGATGATGTACAATAAAAAAATGTATTATTTATTTATTTATTTATTTATTTATTTATTTAATTATTTCGAAAATAAATTAAAATAAAATAAATAAAAATAGGTGAAGATTTTCGAAAAAAATGAGGAGAGAGAAAGCGGTCAGGAAGTTTTGAAAAAGATATGAATTGAAAAAGATTTTAAATTTTGAAAAAAAAAATCTGAATTTTAAAAATAATTTTCGAAAATTTGTTTTAAAAATAGAGAGAAAATATATTTTTGAATTTAAGGAGGAGAGAGAGAAACAATAAGATAGCCCAAGATTTAAAATTTTTCGATCTAATGCTCCTCGTTTTCGAAAATTTTGGAGGGAAATACCAAGGAACACCAAACTTAAAAATTTTAAGATCAAGACGCAAGGAGAACTCAAGAACACTTTGAAGACTCACAAGAACAAAAGAACATGAAGAAAGAACACTAAACTAAAATTTTCGAAAAACAAAGAAAAATCAACAAGAAAACACCAAACATAAAGTTTGTCACAAGATTTATTCAAAGAAAAATTATTTTTGAAAAACATTTTGAAAATAAGATAGCCAATTACTAAGAACATAAGCACCACGCTCTAACCAATTGAGCTATAAATTTAAAGTGTTTTAACAAGGTATAAATAATAAAAGACTCTAAACCAAAAAGACAAATTTTTTTCCTAATCTAAGCAACAAAATAAACCGTCAGTTGTCCAAACTCAAACAATCCCCGGCAACGGCGCCAAAAACTTGGTGCACGAATTATAAATCACACTTTTTACAACTCGTACCACTAACCAGCAAGTGCACTGGGTCGTCCAAGTAATACCTTACGTAAGTAAGGGTCGATCCCACGGAGATTATTGGCTTGAAGCAAGCTATGGTTATCTTGTAACTCTCAGTCAGGAAAACAATAAAACAATTCACTTATCAAATTTGATTGCAAGGAATAACGGAGCATGAAATAAATACTTGTTATGTAGTAATGGAGAATGTGTTGGAGTTTTAGAGATGCTTTGTCTTCTGAATCTCTGCTTTCCTCTGTCTTCTTGTTCACGCATGCACGTCCTCCTATGGCAAGCTGTGTGTTGGTGGATCACCGTTGTCAATGGCTACCATCATCCTTCCAGTGAAAAGGGTCCAGGTGCGCTGTCACCGCATGGCTAATCATCTGCAGGTTCTCAATCATACCGGAATAGGATTTACTATCCTTTTGCGTCTGTCACTACGCCCAGCACTCGTGAGTTTGAAGTTAGTCACAGCCATTCAATCCCAGATTCCTACTCAGAATACCACAGAGAAGGTTTAGACTTTTCGGATTCTCATGAATGCTGCCATCAATCTAGCTTATACCACGGAGATTCTGATTAAGGAATCTAAGAGATATTCATTCAATCTGATGTAGAACGGAGGTGATTGTCAGACACACGTTCATGGATTGAGGAAGGTGATGAGTGTCACGGAATGCTTGTTCTGGGTGTTCAACGCCCATATACAGCATATTTCTGGCATTGAACGCCAGCTCCATGCTTGTTTCTGGCGTTCAGTGCCAGTTCTTCTCAAGGTGTATACCTGGCATTTGAATGCCAGGATGTTGCTTATTTCTGGCGTTCAACGCCAGATCCATGCTCTGTTCTGGTGTTGAACGCCAGCCAGATGCTCCTTACTGGCGTTTAAACGCCAGTAAGTCCTTCCTCTAGGATGTGATTTTTCTTCTGCTTTTTTTGATTCTGTTTTTAATTTTTGGATTTATTTTGTAACTCCACATGATCATGAACCTAATAAAACATGAAAGAACAATAAAAATAAAAATAAAATTAGATAAATAATAATTGGGTTGCCTCCCAACAAGCACTTCTTTAATGTCAATAGCTTGACAGTGGGCTCTCACGGAGCCACACAGGTGATCAGGTCAATTTTATAGACTTCCAACACCAAACTTAGAGTTTGGCTGGGGCCTCCCAACACCAAACTTAGAGTTTGATTGTGGGGGCTTTATTTGACTCTGTACTAAGAGAAGCTTGTCATGCTTCTTCTGCATGGTTACAGAAGGAGATCCTTGAGTTTTAAACACAAGGTTGTCTTCGTTAAATTGAAGGATCAATTCTCCTCTGTCCACATCAATCATAGCTTTTGCTGTGGCTAGGAAGGGTCTTCCAAGAATGATGGATTCATCCTCATCCTTCCCAGTGTCTAGGAAATGAAATCAGCAGGGATGTAAAGGCCTTCAACCCATACTAACACATCCTCTACTTGTCCATAAGCCTATTTCATGGATTTGTCTACCATCTCTAATGAGAATTTGGCAGCCTGTACCTCAAGGATTCCCAGTTTCTCCATTACAGAGAGTGGCATGAGGTTTATGCCTGACCCCAGGTCACACAGAGTCTTCTCAAAGGTCATGGTGCCTATGGTACAATGTATTAAGAACTTTCCAGGATCCTGTTTCTTCTGAGGTAATGTCAATTGATCCAGATCACTCAGTTTATTGATGAGCAAGGGAGGTTCATCTTCCCAAGTCTCATTACCACATAATTTGGCATTCAGCTTCATGATTTCACCAAGGTACTTGACAACTTGCTCTTCAGTAACATCCACATTCTCTTCAGAAGAAGAATACTCATCAGAGCTCATGAAGGGCATAAGGAGGTTCAATGGAATCTCTATGGTCTCTAGATGAGCCTCAGATTCCTTTGGTTCCTCAGAGGGGAACTCCTTCTTGCTTGAGAGACGTCCCATGAGGCTATCCTCAGTGGGGTTTACATCCTCTCTGTCCTCCATGCATTCGGCCATATTGATTATATCAATGGCCTTGCACTCTCTTTTTGGATTCTCTTCAGTGTGGCTTGGGAGAGTACTAGGAGGTGTTTCAGTGATTTTCTTACTCAGCTGGCCCACTTGTGCCTCCAAATTTCTTATGGAGGACCTTATTTCACTCATGAAACTTAGAGTAGCCTTGGACAGATCAGAGACTAAGTTTGCTAGATTAGAGGTATTTTGTTCAAAATTCTCTGTCTGTTGCTGAGAAGATGATGGAAAAAGCTTGCTATTACTGAGCCTGTTTCTTCCACCATTATTAAAGCCTTGTTGAGGCTTTTGTTGATCCTTCCATGAGAAATTTGGATGATTTCTCCATGATGAATTATAGGTGTTTCCATAAGGTTCATCCATGTAATTTACCTCTGCTATTGCAGGGTTATCAAGATCATAAGCTTCTTCTTCAGAAGATGCCTCTTTAGTACTATTGGATGCATTTTGCCATCCATTCAGACTTTGGGAGATCATGTTGACTTGCTGAGTCAACACTTTGTTCTGAGCCAATATGGCATTCAGAGCATCAATTTTAAGAACTTCCTTCTTCTGAGGCGTCCCATTATTCACGGAATTTCTCTCAGAAGTATACATGAATTGATTATTTGCAACCATGTCAATAAGTTCTTGAGCTTCTGCAGGCATTTTTTTTAGGTGAATAGATCCACCTGCAGAATGGTCCAGCGACATCTTGGAGAACTCAGATAGACCATAATAGAATATATCCAGAATGGTCCATTCTGAAAGCATGTCAGGAGGACACCTTTTGGTCATCTGCTTGTATCTTTCCCAAGCTTCATAGAGGGATTCACCATCTTTTTTCTTGAAGGTTTGAACATCCACTCTAAGCTTGCTCAGCTTTTGAGGAGGAAAGAACTTAGCCAAGAAGGCCGTGACCAGCTTATCCCAAGAGTTCAGGCTATCTTTAGGTTGTGAGTCTAACCATGTTCTAGCTCTGTTTCTTACAGCAAAAGGGAAAAGCATGAGCCTGTAGACTTCAGGATCTACTCCATTAGTCTTAACAGTCTCACAGATCTGCAGGAATTCAGTTAAAAACTGATAGGGATCTTCTGATGGAAGTCCATGGGATTTGCAGTTCTGTTGCATTAGAGCAACTAATTAAGGTTTCAGCTCAAAATTGTTTGCTCCAATGGTAGGGATTGAGATGCTTCTTCCATCAAACTTGGAAGTAGGTGTAGTATAATCACCAAGCATCCTCCTTGCATTATTATTAATTTTGGTTGCCATCTCCTCTTCTTTTTCGAAAATTTCTGTAAAGTTGTCTCTGGATTGTTGTATTTTAGCTTCTCTCAGTTTCCTCTTCAGAGTCCTTTCAGGTTCAGGGTCTGCTTCAACAAGAATGCTCTTGTCCTTGCTCCTGCTCATATGAAAAAAAAGGAAACAGAAAATAATAATAGGGATCCTTTTTACCACAGTATAGAGGTTCCCTTGTTGTTAGTAAAGGAAGAAAGCGAATAAGAGTGAAGAAGAATGGATAATCCAAACACAAGGGTGAGGATAGAAGCAGAGATATGAGATGAGGAGAAGTGTTAGTAAGTAATTAAATAAATAGAAGAAGATGAGAGGGAGGAGTTTTCGAAAATAATTTTTGAAAAGGGGTTGATGATTTTCGAAAATTAAAGGAGAAGTAAAATTGAAATTAAAATTTAAAATAATTAATTAATTAAAAAGAATTTTTGAAAAAGAGGGATGTATTTTCAAAAATTGGAGAGGGAAGAGTAGTTAGGTGGTTTTGAAAAAGATAAGAAACAAACAAAAAGTCAATTAGTTAGTTGAGAAAAGATTTGAAAATCAATTTTGAAAAGATAAGAAAATAAGAAGTTAGAGAAGATATATTTAAAAATCAAATTTTTGAAAAATTTATGATTTAAAAAGATATGATAGAAAGATTTGATTAAAATTAGCTTTGAAAAAAGATCTGAATTTTTAAAATCAAAATTAATGACTTGACTCACAAGTAATTACAAGATATAATTCTAGAACTTAAAGTTTGAATCTTTCTTAACAGGCAAGTAACAAACTTGTAATTTTTGAATCAAAACATTAATTGTTGATAATATTTTCGAAAATTATGAGATAAAATTAAGAAAAAGATTTTAGAAAAATAATTTTAAAATTTTTAAAAATAAATAAGAAAAATAAAAAAGATTTGATTTTTGAAAAAGATTTTGAAAAAGATAAGATTTTCAAATTGAAAATGTGATTTGACTCATAAGAAACAACTAAATTTTAAAAACTTTTGACTAAATCAAATCAAATTTTCGAAAATTATGAGTGAAATAAGGGAAATATATTTTTTTATTTTTGAATTTTTAATGAAGAGAGAGAAAAACATAAAATTGATAGTGGTACTTGTAAATCTCAGTCAGGTGGATTCAACTGATTTTATGAATTGATAAGTAAAAGATAAATAAAATATAAAATAGGATAGTGGTACTTATGTAATTCATTGGTGAGAATTTCAGATAAGCGTATAGAGATGCTTTCGTCCCTCTGAACCTCTACTTTCCTGCTGTCTTCATCCAATCCTTCTTACTCCTTTCCATGGCAAGCTATATGTTAGGCATCACCGATGTCAATGGCCACCTGTCCTCTCAGTGAAAATGGCCCAATGCGCTGTCACTGCATGGCTAATCATCTGTCGGTTCTCGATCATACTGGAATAGGATTTACTATCCTTTTGCGTCTGTCACTACGCCCAGCACTCGCGAGTTTGAAGCTCGTCACAGTCATTCAATCCCTGAATCCTACTCGGAATACCACAGACAAGGTTTAGACTTTCCGGATTCTCAAGAATGGCCGTCCATGGGTTCTAACTTATACCACGAAGACACTAATAACTCGGACTCGGTCCCCTGTATTAGATAGCCAAGAGATATCCATTCTAGCTTGCTTGTATGTAGAACGGAAGTATTTGTCAGGCATGCGTTCATAAGCGAGAATGATGATGAGCGTCACATAATCATCACATTCATCATGTTCTTGACTGCGAATGAATATCTTAGAAGCGGAATAAGCTTGAATTGAATAGAAAAACAGTAGTACTTTGTATTAATTCATGAGGAACAGCAGAGCTCCACACCTTAATCTATGGAGTGTAGAATGTAACAACCCTAATTTTCGAGTACATGAGATCTTTTCTGAAAGTACGGATTTCTACGGAAGATCAGTAAAGGGAACACCTCTGTTATATCATCAATCATCTCAATCCTCATTATTATGTCATCCTTAAGTTAGAACCTCCTCTGAGGCAAGCCCGATAATGCAATCGCGAAGAACCTAGTTTTTGAACCGTATCGGTTGGCAGTTTTGATTCTGATTTTCATAAATAGTCTCTGTTTGACGAACTGGACTCGATTCATGAGAGGAGAGAGATAATAGTATAATATTATCATTATATTAGTATTAGAAAATGCTTGAATGATATTATAAGGTTACCTAGTCTTTTTTGTTAAAAACAGAAAATCGGTTTAACCGGGTTTACGGTTTACTGGTGCAGCTTAGCACCAGCACTCTCTGATGACTTTAGCAATGCTAAGACCTCATTATTCATGTTTTATTCTCATAATAAATATGTTACTAGTTTCATTTATGCTAGTAGCTCAAAAAATAATTTTTAGAGATGTTTTTATGAGTGTTCCGATACACCTAGTTTTAGTAGTTGTACACCAGAGATATTTTAATATTATTTTAATCCACCTCCAAGCCAACCAATCACAACTCACCTTACACCCCCAAGACCTTCAAGGTTGTCTCATTTCATCATTTTGGCCGAAAATAACAAGAGAGAAAAGAGAGAAACTTTCATGAACACTTAATCTTCAAAGCTTGATTTCTTCTGAACTAAAACTCAAATCAAAATTCCGATTTCACCAAAATGATCCTCTCTTCTTCTTCTACATAACCATATAACATATCAAGGCTGGAAATAAGGTGATATGGCTGTCTCCCTCCCTCTTCAATTCGGTTTTCAAGGAAACATGCTTAAACAAGTATTTTCTTGATGTTCTTCCTTAGATCTCTTGCTTAGCTTGACTTGTGGGCCAAAGATCTTTGATTTCCTGCACGTTTAAGGTGAGGATAACCTTCCTAAGATGCTTCTGAAGTTCGTTTAGTTGATGGTTTAGAGTTTTAAAGTTGTTCTTGATGTGTTTTAGGAGGAAAAAGTGCTTTAAGAACACTTCAAAGAGTAACCGAATTTGGAGTAGCAAATCAAGGTAGGGTGTCACGAAATTAATCTTGAATATTTGTGATTGATTTATGTGAATGTTCTATGATTTGGCTGTGCTAAAAATTGGTTGCATATATGATTGATTCTTGGTGAAAATTTGGTGAAATTTTGATGAAATTTGATGAAATTCAAGCTATGAATGTGTGTTCTTGTGGCTGCTGGAAAACGAAACCCTAGGCCCTAAATTGGGGTTCAATTTGTGTTCAAATCATGTAGAAAAGATGGGATTTTAGTGGCTGGGAATTTATTTTGAATTTTGGTAAAAATCGGTTGCTGAAAAGACTGAAAAACGGGTAAAAATAGAGAAAGAATTTGAAGAATTTACGAAGAACATGAAGAACACTTTGAGTGTGGTGAAGAACATTGAAGAACACCTTTTAGATCTTAGAAAGGGCAAGGAAGTAAATATTTTGGTGTTTGAGGGGTTGTTTTGTAATTTCTGAAAGTTAGGGTGGTTAAAGTAGAAATATTAAAAGTTACCGGGGTAAAAAGTTAATTTTAAAGGTTAAAAGGTAAAGGCAAGGTAATTTTTGAAAATTTAATAATAAAATAATAAATAATAATAAAATATTAAAAAATAATATTTAATTAAAAATAATAAAATAATGCGAAAAAGGAAGTTTTCTGTAAAAGCTTTAGAAAGACAACTTTAAGTGCAGAATCTCATAATTACCTTCATAAAACACTTAGGGAGGCGTAATAACATGTTAGTGAGGCAAAGATAAATAAAAGTTAAAAAGTTAAAAAAAAAAGATAAAAACCAAAGAAAAAGTCTGTAAAATTTTAGTGATAGAAAAACAGACAGAGACTAGTGAACGAACTAGGGCAACTTAGTTAGTACTTGAGTTGCGACTAGGGTTAGGTATTATATGAAAAGTTAAACTGTTTCAGTATAGACTTAATGAACCTATACCTGGGACAGGCTAACTATTCATACCGAAATTTACATAAGCTTTAAATACACATGTTAAACAGAGAAATCAGAGCAGAATAAAGTAACACAGAGCACAGAGTAACCAGAGTAAAGTAAAGAGATACAAAGAGAAAAGAATAATATGATAAAGAGAAATGGTTTGAGCCAGGATATTGTAAAAGTGAAAAATGTAAAGTTTTTACAGTATGATTGAACAGAGAAAGAAAGAGGTACTGCATAAGAATGTGAAAATGATGATGAATAATGAGAATGATGATGAATGATGATAATGAGAATGATTATGTAATGATCTACTGCGTGAAGGCAGTCAGATAGATAGTGGTATGACCACAGAACGTTTTCCAATGTTACGCAGCTATTGAGAGCTGTACCTGCAACTGATAACCTGGGATCACTTGAAGAGGATATTAATTCATACACGGCTAGAATGCTGCACCTGTAAGGCAAGGATTGCTTATAGAGGATATTAATTCATACACGGCTAGAATGCCGCCACCTGTAAGGCAGAGTTTGCTTACAGAGGATATGACGCATACGTCGGTTAGCAAGAACTGTACCTATGCTGACTGGAAAACCATACCCATTTCAGCTGCTTCAGGTTATGTCGGAGCGGGTAGAAACTGACAGATGAGCTCATTACCTGCGCTAGGGCTAGACATGCATCATACTTGGTTGTGCATTTCCTTTGTTATGATTGTGGTATGAATGTATGCTTTCCTTGTTTGTATTCCATTCTCTACGCTTGTGTTATTTTCTTGTATTCTTTTGTTTGTGTTCTGCTATCTATTTTCTCTATCTTCTCTACTTATCTGTGTTTTCTAATTACTGCTTCTTTGTATTCTGCTAATAGTCTGCTAAACAACATAGAATTAATGAACGTAACTAATAACCCCGACCCTACTAAGAACTCCCCAGTTCTTACCCCTTCTCTCTCCCTTCCCCCTTCAGATGGAAGTAAGAGTACCTTACCATAGTTCGCTGATGACCATTCGCAAGAAGAGGATTTTGCTCTAGATAGTCTTCTGAGTCTAGGGTGAATATCGTTCTCTGTTTATATGTATATACTGTGAGACCAGCCAACGTCTGCACCCCGTTCGTATGCGCACTTTAACCTAAATCCTGTGTATGAGATTCCTATTGTGTGGCTACTTCATGAGGTACCAGAGAGACGTCCTGTGGAAAAGTCTGATCGTGCAGAGGAGTAGCAGATGATGTTCTATCTTTTGATGACGTTCCACCTGACTTGAGTTATGAAGACTTAGAACGTACTTTCTCTCGCTTTAATAGTTTAGAGGGACTAGGTGAGTATAGAATCTAGGCTAGCCTAGGTGCCAGCTTAGAGACCTCTTGAACAGGTCAGGACCTGGGATTTTGTATGTATGTATATGTATATAGTTATTATCTAGCTATATCTAGGGGTGTTCTAACTAAAGGACTATACTCTAATAAAGGCTGGATAACTGAATGTTGCTAGCTACTCGTGATGTATTTATGTGTGGTTGTTTATAACTATTTTATCTGTTATTACTTGTGAATTGATTATGAATGATTCCGTCTACTAACCCAAATGTTTTCATTTAAAAAAAAAAAACACCTCACAAATTAACTACGCTTTTAACAACGAATCAGGCTCATATGATAAATAATAGATAATAATTAGGAAGACAAATTGGTAGAGCTCAGTTTCCGGTATGATCTAGACATATTGAAAATTGGATCGTTACAATTTGGTATCAGAGCAGTTCGTTCCCAATAGAGCCTGGGGAGTAGACTGACTATTCTTTATTATATACTCTGTTGTGTGTCTCATGCATATAGGATATCCCAGTGATATATGTTGCATGATTGTTTCTGTGTTTTCATTTTGGGAATGTTCATACTTGACTTGAAGTGTTAAGACTGATCACCTTAACAATGATTGTTTGGTGTGAACAGGACTACAATGGTTTCACGGAGACGAGGCGTACGGGAAGGAATTCCTAATGTTAACTACGAGAGGGAACAGGAAACGTTTATGGCTACCATGAACAACGCGGCTGAAGTAGTGCGTGAAGCTGCAGTAACAGCGGCTAGGGCTGTTGAACATCTTGAAGTGAGAAATTGGAATGATGAGAATAACTTAGGGCATCCTGAAAGACCTATGACCCTTGCGACCTTTCTGAAGGTTAATCCGCCTAAGTTCAAGGGTACACTCGTTGCGACTGACGCTGATAACTGGTTTTGAGGTATTGAACGATCACTGAGAGCGCAGCATATTCTGGAAGGACAACACGTGGAGTTTGCTACTTATATGCTCGAGGGAGAAGCTGAGTACTGGTGGCAGGGGATATGACTGTTGCTGAGTATGCTCGTAATTTTGATGACTTGTGTCGTTTCTCTAAGATTTGTCAAGGGAATCCTGCTGACTTTGAAGAATGAAAGTGCTTGAAGTTTGAAGGAGGCCTTCGTGATGATCTGATGAGTTCAATAGTTTCGCTGGAGATCCGTAATTTTGCTGAATTAGTCAACAAGAGCAAGTTATTGGAAGAATGTATTAAGAAAGTGACTGTGGCCAAGGTGAGTCGCCAAGGATTTCCACCAAGGCGTCTTAGCAATCATCAGGCAGCTGGGAGATAGGTACATTTTAAAGCGTGTGGCATACGACAGCATAAGAACCTACAAGTTGGTAACATTACTTCTCGCCGTACAGGTAAGAATGGAGGTAAAGTAAGGCAAGGCAATGGTAAACGAGTCCATCAGGCTTACATAAACACTGCATGTAAGCAATGCGGAAAAGAGCATGATAACAGGTCTTGCCAGTTTGGATCACCTAACTGCTATGCTTGTGGAGAACTTGGACATATTGCCAAGGATTGTCCGAAAGGATTTACTCAAAATTCAGTTAGAACCCAGCAACAAGGATGAGTATTTGCTATCACTATTGACGATGTTGTGCAATCGAACGCCCTCATTCAAGGTCAGTATTATGTCAAGAATCGATTTCTAACTGTACTGTATAATTCGGGTGCATCGTATTCTTTATTTCTCTAACTATTGCTTACGGGTTAGGATTATATTTCTTTAAATTGAGTTTTTACTTGATTGTCCATACACCTGCATCCCAAAATGCTTTGACCATTTTAGTGTGCCTGTAAGTACCATTCGCTATTAGGAACAGGACTTTTATACACGATCTAATCTGTTTACCTCTATGTGGTTTAGAAGTTATTTTAGGATTAGATTGGTTATCTAAGTATCATGCTTTCCTTGATTATTTTAAAAGAACTGTTGTTATTCCATCTGATAGTCTATGTACTAAACCATTTCTGTCCCACACCTTATATCTGAATTCTGTAAGAGTTACCTTAGACGGGAGGGATTATGAGGGGTACGTTCTGTTAGTGGCTAGCTCGAATGACAGTGAACTAAGCTTAGAACGAATCCGAGTGGTGAAGGAATTTTCTGATGTTTTCCCGGACGACATACCTAAGTTTCCTCCTTAGTGAGAAATAGAATTCAGCATTAAACTAGTACCTGGAACCGGACCGATTTCTATAGCACCGTGCCGGATGTCACCACTGGAACTTGCAAAGTTGAAGAAGTAGTTGGATGAGCTACTTGGAAAGGAATTTATTCGTCCTAGTGCATCATCTTGGGGAGCTCCAGTATTGCTAGTAAAGAAGAAGGACGGTGGAATCAGACTTTGCGTAGATTACCGACAGCTAAATAAAGACACTATCAAGAACAAGTATCCACTTCCATGGATAGATGATTTGATGGATCAGTTGGAAGGTGCAACTGTGTTCTCGAAGATTGATTTGCGATCGAGCTATCACTAGATTCGAGTGAAAGAATCAGATATACCAAAGACTGTATTTAGAACTCGTTATGGTCACTATGAATATACGGTTATGTCGTTTGGACTAACTAATGCTCCTATGATTTTCATGGATTACATGAATCGTATTTTCCGTTCGTACCTTGATCAGTTTGTAATAGTTTTCGTAGACGATATTCTCATCTATTCGAAGACAGAAAGAGTGCATGAAGAGCATCTAAGGACTGTATTGCAGACACTGAGGACTCGGAAGTTATATGATAAACTATCAAAGTGCGAATTCTGGACAGCGAAGGTGGATGGAATTTTTGAAGGACTATGATTTCAAATTAAGTTATCACCCAGGGAAAACGAACGTGGTGGCAAACACTTTAAGCATAAAGAATTTAAGTATCTCTTGGATGATGATACAGGAAGAAAAATTACTCGCGGAATTTGAGGACCTTAAGTTGGCTATGATTGAGACGTCAAGTGGAGTCTGTTTGGCCCAATTGCGTATAACACCAGATTTTAAGATTAGTATTCAGAAAGCACAAACACAGGACTCAGAAAGGATGACGATGCTGAGACGAATGAACACAGAAGAACCAAAAGCTGTGAGACAGGATCGTAGTGGCCTATAGAGGTACAAAAACAGAATTTGTGTGCCTAACTCTGGAGAACTACGACAAAAGATTCTTGCTGAAGCTCACCAAAGTAGATTTTCTATGCAACCTGGAGTGACAAAGATATATCGAGATTTGAAACAAATGTTCTGGTGTCCGGGCTTAAAGAAAAAAATAGCTGATTATTTCTCAAAATGTTTAACCTGCCAGAAGATGAAGGTGGAACATCAGAAGCTGTCAGGAACCCTGCAACCCTTAGAAATACCACAATGGAAATGGGAGCAGATTACCATGGATTTTGTCACGGGATTGCCAAGGACCTCAACAGGACACAATACCATCTGGGTAATTGTGGACAGGTTGACAAAGTCAGCGCACTTCCTTCCGATTCCAGTTGACTATACTTTAGAAAGGCTGGAACAAATATATATTCAAGAAAACGTACGACTACAGGGGATACCTTCATAAATTGTCTCAAATCAAGTTTCGAGGTTTACTACTAGATTTTGGGGAGCTTTTCAGAAAGCGTTGGAAACAGAATTGCACACGAGTATAGCATACCATCCTCAGATAGACAGATAATCAGAGCAGACAATCCAGACGTTAGAAGACATGTTACGATAATGTATGATAGACAACCAAAGCAGCTGGGATAAGTATTTGCTGTTGGTCGAATTTGTCTACAACAACAGTTGCCAATAAAGTATTGGGATGGCACCATACGAAGCTCTCTACGAAAGAAGATGTCGGACAACATTGTGTTAGAATGATGATGGGGAAGCTAGTGTCTTAGGTCCAAACTTAGTGTAAGAAACTACTGAGAAGATAAAGGAGATTCGTCGGAAGATCCAGACAGCACAAGGCCGTCAAAAGAGCTATGCTGATAATAGACGTAGACCCTTAGAGTTTAGTGAGGGAAACCATGTCTTTCTAGAAGTAACTTCGATTACTGGAATAGGTAGAGCCCTTAAGACTAAAAAGCTTAACCCACAATACATAGAACCTTTCCAAATACTTAAAAGAGTCGGTCTAGTAGCTTATCAAATAGCCCTTCCTCCTTATTTATTAAACCTTCATGATGTTTTTTTTTTATGTCTCGCAACTTAAGAAATATGTTCCCGATGAGAGTCACGTTTCACAACCAGAAACAGTACAGTTATAAAATGATTTGACATATCAAGCATCACCAGTTCAGATCGTAGAAAGAAGTGATAAGCAGCTAAGAGGCAAGACTGTTCGCTTAGTCAAAGTAGCATGGAACCAAGTGGAGAAGAAGAGCACACTCGGGAATTGGAAGATAAGATGAGAGCTGATTACCCACATCTGTTCTCAGGTAACTGAAATTTTGAGGGCAAAATTTTCTTTTAGGAGGGTAGAATTTAACAACCCTGATTTTCGAGTACATGAGATCTTTTCTAAAAGTACGGATTTCTCCAGAAGATCAGTAAAGGGAACACCTCTGTATATCATCAAGCATCTCAATCCTCATTATTATGTCATCCTTAAGTTAGAACCTCCTCTGAGGCAAGCTCGATAATGCAATCGCGAAGAACCTAGTTTTTGAACCGTATCGGTTGGCAGTTTTGATTTTGATTTTCGTAAATAGTCTCTGTTTGATGAACCAGACTTGATTCATGAGAGGAGAGAGATAATAGTATAATATTATCATTATATTAGTCTTATAAAATGCTTGAATGATATTATAAGGTTACCTGGTCTTTTTTGTTAAAAACATAAAATCGGTTTAACCGGGTTTACGGTTTACTGGTACAGCTTAGCACCAACACTCTCTGATGACTTTAGCAATGCTAAGACATCATTATTCATGTTTTATTCTCATAATAAATATGTTACTAGTGTCATTTATGCTAGTAGCTCAGAAAATAATTTTTAGAGATGTTTTTACGAGTGTTCCGATACACCTAGTTTTAGTAGTTGTACACTAGAGATATTTTAATATTATTTTAATCCACCTCCAAGCCAACCAATCACAACTCACTTTACACCCCCCAAGACCTCCAAGGCTGTCTCATTTCATCATTTTGGCCGAAAATAACAAGAGAGAAAAGAGAGAAACTTTCATGAACACTTAATCTTCAAAGCTTGATTTCTTCTAAACTAAAACTCAAATCAAAATTCTGATTTCACCAAAATGATCCTCTCTTCTTCCTCTACATAACTATATAACATATCAACGCTGGAAATAAGATGAGATGGCTGTCTCCCTCCCTCTTCAATTCGGTTTTCAAGGAAACATGCTTAAACAAGTGTTTTCTTGATGTTCTTCCTTAGATCTCTTGCTTAGCTTGACTTGTGGGCCAAAGATCTTTGATTTCCTGCACCTTTAAGGTGAGGATAACATTCCTAAGATGCTGCTGAAGTTCGTTTAGTTGATGGTTTAGAGTTTTAAAGTTGTTCTTGATGTGTTTTAGGAGGAAAAAGTGCTTTAAGAACACTTCAAAGAGTAACCGGATTTGGAGCAGCAAATCAAGGTAGGGTGTCACGAAATTAATCTTGAATATTTGTGTTTGAGTTGTGTGAATGTTGTATGATTTGGCTGTTCTAAAAATTGGTTGCATATATGATTGATTATTGGTGAAAATTTGGTGAAATTTTGATGAAATTTGATGAAATTCAAGCTATGAATGTGTGTTCTTGTGGCTGCTGGAAAACGAAACCCTAGGACCCTAAATTGGGGTTAAATTTGTGTTGAAATCATGTAGAAAAGATGGGATTTTAGTGGCTGGGAATTTATTTTGAATTTTGGTAAAAATCGGTTGCTGAAAAGACTGAAAAACGGGTAAAAATAGAGAAAGAATTTGAAGAATATACGAAGAACACGAAGAACACTTTGAGTGTGGTGAAGAACATTGAAGAACACCTTTTAGATCTTAGAAAGGGCAAGGAAGTCAATATTTTGGTGTTTGAGGGGTTGTTTTGTAATTTCTGAAAGTTAGGGTGGTTAAAGTAGAAATATTAAAAGTTACCGGGGTAAAAAGTTAATTTTAAAGGTTAAAACGTAAAGGAAAGGTAATTTTCGAAAATTTAATAATAATATAATAAATAATAATAAAATAATACGAAAAAGGCAGTTTTTTGTAAAAGCTTTAGAAAGACAACTTTAAGTGCAGAATCTCATAATTACCTTCATAAAACACTTAGGGAGTGTTAATAACATGTTAGTGAGGCAAAGATAAATAAAAGATAAAAATTTAAAAAAAAGAAAAAAACCAAAGAAAAAGTCTGTAAAATTTTAATGACAGAAAAACAGACAAAGACTAGTGAACGAACTAGGGCAACTTAGTTAGTACCTGAGTTGCGACTAGGGTTAGGTGTTATATGAAAAGTTAAACTATTTCAGTATAGACTTAATGAACCTATACCTGGGACAGGCTAACTATTCATACCGAAATTTACATAAGCTTTAAATACACATGTTAAACAGAGAAATCAGAGCAGAATAAAGTAACACAGAGCACAGAGTAACCAGAGTAAAGTAAAGAGATACAAAGAGAAAAGAATATTATGATAAAGAGAAATGGTTTGAGCCAGGATATTGTAAAAGTGAAAAATGTAAAGTTTGTACAGTATGATTGAACAGAGAAAGAAAGAGGTACTGCATAAGAATGTGAAAATGATGATGAATAATGAGAATGATGATGAATCATGATAATGAGAATGATTATGTAATGATCTACTGTGTGAAGGCAGTCAGATAGATAGTGGTACGACCACAGAACATTTTCCAGTGTTACACAGCTATTGAGAGCCGTACCTGCAACTGATAACCTGGGATCACTTGCAGAGGATATTAATTCATGCACAGCTAGAATGCCGCACCTGTAAGGCAAGGATTGCTTACAGAGAATATGATTTCATACACGGCTGGAATGCCGCCACCTGTAAGGCAGAGTTTGCTTACAGAGGATATGACGCATACGTCGGTTAGTGAGAACTGTACCTATGCTGACTGGAAAACCATACCCGTTTCAGCTGCTTCGGGTTACGTCGGGAGCGGGTAGAAACCGACAGATGAGCTCATTACCTGTGCTAGCGCTAGACATGCGTCATACTTGGTTGCGCATTTCCTTTGTTATGATTGTGGTATGAATGTATGCTTTCCTTGTTTGTATTCCATTCTCTGCGCTTGTGTTATTTTCTTGTATTCTTCTGTTTGTGTTCTGCAATCTGTTTTCTCTATCTTCTCTAGTTATCTGTGTTTTCTAATTACTGCTTCTTTGTATTCTGCTAATAGTCTGCTAAATAACATAGAATTAATGAACGTAACTAATAACCCCGACCCTACTAAGAACTCCCCAGTTCTTACCCCTTCTCTCTCCCTTCCCCCTTCAGATGGAAGTAAGAGTACCTTACCATAGTTCGCTGATGACCGTTCGCAAGAAGAGGATTCTTCTCTAGATAGTCTTCTGAGTCTAGGGTGAATATCGTTCTCTGTTTATATGTATATACTGTGAGACCAGCCAACGTCTGCACCCCGTTCGTATGCGCACTTTAACCTAAATCCTGTGTACGAGATTCCTGTTGTGTGGCTACTTCATGAGGTACCAGAGAGACGTCCTGTGGAAAAGTCTGATCGTGCAGAGGAGTAGCAGATGATGTTCTATCTTTTGATGACGCTCCACCTGACTTGAGTTGTGAAGACTTAGAACGTACTTTCCCTCGCTTTAGTAGTTTAGAGGGACTAGGTGAGTATAGAATCTAGGCTAGCCTAGGTGCCAGCTTAGAGACCTCTTGAACAGGTCAGGACCTGGGATGTTGTATGTATGTATATGTATATAGTTATTATCTAGCTATATCTAGGGGTGTTCTAACTAAAGGACTATACTCTAATAAAGGCTGGATAATTGAATGTTTCTAGCTACTCGTGATGTATTTATGTGTGGTTGTTTATAACTATTTTATCTGTTATTACTTGTGAATTGATTATGAATGATTCCGTCTACTAACCCAAATGTTTTCATTTAAAAAAAAATACACCCCGCAAATTAACTACGCTTTTAACAACGAATCAGGCTCATATGATAAATAATAGATAATAATTAGGAAGACAAATTGGTAGAGCTCAGTTTCCGGTATGATCTAGACATATTGAAAATTGGATCGTTACAATTTGGTATCAGAGCAGTTCGTTCCCAATAGAGCCTGGGGAGTGGACTGACTATGCTTTATTATATACTCTGTTGTGTGTCTCATGCGTATAGGATATCCCAGTGATATATGTTGCATGATTGTTTCTTTGTTTTCATTTTGGGAATGTTCACACTTGACTTGAAATGTTAAGACTGATCACCTTAACAATGATTGTTTCGTGTGAACAGGACTACAATGGGTTCACGGAGACGAGGCGTACGGGAAGGAATTCCTAATGTTAACTACGAGAGGGAACAGGAAACGTTTATGGCTACCATGAACAACGCGGCTGAAGTAGTGCATGAAGCTGCAGTAACAGCGTCTAGGGCTGTTGAACGTCTTGGAGTGAGAAATTGGAATGATGAGAATAACTTAGGGCATCCTGAAAGACCTATGACCCTTGCGACCTTTCTGAAGGTTAATCCGCCTAAGTTCAAGGGTACACTCGTTGCGACTGACGCTGATAACTGGTTTTGAGGTATTGAACGATCACTGAGAGCGCAGCATATTCCGGAAGGACAACTTGTGGAGTTTGCTACTTATATGCTCGAGGGAGAAGCTGAGTACTGGTGGCAGGGGATATGATTGTTGCTGAGTATGCTCGTAATTTTGATGACTTGTGTCGTTTCTCTAAGATCCGTCAAGGGAATCCTGCTGACTTTGAAGAATAGAAGTGCTTGAAATTTGAAGGAGGCCTTCGTGATGATCGGATGAGTTCAATAGTTCCGCTGCAGATACATAATTTTGCTGAATTAGTCAACAAGAGCAAGTTAGTGGAAGAATGTATTAAGAAAGTGACTGTGGCCAAGGTGAGTCGCCAAGGATTTCCACCAAGGCATCTTAGCAATCATCAGGCAGCTGGGAGAAAGGTGCATTTTAAAGCGCGTGGCATACGACAGCATAAGAACCTACAAGTTGGTAACATTACTTCTCGCCGTACAGGTAAGAATTGAGGTAAAGTAAGGTAAGGCAATGGTAAACGAGCCCATCAGGCTTACATAAACACTACATGTAAGCAATGCGGAAAAGAGCCTGATAACAGGTCTTGCCAGTTTGGATCACCTAACTGCTATGCTTGTGGAGAACTTGGACATATTGCCAAGGATTGGCCGAAACGATTTACTCAAAATTCAGTTAGAACCCAGCAACAAGGATGAGTATTTGCTATCACTATTGACGATGTTGTGCAATCGAACGCCCTCGTTCAAGGTCAGTGTTATGTCAAGAATCGATTTCTAACTGTATTGTATGATTCGGGTGCATTGCATTCTTTATTTCTCTAACTATTGCTTACGAGTTAGGATTATATTTCTTTAAATTGAATTTTTACTTGATTGTCCATACACCTGTATCCCAAAATGATTTGACCAGTTTAGTGTGCCTGTAAGTACCATTCGCTATTAGGAACAGGACTTTTATACATGATCTAATCTGTTTACCTCTATGTGGTTAAGAAGTTATTTTAGGATTAGATTGGTTATCTAAGTATCATGCTTTCCTTGATTATTTTAAAAGAACTGCTGTTATTCCATCTGATAGTCTATGTACTAAACCATTTCTGTCCCACACCTTATATCTGAATTCTGTAAGAGTTACCTTAGACGGGAGGGATTATGAGAGGTACGTTCTGTTAGTGGCTAGCTTGAATGACAGTGAACTAAGCTTAGAACGAATCCGAGTGGTGAAGGAATTTCCTGATGTTTTCCCGGACGACATACCTAAGTTTCCTCCTTAGTGAGAAATAGAATTCAGCATTAAACTAGTACCTGGAACCGGACCGATTTCTATAGCACCGTGCCGGATGTCACCACTGGAACTTGCAAGGTTGAAGAAGTAGTTGGATGAGCTACTTGGAAAGGAATTTATTCATCCTAGTGAATCATCTTGGGGAGCTCCAGTATTGCTAGTAAAGAAGAAGGACGGTGGAATCAGACTTTGCGTAGATTACCGACAGCTAAATAAGGACACTATCAAGAACAAGTATCCACTTCCACGGATAGATGATTTGATGGATCAGTTGGAAGGTGCAACTGTGTTCTCGAAGATTGATTTGCGATCGAGCTATCACTAGATTCGAGTGAAAGAATCAGATATACCAAAGACTGTATTTAGAACTCGTTATGGTCACTATGAGTATACGGTTATGTCGTTTGGACTAACTAATGCTCCTATGATTTTCATGGATTACATGAATTGTATTTTCCGTTCGTACCTTGATCAGTTTGTAATAGTTTTGATAGACGATATTCTCATCTATTCGAAGACAGAAAGAGTGCATGAAGAGCATCTAAGGACTGTATTGCAGACACTGAGGACTCGGAAGTTATATGATAAACTATCAAAGTGTGAATTCTGGACAGCGAAGGTGGATGGAATTTTTGAAGGACTATGATTTCAAATTAAGTTATCACCCAGGGAAAACGAACGTGGTGGCAAACGCTTTAAGCAGAAAGAATTTGAGTATCTCTTGGATGATGATACAGGAAGAAAACTTACTCGCGGAATTTGAGGACCTTAAGTTGGCTATGACTGAGACGTCAAGTGGAGTCTGTTTGGCCCAATTGCGTATAACACCAGATTTTAAGATTAGTATTCAGAAAGCACAAGCACAGGACTCAGAAAGGATGACGATGCTGAGACGGATGAACACAGAAGAACCAAAAGCTGTGAGACAGGATCGTAGTGGCCTATAGAGGTACAAGAACAGAATTTGTGTGCCTAACTCTGGAGAACTACGACAAAAGATTCTTGCTGAAGCTCACCAAAGTAGATTTTCTATGCAACCTGGAGTGACAAAGATGTATCGAGATTTGAAACAAATGTTCTCGTGGCCGGGCTTAAAGAAAGAAATAGCTGATTATTTCTCAAAATGTTTAACCTGCCAGAAGATGAAGGTGGAACATCAGAAGTTGTCAGGAACCCTGCAACCCTTAGAAATACCACAATGGAAATGGGAGCAGATTACCATGGATTTTGTCACGGGATTGCCAAGGACCTTGATGATTGGATTTTTGACGGTTTAGAAATTCACTAATAAAATCTCGTTGCAAGTATAGTTTCTAAACCAATCACTAATCCTTTCATACAAAAAGTTGTTTGTCACTAAAACAAACCCCTAAAATTAATAACCGAAGTATTCAAACCTCAGGTCGTTCTCCCTAGGAATTACAATAAAGTGTCTTGTTATTGGTTATGAGTTATTTTGGGGTTTTGGATAAGAAGCATGAAAAGTATATGGCAATGAAAATAAACTAACAACTATAAAAGGCTCTTGGCAAGGTATGAAAATTAGAAGTCCTATCCTAGTTATCCTTCTCAATTGTGATGAGAATTGTTCATTGCTACCACTTAGTTAACCCTTACTAATTAAAAGAAAGTCAAGTGGATGAATTGACTTGAGCTACAAGTCCTAGCCAACTCCCAAGGAAAGACTAGCTTTAGTGCACTCCAAATCAATTAGCAATCTCTCCAATTATCAATCAACAAAGGGATTAGATAACTCAAGTGTCACTAATTACTCTACCTAGGCCAAGAGGAACAAAATCTACACTATATCTAGAAGAGGCATTTCAACAAACACATAGAGTGCAATAGAAGTAAACATTATTAATTGCAAGAATTAAAGGAATCTACAACTACAAAGGCAAGAGATCCACAATAGAAAAGCAAAGAAGAACAATTATTATGAATTATCTCTTATTGAATTGGAAGAATGTAGAAGGAACAATACTAGATCTACAACAAAATATAAGAACAACATAAAGGAAATTTTAACAAAAGAATAGAAGAAGATGAATGTAGCAACAAAGAATTGAGAGATAGAAGTGGAAGAAAGCAAAGATTAAAACCTAGATCTAAGAACTAAACCTAATCCTAATCCTAATTCTAGAGAGAAGAGAGAGCTTCTCTCTCTAGAAACTAACTCTAAACTAATCCTAATGAGTGTGTATGATTGGAATCCCCCTTGCTCTTCAATCCTTGGCTTTAAATAGCATCTTTGGCACCAAAGTTGGTTGGGATTGGGCCCCACAACCCTTGAGAATTTGTTGGTCACGTTTTCATTAAAAAATCATAAACCAGCACCGACGCGTACGTGCACAGCACGCGTACGCGTCCATGGGGTGATTCGCAGGTGCGCGCAAGCGCCAGGTGTGCGCGCGCATCCATGGGCGAGTTCAACTTCTTTGACTTTTCATGATTTCTCCACTTTGCATGCTTTCCTCTTCACTCCTTTGATCCATTCCTAGCCTTTTCAATCTGAAATCACTAACAAACATATCAAGGCATCTAGTGGAATCAAAGGGAGATTAAAACCATCAAATTAGGGGTCTAAAAGCATGTTTTCACATCTAAGCGCAAATAAGGAGACAATCACAAAACAATGCTATTTCATTAAATAAATGTGGGTAAAAGGTGATAAAATTTCTTAAAATCAATACAGGATAAACCGTCAAAACGGGGTTTATCAACCTCCCCACACTTAAACCAAGCATGTCCTCATGCTTAAACCAAGAATGAAGCAAAGGGCATGGCATTTATTCAATGGAAACTAATTAAATGCAATCTACCTATATGAAACTATCTAAATGAATGCAATTGCTTGGTCAAAATAAATCAATTCCCAAGAAGTATATATGCAGAAGGGCTAAGGACTAGCAAGCCTAATCCACAATTGAATTGAGTTATTAAATATTTTTACAAACTTGCACGAAAAGAGATGATCATAGGTGAAAACATGTAATTGAGCATCAAACCCTCACCGGTAGTGTTTGCACTCTATTCGCTCAAGTGTTTAGGATCGATTCTCTCAATTCTCCCCTAATCATGCTTTCCAAGATTTGTTTTTCTTCTAACAATCGACACACATTTCATGCATGCATACAAGTATCATGAGGTCTTTTCTTTATGTTGTAATGGGGTTAGGGTCAAGGTAGGATGCATATATGGTCAAGTGAGCTTGAAGTTTGAATCTTTTATAAGCTTAGACTTCCCACCTAACCTATGACATCCTATATAATTAAGTTCTAACCTAACTACCCATTCTTCACTTTTTCACATACTCATGCATTTTCTTTTTCATTTCGCAACACTTATGCATTGAGTTTATTGGACCTTGCTTTGGGGCATTTTGTCCCCTTTTTATTATTTTTTTCTTCTTCTTTTTTTTTCTTTTTCTATTTTTTCTTTTCCATATTATTTTTCTTTTCTTTTTCTTTTGTTTTTCTTTTTTTTTTCTTTTTATATACAAGAACCTCAATGCATAAGGTTTTACATTGGATCAATACATGAGTATGTACCCAATTCCCAATATTTCCAATAACATTACAAAACTACCCTTTTATTCACCCAATGTCCCAAGGTTCCCATACTTGAATGATACTCACACACACTAGCCTAAGCTAATCAAAGATCCAAATAAGGACAATTATTGTTTTTCGCTTTAAGGCTAGTAATGTGCTAAATTAAAGAATAAGTGGGTTAAGCGTAGGCTCAAATTTGGCTAACAAAGGAAGATAAAAGGTAAGGCCATTTGGTAAGTGAGCTAATGAAATGATGGCCTTAATCATATAAATGCATGAATACACAAAATAATGGACATAAAGATTCAAACAAATCAAAGATTACAATCATAGAAAGAGAATAATGCACACAAGAAGAAAAAATAAGTGGTTATAAGATGTAACCACACCATTAGGCCCAAATCTCATTTGCTTGTGTTCTTAGCTCAAAAACATGATCCACAATATATATAATTCAAGCAAGTTCTATGAAAGGTTTTCACTCAAATCAATTGAGATGCCCTATAGATAGAAATCTTGAAAATTTTCATTATTTGAAAAATTTCATTATTTTGACTAAGCTTATTGTGTATACATATGCAAAAATAAGAAAATGAAAGTAAAAATCCTAAAAACCTAAAATGAAATGCAAAAAGTGTTGGGATTAGAAATTTGTCACCCAAAATCGCCGACCGGTCGGACGACCTCCCCACACTTAAAAGTTTGCACCGTCCTCGGTGCACTCAAAGATGAGCAAGGGGGGTACGGCGAGTCTCTGGATTGCTGCGTGGTCTTAGTCTTGCTTCCATGTTTGCTTGTGGTGCATTTATCATGAAAAACAAAAATACAACACCATAAGATGAGAAGATATAAAAGCAAGGAAGTATACATTGTTAGAATGAGGTAAATCACTAGAATTGAGTGAGTGAATTAGTGTGACATTAAGAAATATTAGGTGTGTGAATTCTAAATTGCGCGGTTTAGAATACACATTAGCATAAAGAGCTATGACACAAAAGAAGCATGCACGTCACTTATCCTAGTGTGCTTGAGATGCTTTAAGTAAGCTTGTAAGGTAAGACAAGCATTAGAGAAGCATAAAAGCATTCAAGTCAAACATATGGATGCGTATAATCATGAACACAATGCATTAAGGTAAATGCACAACATAATCCATCAAGAGGTTGCCTAATCGAGGAAAAAGATTCAAATCACATGATGGCTAGCTACAACATGCAATTCAAAAGAGTCATAAGCTTAAAGGCAATTCTCATCACTTGGTATTCTAAAAAGGGTAAGCATGAAGAACTCAAAACCAAGTAGCAAAATATAACCTCAATTATAGAATCCAACAAGGATTATAAACATAATGATGTTAAGAAAACATTCCTTTTTAATACTTAGCAGCAATTAATGGTAAACAAGAATTAACAATCCAATACTTACGATGAAAAAGAGAAAATAAAATGAAAACTAACTAAAACTAACTAATCAACCAACTAACTAACTAATTAGTTAACTAAAATAAATGGTTGTCAATGGTGTTTGGAAGTGTTGGATGAGGGGTAGGAGGAGGGAAGAAGAAAGGAGAAGGGAAGAAATGGAAAGAGAAAAAGAAAAGAAGTGGATGGAAGAAAAGGCATCCACGCGCACGCATGCATGGCGCGTGCGCGTCATTGGCTTATTTCGAGAGTGGCGCGTACGCGTCATGTGCGCGTGTGCGCAAGTGGGGTTTGTGCCAGAGGCACAACGTTGGCGCGGCGCAGGCACAACTCTCTGGAAAATGTATGGAGGTTGGAACTTCTCAATCCACGCGTACGCACGCATGGCGCGTGCGCGTGGATGGTCGAAAATGCTGGAAGTGCGCGTACGCGCCATGTACGCGTACGCGTGGATGGTGCTCTGTTTTTCAAAAAAATTTTCTATGTTTTTGCACCAATCCAAGCATTCCAAACCTCCAAACAGCTACCAAAACACCATAAAACCTTATTTAACATACTTAAATTACCAAACATACTTAACTAACTAAACAAAACATGAAATTAAACTAATTCTACCAATATATACAAAAGAGAAAATGAAAGGATTTTACCATGGTGGGGTGTCTCCCACCTAGCACTTTTGTTTATTGTCCTTAAGTTGGACTTATGGAGAGCTCCTCATCAAGGTGGCTTGTGCTTGTATTCATCTTGGAACTCCCACCAATGCTTGGTTCTCCATTGTGCCCCAAGATTCTTCATGGATTGAGCCAAGTCTTGATGGAGTTCTTCACAAGCTTGGGGCTCCCAAAGTTGATCCTCTTCTTGTAATCCGGGATCCCACACTTTATTTTCACACCCGTCTTGAAGCTGATCATCACTATTAATCCGTCCGGGTGGTGAACAAGATGAATTCTCTATGAAATTTCCAACAATCCTCCTAGACCTATCTATTTGAGCACTATTCCCACCTTTGTATTCAACTCTTGAAGTATCAACCAAAATGAGCCTTGATTTGCAATGCCAACCACGAAACATCTTTCGCTTACGCTTCATCCCACAAAGCATCCTAAGTTGACCATCCGTTTCAAGCAAGCCATACTCAAGTGGGCCAATAAAACTAATAGAAATGAATTTTACCCACTCAAGTGAAGGAGTAGATGACAACCTAGGCAAGGATGCTTCCAAAGATCTTGACAAAGCATAACCAACCCTCGGTCTTCTATTTCTAGGGACTTCCACCTCTTCACAAGATCTCTTAATCTCAATCCTTTGTTCAACAATTTTATCTAAACCTTTTCCTTTACTCAAATCATAATAGGGAGGGTGATAAAAATTTACCTCCTCAACGCTTTCAAATCCAACCGGAGAAGGTTCTTCATGCTTAAAGGATTCTTCACCACTAAGACTTGATGCTTGATCTTCATCACCAAGGGAACTCAATTCTTTCTCTATCCCATCCAAGTCTTCATATGGGATATGCCTTGGAAGGTGTGCACTTTCCTCCCTAGCATCAATTTCAATCATCTTGGAGGGGTTTTGTTCCCATGGAGGCTCCGCATCTCCTAATTCTTCTACCACTTCTTCCTTGTCTTCAGCAATTAAAGCTTCCTCCAATTGTTCCAATACAAAGCAACTTTCGTCATTTCCCACCGGAGTTTCCGATCTCTCCTTCATTCTATGTCCTTCATTCGATTCTCCACATGTAGCCATGGGAGTTCCTTGAGTGTTCAAGCATTGGGAGGCTAATTGATTTGTTACCACATCCAAGGCGGCCATGAAATCTTGCACGTCCCTTTTCATCTCTTCTTGCCCTTGAACAAGAACACCAAGAGTCTCATCCATTAGAGATTGGGGTGGGTTGAAGAGTTCATCAAATTGGGGGGAGGGTTCATAGTAGGAAGGTGGTTCTTCTTGGTAGAACTGTGGTGGTTCTATGTTTTCCACTCTTTCCACTTGTTGCACAACACACTCCATGGTTGCTTGAAATTGATCCAATGCTTCCTTGAGACGATCCCTCGACTCTTGTTCCTCTTGGATAATATGATTAGGATCATGTGGCTCTTGATTCAATGGATATGAGTATTCTTCCATGGGAGGTTGTGGTGGAAAGTAGTATTCATCTTGTGGTTGAAAATTTTCGTATATTGGAGGTGGTTCATCTTGGTAATAATGTGGAGGAGGTGGCTCTTGAAAATGTTGATGTTGGCGTGGTGGTGGCTCTATATGTGGTTCATATTGCTCATATGGTTGTTGGTAGGATGGATATGAATTAGGGTCATATGAAGATGGTTGGTAAGAAGGGGCTTGTGAGTATGGTTGGGAGTTATGTTGAGGGTATGGATCATAGGCATATGGTGGTGGTTCTTGAAAATCACAAGGTGATTCACCATAACCATTGGATTGATATGCATCATAGAATGGCTCTTCTTCATAGTGCATTGGTGGGGGTTGTTGCCATGAGGATTGATCATAAGCATATGGCTCCTCCCACCTTTGGTCATCCCATTCTTGATACACATCTTCATTATAGTCCTCATTTCCTACAACATAATTGTAACTACACTCATAGCCAAAGTGAGAATTCATGATAGCAAGAGGGAAATGAAAACAAAATCAAATAAGAAGCAAGAAAATTAAATCCTAAAACTAGCAAGAGCTAACAAAAGCAAACATATTCACACTATTCACATATATACAATAACCAATAACATAACACCATTGCAATTCCCCGGCAACGGCACCATTTTGATGATTGGATTTTTGACGGTTTAGAAATTCACTAATAAAATCTCGTTGCAAGTATAGTTTCTAAACCAATCACTAATCCTTTCATACAAAAAGTTGTTTGTCACCAAAACAAACCGCTAAAATTAATAACCGAAGTATTCAAACCTCGGGTCGTTCTCCCTAGGAATTACAATAAAGTGTCTTGTTATTGGTTATGAGTTATTTTGGGGTTTTGGATAAGAAGCATGAAAAGTAAATGGCAATGAAAATAAACTAACAACTATAAAAGGCTCTTGGCAAGGTATGAAAATTAGAAGTCCTATCCTAGTTATCCTTCTCAATTGTGATGAGAATTGTTCATTGCTACCACTTAGTTAACCCTTACTAATTAAAGGAAAGTCAAGTGGATGAATTGACTTGAGCCACAAGTCCTAGCCAACTCTCAAGGAAAGACTAGCTTTAGTGCACTCCAAACCAATTAGCAATCTCTCCAATTATCAATCAACAAAGGGATTAGATAACTCAAGTGTCACTAATTACTCTACCTAGGCAAAGAGGAACAAAATCTACACTATATCTAGAAGAGGCATTTCAACAAACACATAGAGTGCAATAGAAGTAAACATTATTAATTGCAAGAATTAAAGGAATCAACAACTACAAAGGCAAGAGATCAACAATAGAAAAGCAAAGAAGAACAATTATTATGAATTACCTCTTATTGAATTGGAAGAATGTAGAAGGAACAATACTAGATCTACAACAAAATATAAGAACAACATAAAGGAAATTATAACAAAAGAATAGAAGAAGATGAATGTAGCAACAAACAATTGAGAGATAGAAGTGGAAGAAAGCAAAGATTAAAACCTAGATCTAAGAACTAAACCTAATCCTAATCCTAATTCTAGAGAGAAGAGAGAGCTTCTCTCTCTAGAAACTAACTCTAAATCCTAATGAGTGTGTATGATTGGAATCCCCCTTGCTCTTCAATCATTGGCTTTAAATAGCATCTTTGGCGCCAAAGTTGGTTGGGATTGGGCCCCACAACCCTTGAGAATTCGTTGGTCACATTTTCATTAAAAAATCATAAACCAGTACCGACGCGTACGCGTGATTCGCAGGTGCGCGCAAGCGCCAGGTGCGCGCGCGTGTCCATGGGCGAGTTCAACTTCTTTGACTTTTCATGATTTCTCCACTTTGCATGCTTTCCTCTTCACTCCTTTGATCCATTCCTAGCCTCTTCAATCTGAAATCACTAACAAACATATCAAGGCATCTAGTGGAATCAAAGGGAGATTAAAACCATCAAATTAGGGGTCTAAAAGCATGTTTTCACATCTAAGCACAAATAAGGAGACAATCACAAAACCATGCTATTTCATTGAATAAATGTGGGTAAAAGGTGATAAAATCTCTTAAAATCAATACAGGATAAACCGTCAAAACGGGGTTTATTAGACCTCAAAAAGACACGATACCATCTAGGTAATTGTGGACAGGTTGACAAAGTCAGCGCACTTCCTTCCGATTCGAGTTTACTATACTTTAGAAAGGCTGGAACGAATATATATTCAAGAAAATGTACGACTACATGGGATACCTTCGTAAATTGTCTCAGATCAAGTTTCGAGGTTTACTACTAGATTTTGGGGAGCTTTTTAGAAAGCGTTGGAAATAGAATTGCACACGAGTATAGCATACCATCCTCAGATAGACGGACAATCAGAGCAGACAATCCAGACGTTAGAAGACATGTCAGGATTATGTATGATAGACAACCAAAGCAGCTGGGATAAGTATTTGCTGTTGGTCGAATTTGTCTACAACAACAGTTGCTAATAAAGTATCGGGATGGCACCATACGAAGCTCTCTACGAAAGAAGATGTCAGACACCATTGTGTTAGAATGATGATGGGGAAGCTAGTGTCTTAGGTCCAAACTTAGTGTAAGAATCTACTAAGAAGATAAAGGAGATTCGTCGGAAGATCCAGACAGCACAAGGCCGTCAAAAGAGCTATGCCGATAATACACGTAGACCCTTAGAGTTTAGTGAGGGAAACCATGTCTTTCTAGAAGTAACTTCGATTACTGGAATAGGTAGAGCCCTTAAGACTAAAAAGCTTAACCCACGATACATAGAACCTTTCCAAATACTTAAAAGAGTCGGTCTAGTAGCTTATCAAATAGCCCTTCCTCCTTATTTATTAAACCTTCATGATGTTTTTTTTTTATGTCTCGCAACTTAAGAAATATGTTCCCGATGAGAGTCACGTTTCACAACCAGAAACAGTACAGTTATAAAATGATTTGACATATCAAGCATCACCAGTTCAGATCGTAGAAAGAAGTGATAAGCAGCTAAGAGGCAAGACTGTCCGCTTAGTTAAAGTAGCATGGGAACCAAGAGGAGAAGAAGAGCACACTTAGGAATTGGAAGATAAGATGAAAGCTGATTACCCACATCTGTTCTAAGGTAACTGAAATTTTGAGGGCAAAATTTTCTTTTAGGAGGGTAGAATGTAACAACCCTGATTTTCGAGTACATGAGATCTTTTCTGAAAGTACGGATTTCTCCGGAAGATCAGTAAAGGGAATACCTCTGTTATATCATCAAGCATCTCAATCCTCATTATTTTGTCATCCTTAAGTTAGAACCTCCTCTGAGGCAAGCTCGATAATGCAATCGCGAAGAACCTAGTTTTTGAACCGTATCGGTTGGCAGTTTTGATTCTGATTTTCGTAAATAGTCTCTGTTTGACGAACCGGACTCGATTCATGAGAGGAGAGAGATAATAGTATAATATTATCATTATATTAGTATTAGAAAATGCTTGAATGATATTATAAGGTTACCTGGTCTTTTTTGTTAAAAATAAAAAATCAGTTTAACCGGGTTTACGGTTTACTGGTACAGCTTAGTACCAGCACTCTCTGATGACTTTAGCAATGCTAAGACCTCATTATTCATGTTTTATTCTCATAATAAATATGTTACTAGTGTCATTTATGTTAGTAGCTCAGAAAATAATTTTTAGAGATGTTTTTACGAGTGTTCTGATACACCTAGTTTTAGTAGTTGTACACCAGAGATATTTTAATATTATTTTAATCCACCTCCAAGCCAACCAATCACAACTCACCTTACACCCCCAAGACCTCCAAGGATGTCTCATTTCATCATTTTGGCCGAAAATAACAAGAGAGAAAAGAGCGAAACTTTCATGAACACTTAATCTTCAAAGCTTGATTTCTTCTGAACTAAAACTCAAATTAAAATTCCGATTTCACAAAAATGATCCTCTCTTCTTCCTCTACATAACCATATAACATATCTAGTCTAGAAATAAGGTGAGATGTCTGTCTCCCTCCCTCTTCAATTCGGTTTTCAAGGAAACATGCTTAAACAAGTGTTTTCTTGATGTTCTTCCTTAGATCTCTTGCTTAGCTTGACTTGTGGGCCAAAGATCTTTGATTTCATGCATGTTTAAGGGGAGGATAACCTTCCTAAGATTCTGCTGAAGTTCTTTTAGTTGATGGTTTAGAGTTTTAAAGTTGTTCTTGATGTGTTTTAGGAGGAAAAAGTTCTTTAAGAACACTTCAAAGAGTAACCGGATTTGGAGCAGCAAATCAAGGTAGGGTGTCACAAAATTAATCTTGAATATTTGTGTTTGAGTTGTGTGAATGTTGTATGATTTGGCTGTGCTAAAAATTGGTTGCATATATGATTGATTCTTGGTGAAAATTTGGTGAAATTTTGATGAAATTTGATGAAATTCAAGCTATGAATGTGTGTTCTTGTGGCTGATGGAAAACGAAACCCTAGGCCCTAAATTGGGGTTCAATTTGTGTTAAAATCATGTAGAAAAGATGGGATTTTAGTGTCTAGGAATTTATTTTGAATTTTGGTAAAAATCGGTTGCTGAAAAGACTGAAAAACGGGTAAAAACAGAGAAAGAATTTGAAGAATATACGAAGAACACGAAGAACACTTTGAGTGTGGTGAAGAACATTGAAGAACACCTTTTAGATCTTAGAAAGGGCAAGGAAGTAAATATTTTGCTGTTTGAGGGGTTGTTTTGTAATTTTTGAAAGTTAGGGTGGTTAAAGTAGAAATATTAAAAGTTACCGGGGTAAAAAGTTAATTTTAAAGGTTAAAAGGTAAATGCAAGGTAATTTTCGAAAATTTAATAATCAAATAATAAATAATAATAAAATATTAAATAATAATATTTAATTAAAAATAATATTTTAATAAAAATAATAAAATAATGCAAAAAAGGCAGTTTTCTGTAAAAGCTTTAGGAAGACAACTTTAAGTGCAGAATCTCATAATAACCTTCATAAAACACATAGGGAGTGGTAAGAACATGTTAGTGAGGCAAAGATAAATAAAAGATAAAAAGTTAAAGAAAAGAAAAAACCAAAGAAAAAGTCTGTAAAATTTTAATGACAGAAAAACAGACAGAGACTAGTGAACGAACTAGGGCAACTTAGTTAGTACTTGAGTTGCGACTAGGGTTAGGTGTTATATGAAAAGTTAAACTGTTTCAGTATAGACTTAATGAACCTATACCTAGGACAGGCTAACTATAAATACCGAAATTTACAGAAGCTTTAAATACACATGTTAAACAGAGAAATCAGGGCAGAATAAAGTAACACAGAGCACAGAGTAACCAGAGTAACCAGAGTAAAGTAAAGAGATACAAAGAGAAAAGAATAATATGATAAAGAGAAATGGTTTGAGCCAGGATATTGTAAAAGTGAAAAATGTAAAGTTTGTACAGTTTGATTGAACAGAGAAAGAAAGAGGTACTGCATAAGAATGTGAAAATGATGATGAATAATGAGAATGATGATGAATGATGATAATGAGAATGATTATGTAATGATCTACTGCGTGAAGGCAGTCAGATAGATAGTGGTACGACCACAGAACATTTTCCAGTGTTACACAGCTACTGAGAGCTGTACCTGCAACTGATAACCTGGGATCACCTGCAGAGGATATTAATTCATACACGGTTAGAATACCGCACCTATAAGGCAAGGATTGCTTACAGAGAATATGATTTCATACACGGCTGGAATGCCGCCACCTGTAAGGCAGAGTTTGCTTACAGAGGATATGACGCATACGTCGGTTAGTGAGAACTGTACCTATGCTGACTGGAAAACCATACCCGTTTCTGCTGCTTCAGGTTACGTCGGGAGCGGGTAGAAACCGACAGATGAGCTTATTACCTGCGCTAGGGCTAGACATGCATCATACTTGGTTGCGCATTTCCTTTGTTATGATTGTGGTATGAATGTCTGCTTTCCTTGTTTGTATTCCATTCTCTGCGCTTGTGTTATTTTCTTGTATTCTTCTATTTGTGTTCTGCTATCTGTTTTCTCTATCTTCTCTACTTATCTGTGTTTTCTAATTACTGCTTCTTTGTATTCTGCTAATAGTCTGCTAAACAACATAGAATTAATGAACGTAACTAATAACCCCGACCCTACTAAGAACTCCCCAGTTCTTACCCCTTCTCTCTCCCTTCCCCCTTCAGATGGAAGTAAGAGTACCTTACCATAGTTCGCTAATGACCGTTTGCAAGAAGAGGATTCTGCTCTAGATTGTCTTCTGAGTCTAGGGTGAATATCGTTCTCTGTTTATATGTATATACTGTGAGACCAGCCAACGTCTGCACCCCGTTCGTATGCGCACTTTGTAATACCCGGTCTAACCGAAATTTAGTAAATAATAAATTAAATAGGAGCGAATATGGTTGGAAGATTTGGCAATTGGAATTTGATAATTTAAATATGATATTTGGATTCAGTGAATTTTCTGAGTCGGAAAATATAGTTTTCTGCGTAAAAGTGCGCAGTGGCATTTTGACCGGCAGTACCGGCTGAGATCTGTCTGGTACTACAACTGAGGAAATTGATTATGGGTAAATAAGATTAAGAAATGAGGAATTATAATTAGGGAAGGTAGAAATATTTAAAGTGCGATTTAGAGCGCTAATCTTAAAGGTTTTGGCCCAAAATTGGGCCAATGGGCAAAAATAAGTGAACCGGGCCTAAGTGGGCCCAAGACCCAATATATATAAACATTAGTTGTGAGCATTTCAGCTCATCTTACCCTAAAAAGAAGGGTTGGGGCGCTGATTTGAGAAGAGAGAATAGAAGAGAGAAAACCTAACTCTCTTTGATCTTCAAACCACCATAACTTGAGCTACGGAGCTCCGATTGACGAGCCGTTTGCGGCCACGCGTTGCTTTTCTCATCCTCTACAATTCTATCTAAGTTTGGTGGTGAGTATTTCATTCAGCTCTGCCCAGTTTTCGAAATTCCCCACTGTTACACGTTTCTGGGTAGTTAGTGTTGAAATCTTGTGATTTTGGGTGTTTAGGGATACTCCAACATGGATTCTAAGTGGGTTCTACCCCTACTTCATATGGGCTGAGGTAAGAAGTGCTCAAACCCTTGTGATTTGTCATTTTTATGAGCCCTAGGTTGATGTATGTATGTGACATTGGTTATTTTAGTGTATTTGGTGATGTTGGTGCACAATTGGGAGATTGGTATTGCTTGAGGAGCTTTGGTAAGGCTTGGAGCTAAGGTTGGTGAAGAATTCCACAGAAGAGGCTCAATTGGTTTGGCTACAAGAGGTACGGTTTAAGTTTCATTTAAATACCGTGTGTTGTGATGAGAATTCCTAGGCTAGATGCCCCTAGGATTAAGTTTGGATTGTGTAAATGGTTGGTGCTAATATACATAGTTGATATGTAATGTGAATTAATGATTGGGTTGAGAATTGTGTGACCTTGTATGCTTGGTGTATTGAGAATTTGATGTATTGGGTAATGAGTATTGATTTGTGGTTTATGCATTTAAATTGTGAAAAATGGGCCGGAGGCCGTGAATTTTGGGCCGGAGGCCGGAAAGTGGTAAGAAAGGTAAGTCAATGTGTGCATTGTATGATGGCACAAGTGATTGGATGAATTTCAGATAATGAATATATGAGTGATTAGGTTGGTTATTGAATAATAAGGTTTGAGAAGTTGAAGTGTGGAATTTGGTAATTTTGGGTGAAATTATGTAGACGAGGTATATTTGGTTCGGTTGAGATATATTATATGATCATATATGTGATTATGATTATTGATGCCTTGATGGTATGATGATGCATTAGAGATATGTATGTTGTGATATATGCTTGGGGAATGATTAAGGTTGATTTGTGGGTGAAATCACGTGATAGTGAGTATGATATTGATTACGTATAATGATGGTTGATTGGAAATGGTATTATTGGAAATTGGGATGAGGAAGGATGTATGACATGATATTGTGTTTGTCCTTTAGCCATTTGATTGAGAAGTGTTAAAATAGTTATATGTGGTTTTGGGAATTTTTGGTAAAGAGTCAATTTGTGAGTTGAGGATGGCTTGATGTGGATTTTGGTACATTTTGATTGATTTCAAAAAGGGTTGAAATTGGCATGTTTTGGTTGATTTTGAAAAGAGTTGAAAATGGCTTGTTTTGAAAATGGCACCTAGTGGTTTTGTATGAAAACATGGTTTTTGGGCATACTTTGACGGGACATAACTTGGACTACGGATCTCTGTTTTATGCCAAATCTATTTAGAAATGAAATTGGATCCGGGATGTCCATGCCATTTGAAGAACAGGTGAAAAATGATTTAAAATGAGAAAGTTATGTCCGTCGGAAGATTGGGGGTTGAATCTGTAAATTCTGCAGCTTTTAACTTAGAAAATTTTAGCAGAATGACCCTCCACGCGTAGGCGCACTTGGCGCGTACGCGTCGTTCTTCAAGAAGGCACTATCCACGCGTGTGCATGGTGTGCGCGGGCGCGTCGATGCGCTGCACCAAATGCCCAGCTATTTTCCCGAGAGTTGTGCCAGAGTTGTGCCAGTTTTGTGCCTGGGGTGCAAGAGCACCCACGCGTACGCGTGGGTGACGCTTCCGCGTCGTTTGGCTATTTATCAACCCGCGCGTCCGCGCGTATGACGCTTGCGCGTCGATGAGTTTTGTGGCCATCCACGCGTGCGCGTGGAGTGCACGTATGCGTGGTCCTGTTTTCATGCCAAAGTTGATTTTTGAGTTTTAAAAGCCAAATCTCATACTTCTAAGCCTCCGATCTCACCTCTTATGTATTAAATCATTCTGATATGCCTAGCAACGAGCTAGGGGATGTGGTAACTTGCGAGTGAAGCAAGGGGAAAAGTTATGATCAATGATGATCAAAGATGATTATATGAGATATGGAGGATGACGGTGGAAGTACCGTGTATGCCATGAGCCGGAGGGCTATATTTATTGATAAATGGCCCGTTCTTGATTGGACCATGAGCCGGATGGCTGAGTTATTGCCGGGTTACGGCAAAGCCATTATTGTTTATGGCTGAGTATAAATGCATATATGATTAATGAATGAATATGTTAAATGGATAATAATGAAAAAATATTGAAATGTGATGTGTGACCCCGGGTAGTAGGCAGTGGCGTTGTCCACTTGCTCCGGGTATGAGACGAAAAAGGAGGATTATGATAAACGAGTTTAATCGTGGGGTTTTGAATAAATGTGTATTTGTGATACCTGGGTAGTAGCAAGGGTCGTGGTTCGTCCCGCTTGCTCCGGGTCATTGTCTGAGGATTGATAATAATGAAGGGTGATTATGAATAAATGTTTATTTGTGATACTTGGGTAGTAGCAAGGGTTGTGGTTCGTCCCACTTGCTCCAAGTTAATGTTTGAGATTTGGTAACAATGAATGTTGATAATATGAATTGAGATTGAATGAATATATGTTTGAGATGCCTGGGCAGTAGCAAGGGTTGTGGTTCGTCCCACTTGCTCCGGGCCAATGCTTGAGATACCTGGGTAGTAGCAAGGGTTGTGGTTCGTCCCACTTGCTCCAGGTCAGAGATTGCGACGACTGGGTAGTAGCGGCAGTAGTGGTGAATCCACTCGCTCCAGGTTGAGCTTTTATACACCCGCCTGGGTAGTAGCCACAGTAGTGATTATTTCACTGGCTCTGGGTTGAGCGGGCAGTAGCAAGGGGGTTGTAGCTCAAACCTACTTGCTCCGCAAGGGGTGTTTCTGTCCAATGGTTAGCTACCAGGACATGTCGGGTTGGCTATATAACCGACAGATGATATCATCAGCCATAGGGCAGGCATTCATCATTTGCATATGTCTGAATTGTTTGGGTTTGCCATTTGTCTTGGATTTCTACATCATATATGCCATGTTACCTGACTATATGCTACTTGTTCTACTTGTATCATGTTTGTGTATTACTTGCCTGTATTGCTTGTGTTTGTACAACTGAGAGGCCCCTCATGCTGGTGTCGGTGGGTGTGAGGGCTGTTCTTGATGGGATGAATTGATGATGCGATTGCATGATGATGTATTGATATAGAACTGCTGAGGCAGAACAGCTAGTGATGGTTTTGCTTATGATTCTGAGTCTGATTCGTGGAAGAGTCAGCGAGTTGGGAAACATGTGAAACATGAATTGAATTTAGCACTCCCTTATGACAGTTGCCTATTCATGGATTAGCGAGAACCTAGGATGAATAATTGGTGAAGAAGTTTAGGATGCTTAGTGAGTTTTTGTTGCAGTACATTGAATTTATTTGGCACTTTTACCGTACTGGGAACCCATGGGCCCGGGGTTCTCATTCCGTATATATCTCTTATTTTTCAGATACAGGTCCAGGTGCTCTGAAGTGAGTTGTGGGTCGTCTGAGAGACGGCGAAGATCTTTATTTCCTCTACTTTGTGTTTTGATTAGAATCTCTCCACCTTTGTTTTGGAAAGTTTATATTATGTATTGAACTCTTTGAATTTTCCTATAGAGGCTCTCATGTTTCCTTCGGGAGAGATTAGGATATACTGTTGTCAACTAATTTCATAATGTACTCTAGCCGACCTAAACTTCGCGGGTCGCGACTAGTAGCTACTTACTTATGTTATATATATCTATCTGTTATCTATCTCTTAATCTCCTCTACGCCTTGTCCGTATATTGTTTTCGGCTTCACGGTTTATCTTTTGTTGTCGAAACGTGAGAGATACGTCTTCGCGATTTTATTTCTACTATTTTCAGGCTTCTCGATTAATACTCCTTTCGAAATTACCTATATTTATTTATTAAAAATCCACCTGAGAGTCGTACCACCGTAATATCATTGACTTATGACTCGAGCATAAGGATTTGAATATTAGGGTGTTACAAAGTAATTTATAACACTTGAGTTATCAACTCAGCTGTTGATTGAAATTGGAATTCTTTGCTGGTTAATTTGCGCTCCAATAACTCTAGTCTCTCCATAGGAGTTGACTAGGACCCGATGATCAAATTAATTTGTCCACTTGACTTTCCTTTATTTTGTAAGGGTTAATTAAAAGTGGGAGCAGAATCCAATTCTCATCACACCTGATAAAAGATAACTAGGATAGGACTTCAATTTCTTATACCGTGCCAAGAGATTTTATTATTATTAATTTATATTTCTTGTCATTTAAATTACTTGTTCCTTATTTCAAAAACCCAAAAATATATATTTTTACACAACCAATAATAAATCATACCTCCCTGCAATTCCTTGAGAAGACGACCCGAGATTTAAATACTTCGGTTATAAATTTTATTGGGTTTTGTTACTTGTGACAACCAAACTTTTGTAAGAAAGGAATTCTTGTTGGTCTAGATGCTATACTTACAACGGGAATTTATTTGTGAAAATTCTAGATCGTGCGAGAGTTTTGTTCTTCAGTGTGCGTCCGCACAAGGGTGTGCACTCGCACATATCAGAAATTATGAAATTCTGCAACCTTGCAGAATTTCAGATTTTTAACACCAACTTTGAATGATCATAAATTCCTCTACAAAATTCCAAATTTCACAAAGTTTATACCGATTTAAAGGGTGTTCAAAGGTCTTTAATTCTAAACAAATTTCACCCAATTTTGAAAATCGAGGCAAAAGTTATGATCAGACAAAGTTCACCAAAAACCAACTTTTACCCAAAATAACAATTTCCATAATTCCTTTATAAAACACAACCAAGACCAAACCAAACCATTCCAAACTTCATTTCTCATCAATATTAACCCTTTATGTCATATAATACCAAGCACACCACAATTTCCTTTACCATTCATCATCCTCAACTTCCACATTAATAAATCACATTATAATCAATCCTCATTAATACTTTTCCAACTACCTTACCAAATCATCAACATTATTGTAACAACCGTAGTTTTTAAAAATCAAATGATTAGTTATTTGTAATTTATTATATTTGTTGACAGTTATATTTTAAGAAAATTATTTAGCTAGAGGTAATTAAATAGAGTTTCATGATAATTGGAGTTTAAACTAATTAGAATTTTTATATAATCTTTATTGGATCTTTGGTATAATTGAAATTATAATTTTGATAATTGAAAAATAAGAAGAATTGTAAAATTTAATTTAAATAAATTCTATTTTGAATGAATTATGTTATTAATTTGATCTCCTAGAAATTATTTTATTAGAAATGATTAGATTGATATTTATAAATACTTTAAGTTTAAGTCAATTAATATTTGTCTACAATTTTTATTATAATTAGTTATTTTATAAATTGAAATTAAAGTTTCGGAGATAGAAAAATAAAGAAAAGTTATATCATTTAATTTGAATAATTAATATTGTGTTTAAAAACTGTATATTATAAAAATGTGATTAATATGTTCATTTTATATTTTAAAATAGAAATAATTCATTGAACTTAGCAATATGATGATAAATAATGTTCCTAAATATTTTTAATAGAGTATGTTTGATTTTAAAATTACTCTACTATTCAATTTTATCAAAATATCTATTCATATCTATCCATATTACTTTATAAAATCCCTAATTTCTAACCCTAATTCCCAAATTGTAATTCCCAAATCCCAGAAAGCCTAACCCTAATGTTTCCCCTTTCCTCAGCCTCTGAATGCAGCCTCCACCTCCTTTTCTTCCTAAACACAATACATACACAAAACAGAGAAAGAAACGCAGAGATGGAGAGGAAGAAGAGAAGGAGCAGGGCGTGGAGCCGACGGCTAGGTACCGTCGCCATCCATCCCATCGTTGCGCCGTGCACGTCAAGCCCGTCCCGTCGGTGACATCGCCGAAAGGAGAGCGACCACCATGAGGAGCCACCGCCGTCACCATCAGAGTTATCGTCGCTGTTTGTGGAGCCGCAAGGAGCGTCGCCGTCGTGCCACCCACCCACGCCGAGATGGAAGAGAGAAACAGAGGAAAGTGGTGTCGCGTCTACTGCGAGCTCGCCGTGGAGGAAAGCTACACCATCGCGGAAGGAACGAGGAGAGGAAGACGAGCCCGAGCCCAGAACGGAAAGAAGAAGGCATCGCTGTACCTCCCATCACCGTCACCGTTCATGCTCCGTCGTCGCTGCCGTTCCATGGAGACGCGTCGCCATCGCTAAGGGATGGAGGAAGAGGACGCACGGGAGGAGCCGCTGCTGTTGGGTTGCTGTTCTGCCATCGTTGCTACCACATGATGAAGGAGGAAGTTGCCCTGCCACCATCCGAGCTTCCTGCTGCAGTCGTTTGTACTGCTACTTCTTCGTTCTGTTATTACTTTCTAATTGTTGTAAGACATTCTTGCTCTTATTTCAATTTGAGTTAGCCTTGAATTTCTAGTATTGTTCATTTTATCTATTTTGAATTCATCGTTTCTGATTGCTGCCGTGACCACCTCACGTTGCTGCTGGCTCTGTTTGAAAATGGCTGCTACTTCTGGAATCCCAGATCGGAGAGGAGAGGAGGCGTTTAACCTTGTCATTGTTGCCGCCATGGAAATAAGTGCTAGAAACTGCTAATGGAGCAGCTGCATTTAGTGATTTTTGCGAGTTTTGACTAACTGAGGTAGGGAATTTAACGTTTTTAATTTAGAATGCCTACAAAGTTATTGGATAAGTGCAAATGGTTAATAATAGTTAAGAATTTCTTAATTGACAAGAATGACTTGAAATTAGTTTGAGAATGGTTACCTATTGTGATTTTTCTTAGTTATGATTCGAATTAAATGTGTTTGTGAATGGTGATTAAACTGGTGATATTGATTTTGATTTGAGGCTGTAACTATTACCGATTTTCTAATTGTTTGGAATTATTGAGAATCCTGTTTTTGATTATGTTGAGCTGGTAGCCATAAGCTGGTTTGCTTGATGGTTGCAAACTGACTGAAATTCTGATCTTTGACGGATTTATATTGAATTGAATGATGTGCTGGTTATTTGATATAGTGTAACGGTAGTGGATTTGTTGGAAATTCAGATCTTATGTGATATTGCTGAATTGGTTGAAATCTGGTTGTGAATTGTATTTTGAAGTACTGATTTTTTTGTGATGAGTTGGCTGAGATTTTGATCTTGAGTGAGTTATTTTGAATTGTTTGATATTGAATTGGAATTTTGGTATATTGGAATGGCTGTGAAATAGACTTGTGATGGGTTGAAATTAGTTGAAATGGGGTTGTGAATGATTTATTTAATGTTACTTATTATGCTGAAAAATGTTGAGCTAATTATTAAAAATCTGACGTTTTGATAATTGATGAATGGAGTTTAGATTAAGGCTGTGATTGTGACTGGTTCTGTTGCTGTGAGTGATTGATTAATTGGTAAGATTAATTCTGGCTAAGTTGTGGCTGTATTCTGATTATTAAGAATAAGTGCTTGTTGTTGTTTTTTTAGTTATCTGATGTAATGGAACGGCTGTGATACTGACAACGACTGATTGGAATTGGCTTTGATGGTTGCTAAAGTTGATTTATAATTACTTAGAATTAAGTTTGAGAACAGTTAAAAGATTGAAGTTTGATTACTAAATCATTCTCTTCAAATTTGACTTTTAAAACTAAATAGTAACTGTGCTAAAGAGTAAATGACATTAAAATAATTAGAATTATGAAAGGCTGATTTTTGGGATTACTAGTTGATTGAGTTTAATTTTGAAAGGATTCCATGATATGTGAAAAGTAAATATGAATTGATGAGATTGGAGTTGGATTGATGGATTAGTTGGAATTGTGGAGTATGATTGATTTGTTAAATATTATGAATTGTGAATGTCTGATTGATTGAGAATTATCTGTTTGAAAATTGTTGGGAAAAGGACTGGTGATTTGTGGAGAAAGAGGGAACCCGTAAGGGTGGCTAGGTCCGAGATTTAGGGGAAGTGCTATCGAAATTTTATAAAAATCTGAGGTTTCATTTGAAAAGTTATTTTAGAAGCTTTGAATTTGGAAAATTATATCACTTGAGCTTTATTTAGTTTAGAAAGGAATTAAAATATTTTGAGTTCAATTTACCAAGGTAAGGAATTATGTTTCGAACTTGAATTATTTAAGAAAGAAGCTATATCTTGAGATTGATTCAATATGAAAAGAATTATGTTTTAAGCTTGAAATAAAGGATTACCTTTCAGGAGTTTGTGAATTTATAAGATTTGAATCTGAATGAAAAAGAGAAATGGTTTCAGCTAAGATGTTGTAGAAGTGAAAGATGTAAAGTTTGTATAGTATGATGGAATTTGTATAGTATAATTGAACAGAGAAAGAAAGAGGTAATGCATAAGAATGCGAAAGTCATAATGAATAATGAGAATGATAATGAATGATGATAATGAGAATGATTATGTGATGATCTGCTGCGAAAAAGGCAGTTTTCTGTAAAAGCTTTAGAAAGACAACTTTAAGTGCAGAATCTCATAATTACCTTCATAAAACACATAGGCAGTGGTAATAACATGTTAGTGAGGCAAAGATAAATAAAAGATAAAAAGTTAAAGAAAAGATAAAAACCAAAGAAAAAGTCTGTAAAATTTTAACGACAGAAAAACACACAGAGACTAGTAAACGAACTAGGGCAACTTAGTTAGTACTTGAGTTGTGACTAGGGTTAGGTATAATATGAAAAGTTAAACTGTTTCAGTATAGACTTAATGAACCTATACTTGGGACAGGCTAACTATTCATACCGAAATTTACATAAGCTTTAAATACATACGTTAAGCAGAGAAATCAGAGCAAAGTAGAAAAACACAGAAAACAGAGTAACCAAAGTAAAGTAAAGAGATAAATAGAAAAAGAGTAATATAGATACAAATGAAAAGAGTAATCAGAGAAGAGAAAAGTTATACAGAGAAGAGAGATACAGAGAACAGAGTAATTAAAACAGAGTAAAGAGATACAGAAAAAAGAGAAACCAGAATAGAATAAAGAGATATAAAGAGAAGAGTAATATAATAAAGAGATATTTATATATATTAGTTGCTTGATGCAACCCAGAGCTATATTTATATATATTAGTTGCTTGATGCAACACAGAGCTATATTTATATATATATTAGTTGCTTGATGCAACCCAGAGCTATATTTAATATATATTAGTTGCTTAATGCAACCCAGAGCCTCTGTAGGGAAACTAAGTTACCTACAGCCATTTTCCGCTTCCCAGAGCAGAGCAGAGTATATATATATTTCTGCAGTAAGCAGAGGCTGTCTGAAATGAGCGGCTATCATCATATGCGCATTTATTTAGGAACGGAAAATCATATCCAGGAAATCGGGATTACTCGTGACCGGATGAATCTCGGGATTGTGGGCAGCCAACCAACACATGATCTCATGGCCTGCACTAGGGCTAGACATGCATCATCCTTGTTTGCGCATTTGTATTTGATTGGGTTTGCTCATTGTACTTCCCTGTGATTGTGCTGTTTGTCTTGCTGTGACTTGTTTGTATGTTGAACTGAATCTCTGGCTTGTACTATTAGTTTGTGAATGTATTGAATTGGTTAAGAATTGATGTTTTAATTGAGAATTAATTATGTGACTGATAGATGGTTAATGTGACTAGTTTCATATTTAGAATTTGTTTGAGTTTAGAGATTTTGAAGGAGGTAATTAATTAGCTAAAGTAAAACCAAAAGTATTTTCAAAAAGGTTTGATAAAAATATAGTTTCCTTGAGTATGTTAATTATTTGCATATTAATCATTACTTTTATGGCATTCGTATTCCCTACTAAGAACGTATGGTTTGTTCTCACCCCAAAATCTTCCACCCTTTCAGTGATACAGGTTCGAAGACTCAGTTTGAAGCTGCGGGTGATTGTTAGACCTTATTTATGAGTTAAGTTTTTGAATTGAGTTGCTTTCATAGAATTTCCTCGCCTTTGTTGCTTAAGATTTTATTTTATAAAGAGGGATAGGAGTTGTATCTAAGTTACACTTGAATTTGTTTGTATAATATTTACTAATAATTATATGATTATTATTATTTGGTGATGCTTGATATATGATTTGATAAATAAAAAAAAATTTTCTGGCATTTTCTACTAAAACTGAAACACGATATCGAACTAAAGGCTCAATATTAAATAGTTAGTAAGGAAAACAGGTCAGTAACGCCTTACTTTTGGTACGATCATGACGTATTGGAAGTTGGGTCGTTACAAATGGTATCAGAGCAGTTCGTTCCTGTTAGAGCCTTGGAAATGGACTGACTATGCTTCATTGCATACTCTGAGTGTCTGTCATGTTTTGTGACTTGTTCTGATAACAAGAGTTTGTGTTTTATTTGCATGACTGTCTGATGATTAACACTGTTGGTTTACCATTGCATGCTTCATGGTATTAGGTCTGGCCAACTTAATACTAATGATTTATGTATATGGGAACACTAATGGGTTATCGTAGACGAAATATAAGAATAGGTAATACGATTCACGGGGTTTGGGAGCGTTAGAGGTTGTGAAATTAGCTTCGATTCGACGTAGAATCTTTATTCGTGCCATATGAACTCGTGCCATCCTTTTCTTCGTTGCTTTCATTGGAATTCTCTAGTTTGAATTTTCTCCTTAGAATGTGATTTAATTGTTTCCCAACCATACCTTGTCATTCTTGTATACCTATGCTTGCCTATGAATCTGACTTTTTGAATATTCATCCTTGACAATGCCTATGTTTCTGTTCATATATTCTATTTTCTTTGATTTAAATTTATTTTATTCTAGCAATTTTCGAGGGCAAAAATTTTTCTAAGGTGGGTAGAATGTAACAACCCTAGTTTTTGAAAATCAAATGATTAGTTATTTGTGATTTATTATATTTGTTGACAATTATGTTTTAAGAAAATTATTTAGCTAGAGGTAATTAAATAGAGTTTCATGATAATTGGAGTTTAAACTAATTAGAATTTTTATATAATCTTTATTGGATCTTTGGTATAATTGAAATTATAATTTTGATAATTGAAAAATAAGAAAATTGTATAATTTAATTTAAATAAATTCTATTTTGAATGAATTATGTTATTAATTTGAACTCCTAGAAATTATTTTATTAGAAATGATTAGATTGATATTTATAAATACTTTAAGTTTAAGTCAATTAATATTTGTGTACAATTTTTATTATAATTAGTTATTTTATAAATTGAAATTAAAGTTTCGGAGATAGAAAAATAAAGAAAAGTTATATCATTTAATTTGAATAATTAATATTGAGTTTAAAAACTGTATTTTATAAAAATGTGGTTAATATGTTCATTTTATATTTTAAAATAGAAATAATTAATTGAACTTAGCAATATGATGATAAATAATGTTTCTAAATATTTTTAATAGAGTATGTTTGATTTTAAAATTACTCTACTATTCAATTTTATCAAAATATCTCTTCATATGTATCCATATTACTTTATAAAATCCCTAATTTCTAACCCTAATTCCCAAATTGAATCAGAAATCCTAATTCCCAAATCCCATAAACCCTAACCCTAATGTTTCCCCTTTCCTCAGCCTCTGAACGCAGCCTCCACCCCCTATTCTTCCTAAACACAATACATACGCAAAACAGAGAAAGAAACACAGAGATGGAGAGGAAGAAGAGAAGGAGAAGGGCGTGGCGCCGCCGGCTGGGTACCGCCGCCGGCTGGGTAACGCCGCCGTCCATCCCATCGTTGCGCCGTACACGTCGAGCCCGTCCCGCCGCTGACATCACCGAAAGGAGAGCGACCACCATGAGGAGCCACCGCCGTCACCATCAGAGTTATCGTCGCCGTTTGTGGAGCCACAAGGAGCGTTGCCGTCGTGCCACCCACCCACGCCGAGATGGAAGAGAGAAACAGAGGAGAGTGGCGTTGCGTCTGCTGCGAGCTCGCCGTGGAGGAAAGCCACCCCATCGCGGAAGGAACGAGGGGAGGAAGACGAGCCCAAGCCCAGAGCGGAAGGAAGAAGGCGTCGCTGTACCTCCCGTCACCGTCGCCGTTCGTGCTCCGTCGTCGCTGCTGTTCCATGGAGATGCATCGCCATCGCTGAGGGATGGAGGAAGAGGACGCACGGGAGGAGCCGCTGCTGTTGGGTTGCTGTTCTGCCACCGTCGCTGCCACGTGATAAAGGAGGAAGTTGCCCTGCCACCATCCGAGCTTGCTGCTGCAGTCGTTTGTACTGCTGCTTCTTCGTTCTGTTATTACTTTCTAATTGTTGTAAGACATTCTTGCTCTTATTTCAATTTGAGTTAGCCTTGAATTTCCAGTATTGTTCATTTTATCTGTTTTGAATTCACCGTTTCTGATTGCTGCCGTGACCACCTCACGTTGCTGCTGGCTCTATTTGAAAATGGCTGCTACTTCTAGAATCCCAGATCGGAGAGGAGAGGAGGCGTTTAACCTTGTCATTGTTGCTGCCATGGAAATAAGTGCTGGAAACTGCTAATGGAGCAGCTGCATTTAGTGATTTTTGCGAGTTCTGACTAACTGAGGTAGGGAATTTAACGTTTTTAATTTAGAATGCCTACAAAGTTATTGGATAAGTGCAAATGGTTAATAATAGTTAAGAATTTCTTAATTGACAAGAATGACTTGAAATGTGTTTGAGAATGGTTACCTATTGTGATTTTTCTGAGTTATGATTCGAATTAAATGTGGTTGTGAACGGTGATTAAACTGGTGATATTGATTTTGATTTGAGGCTGTAACTATTACCGATTTTCTAATTATTTGGAATTATTGAGAATCCTGTTATTTGATTATGTTGAGCTGGTTCCCATAAGCTGGTTTGCTTGATGGTTGCAAACTGACTGAAATTCTGATCTTTGATGGATTTATATTGAATTGAATGATGTGTTGGTTATTTGATATAGTGTAATGGTAGTGGATTTGTTGGAAATTCTGATCTTCTGTGATATTGCTGAATTGGTTGAAATATGGTTGTGAATTGTATTTTGAATTACTGATTTTTTTATGATGAGTTGGCTGAGTTTTTGATCTTGAGTGAGTTATTTTCAATTGTTTGATATTGAATTGGAATTTTGGTATATTGGAATGGCTGTGAAATGGACTTGTGACGGGTTGAAATTAGTTGAAATGGGGTTGTGAATAATTTATTTAATGTTACTTATTAAGCTTAAAAATGTTGAGCTAATTATTAAAAATCTGACGTTTTGATAATTGATGAATGGAGTTTGGATTAAGGCTGTGATTGTGATTGGTTCTGTTGCTGTGAGTGATTGATTAATTGGTAAGATTAATTCTGGCTAAGTTGTGGTTGTATTCTGATTATTAAGAATAAGTGCTTGTTGTTGTTTTTTTAGTTATCTGATGTAACGTAACGGCTGTGATACTGACAACGATTGATTGGAATTGGCTTCGATGGTTGCTAAAATTGATTTATAATTAATTAGAATTAAGTTTGAGAACAGTTAAAAGATTGAATTTTGATTACTAAATCATTCTCTTCAAATTTGACTTTTAAAACTAAATAGTAACTGTGCTAAAGAGTAAATGACATTAAAATAATTAGAATTATGAAAGGCTGATTTTTGGGATTACTAGTTGATTGAGTTTAATTTTGAAAGGATTCCATGATATGTGAAAAGTAAATATGAATTGATGAGATTGGAGTTGGATTGATGGATTAGTTGGAATTGTGGAGTATGATTGATTTGTTAAATATTATGAATTGTGAATGTCTGATTGATTGAGAATTATCTGTTTGAAAATTGTTGGGAAAAGGACTGGTGATTTGTGGAGAAAGAGGGAACCCGTAAGGGTGGCTAGGTCCGAGTTTTAGGGAAAGTGCTGTCAAAATTTTATAAAAATCTGAGGTTTCATTTGAAAATTTATTTTAGAAGCTTTGAATTTGGAAAATTATATCACTTGAGCTTTATTTAGTTTAGAAAGGAATTAAAATATTTTGAGTTCAATTTACCAAGGAAAGGAATTATGTTTCGAACTTGAATTATTTAAGAAGGAAGCTATATCTTGAGATTGATTCAATATGAAAAGAATTATGTTTTAAGCTTGAAATAAAGGATTACTTTTCAGGAGTTTGGTGAATTTATAAGATTTGAATCTGAATGATAAAGAGAAATGGTTTGAGCTAAGATGTTGTAGAAGTGAAAGATGTAAAGTTTGTATAGTATGATGGAATTTGTATAGTATAATTGAACAGAGAAAGAAAGAGGTAATGCATAAGAATGCAAAAGTGATAATGAATAATGAGAATGATAATGAATGATGATAATGAGAATGATTATGTGATGATCTGCTGCGAAAAAGGCAATTTTCTGTAAAAGCTTTAGAAAGACAACTTTAAGTGCAAAATCTCATAATTACCTTCATAAAACACTTAGGGAGTGGTAATAACATGTTAGTGAGGCAAAGATAAATAACAGATAAAAAGTTAAAGAAAAGAATAAAACCAAAGAAAAAGTCTGTAAAATTTTAACGACAGAGAAACACACAGAGACTAGTGAACGAACTAGGACAACTTAGTTAGTACTTGAGTTGCGACTAGGGTTAGGTATAATATGAAAAGTTAAACTATTTCAGTATAGACTTAATGAACCTATACTTGGGACAGGCTAACTATTCATACCGAAATTTACATAAGCTTTAAATACATACGTTAAGCAGAGAAATCAGAGCAGAGTAGAGAAACACAGAAAACAGAATAACTAGAGTAAAGTAAAGAGATAAAGAGAAAAAGAGTAATATAGATATAGATGAAAAGAGTAATCAGAGAAGAGAAAAGAGATACAGAGAACAGAGTAATTAAAACAGAGTAAAGAGATACAAAGAAAAGAGAAACCAGAACAGAGTAAAGAGATATAAAGAGAAGAGTAATATAATAAAGAGATATTTATATATATTAGTTGCTTGATGCAACCCAGAGCTATATTTATATATATATTAGTTGCTTGATGCAACCCAGAGCTATATTTAATATATATTAGTTGCTTAATGCAACCCAGAGCCTTTGTAGGGAAACTAAGTTATCTGCAGCCATTTTCCGCTTCCCCAGAGCAGAGCAGGGTATATATATATATTTTCCTACAGTAAGCAGAGACTGTCTCAAATGAGCGGCTATCATCATATGCATATTTATTTAGGAACGAAAAATCGTATTCGGGAAATCGGGATTACTCGTGACCGGATAAATGTCGGGATTGCGGGCAGCCAACCGACACATGAGCTCATGGCCTACACTAGGGCTAGACATGCATCATCCTTGTTTGCGCATTTGTATTTGATTGGGTTTGCTCATTGTACTTCCCTGTGATTGTGCTGTTTGTCTTGCTGTGACTTGTTTGTATGTTGAATTGAATCTCTGGCTTGTACTATTAGTTTGTGAATGTATTAAATTGGTTAAGAATTGATGTTTTAATTGAGAATTAATTATGTGACTGATAGATGGTTAATGTGACTAGTTTCATATTTAGAATTTGCTTGAGTTTAGAGATTTTGAATGAGGTAATTAATTAGCTAAAGTAGAACCAAAAGTATTTTCAAAAAGGTTTGATAAAAATATAGTTTCCTTGAGTATGTTAATTATTTGCATATTAATCATTACTTTTACGGCATTTCCATTCCCTACTGAGAACGTGTGGTTTGTTCTCACCCCAAAATCTTCCACCCTTTCAGTAATACAGGTTCGAAGACTCAGTTTGAAGCTGCGGGTGATTGTTAGACCTTATTTATGAGTTAAGTTTTTGAATTGAGTTGCTTTCATAGAATTCCCTCGCCTTTGTTGCTTAAGATTTTATTTTATAAAGAGGGATAGGAGTTGTATCTAAGTTACACTTTAATTTGTTTGTATAATATTTACTAATAATTATATGATTATTATTATTTGGTGATGCTTGATATATGATTTGATAAATAAAAACAAAATTTTCTGGCATTTTCTACTAAAACTGAAACACGATATCGAACTATAGGCTCAATATTAAATAGTTAATAAGGAAAATAGGTCAGTAACACCTTACTTTTGGTACGATCATGACGTATTGGAAGTTGGGTCGTTACAATTATCATCATATATACTAACACAATCCACTTCTCAACTTCACAATTCATTCATCCTTATCATATCATTGTCAATCATCATAATCAAACTCAACAACCATCAACTCATCATAAATCAACATATAACCACATTCAATACTCATCAACCATAATAAATATCAACACTCATCCTCAATTTTCTCAACATCAACAACCATCATAACACTCATAATCAATACCAACCATCAACAATATTAAGAAATCACTACCAATCCTCCTCACTCACAATAATCATGAATCCTTCATCAATAACAATAAATCACACATTCCTCATCAACCTTCATAATCATTAAATACCAACAACATCAATATTTTCATCATAAACCATTAAATACCCACAACATCATCAACAACACCAATCATCAATACTCACTAGAACCAACAATTACATCAATACACATATAATTATGCATACACCAATATCATTTAATCCTATCTTAAGGTCAACTAGCCTAAGTATCCATGAACATTACATTTACATAAAGAAAACCGAAACCATATCTTGGTCGATTCCCAAACGCTCCGAACACCAAAACAAAACCACCAAACTTGATCCAAAGCCTCAGCCAACTCCAACAAACACCAAAGCTCAAACTAACAACACATATATATATCAACATCAAAATCGGAGATACACAAAGCAACTCAACACAAGGGTTTAGTGAAACCTTACCTTACCCAATGTGGTTAGGGGTAAAATCCAACATTTACCCGCTACTAGAGATCACCTAAACAACCAAAACCACAAAATCTACTCAAAACCATGACCTCAAAAATGCAGAAATCTAGGGCATAAAACTGGGAGGAGAGACTTGATTTCTTACCAATTTTGCTTAGACGGAAATGTAGAGCTCGTCGAGAGCTTCGTGTGACCGCAAACGGCTCATCAATCGGAGCTCCAGATTCAAAAGTTATGGCTTCCGGAAGTGGAGGATGAATAGTGCTCCCGTGGCTTCTCTTCTCTCTTCTCTCATAACCAAACTCTCTCTCTCTCTCTCTCTTTAATGAAAATGAGCTGAAAGCTCATTAAAGTAGACTTATATAAATCCCCAAAAAATTTGACTCGGAAAGACCTACTGAGTCCAAAAACCATATTTAAATCCCCAAATTCTCATTCCAACTTTCAGGAACCTAATTTGGGCATTTAAATTATTTTATTTGTGAAAAACCCAGTTCTTACATATACCATGACCAGTTATAGCCAATTGTTCATCTATGTGCAAACCACACAAAGTAGAGGAAAATACGACATTGTAACCACGGATATGTTTTCTAAAATGGTTTTCTTCTTGATAAACCCCAATTTTGTGGTTTATCTTGTACTTAATTTAGGGAATTTTATCAATTTTCTCATATTTATTCAATGAAATAGCATGGTTTTGCAATTCTCCCTTGATTTGTACTTAAATATGAAAACATGATTTTTAGGCCTTAAAATAGCTAAATTCAATTCACTTTAATTCCATTCGATGCCTTGATATGTTTGTTGAGTGATTTCAGGTTCATAAGGCAAGTATTCGATGGAAGAAGTGAGGAGAAAAGCATGCAAAGTGGGAGAACTCATGAAGAAATGAAGGAAATGCAAAGCTATCAAGCCTGACCTCTTCACACTCAATCGACCATAACTTGAGCTACAGAGGTCCAAATGAGGCGGTTCTAGTTGCATTGGAAAGCAAAGATCCGGGGCTTCGAAATGATATAAAATTTGCCATAGTTTCTTCACGTTTAGGGGCGCGCATGCACACTGTACATGTGCATGCCGATGCTGCACATGGCCCACTAAAGGTGAAATCGCTAGGGGCGATTTCTGAAGCATTTTGGGCCCAATCCAACTCATTTATGATGCTATTTCATGTAGAATTCAAGCTTGGGCAAGGGGGGAGCACTTGTTTGTAGTATATCATCATGTAGGTTACTTTCTAGAGAGAGAAGCTCCCTCTTCTCTCTAGAATTAGGGTTCTTAGGATATTTCTATCTTAGATCTAGGTCCAACTTCATGTTTTCATCTTGTTTCCTTTTTGATTTCTTGTTCCTACTACTTGATTCTCTTAGTTTTCATGCTAATTTCTCTTTTATGTTTCTTTTGTGATGATGAACTCATGTTAGATTTGATTTACATTCAATGAAATTTAATGTTTGATGTTCTTTTAATTGTTGATTTGAGTTGTGATTTACTTTCCTTGCAATTGATAGTTGTTAGACTTTACTACTTCTTGCACATTTACCATGCTTTCCTTGTATGCCTTCCAAGTGTTTGATAAAATGCTTGGAAGGATGTTAGAGTAGATTTTGAGCATTCTTGGCTTGGAAGGAGTAATTAGGTGATCTTGAGTCATGAGTACCCAACTAATGTTGGTGATCTAGAGTTGTTAGTTAATATGATTTCCATTGACTCTAATCTCTTGCTAATTCTATTAGTGAGTTGATTAGGACATTTGGATTGAGGTTAACTAGTCTTGTTTGACTTTCTCTAATGGAAGATAACTTACACTTTCTTCCAACATTGGGGATGACGAAATAAGATAAATTATTGTTAATTATTGTTATTAGTGACTAGGATGGAAAGCCTATGATCTCAATCCTTGCCATGAATGTCTCTCTTTATTGATTGCTTCTTTTATTGCTCTCTTTACTCTTCTTGTCATTTATATTATTGCCCCTTTTATCAACCAAACCCCTTTGCCCCTTCGTAGCCAATAATTGACCACTTCATTGCAATTCCTTGTGAGACGACCCGGAGTATAAATACTTCGGTTAATTTTCATTGGGGTTTGTACATGTGACAAAACCAAATTTTTGATTGGGAGGATTGTTTGTTGGTATAGAACTATACTTGCAACGAGAATTCATTCATTTGAGAAAATTCTATACCGACACAACAATTCGCTCATCAAAATGGTGCCATTGCCGGGGAATTGCAATGGTGTTATGTTATTGGCTATTATATATATGTTAATATACTTCTTTGCTAGTTTTTTCTTGTTTTAGGAGTTAGTTTTTATTAGTTCTTACTAGTTTTGTTTTTATTTTCTCTTGCTATTATGAATTCTCACCACTTTGGCTATGAGTTTGGTTCAAATTATGTTATAGGAAGTGGGACCTACAATGAGGATGTGCATCAAGGATTGAACAATCAAAGATGGGAGTAGCCTCAAGGGATTGATCAACCTTATTGGCAATAACAACCTCCGAATTCTTATGGGTATAATCCTAATCCTAATGTATATCAATCTAATGGATGTGGTGACCCTTATTGTGATTGTTAACAACCACCACCACATGTCTATGAACCACCTCCTCAACATAATTTTGAACCATCATACTCACAAGTCCCCTACTACTAAACACCTCTTTATGACCCTAATTCTTATCCACCATACCAACCACCTAATGAACCATATGAACCATACATGGAACCAACACCATTCCAACACAATTACTCTCAAGAACCATCTCAATATACACCATCTCTATACCCTTACTAAGATGAACCAACTTCTAATTATAAAACTTTCCTCCCAAATAATGAACCTTCTTTTTTCACACCACCTCCAATGGATGATTCTTTCCAAGAATATGTTAGTTCTTACATTTGAAGCCAAGATGAGAACCAAAAGGAGTTCAAGGAGTTAGAAGCCAAGATAGCTACCATAGCGGAAGCCGTTCGCAATATGGTCTCCTCTTGCCTAAGCTTATGCGATCAAGGAACTCCCATTGTTGAATGTGGAGAAGCAATCAAGGAGCCTAGTGAGGGAGTGAGTTTAGAGCTTCAAGGTGTAAAAGAAGGGTTGAAGTAAGAATTGTCACAAGGGAAGAAAGTTAAGACAATTGAGCCAGAAGGAGTGGTTAAAAACATAGGAGATGTTGAAAGTCCATGGGAATGTAGAATTATGGAGCCCTCTTTCAAGAAGCTTGATATTGATGTTGAGGACGGTATACAACCTCCAAAGCATATCATGGTTGAAAACTTTGAAGAGGTTGATCAAAAGATGGATTCAATTATTGATGAATTCTTATGTACAATTGAATCCTCTCCCATTGGGCTTGACATGGAGATTAAAGTAGAAGACACCTCACCCCCATACCCTTGGTAAGCAATGAAGAAGAAATTGAATTGGAAGTGATCCACCAAGAGGAATATGGTTTGATAGTTAAGGAAGAGCACAAGGGAGTGGAGCTTGCAAGATCATTGGGACCACCCCTTCCTATGTCACCATCCTGCACAACATTCAAGTGGGTAAAATTCTTATCCCTAAACTTTATTTTCTCACTTGAATATGGTTTGATAGAAAATGATGGTCAACTTAGAGCTCTTTGTGGGGTCAAGAGTAGGAGAGAGATGGTTAGTGGTTGGAAACATCATTCTAGGTTCATTATGGTTATATGTTCAAAGTTTAACTGCAAAGGTTGGTGTAAAGATAGATTGTTTGGGTCTGGAAAGTTGTTTGGAGGCTTCCTTGAGAATTCTAAGGCTAAACCACCCAAATAGAATTGTGATGATCAACTTGAAGATGGGTGCAAAAACAAGATTTTGGATCCAAGAATATATAAAGATCAATTTTGGGAGCCCTTAGCTTGTATGGGACTTCATCAAAGCTTGTAGCCATTGATTATAAAATTTGGAGCTTACATGAAGACCAAGCATTGGTGGGGATTCCAAGATGAGTTCAAGCATAAGCCACCTTGATAAGGAGCCTCCCAAATATCCAACTTAAGGACTTAAACTAAAAGTACTAGGTGGGAGACACCCCACCATGGTAAACTATTTCCACTCTCTTTTAGATTTGGTTAATAATTGATTTGAGTTGCCATTATAGGTAGTTTTCTTCTTTTCTATACTCTTATACATTTTGTGTCGATTGATAGGTTGTAGTAGTGTGTTTTGATTAGTTTAGATTGTTGATTAAGTAGGTTGCTTGAAATGTAAGTTTTGTTTGTAGTGTATTTGAAAATTTTTCAAAAATTAAAAAGATTTGTTGTTAAATTTGATCTGTGATTGTTTTCGAATGCTTGTAGATTAGGAGAGTGCGCTGTTTTTGAAAAAAAAATACAAAAAAAGAGACATCCACGTGCGAGCATGCTGTGCGCGCGCGCGTCGGTGGTGCATCTCACACTCCTGGTACAAAAACCAGGGAGTTGTGCCAAAGTTGTGCCTACTCTGTGCCCGCAACCTGACGCGAAAGCGTACGTGACGCGTCCGCGTCGGTCGCCAACTTCATCAAGCACATGTACGCGTACTGTACGCGTCCGCGTCGCTTGTCCCGTCGGCCAAAATGCACATCGGCGCGTAAGCATGCATGACGCATCCGCGCCGGTTAAAAAAAAGAGTTTTTTTTCTCATCTTCCAATTTCTTTTGTCCATTGCACTCGCATACTTTTATTCCTTTCATTTTCATTTTGTTTTCATAGTGATGAGCGGATAATTTATACGCTTTTTGGCATTGTTTTTAGGTAGTTTTTAGTATTATTTAACTACTTTTTAGTATATTTTTATTAGTTTTTAAATAAAAATCACATTTCTGGACTTTACTATGAGTTTGTGTGTTTTTCTGTGATTTCACGTATTTTCTGGCTGATATTGAGGGACCTGAGCAAAAATCTGATTCAGAGGCTGAAAAAGGACTGCAGATGCTGTTGGATTCTGACCTCGCTGCACTCGAAGTAGATTTTCTGGAGCTACAGAAGCCCAATTGGCACGCTCTCAATTGCGTTGGAAAGTAGACATCCTGGACTTTCCAGAAATATATAATAGTCCATACTTTGCCCTTATTTTGATGACGAACACTGGCGTTTAAACGCCAACTTCCTGCCCTATTATGAAGTTAAACGCCAGAAACAGGTTACAAACCAGAGTTAAACGCCACAAACAAGCTGCAACCTAGCGTTTAACTCCAAGAAGAGTCTCTACACGTGAAAGCTTCAATGCTCAGCCCAAACACACACCAAGTGGGCCCCAGAAGTGGGTTTCTGCACTATCTGCACTTAGTTACTTATTTTCTGTAACCCTAGCTACTAGTTTAGTACAAAAACTACTTTTAGTGATTTATTTTCACATCTTTTGATCATTTTTGAGACTATCTTTGTATCACTTTTGATCTCTTGATCACGTTTAGGGGGCTGGCCATTCGGTCATGCCTGGACCTTCATCACTTATGTATTTTCAACGGTAGAGTATTCCGAGTAGGATCTGGGATCTGGAAAGTCTAAACCTTGTCTGTGGTATTCCGAGTAGGATCTGGGAAGGGATGACTGTGACGAGCTTCACACTCGTGAGTGTTGGGCGTAGTGACAGACGCAAAAGAATCAATAGATCCTATTCCAACATGATCGAGAATCGACAGATGATTAGCTGTGCGGTGACAACGCATTTAGACCATTTTCACTGAGAGGACGGATGGTAGCCATTGACAACGCTGATCCCCCAACATAAAGCTTGCCATGGAAAGGAGTATGAATGATTGAATGAAGACAGTAGGAAAGAAGAGATTCAGAAGGAGCAAAGCACCTCCATACGCTTATCTGAAATTCTCACCAATGAATTACATAAGTATTTCTTTCTTATTTTATATTTTATTTATATTTTAATTATCAAAACCTGATAACCATTTGAATCTGCTTGACTGAGATTTACAAGAATGACCGTAGCTTGCTTCAAGCCGACAATCTCCGTGGGATCGACCGTTATTCACGTAAGGTTTATTACTTGGACGACCCAGTGCAGTTGCTGGTTAGTTGTGCGGAGTCGTGAAGAAGAATTGAGATTATGAACGTGCGTACCAAGTTTTTGGCGCCGTTGCGATCACAATTTCGTGCACCAAGTTTTTGGCGCCGTTGCCGGGGATTGTTCGAGTTTGGACAACTGACGGTTCATCTTGTTGCTCAGATTAGGTAATTTTATTTTATTTTTAAGCATTTTATTTTCGAAAAATTTAAAAAAAAAATAAATTATTCTATGACTTCAGAATTTTTAAGAATGGATTCTAGAGTTTCATGATGATCTGTTGTAGTCTGGCTGGCTGTGAAGCCATGTCTAATCTTTTGGACCGAGGTTTCAACTTATCATCACAAGAGCTTGTTGATTTCTATCAATCTTGCTGTTGAATGTAATGTTCTGCTAAAGCTTGGCTGGCCATTGGCCATGTCTAGTGTTTTGGACCGAAGCTTTCACATAAAGCTTGGCTGACTAGTAAGTCATGTCTAATTCCTGGACCGGAGTTTTAGACTAACATTGCATGATTCTTGGAATTCTTATTAAAAATTTTGAAATCCTTATTTTTCTTTTTCCAAATAATTTTCAAAAAATACAAAAAAAAAATTTAATAAAATCATAAAACCAAAAATAATTTGATGTTTATTGTTTGAGTCTAGTGTCAATTTTTAAGTTTGGTGTCAATTACATCTTTTTAACTTTTCTTAAAATTTTCGAAAAATCATGTGTTCTTCATAATCTTCAAGTTGTTCTTGATGATTTTCCTTATTTGATTTTTTCATTTTCTTGTTTTGTGTCTTTTCTTGTTTTTCATATGCATTTTCAATTTGTTAGTGTCTAAAGTTTGAAAATTTCTATGTTTGGTGTCTTGCATGTTTTTCTTTTCTTAAAAATTTTCAAAAATAAGTTCTTCGTGTTCATGTTGACATTCAAAGTTTTCTTACTGTTCATCTTGACATTCAAAGTGTTCTTGCATATGTTTTGATCTTGAATTTTCATGTTTTGAGTCATTTTGATGTTTTTCTCTCTCCTCATTAAAAATTAAAAAAAATATCTTTTCCTTTTTTTGCTCAAAATTTTCGAAAATTTGGTTTGATTTAGTCAAAAGTTTTAAAAATCTAGTTGTTTGTCAAGTCAAATTTTCAATTTAAAAATCCTATCTTTTCAAAACTTTTTCAAAAATCAAATCTTTTTCATTTTCTCTTTCATATATTCCGAAAACTTTTAAAATTTGATTTTCAAAATATTTTTCTTACTTTTATTTCATATTTTCAAAATTAAATGCTAACAATTAATGTGATTAATTCAAAATTTCAAATTGTTGCTTGCCTATTAAGTAAGGATCAATCTTTAAATTTTAAAATCATACCTTTTAGTTTCTTGTTAGTCAAGTAATCAACTTTAATTTCAAAATCAAATCTTTTTAAATTTCTTTTTCAAATCTTTTTCAAAATAAATTTCAATCATATCTTTTTCAAAATTAATTTCAAAATCTTTTCTAACTTCTTATCTTTTCAAAATTGATTTTCAAAATCTTTTTCAATTAACCACTTAACTTTTTTGTTTGATTTTAAAATTCTTATCTTTTTCAAAACTATTTAACTACTTTCCTCTCTCTAATTTTCGAAAACACCTCCCCACTTTTTCAAAATTCATTTTAATTAACTAATTGTTTTAAATTTTAATTTAATTTTATTTCTCTTTTTAATTTTTGAATACTAACTAATAATTAAAATAAAAACAAAAATATTTTCCTTTTATTTTAATGTAAATTTCGAATTCTCCCTCTCTCTCATCTCTTTCTATTTATTTATTTAATCACTAACACTTCTCTTCTTCTTAAAATTTGAACCCTCTCTCCCCCTCTGTGTTCGAATTTCTCACTTCTCATTCTTCTATTCTTCTCTTCTTCTACTCACATAAGGAATCTCTATACTGTGACATAAAGGATTCCTCTTCTTTTCTGTTCTCTTCTTTTTCATATGAGTAGGAACAGGGATAAAGACATTCTTATTGAAGCTGATCCTGAACCTAAAAGGACTCTTAAGAGGAAACTAAGGGAAGCTAAAGCACAACCCTCTAGAGAGGACCTAACAGAAATTTTCGAAAAAGAAGGAGACATGGCCGAACCCAATAACAATGGTGGAGATGTAAGGAAGATGCTTGGTGACTTCATTGCACCCTCTACTGACTTCTATGGAAGAAGCATCTCAATTCCTGCCATTGGAGCAAACAACTTTGAGCTTAAGCCTCAATTAGTTTCTCTAATGTAACAGAATTGCAAGTTTCATGGACTTCCGTTGGAAGATCCTCACCAGTTCTTAGCTGAATTCTTGCAAATCTGTGACACTGTCAAGACCAATAGAGTTAATCTCTAGGTCTATAGGCTTATGCTTTTCCCTTTTGCTGTAAGAGACAGAGCTAGAACATGGTTGGATTCACAACCTAAGGAAAGCCTAAACTCTTGGGAAAAGCTGGTCAGTGCTTTCCTGGCCAAATTCTTTCCACCTCAAAAGATGAGCAAGCTTAGAGTGGAAATCCAAACCTTCAGACAAAAGGAAGGTGAGTCCCTCTATGAAGCTTGGGAAAGATATAAGCAAATGATCAAAAGGTGTCCTACTGACATGCTTCCAGAATGGAGCATCATATGTATATTCTATGATGGTCTATCTGAGTTGGTAAAAATGTCATTGGACCATTCTACAGGAAGATCTCTTCATCTGCAAACCCCTGCAGAAGCTCAGGAACTCATTGAAATGGTTGCAAAAAACCAGTTTATATACACCTCTGAAAGGGGTCCTGTGAACAATGGGACGCCTCAGAAAAGGGGAGTTCTTGAAATTGATACTCGGAATGCCATATTGGCTCATAACAAAATATTGACTCGGAAAGTCAATATGATTTCTCAGAGTCTGAATAGATTGCAAGCTGTATCCAACAGTACTAAAGAAGCATCTTCTGAAGAAGAAGCTTATGATCCTGAGAACCCTGCAATGGCAGAGGTGAATTACATGGGAGAACCCTATGGAAACACCTATAATCCTTCATGGAGAAATCATCCAAATTTCTCATGGAAGGACCAACAGAAGCCTCAACAAGGCTTCAATAATAATGGTGGAAGAAATAGGTTTAGCAATAGCAAACCTTTTCCATCATCTTCTCAGCAACAGACAGAGAATTCTGAACAGAGCCATTCTGGCCTGGCAACCATAGTCTCTGATCTATCCAAGACCACACTAAGTTTTATGAATAAAACAGGGTCCTCCATTAAAAATTTGGAGGCACAGGTGGATCAGCTGAGTAAGAAGATTACTGAAACTCCTCCCAGTACTCTCCCAAGCAATACAGAAGAAAATCCCAAGAGAGAGTGCAAGGCCATAACAATGACCAACATGGCCGAACCTGGAGAGAGTGAGGAGGACGTGAGTCCCTGTGAAAAAAGCCTCATGGGATGTCCTCTGGACAGAAAGGAGTTTTCCTTTGAGGAACCAAAGGAATCTGAGGCTCATATAGAGACCATAGAGATTCCATTGAACTTCCTTCTGCCATTCATGAGCTCTGATGAATATTTTTCCTCTGAAGAGGATGAAGACATCACTAAGAGTAAGTCGCTAAATATCTAGGAGCAATCATAAAGCTGAATGCCAAGTTATTTGGTAATGAGACCTGGGAGGATGAACCCCCCTTGTTCACCAATGAGCTGAATGCATTAATGAGGTAGACATTACCTCAGAAGAAACCGGATCCTAGAAAATTCTTCATACCTTGTACCGTAGGCACCATGACCTTTGAGAAGGCTCTGTGTGACCTGGGGTCAGGGATAAACCTCATGCCATTCTCTGTAATGGAGAAACTGGGAATCTTTGAGGTATAAGCTACAAAAATCTCACTAGAGATGGCAGACAAATCAATGAAACAAGCTTATGGACTAGTAGAGGACGTGCTAGTGAAGGTTGAAGGCCTTTACATCCTTGCTGATTTCATAATCCTAGACACTGGGAAGGATGAGGACGAATCTATCATCCTTGGCAAACCCTTCCTAGCCACAGCAAAAGCTATGATTGATGTTGACAGATGAGAGTTGGTCCTTCAGTTGAATGAGGACTACCTTGTAGTTAAGACTCAAGGTTTTCCTTCTGTAACCATGGAGAGGAAGCATGAAAAGCTTCTCTCAATGCAGAGTCAAACAAAACCCCCACATTCAAACTCTAAGTTTGGTGTTAGGAGGCCCTAACCCTGCTCTGATTATCTGTGAGGCTCCATGAGAGCTCATTGTCAAGCTATTGACATTAAAGAAGCGCTTTTTGGGAGGCAACCCAATGTTATTTAATTATATCTATTTATTTTCCATTGTTATTTTATGTTTTCTATAGGTTGATGATCATGTAAAATTACAAAAATAACTGAAAAATAAAAAACAAAATGAAAAATAGCATTAAAAATAGCTCACCCTGGAGAAAGAGCTTACTGGCGTTTAAACGCCAGTAAAAAGCATCAGACTGGCGTTTAACACCAGAAAGAAGCATCAAGCTGGCGTTAAACACCAGAAACAAGCTACAGTCTGGCGTTTAACGCTAAAAACAGGCTACAGCTTGGTGTTTAACGCCAGAAACAAGCAGCAGTCTGGTGTTAAACGCCATGATTGCACTCTAAGGGCGTTTACATGCCTAAATGGAGCAGGGAAGATAAGTCTTTGACCCCTTAGGATCTGTGGACCCCACAGAATCCCCACCTACCCTACCTCTTTCTCTCTCTCTCACCTTTTCATCCATCCAATCTTCCCCAAAAAACCCCATCTACCTTCAAATTCAAAATCCTTTCCCTCCCAAACCCAACCCTAATACACGAAACCTAACCCCCCAACCCCTATATAAACCCCTCACCACTCCTTCATTTTCACACATTACAACCACTACTTCTACCCCTTGTCCGAACCACATATCTTCCTCCACCTCCTCCATTTTTTTCTTTTTCTACTACTTTCTTTCTTTTTTTGCTCGAGGACGAGCAAACCTTTTAAGTTTGGTGTGGTAAAAGCATTGCTTTTTGTTTTTCCATAACCATTAATGGCACCTAAGGCCAGAGAAACCTCAAGAAAGAGGAAAGGGAAGGCAATTGCTTCCACCTCTGAGTCATGGGAGATGGAAAGATTCATCTCAAAGGTCCATCAAGACCACTTCTATGAAGTTGTGGCCAAGAAAAAGGTGATCCCTGAGGTCCCTTTTAAGCTCAAAAAGGGCGAATATCCTGAGATCCGACAAGAGATTAGAAGAAGAGGATGGGAAGTTCTCTCCAATCCTATTCAATAAGTCGGAATCTTAATGGTTCAAGAGTTCTATGCAAACGCATGGATCACTAAGAACCATGATTAAAGTATGACCCCAAATCCAAAGAAATGGCTTACAATGGTTCGAGGGAAATACTTAGATTTCAGTCTGGAAAATGTAAGGTTGGCGTTCAACTTGCCAATGATGCAAGAAAACGCGCGCCCCTACACTAGAAGGGTCAACTTTGATCAAAGTTTGGACCAAGTCTTCATGGACATATGTGTGGAAGGAGCTCAATGGAAAATTGACTCAAGAGGTAAGCCGGTTCAATTGAGAAGGCATGACCTTAAGCCTGTAGCTAGAGGATGGTTGGAGTTCATCCAACACTCTATCATTCCTACTAACAACTGATCCGAAGTATCTGTGGATCGGGTCATCGTGATCCATAGTATTATGATTGGGAGGAAGTGGAAGTTCATGAGATTATACCTCAAGAACTCTACAAGGTGGCTGACATGTCCTCCAATTTGGCAAGGTTAGCCTTTCCTCACCTCATTTGTCACCTCTGCAATTCGGCTGGGATTGTCATAGAGGGAGACATCCTCATTGAAGAGGACAAGCCCATAACTAAAAAGAGGATGGAGCAAAGAAGAGAGCCCACTCATGGACATCAAAAAGAGCATGAGGAAATTCCTCATCATGAAATTCCTGAGATGCCTCAAGGGATGCACTTTCCTCTACAAAACCATTAGGAGAAAATTAACACCTCCCTAGGAGAATTAAGTTCCAACATGGGACAATTAAAGGTAGAGCACCAAGAGCACTCCATCATTCTCCATGAGATTAGAGAAGATCAAAGAGCTATGAGGGAGGAGCAACAAAGGCAAGGAAGAGACATTGAGGAGCTAAAGCATTCCATAAGATCTTTAAAAGGAAGAACTAGCCGCCCTCACTAAGGTGGACCCGGTCGTTAATCTCCTTGTCTATTTATTTTTCTGTTTTTCATTTACTATGCTTTATGTTTATTTATGTTTGTGTCTTTATTACATCATCACTAGTGTCTAAGTGTCTATGCTTTAAAGCTATGAATGTCCTATGAATCCATCACCTTTTTTTAATGAAAAATGTTTTACCCACAAAAGAACAAGAAGTACATGATTTCAAATTTATCCTTGAAATTAGTTTAATTATTTTGATGTGGTGACAATACTTTTTGTTTTCTGAATGAATGCTTGAACAATGCATATGTCTTTTGAATTTGTTGTTTATGAATGTTAAAATAGTTGGCTCTTGAAAGAATAATGAAAAAGGAGAAATGTTATTGATAATCTGAAAAATCATAAAATTGATTCTTGAAGCAAGAAAAAGCAGTGAAAAACAAGGCTTGCGAAAAAAAATGGCAAAAATAAAAGAAAAAAAAAGAAAAAGAAAAAGCAAGCAGAAAAAGTCAAGAGCTCTTTAAACAAAAAGGCAAGAGCAAAAAGCCAGTAACCCTTTAAACTAAAAGGCAAGGGTAAAAAGGATCCAAGGCTTTGAGCATTAATGGATAGGAGGGCCTAAAGGAATAAAATCCTGGCCTAAGCAGCAAAACCAAGCTGTCCCTAACCATGTGCTTGTGGCGTGAAGGTGTCAAGTGAAGCGCTTGAGACTGAGTGGTTAAAGTTGTGATCCAAAGCAAAAAGAGTGTGCTTAAGAACCCTGGACACCTCTAATTGGGGACTCTAGCAAAGCTGAGTCACAATCTGAAAAGGTTCACCCAGTTATGTGTCTGTGGCATTTATGTATCCGGTGGTAATACTGGAAAACAAAGTGCTTAGGGCCACGGCCAAGACTCATTGATGCCAAGGCATCATAGGCTAGTTTCACTAGCATTTTTCTGTTAGTTTTAGTTGTTTTATGCATTTTCTTGAGCTTAAAGTAACCAAAAATGGTTAAATGAAGAACAAAGCAATGAACCATCCAAACAATATGATTTTGATGCAAATTCCATGAGTTTTAGTTATATTACTTAAATGCTATGAATGGAAGATTTCTCATGAAATTTTGCAAGACTTTGAAGCAATTGTTTGGATGATTTCAGGGAAGAAGAGGCTAAGCAAGGAAGCAACAAAATCAATAAAGGAAGCTTGAATATCACATGTGGAGTTTAAGTTCCAGTTTAAGCCTAAACTGGAGCTTAAACGCCAAAATCATGAAGGATAAGAAATGCTGGGATTGAAGTTTAACCTCCAGTTTGACCTCAAACTGGAGGTTAAACGCCAGAATGAAAAGCCTCACTAAAGAAGCATTCCACGTTTAACCTCCAGTTTGACCTCAAACTGGAGGTTAAACGCCAGAATGAGTATGCCACCCAGGGAGGAGTTCCACGTTTAACCTCCAGTTTGACCTCAAACTGGAGGTTAAACGCCAGAACCAGGAAGAGCACCAGGGAGCCATTCCACGTTTAAGCTCCAGTTTGACCTCAAACTGGAGCTTAAACGTGTTCGACAACTTTTCTCCTCCAGGGTTGCTCTCTCCATTTCCACGTTTAACCTCCAGTTTGACCTCAAACTGGAGGTTAAACGTGTTCGACACCTCCAGGGCTACCATTCTAAGCTTCCACGTTTAACCTCCAGTTTGACTTCAAACTGGAGGTTAAACGTGTTCGACCTCCAGTATGCCTCCACCCTTTTCCACGTTTAACCTCCAGTTTGACCTCAAACTGGAGGTTAAACGTGTTCGACCTCCAGGGCTGCCCTTCCTATCTCCACGTTTAAGCTTCAGTTTAAGGTTAAACTGAAGCTTAAACGTGTTCGACTACATGACTCTCCAGGGCTACCTTCTTCCATTTCCACGTTTAAGCTTCAGTTTAACCTTAAACTGAAGCTTAAACGTGCTTCTACAAAAGGCCTCACTGGAAGTGTCTGGCGTTTAAGCTGCAGTTTAAGCTTAAACTACAACTTAAACGCCACTCTTGGAAAAGGTTTCTGGGCCAAAAATATTGTGATTTAAGTTAGTCTTTGAGCACAAATATTAACTTAAACTTACTTTGGTAGGAAACCCAATTGAATATCATGGTTTATGGGATTGGGCCTGAAGGATTGATGAGTTTGAAATCTCAATTTATTGAGTCATGTGTCATTATTTGATTATCACTAAGTTGGCTCAATAAATGTTACAGGATTTGGATCAACAACCTCATCAAGATTATGGATCATAAACCCAAGGCAAAAGGAAAGCAAGGAGAGGCCTCAAAGCCCAAGAAGCACAACTGAAGCTCAATATAGAAAGTGTATAAATAGGATAGAAGTTAAGTTAGAGGGGACTTTTACTTTCACTTTTAGCTAGTTTTCCTTTTCTTTGTAATTGAATTCAGAGCTATGATTCACTAAACCCCCTTTCATTGGGTTAGGGAGCTCTATTGTAATTCAATGAATCAATAATAGTTTATCTTCTTCTTCAATCTTTTCTCTTGAATTTTGTTAGAAAGCTTCTCGATCTAATTCCATTGAGTAGTTGTCTTGGGAAAGAAACTACTCATACTTGGAATCCTTCGGAGCCTTGGGAAAGGAATGGAGGATTCATGCTAGAGAAGCTTTCTCACAGTGAATTGGATTGGGGTTTGGATGGATATTGTGACATGTAATCCTACCAAATTGTGGTTCATGAAATTGTGTGGTATAATCAGTGATCAAGCATCATCTCTTCTTATGAACATTTAAACCAAGGGATTGGGAATTTGTTCGTTTTTAGAGAGAATTGGTGAGCCAAGGGATTGGGATCCAATCATATAAGATTGCCAAGCAAAATTCAATGAACGCATTGGTTGAGGAAGAGATAAACATGTTTTGATTCGGAGATCTCAATATCTCCTATAACCCAATGAATTCCCCATTTCTGATTTCCACTTTCTCTTTACATTCTGCTACTCAATTCATGCAATCACCCCCATTCCCTTTTAATTTCAGCAATTTAGTTTCTGCTCTTTAATTCATGCAATTTAAGATTCCGCCATTTCAATTTCTTGTCATTTACTTTTCCAGCCAATTTTACATTCCACAATACTCATCTCAATCTTGATTCCGCTCAACTAGAACACACTTCTAATCCGAATTGCTCACTCAACCAATCCTTGTGGGATTCGACCTCACTCTATTGTGAGTTTTTACTTGACGATAACCGGTGCACTTGCCGGAAGGAATTTTGCCGATAGTGCAATTTCCTAAATCATAGCATAACTAGTTTATGTGCATCACTCATAAAGTAGCTGTGTTCAAGAATCAACATACTGAACTAGGAGAATCAATAACACTATCTGAATTCTGAGTTCCTATAGATGCCAATCATTCTGAACATCAAAAGATAAAGTGAGATGCCAAAACTGTTCAGAGGCAAAAAGCTACTAGTCCCGCTCATCTAATTGGAGCTAAGTCTCATTGATATTTTGGAATTTAGAGTATATTCTCTTCTTTTTATCCTATTTGATTTTCAGTTGCTTGGGGACAAGCAACAATTTAAGTTTGGTGTTGTGATGAGCGGATAATTTATACGCTTTTTGGCATTATTTTTAGGTAGTTTTTAGTATTATTTAGCTAATTTTTAGTATATTTTTATTAGTTTTTAAATAAAAATTACATTTCTGGACATTACTATGATTTTGTATGTTTTTCTGTGATTTCAGGTATTTTCTGGATGAAATTGAGGGACCTGAGCAAAAATCTGATTCAGAGGCTGAAAAAGGACTGCAGATGCTGTTGGATTCTGACCTCCCTGCACTCGAAGTGGATTATCTGGAGCTACAGACGCCCAATTAGTGCACTCTCAGTTTCGTTGGAAAGTCGACATCCTGGGCTTTCCAGCAATATATAATAGTCCATACTTTGCCTGAGTTTTGACAACGCAAACTGGCGTTTAAACGCCAACTTCCTGCCCTATTCTGAAGTTAAACGCCAGAAACAGGTTACAAACCAGAGTTAAACGCCACAAACAAGCTGCAACTTGGCGTTTAACTCCAAGAAGAGTCTCTACAAGTGAAAGCTTCAATGCGCAGCCCAAACACACACCAAGTGGGCCCCGAAAGTGGGTTTATGCACTATCTGTACTTAGTTACTTATTTTCTGTAACCCTAGCTACTAGTTTAGTATAAAAACTACTTTTAGTGATTTATTTTCACATCTTTTGATCATTTTTGAGACTATCTTTGTATCACTTTTGATCTCTTGATCACGTTTAGGGGACTAGCCATTCGGCCATGCCTGGACCTTCATCACTTATGTATTTTCAACGGTGGAGTTTCTACACCCCATAGATTAAGGTGTGGAGCTCTGTTGTTCCTCATGAATTAATGCAAAGTACTATTGTTTTTTTTCTATTCAATTCAAGCTTATTCTTATTATAATATATTCACTCGTGCTTCAACCTGATGAATGTGATGATCCGTGACACTCATCATCATTCTCAACTATGAATGCGTGCCTGACAACCACTTCTGTTCTATCTGCAATAGCTTGAGTGTGTATCTCTTAGCCTCCTGGTTCACGATCAGAGTCTTTGTGGTATAGGATAGAATTATTGGTGGCCATTCTTAAGATCCGGAAAGTCTAAACCTTGTCTGTGGTATTACGAGTATGATCTGGAGAGGGATGACTGTGACGAGCTTCAAACTCGCGAGTATTGGGCGTAGTGACAGACGCAAAAGGATCAATGGATCCTATTCCAACATGACCGAGAACCGACAGATGATTAGTCGTGCGGAGACAGTGCATTTGGACCATTTTCACTGAGAGGACGAACGGTAGCCATTGACAACGGTGATCCCCCAACATAAAGCTTACCATGGAAAGGAGTATGAATGATTGAATGAAGATAGTCAGAAAGGAGAGATTCAGAAGGAGCAAAGCACCTCCATACGCATATCTAAAATTCTCACCAATGAATTACATAAGTATTTCTATCTTATTTTATATTTTATTTATATTTTAATTATCAAAACCTCATAACCATTTGAATCTGCCTGACTGAGATTTACAAGGATGACCATATCTTGCTTCAAGCCGACAATCTCCGTGGGATCGACCCTTACTCACGTAAGGTTTATTACTTGGACGACCCACTGCACTTGCTGGTTAGTTGTGCGGAGTTGTGAAGAAGAATTGAGATTATGAACGTGCGTACCAAGTTTTTGGCGCCGTTGCGATCACAATTTCGTGAACCACCTAGCTTTTTTTCCTACTCAATTGTTGAGAATTTCTTGGTTAATCTTGGTGCTTCTTGACTTGTTTGATATTGTTGGGTGATGAAATTTTTGAATCAATACTTAATCTTGTATGGTCTTATATTTTTTGTGCATTGATATGAACTTGCATGCCTTTCATGACCCACTCTTTCTTGTTTGAACTTGATGCTCGACATGCTCTTCATGTTATTCACTTATGCTTTAACTTTCCTCTTGCATCAAGTATTAATTGATATGCCCTCTGCCTATATTTCTCTCTCACTTGCATGCGTAGCTAACATGTAGTGAGAACTTTACTCTTATTTGGCATTAGCCCCCGCCTATGTTCTAATTACTTTCATATCTTTGTTGTAGGCTTAATTTTCTTTCTTTTTCTCTCCTATGAGGTTGGCCACCAAATGAAGGAAAGGATAAGCTTCAAATGGGGCAACAAACAAGTTCACCCGTACAACCTTTTGAAGGAGCTCATCAATTGTAGCAACCCATCCACCTTGCTCTTCTTTGCATGCACCAAGGACGGTGCAAATTTCTAAGTGTGGGGAGGTCGTCCGACCGATCTCCATGGGTAACAATCTCTTTCTTTCAACACCAATTCATAATTTCCTTTGCTAGTTAGCTGTTGCATTGCATGATAGGTTGCATGATTAGTTAGAATTTGTACATATTTTACCACTTCATTTTATGTTAGGACTATTTGGTTAGGGTGATGATTTCTTTTCCAAGAAAAATTGTCTGAGGGCACCCTACCAATTTGAAATTTTTTTTTTTGTGATGAAATTGCTTGAATAATTTATTTTGGAACATGGTTTTTGAGCTAAGAACACAAGCATGTGAGTTTTGAGCCCAATTATGTGGTTACATCGTATAACCACTTATTCCCACTTGTTTGATTCTATATGTCCATTATTCCATGTATACATGCATTTATATGATTGAGGCCATCATTTCATTTAGCTCACTTACCCAAATAGCCTACCTTTCATCAACCATTGTTAGCCACTTTTGAGCCTATTTAATCCCTTTTGTTCTTAATTGTAGCACATCACTACCCATAAGTGAAAAACAATAAATGTCCATAATTTGGATCTTTGATTAGCTTAGGCTAGTGAGGGTGTGTATCATTTGGGTATGGGAAACTTGGGACATTAGTTGAGGTAAAAGTGTAATTTTTATTTTTGTTGAAAATATTAGGAATTGGGTACATATTCATGCACTATATGTAAAACCATATGCATTGATACGTTTGTATATACTTTGAAAAAAATGTGTGAAAAAATGGAAAAAAAATATAAAAAAAAATATAAAGAAACAAAAAAAAAAATGCAATAAAAAGGGGACAAAAAATGCCCTAAAGTAAAGTAATAATAACAATGCATATGGAATGTGAATTAAAAAAGAATGCATGAGTATGTGAAAAAGTGGGAATCATGGGTAGCTAGGTACTATATTAGAATTTTATAGGTTGTTATATAGGTTAGGTGACAGCTTAGGTTAATCAAAGATTCAAATTTCAAGCTCACTTGACCCTAGCCCCATTACAACCTATGAATAAGTCCTCATGATGAATGTATGCATGCATTGAATAATTGTTGATTGTTAGAAGAAAAACAAATCTTGGAAAGCATGATCAGAGGAGAATTGAGTGAATCGACCCTATACACTTGAGCGACTAGAGCGGATACACTTCCGGTGAGGGTTCGATGCTCAATTTCTTGTTCCCGGCTTTCATGAGCTTTCTTCTTGCAAGTCTATTTGAACTTCATTTTGATATTTGAATTGGTAGAGTTTGTGAGTCGCCATAAGACCTTTGCTCTACTTGCTTATACATGTGTTCTTGGGGATTGACTTACTTCTAACTAAGTAGGTAGAATCATTTTGCATTTAGTTGCATTTATATATATAGGTGCATATAGTTTATTTGCATTGAATAAATGTTCATACCCCTTTTCTTGTCCTTCTTTATTCTTAGCATGAGGACATGCTTAGTTTAAGTGTGGGGATATTTGATAAACCCCAATTTTGTGGTTTATCTTGTGCTTAATTTGGGGGATTTTATCAACTTTTCTCACATTTATTCAATGAAATAGCATGGTTTTGCAATTCTCTCTTGATTTGTGCTTAAATGTGAAAGCATGCTTTTTAGGCCTTAAAATAGCTAAATTCAATTCACTTTAATTCCATTCGATGCCTTGATATGTTTGTTGAGTGATTTCAGGTTCATAAGGCAACTATTGGATGGAAGAAGTGAGGAGAAAAGCATGGAAAGTGGGAGAACACATGAAGAAATGAAGGAACCGCAAAGCTGTCAAGCCTGACCTCTTCGCACTCAATCGACCATAACTTGAGCTACAGAGGTCCAAATGAGGCGGTTCCAGTTGCGTTAGAAAGATAACTTCGGGGCTTCGAAATGATATAAAATGTAACTGAGCGCTACTAACTTGTCTTCCTAATTATTATCTATTATTTATTATATGAGCCTGATTCGTTGTTAAAAGCGTAGTTATTTTGCGAGGTACTTTTTTTTAAAACGTTTGGAATTAATAAACAGAATCATTCATAATCAATTCACAAATAATAATAGGTAAAACAGTTATAAACAACCACACATAAATACATCTCAAGCAGTTGATAACTTTTTGTGATCCAGCCTTCATTAGAGTATAGACTTTTAGTTAGAACACCCCTACACATAGCTAGATAATAACTATATACCTATATATACATACAACATCCCAGGTCCTGACCTGTTCAAGAAGTCCCTAAGCTGGCGCCCAGGCTAGCCTAGACTATATACTCACCTAGTCCCTCTAAACTACTAAAGCGAGGGAAAGTACGTTCTAGGTCTTCAAAACTCAAGTCAGGTGGATCGTCATCAAAAGGTGGAAGGTCGTCTACTAATCCTCTGCACGATCATATGTCATCAAAGAACGTCTCTCAAGTACTTCATTGAGTGGCCACAAAACAGCAACATCGTACGGAGGACTTAGGTTAAAGTTTGTAGATAAGCAGGGTGCAGACGTTGGCTGGCCTCACAGTATGTACATATAAACAGGTAACGGAGTTCACTCTAGACTCAGAAGACTACCTAGAGTGGAATCCTCTTTACAGAACAGTCATCATCAAACTACGGAAGGGTACTCATGCTTTCATCTGAAGGGGGAAGGGAGAGAGAAGGGTAAGAACTGGGGAGTTCTTAGTAGGGCCGGGGTTGTTAGTTAAGTTCATTAATTTGTGTCGCTTAGCAAATATATAGCAGAATACTGAGAAGTAGTGAACAGAAGATACAGATAAATAGAGAAAATAGAGAAAACAGAAAGCAAAACACAAACAAAAGAATACAAGAAAACAAAACACAGACACAGTGAATAGAATACAAACAAAGAAAGCATACATTCATTCAACAATCATAACAGAGGAAATGCACAACCAAGTATGATGCATGTCTGTCCAATGCAGGCCATGAGCTCACGTGTTGGTTTATACCCTGTAGCCCGACATTATCCAGGAACTAGTCCTAGATATGGCTTATTCTCTGTAGGTGAACTTCGGCCTACAGAAATAGCACTCTCGTAAGTGAACTTCGGCTTACAGGAATAGTTCAATCACAACATAATAACTTTCTATAGGTGAACTTCGGTCTATAGAAATGGCACCTCTGTATGAACTTCGGCTTACAGAAAAAGTCTAATTACAGCACAACAACTTTCTGTAGGTAAACTTTGGCCTACAGAAATGACACCTCTGTAAGTGAACTTCGGCTTACAGGAATCACAACTCTCTGTAGGTGAACTTCGGCCTACAGGAGCAACACCCTGAGATACACAATTGATATTCACTGTAGGTGAACTTCGGCCTACAGGAATAACAACTCACTGTAGGTGAACTTGGGCCTACAGGACCTCTAGGGCCAACAGAAAAGTAGCAGATGAATATACAAATATCTCCGGAGTTGCCTTAACGCAACAAATGACCTTTCAACAGGCCCTCTGCTTGTTCTCTATTCTCTTTATCATATTACTCTTTTCACTTTGTCTTTTTACTCTGCTCTGATTACTCTGTTCTCTGTATCTCTTTACTTTTTTCTGATTACTCTTTTTCTGTATCTATATTACTCCTTTTCTCTTTATCTCTTTACTTTACTCTGGTTGCCCTGTTCTCTGTGTTTCTCTACTCTGCTCTGATTTCTCTCTTTAACGTATGTATTTAAAGCTTATGTAAATTTCGGTATGAATAGTTAGTCTGTCCCAAGTATAGGTTCATTAAGTCTATACTGAAACAGTTTAACTTTTCATATAATACCTAACCTTAGTCGCAACTCAAGGACTAACTATGTTGCCCTAGTTCGTTCACTAATTTCTGTCTGTTTTTCTGTCATTAAAACCTTACAGACTTTTTCTTTGATTTTTATCTCTTCTTTAACTTTTTATCTTTTATTTATCTTTGCCTCACTAATATATTTTTACCACTCCCTAAGTGTTTTATGAAGGTAATTATGAGATTCTGCGCTAAAAGTTGTCTTTCTAAAGCTTTTACAGAAAACTGCCTTTTTCGCATTATTTTATTATTTTTATTAAAATATTATTTTTAATTGAATATTATTATTTAATATTTCATTTTTATTAATTATTTTATTACTAAATTTTCGAAAATTAACTTACCTTTTACTTTTAACCTTTAAAATTAACTTTTTACCACCCGTAACTTTTAATATTTCTACTTTAACCATCCTAACTTTCAGAAATTACAAAATAACCCCCCAAACACCAAATTAATTACTTCCTTGCCCTTTTATGAATCAAAAAGGTGTTCTTCATTGTTCTTCACCACACTCAAAGTGTTCTTCATGTTCTTCATATATTCTTCAAATTCTTTCTCTGTTTTTACCCGTTTTTCTGTCTTTTCAACAACCGATTTATACTTTAATTCATAATAAATTAGCAGCCACTAAAACCCCATATTTTCTACATGATTTTAACACAAATTGAACCTCAATTTAAGCTCTAGGGTTCATTTTTCCAGCAGCCACAAGAACACACATTCATAGCTTGAATTTCATCAAATTTCATGAAAATTTCACCAAATTTTCACCAAGAATCAATCATTTATGCAACCAATTTTTAGCACAGCCAAATCATAAAAAATTCACACAACTCAAACACAAATAATCAAGATTAATTTTGTTACACCCTACCTGGTTTTGCTGCTCCTAATTCAATTATACTTTCAGGTGGTCCTTAAGCACTTTTTCCTCCTAAATCACATCAAGAAAACACATATTTAACCATGTTTCCTTAAAACCGAATCAAAAGAGAGATGGTGCAGCCAACTCACCTTGATTCCAGTCTTGATAAGTTTTAGTTTTAGTTTTAGAGAAAGAAGAGAGGATCATTTTTGTCGGATTGGAATTTTGATTTGAGTTTTAGTTCAGCAGAAATCAAGCTTTAAAGATTTGGAACTAAGAACTTTTCTCTCTTTTTCTCTCTACCTATTTTCGGCCACAAAGTGAAAATAAGCCATCCTTGAGGGTTTTGGGGGTGTAGGGTGAGTTGTGATTGGTTGGCTTGGAGGTGGATTAAAATAATATTAAAATATCTTAGGTGTATAACTACTAAAACTAGATGTATCGGAACACTTGTAAAAACATCTCTAAAAATTATTTTCTGAGCTACTAGCATAAATGACACTAGTAACATATTTATTATGAGAATAAAACATGAATAATGAGTCCTTAGCATTGTTAAAGTCATCAGAGAGTGCTGGTGCTAAGTTGCACCAGTAAACCGTAAACCCGGTTAAACCGATTTTCTGTTTTTAACTAAAACAGACCAGGTAACCTTATAATACCATTCAAGAAGCTTCTAATACTAATATAATAATAATATTATCCTATTATCTTTCTTCTCTCATGAATCAAGTCCAGTTCGTCAAACTGAGACTGTTTATGAAAACTAGAATCAAAACTCCTAACCGATACGATTCAAAAACTAGGTTCTTCGTGATTGCGTTATTGACGTCGGGCTTTCTGCCAGTAAAGAATGTCATAAAAACAGTCGTGTTGTAGATATAGTCTCTAAACCGACAAAAATCCCTTCGTACAAACATTTTGGTTGTCACAACTAACAAACCCCTTAAAAATTGTTAACCGAGTATTCAAACCTCGGGTCGTCTTCTCAAGGAACTGCGAGGGAGTATGTTCTTATTATTGGTTATAAAGGTTGTAATCGGGGTTTAGAAGGTGAGAAGCAAGTAATTTAAATGACGAGTGAATTAAATGGCAATTAAAAATAAATAATAACTGTAAAATAACTTTTGGCAAGATAGGGGAAATTAGAAGTCCAACTTAGCTATCCCTCTCAACAATAATGAAAGTTGTATCTTAATTCCACTTGGTCAACCTGTACCAGGGCAAGGAAAGTCAAGGGACTAATTGAATTGACCTTTGGATCCTATTTATTTCCTACGAAAAGGTTGGGATTACTTAGGTTCTGCTCAATTAGCAAGATAACGATTATCAATTATGTTGAGTTTAATAACTGTTGAGTTACTAAATTCTTAACCAAGACTAAAAGGGGGAAAAGTAAATTGCTGGAATAATGAAATTATCCTTAGATGGGAAGCAATGGCAACTTAAATCAAAGAGAACAATTATAAACTGAAAATACCTCAAATATCATTAATTCAAATAGAGATCTGTAACATGGAATAATTCATAAATCAAATTATAATAATCAATTCAAATGTTGGGATAAAAGTAAAACTAAAATAAAAGAACATTAAAACCTGGATCCAGAGTTACTCCCAAAATAAGAAGAAGTCCTAAATCCTAAGAGAGAGAGAGAAAATCTCTCTCTAAACTAAATCTAAATTACGAAAACTAGAAATTGGCGAGCTCCCTCTGAATGGATGCATTCTTCCACTTTATAACCTCTGGTCTATGCTGTCTGTACATGGATCTGGGCCAAAAAGGGCTTCAAAATTCACTGGGGGCGTATTCTGTAATTTTTGGTGTGTGGCCTCTGTCACGCGTCCGCGTGGGTCACGCGGTCGCGTCATTCGGAGCTTTTCCTTACCACGCGGTCGCATCAGTCATGCAACCGCGTCATGTGCGTTCTGCTTAAGGTGCGCGGTCGCGTCAGTCATGTGGCCACGTCGCTGCTGATTCGTGCTTGGCATGCGATTGCGTCATCCATGCGATCGCGTGGGTACCAGTTTCCTTAAAGCTCCGTTTTGCTTTCTCCTTCCATTTTAGTATGTTTCCTTTTTCATCCTTTAAGTCATTCTGCCTTTAAAAAATCTGAAACTACTCAACACACTAATCACGGCATCGAATGGAAATAAAGGTAATTAAAATAATTAATTTTAAAGCTTAGAAAACATGTTTTTCATTTACATCACATAATAAGGAAGAGAAAGTAAAACCATGAAATTAATGTGAATAAGTAGGTGAAGGATTGTATAAATCACTCTAATTAAGCACAAAAGAACTCATGAAATATAGGTTTATCAACATCCCCACACTTAAACACTAGCATGTCCTCATGCTAAATCCAAGGTAAATAATTAAGGTTAAAGTGATGGAATGTTATGAAATGCAACCTACGCTAAATGCATCTACCTAATAAGTCATGCAATTCTAATTCATCCACTCATATATAAAGCCTACATGTAGTCAAATTATTTCACATTCTCAAGGAGATATATATACATATATAGCTAACCCTTAAATAATAAAGCATTTTAGCAAACGAGATGGGAAAGAAAATATTGTACAAACTTGCAAAACAATTAGTAAATATAAGCACACCCTCACTGGATTTTGTGTTTACTCTCTAGTCACTCAGTGTTTATTGGGTTTATTCACTCTATTTTTCTTTTTATCCTTAATTTCTATAGCTTTGTTTTTCATCTAACCAGTCAACAATTATGGAATATAGTCATACCAAAAAGTCATGAGGTCTTAATTAAGGTTGTAATGGAGCCAAGGTAAAGGTAAGGATTTATGTATAGGGTTAAGTGAGCTAATAAGCAAATCCTTAATTAGACTAAGATCTCACCTTAACATACATTTTTAGCAAGATAAAACTTCTTTACCTAGTCTCCCATATTATCCCACTTATTGTTTACATGCTCATGTTTTTACTTTTTATTTTTATTCCATGTGCATTGTTTTTATTTTGCATTGGGGAATTTCTTTTGTATCCCCTTTTATTTAGATGCTGAAAAATAATTTTTTTTTTATACACATGGTAGTTGAATCACTTAGATTTTCTCATGAGCATGCTTTCCAAATTTTATTTTTATTCTTTTAACTTTTTCTATCCTTTTGTTTCTATTACCCATGTTCCCAAAAAGTTTCCCACATTTAACTCTATTCATAATTTTCTATCTTAAGCTAACCAAGGATTCACTTGGGATTTTCTTTTGTTTTTCTGCTTAAGGCTAGTAATTTGGCTAAATAGAATAAAGGGGTTTTAAAAGGCTCAACGGGGCTAACAAGGGTGATGTAAAAGGTAGGTTAATTTGGGGTAAGTGAGTTGAAATCAAATGATGGCCTCAATCATTCTCTTGGTATGTATCCATTCTATATTCTATAACTGGACATATAGATTAAAGCAAAGGAAAGAACATCAGAATAAAAAGAAATGTAACACACAGAAATGAAATTATGGTTTGAATGCAACCATACAATTTAAGCTCAAGACTCACAGGCTGTGTGTTCTCCAACTCAAGCATCATATATTATTTATATATTGTATGCTGGTTTAGTTAAAAATTCCCATTATTCTCATAAAAAAATTATTTAGGGTAGCTTTTAAAGTTTTAATGTTCCTCCTTGATGAAATGTTGTCAGCTTAACTACATCATTTAATGCTATATACAAGTTTTGTGGATTTAAATCTGATATGTTCAATTTCCTAGCTTACTTCCTTTTTATATTTTTTAATTTAAACTATACTATGTTATGCTAAAAAGGGTAAACTATACTAATTAATCCACTAATAAATCAGAATTGCATACTAAACTAAATAGCTAAAATAAACTAAATGGCTAAAGTATGAACTAAAGATGCAAAATGCAGAAAATAGAGCAAAAATACATAAAAACAATGTATAAGTACTCAGAAAATAACAGTAAAAGGAAAAGAAAAGAAAAAAATACAGAAAAATATCCAAAATAAAAGAAAAAGTATGTAGTAGTTCACCAAAATAAACGCCAGAGATGGCAACCTCCCCACACTTAAAATGAAGCATCGTCCCCGATGATCAATCAAGCCAGGTGTGAAGGAGTGTCATCACTGGTAGGGATGGTAGCTGGGGTCTCTGTGGCGGTGGTGGGCTGAGAGTCTGGATGTTGTAGAGGGGAGAATGACTAGATCGGGATCTCCGGATCTGCAGCCTCAAGCTGGGGTATAACCTCCTGATGCGGGGCAGTCTGCTCTGTGGCTGCCTGCTGATGGGTCTCCGCTTGGGAATGAGGCTCCTCCTCGTGCTTATCCTCCTCCTCCTCCTCTTCTGATGGCTCTGATGGTGTGTTGGGCTCGGAGGGGATGTCGGCACCCTGTCTGATCATCAGCTTCAGATGGGAATAGCGTCGCCTACTGCGGCGCTCCAATCTCTTATACCGGCGCCTGTTACGGTGCTCCATCTGATCAAGCTGGCGGAATAGACGGTTCACGAGGCGATAAACTGGCTCAGAGGCGGGTGGAGGTGCAGTGGTAGCAGCAGGGGCAACTGTGGATGAAGAGGGTCCAGCAGACGGAGGGGCTGTCTCATCAGTAGCAGTGACAGGTGGTGGTCTGTAGCTCAAAGCAAGGAAGTTCCTGCTGTGAGGAATGATCTTCCTGCAGTCCGCTGCTGGTGGTCGCTCATCGGCATCCTCCCAAGGCACATCAGCCTGACGGCCTAGCCGTGTAACTAGATAAGGAAAGGAGAGGGTGCCTCGGACGTGGACCCTGGCCATATAATGCCGGATAAAACGAGGTAAGTACAGGTCCTTACCCTCCAGCACACACCAGAGGAGGGTGATCATGGTAACCGGGATCTCAGTCTCGTGAGTACTCGGCATCACAAAATTACTCAAGATCTGATGCCAAAGCCGAGCCTCATCATTCAAGTACACTCTCTTAATCCCTCGAGGCATAGTGGTGTTCTGACCCATCTCCCATGGAACTGTAGGGTCGAGAGCTATCCGTACCTTCACAGCATCCCAATCAAACCGCATCTGGCCCATGTCCTCCTCAGCCTGTGCAAAACCATCTGGCTGATCGTACTTGGCTGGAAGCTGGAGAATGGTCTCTATGGCCTCCTCAGTGACCAAAATTTGCTTTCCTCTCAGGTTCACTACATCTAGGGTAGTAAGGTAGTAGTTGCAATAGAATTCCGGACCCAAGATGCATTGACCTCTGTCAGTGGTCTCTCCAGAAAGAACCAGCCCCGTTGCTTGATTTGCTCAGTAGTGTACTGCTGGAGGGCTTCTGGAATCTTCAAGGTACGTTCTAGGTATAGATTTCTGGAGTCCGCAGAAGCCGGGTACTTCAGTTCACAGTACCAGTTTGCAAATTTTATAGGATCATTTGCAGGAAGCAGCTGGTTAGCTTTCTCCTGCTGTGTGAAGTTCTTCTCCCGCCATGATGAATCGTGCATTAGAATAATGATGGACTGGGAGGAATCTCCTCTCTTGCGCTTGCCTTTACCTTTCCTCTGTGAGGCAGACATCCTGAAAAATAGAAAACCAGGAATTGGATAAAATAGGAAAGCAAATAGGCAATTTAAACAAAGGAAACTCAAAGCGGTAAGGGAGAAATAGAAAAGAAAAATGAGTAATTGAAATGTGATTGAATTTATGTTAAATGGAAAAAAAATCAATATGCCATAGTGAGAAAGTTAGAGGAAGTGAAAGTAATCAGAAAAGAGATCAAGAGGGTTAGTATGGTAAAAAGAAATTAGTAAATTAAAATTAGTGAGTTAGGAAAGTAAGTGGCATAGAAAAATTCCATATAACAAGGATTCACAGGTAAGAATAGAAGTACTCATAATCGAATAAAGAAAACAGGGTGATGCTGATTTGAATAGAAATAAAGAAATCAGAAATTGGAATCAGTGAATCACAATTGCAGGTTATGAACCAGGAAATCAAAGAGGATAAGAAAGTGGCCCTAGCATTCATGAAATGGTTTGGGGGAAGCAGAGTAAAACAGAGTTGCCAAACCTAAACATGAATGAAAACAATTTTAAAAAATTTGGGCAGCATTCCGGCTAAAATTGGATTGTCCCGGAAAATAAACAGCAATCATATCAGTTCATATGAATTAAAAAAATCAAGCTGCATGTACATAGATATAAAATAAACATAAAAACTCAATGTAAACAGCAGCAACATACAAGAAAGCAGCATATGAATCATTGATTATAGCAGCAACAGATTTGCACATAGGATAAAATAGAAGTAAGAACAGTGCAAGTAAATAGACCTAGATCCACTAACCACAGCCTAAGCTACCTAACAACCTAAAAATCCACTACAACATGCAAGTCTAGTTATCCTAATCGTGAACATAAACGGAATAAAAAATACAGAAAAGTGACGAACGGATAAAAAGGGTTGCGTGTTGCGGAACCTGGTAAGCGAAAGGGGTGGAACAGGGAAGAAGGTGGTTGCGGCGGCGTCCGGCGCGGTTGCGGGGCACGGTGTCGCGATGGCTGCTGATGGGGGCAGTGGCGGCGAGGGTTTTGGGTTGGTGATAGAGGAAGGCGGGTGCGGTTGGGTGGTGGAGAGAGAGGAGGGCGCAGCTGGGTGGCCGGCGGTGGGGGGCGGTGGTCGCGGAGGCAGTGGTGGAGAGGGGAGGAGAGAGGAGGAAGGGAGAAGAAGGGAGGGGAGGGGTTCGGGCGGCGGCGTACGAGGTGGCGGCGGCTGGGTGGTGCTGGGTGGTGGTTGGAGGGAGAGGGAGCAGAGAGGGAGAAGAGGGTTGGGGGTGGAGGGGGCTCGCGACTGATAGGGTTCGCGGGCTGGAGGGGTTATATTTTCGAATCCACGCGGCCGCGTGGGGCACGCGGTCGTGTGATTGGGGCGAAAATGGGAGTGACGCGATCGCGTGGGGTGCGCGATCGCATGAGAGAGGGAAAGGAAGGGTGACGCGATTGCGTGGGTCGTGCGATCGCGTCGCTGGAATTTGTGCTAAACGCACAACTCCAGCACCGTTTTAGCGCAACTCTCTGTCTCCTTTTGGGGTGATGTGCAATCCATGCGACGCGATCGCGTCGCTCACGCGGTCACGTGGGATTGGTATTGTGCAAGTGACGCGATCGCATGGGGCATGCGATTGCGTGGGCCAATTTGTGCGAAACGCACAAGGGCCGCACGATTCCAGCCTAACTTTCTGTTCGTTGGATCCTTACGCCGATATATATATCACGCGGCCGCGTGGGTTACGCGGTCGCATGGGTGGTGTTTTTCGCGATATGACGCGATCGCATGGGGCATGCGGTCGCATCGTGCACCCTTGTTTTTTTTTTTTATATGCATGAAAAATGCAGAATGCAATGACTATCATGAATTCTTATGAATGATTCCAGGTTTAATAAATTAAAATGAAAAAGGAAAAATGAAAGCAATTAACAAGAAATAAATTGAAAAAGAAGCGACCATACCATGGTGGGTTGTCTCCCACCTAGCACTTTTAGTTAAAGTCCTTAAGTTGGACATTGGAGGAGTATCCTGTTATGGTGGTTTATGTTTAAATTCGTCCAAAAATCTCCACCAGCGCTTGGAAAGCCAATAGCCTCTGGGGTCCCAAACTAAGCATGTGAAGCTTCTGAGCAGCTTCAAACAAATTTTTAGCCTCCTGGGGTAACAAATGTCAGAATAAACCTCAGGATTCCAAGCCTTGCGTTTAAATCCGCCTCCGTCTTGGTCTACATGTCTCCATCCGGGCAGTTTAAAAAGTAGAATCTCATCGTGGTGGCCAAATGTTCTCCGTGATCCATGCAATTGAGCATGATACCAATCCGTCTACTTCGAGGTGAAGCGCGGAACCTTATTGAACCTGGTGCACCAGTTCTGAGTACGAGCCAATTCCCTCTTACTCTTAAAGCCGCAGAGAGCTCTAAGTTGGCCATCTGTTTCAAGCAAACCATATTCAAGTGAATAAGTAAAGCTATAAGTTAAGGATTGTACCCACTTGAAGCTTGTATTAGGTGGTAATGGCCTTGGAATTGGTGTTTTTGGTGGTTCTGCAAGTTCCGTTTCTTTGTGCTCTTCTGTGAATTCTTCCACTTCCTCGCAAAGATCTTCAATTGTATCTGTATCCTGGTCAAAGTCTTCCATGTCTTCCTCATCACTTGAGTCATAGATTGGAGGTTGAGAGAAATCTACCTCCGCATCATCTTCATATTCACTTGGGGAAGATTCTTCGATCTCAGAGAATTCACTTGCGGACGCAAGTTCATCACTAGGAGAACTATACTTGTGACTATCATTATCAAGGACATTTGCTCCTTGGATTATTCCGTCTGATTCTTCGTAAATGACTTGCCTTGGAGATTGTACAGTATCCTCCTTAGCATCAAATATAGCATCTTGGACGAGGTTTTCCTCAATTCTGGATTCCCAAGGAAGTTCAGCATCTCCTAGATCTTCAACCAATTCTTCTTCATGAACAATGACAGCTTCTTCCACTTGTTCTAGTATGAATTCATTCTCTGTCTTGTCCACTGGAGTCTCTAGTATTTCTTTCAAGCTATGCTCTTCATCGGGCTGTCCACATGGAGCTATGGTTGATCCTTGTATATTTGAGCGCCTAGTGGCCCATTGAATTAGTGCTTGCTCCAGTTGTTGAATGGTTGTTTGAAATTTAATTACTGTTTCCTTTAGACGATCCTTTGCTTCGCGGTTTGCCAGACTTGGACATGATACAAAGGAAAGTGGAGATGATTGGGAATGATTGGATTGGTATTGGGGTAAGGAAGGATCATATGATGGCGAATGGTGAAGAGAAGCTTGTGAGTGTGGTGGTTCAAGGTTATGTTGAAAGGATGGTTCATATGCACGGGGTGGGACTTGTTGGTAGTTACAAGGTTGTCCACCATATCTTTCAGCTGGGTATGCATTGTAGAATGGTCTTTGTCCAGGATATCTCGGAGGGTGTTGCTGCCTAAAGGGTTGATTAGATCCTCTTGGCTCCATCCATCCTTGTTTGGTCTGACCTTGATGCACATTCCTGCTGTAACTTCTATTTCCTTTAACAATATTAGAACCAAACTCAAAGCGAGAGGGGTGAGAGTTTATAGTAGCAAATAAAGATAAAAAGGAAAAACAAAAATAAATAAACAAGCAAAAGAAAAATATTTACAATAACCAATAATAAGGCACACGTTAGCAGTTCCCCGGCAACGGCTCCATTTTGACGTCGGGCTTTCTGCCAGTAAAGAATGTCATAAAAACAGTCGCGTTGTAGATATAGTCTCTAAACCGACAAAAATTCCTTCGTACAAACGTTTTGGTTGTCACAAGTAACAAACCCCTTAAAAATTGTTAACCGAGTATTCAAACCTCGGGTCATCTTCTCAAGGAACTGCGAGGGAGTATGTTCTTATTATTGGTTATAAAGGTTGTAATCGGGGTTTAGAAGGTGAGAAGCAAGTAATTTAAATGACGAGTGAATTAAATGGCAATTAAAAATAAATAATAACTGTAAAACAACTTTTGGCAAGATAGGGGAAATTAGAAGTCCAACTTAGATATGCCTCTCAACAATAATGAAAGTTGTATCTTAATTCCACTTGGTCAACCTGTACCAGGGCAAGGAAAGTCAAGGGACTAATTGAATTGACCTTTGAATCCTATTTATTTCCAACGAAAAGGTTGGGATTACTTAGGTTCAGCTCAATTAGCAAGATAACGATTATCAATTATGTTGAGTTTAATAACTGTTGAGTTACTAAATTCTTAACCAAGACCAAAAGGGAGAAAAGTAAATTGCTGGAATAATGAAAGTATCCTTAGATAGGAAGCAATGGCAACTTAAATCAAAGAGAACAATTATAAACTGAAAATACCTCAAATATCATTAATTCAAATAGAGATCTGTAACATGGAATAATTCATAAATCAAATTATAATAATCAATTCAAATGTTGGGATAAAAGTAAAACTAAAATAAAAGAACATTAAAACCTGGATCCAGAGTTACTCCCAAAACAAGAATAAGTCCTAAATCCTAAGAGAGAGAGAATCTCTCTCTAAACTAAATCTAAATCATGAAAACTAGAAATTGGCGAGCTCCCTCTGAATGGATGCATTCCTCCACTTTATAACCTCTGGTCTATGCTGTCTGTACTTGGATCTGGGCCAAAAAGAGCTTCAGAATTCGCTGGGGGCGTATTTTGTAATTTCTGGTGCGTGGCCTCTGTCACGCGTCCGCGTGGGTCATGCGGTCGCGTCATTCGGAGCTTTTCCTTGCCACACGGTCGTGTCAGTCATGCGACCGCGTCATGTGCGTTCTGCTTAAGGCGCGCGGTCGCGTCAGTCAAGCGGCCGCGTCGCTGCTGATTCGTGCTTGGCATGCGATCGCGTCATCCATGCGATCGCGTGGGTACCAGTTTCCTTAAAGCTCCGTTTTGCTTTCTCCTTCCATTTTAGTATGTTTCCTTTTTCATCCTTTAAGTCATTCTGCCTTTAGAAAATCTGAAACTACTCAACACACTAATCACGACATCGAATGGAAATAAAGGTAATTAAAATAATTAATTTTAAAGCTTACATCACATAATAAGGAAGGGAAAGTAAAACCATGAAATTAATGTGAATAAGTAGGTGAAGGATTGTATAAATCACTCTAATTAAGCACAAAAGAACTCATGAAATATGGGTTTATCAATTATCGAGCTTGCCTCAGAAGAAGTTCTAGCTTAAGGATGACATAGTGACAATGAGGATCGAGATACTTATTGATATAGAAGAGGTGTTCCCTTTACTGATCTTCCGGTGAAATCCCTGCCTTCAGAAAAGATCTCGCATACTCGAAAATCAGGGTTGTTACATAAAATTTACTTTGCTTTTAGGGCAGCGCGTGCGCACCGATGCTGCACGTGGCCCACTAAAGGTGAAATCGCTGGGGGCGATTTCTGAAGCATTTTGGGCCCAATCCAACTCATTTCTAATGCTATTTCATGCAGAATTCAAGCTTGGGCAAGGGGAGAGCACTTGTTTGTAGTATAGCATCATGTATGTTAGTTTCTAGAGAGAGAAGCTCCATCTTCTCTCTAGAATTAGGGTTCTTAGGATATTTCCATCTTATATCTAGGTCCAACTTCATGTTTTCATCTTGTTTCCTTTATGATTTCTTGTTCCTACTACTTGATTCTCTTAGTTTTCATGCTAATTTCTCTTTTATGTTTCTTTTGTGATGATGAACTCATGTTGTATTTGATTTACATTCAATGAAATTTAATGTTTGATGTTCTTTTAATTGTTGATTTGAGTTGTGATTTACTTTCCTTGCAATTGATAGTTGTTAGACTTTACTACTTCTTGCACATTTACCATGCTTTCCTTCTATGCCTTCCAAGTGTTTGATAAAATGCTTGGAAGGATGTTAGAGTAGATTTTGAGCATTCTTGGCTTGGAAGGAGTAATTAGGTGATCTTGAGTCATGAATACCCAACTAATATTGGTGATCTAGAGTTGTTAGTTAATATGATTTCCATTGACTCTAATCTCTTGCTATTCTATTAGTGAGTTGATTAGGACATTTGGATTGAGGTTAACTAATCTTGTTTGACTTTCTCTAATGGAAGATAACTTACACCTTCTTCCGACATTGGGTATGACAAAATAAGATAAATTCTTGTTATTATTGTTATTAGTGACTAGGATGGAAAGCCTATGATCTCAATCCTTGCCATGAATGTCTCTCTTTATTGATTGCTTCTTTTATTGCTCTCTTTACTCTTCTTGTCATTTATGTTATTACCCCTTTTATCAACCAAACCCCTTTGCCCCTTCATAGCTAATAATTGACCACTTCAATGTAATCCCTTGTGAGACAACCCGGAGTCTAAATACTTCGGTTAATTTTTTGGGATTTGTACATTGACAAATCCAAATTTTTGATTGGGAGGATTTTTGTTAGTGTAGAACTATACTTGCAACAAGAATTCATTCATTTGAGAAAATTCTATACCGACACAATAATTCGCTCATCACTTCTGCAGTGGGATCTAGGAAAATTTCAAGCAATTCCTAAGGAGCATTTACTCGGGGAAGAGAGCTTTTTTCCCCATTACAACACATCTCGAATGTTTCATGGTGAAATAGACGTGCGCTATAGTAATGACATGTTGTAAAACCCGCAAAATCAGTATATAATTAATCAATAAATTAATTTTTAATAAAAAAATTAGAAATATGAATTTTATAGTTTAGTGAGATAGAACTAATTAAAACAAAAATTTTGACACTAATTTTAAAGAATTTGACCCAGATTGGGCCGAACTAGTGGAACTGGACCCAAACTGGGCCCGTAGGCCTAACCCACTCACTTAAACAAAATGAGTTCAGCTTATTTCTCTCTCCTCATGCATGCTGAAATGCTGAATGCTTAGCCAAGGAAGGGAAGAACACCTTCCAAAACATAAACCCTCACCTCCATAATCAAATCTAAATAACTTTTGATCCGGAGCTCCGATTGCGACACCGTTTGAGGCCATGCATCCGTAATGACAAGCTCTACAAAGCCTAGTACATAATAAGGTGAGGAAACCACATTCCCAGTTTCTATTTTTCCTTTTCCAATTCAAAAATTTCACGGTTTTGGGTGCCGAGATTGTTATTTAATTTGATGTTTTAGGATCAAATTGACTTGAGGGATTAGTTGGGTTTTGTTTAATTGAAGCATATACAAGGTAAGAATCTTCAACCCTAGTAATTCCCTTAGTTAACTGTAATCTTGGTACTAAGTGTGTATGTATGGATGTAATGATATGATATAGATGTGTATATATGTGTTTCGGAGCCTAATTGAGGAGATAGAAACCTAATTGGAAGCTTTGGGGGCTGACTTGTGGTAGTGGAGCTTGTAAACTTCCTTAGTTGGGTTGCCTTTGGGCTATACGAGGAAATCGGCCAAGGTATGGTTTTGGTTTCTCGTATTTAATATATAATGTCTTGTGAAAACTTAGGCTAGGTGACCATAGGATAAGCCTGGATTGAAGTCGATTGGTGATTTGATTAGTGAACATATGAGTACTTGTTGTTAGTATTGCTGAGTTGAGTAGTTGGATTGTATGTTGAATGATTGATGATAATTTTGTCGAGTGATGAAGTTGATGGGACTATGTGATATTTGATGATGATATGGATTTACGATGATAATATCTAATATCTATAATGATTAATTGTAGTCGGTTGAGAATGCTTATGTATTGATGATGAGTTATGTTGTATGATTGTGGGTGTTAAGCTTGTTGAAGTTAAATGGTAGCATGAATCCCCACACCTTCGTACTGTTGTACCAACAAGTGCACTGGATCGTTCAAGTAATAACTGAGCGAGTCAGGGTCGATCCCACGAGGATTGTGGTTTGAAGCAATCTATGGTTATCTTGCAGGTCTTAGTCAGGCAGATGAAAGAGTAGGAGATGTTGGTATGTTATTTTTAATTGCATAAAAATAAAGGGAATAAATAAACAGGGTAATTAGAACTCAGAAGTCGTGTAAACTATGAAAAGAGAATAGTTGAGGACTGGAGTTGCTTTGTCTTTCTAAATTAAATCTGGTAGTACTGTTTCCTTTGCTTGTGAGTGATTTCTGCAATGGAAGGCTGTATGTAATTGACACGGGTTTGAGCAGCTGCCAATACTCCTCGAGATCTGAACCCCAGGATTAGTGCGGATCCATTCTGATTGAGGGTGAAGCTCGTACAGTTCATTGACAGGAGAGTTATTGCCTTTCTAGAATTAATCAAATTTTGAGTTCAAGTTCGTCAATAGCATAGCCCAAACCAACAATGAACTCTCACAATTAAAGTTATAATACGAAAAGATGTCACTATTAAAAACCAATTCAATTCCGGGAGTGTTTAGTTCCTGGGTCGTCTCCCAAGGACACTTAAGATCAATGAGTGTACAATTCCGGTTGTGATGCTCACGGGGTTTTCAATGAAGAGATAAACATATAAAGCAATAAAAGAACATGCAAAATTGTGTTAAATGAACTAATAAGGGAATTAATGAATTAACTATGCAATATAGACAAGTAAGGTATAGAAGGGATTAATGTAAATGTGTACGAAAGATTTAAAGCATAAAATGTATCTTGGCTTGGAATGAGCTACGGATCATTTCCTTGTTGGAACCACAGCTATGAGAATTAAAATGGATTAATCTCACTTGATTCACCCTCACATCGGAGAATAAGTTAAATGAGCATAAGTGTTCTTAACCCACAAATCCTAAATTGCTTGCTAATTGCCTTAGCAACAAATTAGCGTTAGTGGGAACAAGAACAATTAACAATCCAGGTATTGACACTAAATATTGGACATTCTAACTCTAGAAACCCAATTTCTCACATTCCCCAAGCCAAGAGATAGAAAACTAGCCCAAAATCATAATTGACATTTTGTCAAATACTTGGTGGGCAAAAATACTAAACATGGGAAAAATGAGAAAGTGCTTGAAACTAAAAGTAACAAATGATCTCAATCAATAATAACAACTCAAGAAACCATATAACAATCATCAATTATCAAATTCATCAACAAGAAATTGAAATTTCAAAAGAGAAGTAAAATTGAACTATAACTTGAAATATAAGAAAGAGAAAAAACAATGTAGCTATAAAGAGTAGTAACAAAGAGATACTTACAATGGAAGCTAGCAAAATCCAAGATAAAAAATGGAAATGGCACTTGAATGTAAAAATCCTAGTATAAACCCTAGTAGAGATGATGAAAAACTTACAGAAAAACTATACTAAAGCTTCCTACTACTACTACTCCTAAGCTACCCTAATGATATGCTATTGTCCTCTCTTTATTTTCCCTTCATTATGAGCTAAATGGCTTCAGAAATGGGCCTCCAATCCAATAAAATTGTGAGTCACGTGCGATTTTAATGAAGGTATGTGCGGACCCCTGTGCGTACGCACAGACTTGTGCGCATGCACACTAGGCGATGCTCGAATGGCCACGAGTCCATATTTGACGATATATTTTACATTGATTTCAGTGGATTCTATCATATAATCCCACGTTTATTCATCCAAATAGCATTCTTTTGTGTTTTCTCTCTAGATTGTGCCTAAATGTGAAAAACATGCATTTTTGTGCTTAAATTAGTTATTTTAATCCCACTTTTATGCCACTCGATGCCATGATATGTTTGATGAGTGATTTTAGGTCCTAAAGGCAAGTTTGGCAAGGCAAAAGTGGAAGGAAGCATGTACAAAGGGAGAAAACTTGAAGAAAACAAAGGAGAAGCACACATTGGATTGTGCGTGCGTACGCACAAGAAGAAAATCAGCATGTGTGAGGACGCACACACCTGTGCGTTCGCACACGTCCCAACGCGTGACTCATTTAATGGAAATCACTGGGGGCGATTTCTGGGCCTCCAAAGCCCAGTTTTTGGACTTTTTGATGCTGATTCTTCCTATATTAAGCAATGCCTCACTCCATTTGAAATGGGGAGCACTTAGGTTTAGGTTTTTTTTACGTATTTTTGTTAGTTTTCTAGAGAGAGAAGCTCTCCCTTCTCTCTAGAATTATGGTTTCTTAGTTTAATTTCTTACAATTTCTACTTTTAACTCTTACTTCTATTTACTTCTCCTTATCATTTATTGTTATTGCTTCTTTGTTCTTCTTCATTTCCTTTGTTATTCCCTTATCTTGTCATTTTTATGTTATGAACACTCCTTGTTAATTTTAATCTCAATTAATGCAATTTATGTCTCATGTCACTTATTGATTTATTGAGTTACTATCTTTGATTTTCTTGCTTTTGGTAGTTGTAGAATTTATATTTCTTGTTATTTTACCATGCTTTATTTTCACACCCACCAAGTGTTTGACAAAATGCTTGGTTGGATTTTTGCATAGCTTTTCTCACTCTTGGTTGAGAAATTATGTGATTTGGGTGAACTTGAGTTGTAGATGTCCATTCCACATTGTGTGAGGATTGTTAATTAATTTGGTTTCCACTAACGCTAGTCTTTCACTAAGTTAATTAGTGAGTTGATTAAGACTTGAGGATTGAAATTAATTATGCCTAGTTGACTTATCCTCGATGTAGGGTTGACTAATTGGGATTAATTCACACACAATTACCATGTTTATGGTCCACAACTAGGAGAGGGATCCTTAATTACCCACTTCTTGCTAAGAGACCTTCTTAGCATTTAATTCCCTTTTCTTGTTTTAATTGCTTTGACTCTTAATTTCCTGCATGCTAAGTTACCTTTTTGCACTTTAATTTCTTACCATTTACATTGCTTGATCTCTCTTGCATTCACAACCCCCTATTTCCTCAGAGCCAATAACATGACATTTCATTGCAATTCCTAGGGAAGACGACCCGAGGTTGAATTACTCTTGATCTCGGTTTATATCTTGTATTGAATTTATTATTTGATCTTGAGAATTCATTGTTGGTTTGGACTATGCTACCAACGAATTGATTCTAATTTTGATTAATTCCAAACTATACAAGAATTCTCATTATCAAATTTGGCGCTGTTGCCGGGGAGTTGCAATGGTGTTGTATTCTTGGCTATTGTGCATATGGGAATATTGTGAATAGCTTATTTTTTGGTTGACTGTACATATGTTGCTTGCTCATTTTTGGACATTGTTAATATGTGAATATGTGAATAGTTTGTTTTTGATTGGTTGCTTATTTTTGCTTGTAAATATGTCTCTTGGTTGTTAGCTTGCTTTACTAGATTCTTGTTTTAAAATGCATATGTGAATAGTTAGTAATTTTGTTTTAAATTGCCTTTTTGGCTTGAATTTCATGTTTAAAATTTTTCAATTAGTTTTTGGATGGTTGAATTAATTTTGGGTAGATTTTTGTTTGTAAATAGTCCATGATTTTAATTTGAAAAATAAAATTTTGGATTAATTTTAAAGTTAATGTAAATAGTTGCATATTTTTGTTAATTTCTTGTTTATATGCATATTAGAATGTTGGGTTAAATCCTCTTAAAAAAAATCGCCCTCTATGCTGTGCGCACGCACACTTTCATAGCACCCTTCTGTCCGTGGCGTTCGCACAGCATATGCATACGCACTATTGCTCATTTTCCTTTCTGTGCGTATGCACGAACGTTGGTGTGTACGCACCCCCACTTCATCCCCTTCTGCTGGGAGCACCCGCACAGTTGGTGCATCTGCATTCCCCCCCTTAGGTGAGAACCCTGTGACTTCTTAGTACTTCTCTTCTCCTTCTCCTATGTTCATCCCTATCTTCTGCTTCTCTGTTTCACCGTCCACCCACCTCCAACCACCGGCGACCGCCACAGTCGCCGTACCCCTCATCCCATCTCTTCTTCCTCCTCTCTCATATCTATCTCCTCGTCTCTCACCCCTGTTCCCTTCTTGGCCACCTTCTCCTCCCTCTCTCTTACTGGCCGACCACCGCGACCCTTTTCTTCGCGATATCACCTCCAGCTCGCGTCCAGCTTCCTTCTTCCCCCTCCTCGCAGAACCAGAGAACCCTCAGCCATACCAATCCTCTTCTCTTTTCTTCGTCAAAACCTAGAGCAGCGGCGGCTAGCTTCCCCTCTTTCTCCCCTCTCTCTGACTGGCAAACCACCACCGCGAATCACCCTAGCCTCCACCATCAGCGAGCAGCAGCCCTCTTCTCCTCTCTCTATCTCACTCGCAAACCTACAGAAGCAAGCCTACCACCACAGCGCCGCCAGCAACCCTAATCGCCAGCAAACTGCCACGATAACCAACCGTTATCAGCGTGGCCAACGTAATCCTCTACACACCACCTTTTTCTCCGTTCCCCCTTTACTGCCTGGAACGACTAGAATAGGGTGCAGCCCCTGTGTCTTCCAGCCCTGTGCCATCTTCCCTCTCTGACACTGCCCTTGGCCAGCCGTGCTGACATGGCTGCAGCCCACCACCTCCCCTTCCCTTTCTCTGTTCTGTTTCTGCCTTTCCAGGTCCCATTTTCTTTTCTATTTTCTATTCCCTTATCTGTTTTCTGTTAGCTTAGTTTAATTTTTGTTGATTAAGTTAGTTAGAAATGCTTGTTAGTTGCTTAGGTTGTTAGACAATCCGAGCTGGATAGTGGATTTAGGTCTCTTCTTGTTATTACTGGTGTTTGGGAATGGATTGCCCCTGTATTTACCTCTTGAAACTGAACTGTTTACTGCTACTGTATTCATGTTCATGTTCGTCACACTGTTAATTATGATTGCTGATGTGTTCTTGCTGATTGCCATTGTTTGGATGAGTTTAGAATGTTGTTTACTAATTGTACTTTCTGCTGTTGCTGCTGCTATTTTGGAATGACTGAATTTCTATCTGAAATTGGGCTATCTATTGCTAGTGATGCCTTGCCTTTGTATTCAATTGATTTCTTGATGCTACATAATATTTTTGTTGCTTGATTCTTGTTGAGGGCTGTTATGAATTGGATTTGAGTGCTACTGAAGTTTTATTTCATTGTTGGATTTAGTTATAAGTAATTTCTTGAATTCATGCTGCTTCTGAAATGGTTGGTGAACTCAATGAGTAGAATGCTGCTTGAATCCATTACTTTTGTTCATTGTGCTGATTTGGTGCTGTGTTCTAAGCCATTATTTTGTTCATTGTTCAAAGAAAAGAATGCTGGTAGATTGTTCCTTGTTGCTGTTTTGGTGCTGTATGTTGGCTTAAATATTTATTTCATATAAATTCACATGTGGTTGTTGTGTGTTTAGTTTCAAACATTCATATGAAACTTGATTTGATTGATTGAGTTTGGGAAATAGCCAATTTACTGCTGAAATGCTACTGGATTTTTCCTAACCTTGTTTCATTAAATGACATTATTTTGTTGGTGCAACAAAATTCTATTAGACGAATTTCTGTGTCTAAAAGAATCTTGTTTGCTAAATGGTTTTGGAAATTTCCTTATGAGCTTCTTTATAAGTTTTGGTCATGCTCATAGCATTCCTTGCTTGTTTGTAATGCCAATTTACTTCTATGCATTGAATAGTTCAAGTGAATTTTCAAATTGACCATAAACTTGAAATTCTTTTGAAAATTAGAGCCTCTTTTGCATAAACTCACAAGATTGAAGTTTTTTTTAACCTATGTGGCTGATTTGATTCATTTTATTCATGCCTAACTTACATTAAGTCACATAGATCATGAGGTTTTCAATTCTTGTTTCAACTTTTGACTTTTATGCTTCGTTATAATTTGATGTTTGAATTTTCCTTGTTTACCTTTGTCAACACCAAAATGTCTCACCTTATGCTAAGTAGATGTGCCCACTATTCTTTGATTATATACCCACTAAAATCACATTACTCACTTAAGCATAAGGCATATTTTGAATTGTTGAGAACTTGAACATGAACTTGCTTGTTCTGGAACTTTGGAAATTTTCAAAATTTAGGGACGTTTTTGCTATGCCCGGAACTTTTGCCTTTCTCTTTTGTTTTCAACTAACTCTTTCTTTTCCTTTACATGACTTTGACCTTTATTTTATTTTTCAACTAACTTTTTCTTCTTCTTAACATAACTTTTAACTATCTTTTCTTTCTTTTCTTTTTCAACTAGCTATTTTCTTTTTACTCACATAACTTTTAACTCTCCTTTTACTTTTCAACTAACATTAACTTTTAACTTTTAACGGTTTTCTTTTTCTCTGTGCATAGCAACAACGCTCCTCAATTTTCTTTATCCTTGACAAACAAGCAAGTCAAACGGCTGTATTGTGTTTGATTGATTGGAAGTTGCTGCCATTTACTTTCGGATTAGTTTTCATGCATGCTTTTATTCAATCTTATATTTCCGTTCACTTCATATATATGTTGTTTTGTGACTCAATTTTATGTTTCTCAGCAGCACCGTCACTCTTGCAACCACTCTATCGCCTAACCCACCAGCGTGATGAGCCGGAGGAGGCATGGGATAGTAGAGGTGATGCAGTGACGACTCCTTCCGCTCCGCATGATCTTGAGCACCGAGGATGGTGTTACAATTTAAGTGTGGGGGAGGATCGCCAACTTCAAGAGGGGTAAAATTCCACTCTTACACATTTTGCAATATTCTTTTTGTTCTTTTTCTTCAATTCTTGTAATTTTTGTCTTATTTGCACTTTGCTTGGTTTGGTTTGTTTGTAAATATTTATTTAATGCTTATAGTATTAGGGTAGTAAATATTTGCATGTTTCATGTTAGATTAAATAAGTTTGGTAAAACAACAAGAAATTTTTATGAAATCCCTTTTAGGACATGCCATTGATTGAATTGAGAAATTCTCTTTCAAACTTGCTTGAAGTATTTTTCATAGAACATAGAAAAAAGCTAGAACAACATACCTTGTAAGATTTGAGCTTTAATTTTATGGTTGCACATCTTCCATTGTTAACCAACTTTGAGCCTATACTAAACCCATTTGTTCTTAACTTTAGCACATTACAAGACTTAAGTGAAAAAAACAATAAATGTCCCTTGTTTAGATCTTTGATTAGCTTAGGCTAGTGAGAGTGTCTATCATTCAAGTTTGGGAAGTTTGGGAACATTGGTCGGGATAAGAGGGTGTTTTTATATTTTTGTCAAAATTTTGGGAATTGGGTACATACTCATGTTTGAATTATTTTAAACCATATGCATTGATGTTCTAGAAAAAAAAGAAGAAGATAATAATAATAAAAAATAGAAAAGAAAAGTAATAAAAAGGGAACAAATTACCCCAAAGTGAAGTCAATAAGAATCTATGCATATGTGTGATGATCAAAAAGAGAATATATGAGTGTGTGAAAAAGTAAAGAATGGGTAGTTAGGTTAGCTTTGAATTGTATAGGTTGTCAAAGGTTAGGTAGGAAGCTTAGGTTGATCAAAGATTCAAATTCTAGTTCACTTGACCATATGCATCCTACCTTGACCCTAGCCCCATTACAACCATGGAAGTCCTCATGATATTTGTATGCATGCACTAAATAATTGTTGATTGTTAGATGACTTGCAAACCTTTGAGAAACATGACTAAAGGAGAATCGAGTAATTAAGCCCTAAACAATAAGTGAATTGAGTGAATACACATCCGGTGAGGGGTTCGGTCGCTCAATTCTATGTTCTTGTGCATTATATTGTATCTTCTTGCAAGTTGTTTGTTGGTTAGTCTTGAAAATCTCAATTCAATTCTTTGGACTTTGATCATAGTGTATTCACTCTTTGCCTTGACGCTAAGGCTTGTTTCGGATTAACTGGAATCTCTTGTTTGTTTTGTACCAAACTAAATAGGAACCATAGTGTACACATGTATAGACAGCAGTGTAGTTGAATGCACGTAGTTAGTTGCATTTAAAAAATTACTTACCTTCCTTATCCTTCTCCTTTGATTGTGATTAGCAAAGGGACATGCTATTGTTTAAGTGTGGGGGAATTGATGAGTCCATATTTGACGATATATTTTACTTTGATTTGAGTGGATTCTATCATATAAGCCCACGTTAATTCATCCAAATAGCATGCTTTTGTGTTTTCTCTCTAGATTGTGCCTAAATGTTAAAACATGCATTTTTGTGCTTAAATTAGTTATTTTAATCCCACTTTTATGCCACTCGATACCATGACATGTTTGATGAGTGATTTTAGGTCCTAAAGGCAAGTTTGGCAAGGCAAAAGTGGAAGGAAGCATGTACACAGGGAGAAAACTTGAAGAAAACAAAGGAGAAGCACACATTGGAGTGTGCGTGCGCACGACCTAGTGTGCGTACGCACAAAAGCAACAGAACCACATGTGCGTACGCACGACAACCTGTGCGTATGCACAAGAAGAAAATCAGCATTTGTGCGGACGCTCGGGGTATGACTCATTTAATGGAAATTGCTCGGGGCGATTTCTGGGCCTCCAAAGCCCAGTTTTTGGACTTTTTGATGCTGATTCTTCCTATATTAAGCAAGGCCTCACTCCATTTGAAGGGGGGAGCACGTCGGTTTAGGTTTTTTTACATGTTTTTGTTAGTTTTCTAGAGAGAGAAGCTCCCCCTTCTCTCTAGAATTAGGGATTCTTAGATTAATTTCTTGCAATTTCTACTTTTAACTCTTGCTTCTATTTACTTTTCCTTGTCATTTATTGTTATTGCTTCTTTGTTCTTCTTCATTTCCTTTGTTATTTCCCTTATCTTGTCATTTTTATGTTATGAGCACTCATTGTTAATTTTAATCTCAATTAATGCAATTTATGTTTCATGTAACTTCTTGCTTTATTGAGTTGCTATCTTTGATTTTCTTGCTTTTGGTAGTTGTAGAATTTATATTTCTTTTTATTTTACCATGCTTTATTTTAACACCCACCAAGTGTTTGACAAAATGCTTGGTTGAATTTTTGCATAGCTTTTCTCACTCTTGGTTGAGAAATTGTGTGGTTTGGGTGAACTTGAGTTGTGGATGTCCATTCCACATTGTGTGAGGGTTGTTAATTAATTTGGTTTCCACTAACGCTAGTCTTTTGCTAAGTTAATTAGTGAGTTGATTAGGACTTGTAGATTGAAATTAATTATGCCTAGTTGACTTATCCTCAATGTAGGTTTTACTAATTGGGATTAATTCACACACAATTACCATGTTTGTGGTCCACAACTAGGAGAAGGATCCTTAATTACCCACTTCTTGGCAAGAAACCTTTTTAGCAGTTAATTCCCTTTTCTTGTTTTAATTGCTTTGACTCTTAATTTCTTGCATGTAAGTTACCTTTTTACACTTTAATTTCTTGCCATTTACATTGCTTTCTCTCTCTTGCATTCACAACCCCCAATTCCCTCATAGCCAATAACATGATATTTCATTGCAATTCCTGGGGAAGACGACCCGAGGTTGAATTACTCTTGATCTCGGTTTATATCTTGTATTGAATTTATTATTTGATCTTGAGAATTCATTGTTGGTTTGGACTACGCTACCAACGAATTGATTCTAATTTTGATTGATTCCAAACTATACAAGAATTCTCATTATCAGGCGCTCACGATGCGGCTTACGTGCACGTGTGGCTCTGCTCTGATGGCTGTGCGTACGCACGCAGGTCTGTGCATACGCACACATCACTGTGCTCTTTTCCTTTGATTCTTCATGCTTCCTCCACTTTTCATGCTCCTCTTCCATTTTCTCCAAGCCATTCCTACAACATGAGATGCAAGAACATAGAATTGAGCGATCGAACCCCTTACCAGATATGTATTCACTCAATTCACTCAGTGTTTAGGGCTTAATCACTCAATTCCCTTTTAATCATGCTTTTCAAAGATTTGCAAGTCATCTAACAATCAACTAGTATTTGATGCATGAAAAACAAATATCATGAGGTCTTTGGAAGGTTGTAATGGGGTTAGGGTTTAGGTAGGATAAATATGGTTAAGTGGACTAAAGGAATTAGTTCTTTGATTAGCTTAAGTGTCCACCTAATCCTATATCGCCTATAAACTCATAACAACGAAACCTATCTACCTATTTTTCTCCTATCTCACCCTACTCATGCATGGGTGAGATGCATCCTTTATTTCATGAAGACATGCATCCTTTATTTCAACTTTTTATTTCACATTCTATTATGCACAAGTTTTTTTTATTATATTTCTTGTCTTTGTTAGCACAAGAGATGCATATGACTTAAAACAATGAATGCATGAGTATTACCCAATTGCCAATTTTTCACAATGAGTTCCATGCCTCTATCACCAATGCTTCCCAACAATTTCCCCCACACTTAGAATATACACACTAATCTACCCAAGCTAATCAAAGAGTAATTCAGGAAAATCAAAGGTTTTTCGCTTAAGGGAGAATAATGTGCTAAAATCAGAACAAAAGGGGATTTACAGGCACAACAGAGGTTCACAAAAGTGAATGCATGGGTTGGCTATATAGGTTGGTGAGTTCAACATCAAAGATGGCCTCAATCATGCTAAATGCATCCAAACAACAAACACAAGACATAGAGAATCATGCAAATCAATGATCACAATAAAAAAGGAGTATAATCACACAAGAACAAACATTATGGTTGAAAAATGCAACCATCTATTAGAGCTCAAATCTCACAAGGTATGTTGTTCTAGCTCTTTTCTATGTTCTACAAACAGAATACTTCAAGCAAGCTGAAAAACACAAGATTTTTCTTCAATTCAATCAATGGTATGCCCTAAGAAAGATTTATGGGAAATTCCTTGGTGTTTCACCAAACTTATTCACTCTATCATGCAACATGCAAACATTAACTACCATATAGCTATGAACAATAAAGAGATATATAGAAACAAACCAACCAAAATGAAATAGAGATAAAGCTACTAAAAATGAAGAAAAATAACTAAAAGAGTATTGCAAAGTGTTTTGAGAAAAGAATTTTACCCCCACGAAGTCGTCAATCCTCCCCCACAATTAATTCGTGCACGGTCCTCCGTGCATGCTTACGATCCGAGAGAAAGATAACTTTGGGGGTCTACCTTCAGCCGGTGGTCTCGGAAATGGGTTGGTCACCTTCATCATGCTCCTCCCCAACTAGCTTGGATGAAGCCTCAGTCGGGGTCTCTTCCTTCTAGCCTTGCTGCTACTCCACTCAAAACACTTGTGCTCAAGATGCTCCATGTGGTGGATATCGAGCAAGATGTCTCGGAATAAATCCGGAAGCGACCGGAGAAACGGTAAAAGAATTGATGAAGTTGGTAGAATTGATGGTGGTACTGTGGGTGCCTTCCTCTTGGAGGGTGTCTTCTTTGATGATCCATCCAATTCTCCCATCGGAATGAACTTGTTGCCTTTTGGACTCTTGAACATGACGTCCGTCGGTTGCCTCTCTACCCCCGCTGCTATTGTTAAACGCATTACCATCGATGGAAATGAAATGTGGATCTTTTTTTTCTCAATGAGTTTCCAAATTGATTTGCGTATCAAAGGCACAATGGCTATATTCTTTCCTTCCATAATAGCCCAAAGTAGCAAAGCAGTTCTAAATCTGACATGGGTAGCATGGGTGCTCGGGATGATGTAGTCCGCCATAATCTGATGCCATATACGTGCCTCGGCATTCAAATCAGAGTAAGCGATACTAGTGGGAACAAATTTCCTCTCTTTGCTAAACTCCCAAGATGCATCAGGACAGCCAATTCTCTTAAGAATAGAAGCCAAATACATCCTCCCCTTGAACACATCCGATTTGATCTTTGAATAATCATCCTTCTCAGGCATAATGTGAAGGATCATCAGAATAGCTTCTAGAGCTTGGTTGGAAGTGTCCAACATTTTTCTTCGGAGGAATACCGACTCTTCTTCCCAAGCTTGGTAGTTCGCATAGAATTCCCGCACCATGGATTCATTAACTTCAATGGGTTCTTGCTCAAGAAATCCCCAATGAAGTGAGATAATTGATGAGCGGATATTTTATACGCTTTTTGGGGATAATTTCATATAGTTTTGAGTATGTTTTAGTTAGTTTTTAGTCTATTTTCATTAGTTTTTAGGAAAAATTCATATTTCTGGACTTTACTATGAGTTGTTTGTTTTTCTGTAATTTCAGGTATTTTTCTGGCTGAAATTGAAAGAGCTGAGCAAAAATCTGATTCTTGCTGAAAAATGACTGCTGATGCTGTTGGATTCTGACCTCCCTGCACTCAAAGTAGATTTTCTGGAGCTACAGAACTTGAAATGGCATGCTTCCAATTGCGTTGGAAAGTAGACATCCAGGGCTTTCCAGCAATATATAATAGTCCATACTTTGCAAAAGGATAGACGACGTAAAATGGCGTTCAATGCCAGTTCTCTGCCCAATTCTGGCGTCCAGCGCGAGAAAAGGATCAAAAGCTGGAGTTGAACGCCTAAACTGGCACAAAAACTGGCGTTCAACTCCACAAATGGCCTCTGCACGTGACTTACTTAAAACTCAGCCCCAGCACACACCAAGTGGGCCCCAGAAGTGGATTTCTGCATCATCCATCATAGTCCACTTCTTTTTTGTAAACCTACGCTACTAGTTTAGTATTTAAACAACTTTTAGAGACTTATTTTGTATCTCATGACATTTTAGATCAAACCCTTGTATTCTCTGATGGCATGAGTCTCTAAACCCCATTGTTGGGGGTGAGGAGCTCTGCTATGTCTCAATGAATTAATGCAAGTATTTCTGTTTTCCATTCAAACACGCTTGTTCCTATCTAAGATGTTCATTCACGCTTAACTGTGATGAAGGTGATGATCTGTGACATTCATCACCTTCCTCAAACCATGAACGTGTGCCTGACAACCACCTCCGTTCTATATCCGATTGAATGAGTATCTCTGAGATCTCTTAATCAGAATCTCCGTGGTATAAGCTAGAACTGATGGCGGCATTCATGAGAATCCGGGAAGTCTAAACCTTGTCTGTGGTATTCCGAGTAGGATTCAAGGATTGAACGACTGTGACGAGCTTCAAACTCCTGAAGGCTGGGCGTTAGTGATAGACGCAAAAGGATAGTAAATCCTATTCCAACCGGATCGAGAACCAACCGGTGATTAGCCGTGCTGTGATAGAGCGCGTGAGCGTAGTTTTCACTGGAAGGATGGAAGGTAGCCATTGACAACGGTGATCCACCAATACACAGCTTGCCATAGGAGGATGTGCGTGCGTGAATCAGAAGATTGAGAAAAGCAGAGATTCAGAAGACAAAGCATCTCCAAAACTCCAACATATTCTCCATTACTGCACAACAAGTAACCTTTAATTTATGCTCTCTTGGTTATTCGCAATTCAACTAATAAACATAATTGACTTCCTGACTAAGATTTACAAGATAACCATAGATTGTTTCAAACCAACAATCTCCATGGGATTCGACCCTTACTCACGTAAGGTATTACTTGGACGACCCAGTGCACTTGCTGGTTAGTGGTATGCATTGTGAAAAGTGTGATTTACAATTCGTGCACCAAGTTTTTGGCGCCGTTGCCGGGGATTGTTCGTGTTTGAACAACTGACGGATTATTTTGTTGCTTAGATTAGGAAAATTTTTCTTTTTGGTTTAGAGTCTCTTATTATTGTTCTTGGTTAAAAATATCCTTCTTTAAAACAAGTGTTACATTTACTGCCCAATTGGCTAGAGCGTTAGTCTAAGCCCGTGGCAGTTTGGTACACTCTTTTTAAAACTTTTTTCATAAATAATATTTTCTCTTTTAAATTTTGTGCCAAACTTTAAGTTTGGTGTTTTCTTGTTGATTTTTAAAAAAAAAAAAATTTTTTTTTTCAAAAATTTATTTTGTGAGTCTTCAAAGTGTTCTTGAGTTTTCCTTGTGTCTTGATCTTAAAATTTTTAAGTTTGGTGTTCCTTAGTGTTTTTCCCTTAAAAATTTTTTAAAACAAGGAGCATCAGATCTAAAAATTTTAAATCTTGTGCTATCTTATTGTTTTTCTCTCTCCTCTTTAAATTCAAAAATATTTTTTCTCTCCAATTTTAAGCAATTTTTCAAAAATTTCCTTTAAAATTCAGATTTTTTTTTAAATTTTAAAACCTTTTTCAAAAATCATCATATCCTTTTCAAAACTTCCTAACCACTTTCTCTCTCCTCATTTTTTCGAAAATCTTCACCCATTTTTATTTATTTTATTTTAATTTATTTTGTTTTCGAAATAAATTAATAAATAAATAAATAAAAATATTTTTTCTATTTTACATCATCTCCCTTTTGTTTCCATTATGGACCTAAGTGGAAATGAAAAGTCCAGGAGGACTCTAGGGTCATATTCTAACCCCTCTACTGCTTCATATGGGAGTAGTATCTGCATACCCTCCATTGGAGTCAGTAACTTTGAGTTGAATCCTCAGCTCATTATCATGGTGCAGCAAAGCTGCCAGTATTCCGGTCTTCCACAGGAAGAACCTACAGAGTTTCTGGCACAATTTTTACAAATTGCTGACACAGTACATGATAAGGAAATAGATCAGGATGTCTACAGACTATTACTGTTTCCATTTGCTGTAAAAGATCAAGCTAAGAGGTGGTTAAATAACCAACCTAAGGCCAGCAAAAAGACATGGAAACAGCTGACAGAAAAATTCCTGAATCAATATTTCCCTCCAAAAAGGATGACACAGCTAAGGCTGGACATCCAAGGCTTCAAGCAAGGAGATAATGAATCTCTTTATGATGCCTGGGAGAGATACAGAGTGATGCTACGAAAATGCCCCTCTGAAATGTTTTCAGAGTGGGTTCAGTTAGACATCTTCTACTATGGGCTTGCAGAAGGAGCTCAGATGTCTCTAGATTACTCAGCTGGTGGATCTATCCACATGAGAAAGACAATTGAAGAGGCTCAAGAGCTCATTGATATAGTTGCCAGGAATCAGCATCTGTACCTAAGCAGCAACCCTTCCATGAATGAAGAGGTTAAAACAGTAACTGCTGAATTCAGTCCTGTAAAACAAGCTGCTGAATTCAATCAGCAATTGGATTTTCTAACAAAGCAGCTAGCTGAATTTAAGGACAGGCTACAAGAGACAAGGATAGCTAATATACATATGGACGAACAGTTTAAGCAAACAAAGCAGCAGCTATCAAGGCAAATAGCAGAAGAATGCCAAGCAGTTCAATTAAGAAGTGGGAAAACATTAAATACCCCACCTCAAGGCATCAAAAAGTCAAGAAATGAGCAACCCACCAAAGATTCACCTGAGGACAGTAAGAGCCCAGGGAAAATTAATTCTGGCGCTAAAACGACAGAAAATTGGTGGAAGGCTGGCGCTGAACGCCTAGACCATGCCCAAAACTGGCGTTCAACGCCAGAAACAAGGCAGGATTGGCGTTCAATGCCAGAAATGGGTAAGAATCTGGCGTTGAACGCCCAAATAGGGCAGAATCCAGCGTTGAACGCCAAAAATGGGCACAGTTCTGGCGTTCAGACGCCAGAAGCAGACAAGGAGCTGGCATCCAGTTTCACTCCAGCTTCTGACTCTGGCACTCAATTGCCAGTGAGGGATCAGACACACACAAGTGCTGATAACAACCCCTCTAAAAAGGCTTCTTTGACCACTAAGGTTGAGGAATATAAAGCCAAGATACCTTATCCTCAAAAACTCCGGAAAGAGGAGCAGGATAGGCAATTTGCTCGCTTTGCAGATTATCTAAGGACTCTTGAAATAAAGATTCCATTTGTAGAGGCACTTGCGCAAATACCTTCTTATGCCAAGTTCATGAAAGAGATCTTGAGTCATAAAAAGGAGTGGAGAGAAACAGAAAGAGTTCTCCTCACTGAAGAATGCAGTGCAGTCATTCTGAAAAGCTTTCCTGAAAAGCTTAAAGACCCTGGGAGTTTTCTGATACCATGCATATTAGAAGGTGATTGCACCAAGACAGCTTTATGCGATCTTGGGGCAAGCATCAACCTAATACCTGCATCCACTATCAGAAAGCTTTGTTTAACTGAAGAAGTTAAACCAACTTGGATATGTCTTCAACTTGCTGATGGCTCCACTAAATACCCATCAGGCGTGATTGAAGACATGATTGTCAGGGTTGGGCCATTCGCCTTTCCCACTGACTTTGTTGTGCTGGAAATGGAGGAGCACAAGAGTGCTACTCTCATTCTAGGAAGACCCTTCCTAGCAACTGGACAATCCCTTATTGACGTCCAACAGGGGGAAATAACCCTGAGAGTCAATGATGATGAGTTCAAGTTGAACGCTGTCAAAGCCATGCAGCATCCAGACACATCAACAGACTGCATGAAAGTTGATCTTATTGACTCCTTGGTAGAAGAGATCAACATGGCTGAGAGTCTCGAATCAGAGTTGGAAGACATCTTTAAAGATGTTCACCCTGATTTGGAGGATTCAGAGGACATGAAAGAGCCTCTGAAATTTCTTCTGAAAGAGGAAAAACCTCCTAAACCCGAGCTCAAGCCATTACCACCATCCTTGAAATATGCATTTCTGGGAGAAGGTGATACTTTTCCAGTGATCATAAGCTCTGCTTTAAATTCACAGGAAGAGGAAGCACTTATTCAAGTGCTAAGGACACACAAGACAGCTCTTGGGTGGTCCATAGGTGACCTTAGGGGCATAAGCCCAGCTAGATGCATGCACAAAATCCTATTGGAGGATAATGCCAAACCAGTGGTTCAACCACAGAGGCGGCTAAATCCAGCCATGAAGGAAGTGGTGCAGAAAGAGGTCACCAAACTACTAGAGGCTGGGATTATTTATCCTATTTCTGATAGCCCCTGGGTGAGCCCTGTCTAAGTCGTCCCAAAAAAGGGAGGCATGACAGTGATTCATAATGAAAAAAATGAACTGGTTCCTACAAGAACAGTTACAGGGTGGCGCATGTGTATTGACTATAGAAGGCTTAATACAGCCACCAGAAAGGATCATTTTCCTTTACCATTCATAGACCAGATGCTAGAAAGACTAGCAGGTCATGATTATTACTACTTTTTGGATGGCTACTCAGGCTATAACCAGATTGCAGTAGATCCCCAGGATCAAGAAAAAACAGCATTCACATGTCCATCCGGAGTGTTTGCTTATAGAAGGATGCCATTTGGGCTATGTAATGCGCCTGCAACCTTCCAGAGATGCATGCTCTCTATTTTCTCTGATATGGTGGAAAAATTTCTGGAAGTCTTCATGGATGACTTCTCAGTATATGGAGACTCATTCAGCTCCTGTCTTGATCACCTGAAACTTGTTCTGAAAATATGCCAAGAGACTAACCTAGTTTTAAACTGGGAAAAGTGTCACTTCATGGTGACTGAAGGAATTGTTCTTGGGCATAAAATCTCAAACAAGGGAATAGAGGTGGATCAAGCAAAAATAGAGGTAATTGAAAAATTACCACCACCTGCCAATGTTAAGGCAATCAGAAGCTTTCTGGGGCATGCAGGATTCTATAGGAGGTTTATAAAGGATTTCTCAAAAATCGCAAAACCTCTAAGTAATCTGCTAGCTGCTGACACGCCATTTGTGTTTGACACAGAGTGCCTGCAGGCGTTTGAAACGCTGAAAGCTAAGCTGGTCATCACACCAGTTATTTCTGCACCAGACTGGACACTACCATTTGAGCTAATGTGTGATGCCAGTGATCACGCCATTGGTGCAGTGCTGGGACAGAGGCATGACAAGCTTCTGCATGTCATTTATTATGCCAGTCGCGTTCTAAATGATGCCCAGAAAAATTACACAACCACAGAAAAAGAACTACTTGCAGTGGTTTATGCCATTGACAAGTTCAGATCATACTTAGTAGGATCAAAAGTGATTGTGTATACTGATCATGCTGCTCTTAAATATCTACTCACAAAGCAGGATTCAAAACCCAGACTCATCAGATGGGTATTGCTTCTGCAAGAGTTTGATATAGAAATAAGAGACAGAAAAGGGACAGAGAACCAAGTGGCTGATCATCTGTCCCGAATAGAGCCAGTGGAAGGGACGTCCCTCCCTTCTCTTGAGATCTCTGAGACGTTTCCTGATGAGCATTTATTCGCCATTCAGGAAGCACCATGGTTTGCCAATATTGCAAACTATAAAGCTGCAAGGTTCATACCCAAGGAGTACAACAGGATACAAAAGAAGAAATTAATTACTGATGCAAAGTACTACTTGTGGGATGAACCTTATCTCTTTAAGAGATGTGCAGACGGAATTATCCGTAGGTGTGTGCCTAGAGAAGAAGCACAGAGGATCCTGTGGCATTGCCACGGATCTCAATATGGAGGCCATTTCGGAGGTGAGCAAACAGCCACCAAGGTCCTCCAATGTGGCTTCTATTGGCCCACACTCTATAAAGATTCCCGAGAGTTTGTACGTAATTGTGACAGTTGCCAAAGAGCTGGTAACCTGCCTCATGGTTACGCCATGCCTCAACAAGGAATCTTAGAAATTGAGTTGTTAGACGTATGGGGAATTGACTTCATGGGACCTTTCCCACCATCATACTCAAACACTTATATTCTGGTGGCACTTGACTTTGTATCAAAATGGGTTGAGGCTATTGCCACACCCACCAATGATACCAAAACAGTGCTGAAGTTCCTCCAGAAACATATCTTTAGCAGGTCTGGTGTCCCTAGAGTACTAATCAGTGATGGGGGCACTCACTTCTGCAATAAACAGCTTTACTCTGCCATGGTTCGGTATGGAATTCGCTACAAGGTGGCCACTCCATATCACCCACAAACCAATGGGCAAGCTGAAGTCTCTAACAGAGAATTAAAGAGAATCCTAGAACGGACAGTAAATACCCGTAGAAAGGATTGGGCACGGAACCTGCATGATGCTCTGTGGGCTTACAGGACAGCATTCAAGACCCCTATAGGGACCTCTCCATACCAACTCGTGTATGGTAAGGCATGTCACCTGCCCGTGGAACTGGAACATAAGGCCTACTGGGCAACCAGATTCCTAAACTTTGATGCCAAATTAGCAGGAGAAAAACGATTGCTCCAGCTAAATGAGCTAGAGGAATTCAGATTCACAGCTTTCGAAAATGCCAAGCTTTATAAAGAAAAATAAAAAAAATGGCATGACAGAAAGCTGTCATCTAGAATCTTTGAACCAGGACAGAAGGTCCTGTTGTTTAACTCTAGACTCAGGCTATTCCCTGGGAAACTGAAATCCCGGTGGAGGGGACCATACGTGATTACAAGTGTGTCACCATATGGTTATGTGGAGCTTCAAGATATTGATTCTGATAAGAAGTTCATTGTCAATGGACAGAGAATCAAGCATTATCTTGAAGGCAACATTGAGCAAGAATGCTCAAGGCTGAAGCTAGATTAAAAGCTCAGCAAGGTCCAGCTAAAGACAATAAAGAAGCGCTTGCTGGGAGGCAACCCAGCCATGGGGCAACAATCCTCCAAGCATTTTGCCCTATTTCTATCTTTATTCTTATCTGTTTATATAGATTTCATTGGCAACAAGGTAAATAATCATTTACAGAAGACCTCGGCACACAAAACAGAGAAAAAGAGCTCAGTGGCAAGAAAACGCCAGTAAAAGTATATTTTGGGCGTTCAACGCCCAAAATGGGCATCCACTGGGCGTTGAACGCCAGTGATGATAGCAATCTGGGCGTTCAACGCCAGAAAGGGGCACCCACTGGGCGTTGAATGCCAGTAATGGCAGCAGCTGGGCGTTGAACGCCCAGGAGAGCAGCATTTGGGCGCTGAACGCCCAAAACAGGCAGTGTTTGGGCGTTCAAACGCCAGGACAGCAGGGAGGAGCCAAATTCATTTTTTCCACACGTATTTCCATTTTAATTTCAAATTTTATGCTTCAATGCATGATTTTTACATGAACATGTCAAGAACCCTGATTTCTAAAATCCTTAATTTCTAAAAATCCATCTTTCCAAATTCAATCCAACTCTTTTCAAATCTTTTCTGAAAACAATTCTATCTTTTTCACTCTAAAATCTTTTCAACTAATCCATATCTTTTTCAAATCTCCATATTATCTTTTTCAAAATTCAGATTTATCTTTTTCAAAAATCTATCATATCTCTTCAAAATTAAACTATATCTTCTATCTTATCTTTTTCAACTCAATCTTCTTATCTTATCTTTTCCAATTTTTCGAAAACCCACCCCCCCATCCCTTTAAATTTGGGTTTGGCCTCCCTCCTCCTCCATCAACAATTGCACCTAGCTCTCCTTCTACCCCTCTTCTTTCTTTTCTTTTGCTTGAGGACAAGCAAACCTCTAAGTTTGGTGTGTTTATCCGAGATCACTAAGATCATGGCTCCTAAAGGAAAACAACCCACTCCAAGAGGCAAGAAAGAGAGCATTCCAAAACCACTTTGGAATCAAGGGAAGTTCTTATCTAAAGAACATTCATACCATTATCTTAAAGTAATGGGTCTGAGATCAGTGATCCCGGAAGTTAGATTCGATCTGAAAGAAGATGAATATCTGGAGATCCAGGAGCAAATTCGAATCAGGAACTGGGAACTCCTAGCTAATCCTGAAACGAAAGTGGGAAGGAACATGGTCCAGGAGTTCTATGCTAATATGTGGCAGACTGACAAGCAAAAACTATCTGGAACTGCCTTCTATGAATTTCGGACCATGGTCAGAGGGAAGATTGTTCATACCACCCCTGACAAGATCAGAGAGATCTTAAAGCTACCTCAACTAAAGGATGATCCAGACTCCTTCAACAGGAGGATGATGAGAGCAGACATTGACCTGGATAAGATTCTAGAGGACATATGTATCCCTGGAGCCAGGTGGACCACCAACACAAAGGGTGTCCCAAATCAACTCAAGAGAGAGGATCTCAAACCAGTCGCCAGAGGATGGCTGGACTTCATTGGGCGTTCTTTGTTGCCCACTAGCAACCGCTCTGAAGTCACAGTTAAAAGAGCAGTGATGATCCATTGCATCATGATGGGGAAGGAAGTGGAGGTTCATCAGCTGATTTCAACTGAACTCTACAAGATTGCTAACAAAAATTCAAAAGAGGCCAGGTTGGCTTATCCAAGCATGATTTCTCTGCAATGCAAGGACGCTGGAGTAAGGATGGGAATAACTGAATATATCCTAATTGAAAAGCCAATCACCAAAGTATCAATGGAAAAACAACAAGCACAGGAGGATCCCATCAAGAAGAGAGCACAGGAATTCCTCCCAGAGATCCCTCAAGCTGAATACTGGGAGTATCTTGAGACGTCCGTTACCAAGATACGGGAAGCTATGGAGCAAATAATAAAAGAAAAAAAGGAACACAGTCAAATGCTGACCTATATGTTTAAAGAACAAGAGGAGCAGGGGCGTGACTTAAGGGAACTGAAGCGCCAAAAGTCTTCTCTTGTAGGACCAAGCACCCCAAGGATCAGAGGAACCCCTGTGCCCCCAGAATAAAGGTTGTTAATTTCCAATTTCTGCCTTAACTCTGTGACAGTGTCCTTATAAAGGTTTACCTTAGAAGTCATATAGTAGCAATTAGTATCTATTTTGATTTTATCTCCAATTAAGCTATAGTTTATTTTTCTCATCATCAGCAAACATGAATAAAGTAGTAGATCTTTTGAATAAGAGGCAATAAAATTTCGAGTTTAATAAGAGAAATTCTAATTAGTTAAATGTGGTGGCAATGCTTTCTGTCTTCTGAATGAATGCTTGAACAATGCATATGTCTTTTGAATTTGTTGTTTAAGACTGTTAAATATGTTGGCTCTTGAAAGAATGATGAACATGAGACATGTTATTGATAATCTGAAAAATCATAAAAATGATTCTTGAAGCAAGAAAAAGCAGCAAAGAACAAAGCTTGCAGGAAAAAAAAAAGAGAGAAAAAGCAAGCAGAAAAAGCCAATGACCCTTAAAACCAAAAGGCAAGGGCAAATGAAAAGGATCCCAAGGCTTTGAGCATCAGTGGATAGGAGGGCCTATAGGACTAAAATCCTGGTCTAAGCGGCTAAACCAAGCTGTCCCTAACCATGTGCTTGTGGCGTGAAGGTGTCAAGTGAAAACTTGAGACTGAGCGGTTAAAGTCAAGGTCCAAAGCAAAAAGAAGAGTGTGCTTAAGAACTCTGGACACCTCTAATTGGGGACTTTAGCAAAGCTGAGTCACAATCTGAAAAGGTTCACCCAGTTATGTGTCTGTGGCATTTATGTATCCGGTGGTAATACTGGAAAACAAAGTGCTTAGGGCCACAGCCAAGACTCATAAAGAAGCTGTGTTCAAGAATCATCACACTGAACTAAGAGAATCAATAACACTATCTGAATTCTAAGTTCCTATAGATGCCAATCACTCTGAGCTTCAATGGATAAAGTGAGATGCCAAAACTGTTCAGAAGCAAAAAGCTACTAGTCCCGCTCATCTAATTAGAATCTGAGCTTCAATCAAAAACTCTGAGATATTATTGCTTCTCAACCTATCAGTCTTCTATTTTATTTATCTAGTTGCTTGAGGACAAGCAACAGTTTAAGTTTGGTGTTGTGATGAGCGGATATTTTATACGCTTTTTGGGGATAATTTCATATAGTTTTGAGTATGTTTTAGTTAGTTTTTAGGAAAAATTCATATTTCTGGACATTGCTATGAGTTGTGTGTTTTTCTGTAATTTCAGGTATTTTTCTGGCTGAAATTGAAAGAGCTGAGCAAAAATCTGATTCAGGCTGAAAAAGGACTACTGATGCTGTTGGATTCTGACCTCCCTGCACTCAAAGTAGATTTTCTGGAGCTACAGAACTCGAAATGGCATGCTTCTAATTGCGTTGGAAAGTAGACATCCAGGGCTTTCCAGCAATATATAATAGTCCATACTTTGCAGAAGGATAGACGACGTAAACTGCCGTTCAACGCCAGTTCTCTGCCCAATTCTGGCGTCCAGCGCCAAAAAAGGATCAAAAGCTGGAGTTGAATGCCTAAACTGGCACAAAAACTGGTGTTCAACTCCACAAATGGCCTCTGCACGTGAATTACTTAAATCTCAGCCCCAGCACACACCAAGTGGGCCCCAGAAGTGGATTTCTGCATCATCCATCATAGTCCACTTATTTTTTGTAAACCTAGGCTACTAGTTTAGTATTTAAACAACTTTTAGAGACTTATTTTGTATCTCATGAAATTTTAGATCAAACCCTTGTATTCTCTGACGGCATGAGTCTCTAAACCCCATTGTTGGGGGTGAGGAGCTCTGCTGTGTCTCAATGAATTAATGCAAGTATTTCTGTTTTCCATTCAAACACGCTTGTTCCTATCTAAGATGTTCGTTCGCGCTTAACTGTGATGAAGGTGATGATCTGTGACATTCATCACCTTCCTCAAACCATGAACGTGTGCCTGACAACCACCTCTGTTCTATATCCGATTGAATGAGTATCTCTGAGATCTCTTAATCAGAATCTCCGTGGTATAAGCTAGAACTGATGGCGGCATTCATGAGAATCCGGAAAGTCTAAACCTTGTCTGTGGTATTCCGAGTAGGATTCAATGATTGAACGACTGTGACGAGCTTCAAACTCCTGAAGGCTGGGCGTTAGTGACAGATGCAAAAGGATAGTAAATCCTATTCCAACCAGATCGAGAACCAACCGGTGATTAGCCGTGCTGTGACAGAGCGCGTGAGCGTAGTTTTCACTGGAAGGATGGAAGGTAGCCATTGACAACGGTGATCCACCAACACACAGCTTGCCATAGGAGGATGTGCGTGCGTGAATCAGAAGACAGAGGAAAACAGAGATTCAGAAGACAAAGCATCTCCAAAACTCCAACATATTCTCCATTACTACACAACAAGTAACCTTTAATTTATGCTCTCTTGGTTATTCGCAATTCAACTGATAAACATAATTGACTTCCTGACTAAGATTTACAAGATAACCATAGATTGCTTCAAACCAACAATCTCCGTGGGATTCGACCCTTACTCACGTAAGGTATTACTTGGACGACCCAGTGCACTTGCTGGTTAGTGGTACGCGTTGTGAAAAGTGTGATTCACAATTCATGCACCAATAATCCTTTCATGAATAATCGCCTTGTACTTGCTTGGAACCTTTAGTGTCTGCTCCCAATGGATTGTTCTTTTCTCAATTGCCTAATATTGGATGTCGGCTCTTCTGTTAAACAAGGTACTTGGCTTGTCACCTCGGTGATCCATCCAAATATTAGGAGGGTGAATTGTTGGTTGCACAACTGGTGGTATAACGGGTGCTTTACCTTTTTTTGTGCATCCTAAAAAGAGGAATCGAAAACAAAAGTTTTCAAGATTATCCGGCAAAAAATAAAACAAGATTATTGAGGAAGCACCAATAAATTGAAGAAGAGTTTAAATTCTTAATTGGAAGCTTTCAAAATAGTGTGATTTAAGAGACAACAGCGTGTGTATTCTAAAAATGCGCGTGGTAAGAACACACACACCGGCTTGATAAAATGGCAATCACACTGTTACACAATCAAAGTTTGATGCTTCTCAATCAAGTGCTTAAGTTGCAAGACTAAAGCATGGACATGAAAGCAACTTCAAGAAAGCACCGAATGAATCATTTAAATTCTTCGAGTTGAATGGTCATTGAGGTTGTCGGCATGAAAGGTCATTAACAAAAGAGGTTGTCAACAACAATAACCATTCATTCAAAATGACTTGTCAATTGTTCATTCTCAAGAAGTGGTAATCACATGTACAATGTTCTTGATTTAAAGCAAAAAGATGTTTGATCAAGACATCATCAAAAGTTGAACATTTGTAAAGTGATCACTTAAAGCATACAAACAAAGAAATGCATTGGTAAATTTAACTTGATCATCATCAAAAGTCATAATTGAAGTTGCACAATTCATGCAATATGCCTAACAAGAGATAAATTGAATGCATATGATGGCCTTGTCATATGAATCAAACGAAATGTTCATTGAGGCATTTTATCAAACATTTGGTATGCAATGTGCAAGCTCATCATAAATAATGCTTAAATTCGATCATAATTAACCAAATAATCAAATATCAACACTTGCAATACAAAGAGAGACAAAGAAAGCGATAAACTTAATCTAGGCAACATGAAAAGAAAAATAAACACAATTTCAAAAATCAACACAAAAAGAAAATAAGAACCTACAAATTGAAGATTGAGAAAACAAGAATTTGGGAAAGAAACAATGGCACTCCTTATAGCCACTGTGAGCTTGCAACGGTTGGGTCACCGGAAAAGCACCGGAGGAGAAAAACTCATCGGTGGTGAGGAAAGAAAAGAGAAAGGAAAGAGAGAAAGAAAAGATAAGAGAAGTAAGAGAGAGATGGCGGCGGGCTGACGGCGGCGGTGGCCGGCGGCAGGGTTGCCTGAGAGGCTGGGCAGAGGTGGAGAGCAGTGATGCACGGAAAACTTGTCTCATAACAAATTTTCTTCGGCAAGTGTACCGAATTTGTCGTCAAGTAAAAACTCACAATAGAGTGAGGTCGAATCCCATAAGGATTGATTGATCAAGCAAATTTAAATAGTGGAATGTTCTAGTTGAGCGAATCCAGGATTTGAGTTTAGAATTGCAAAAAATAAAATGGCGGGAAGGTAAATGACAGAAAAAGTAAATGCTAGAATTAAAGAACTGAAAGTAAATGACTGAAAGTAAATTGCAGAATTGTAAATGGGAATGGGGGAATTGCTCATAAAAGTAAGTAACAGAAATTAAAGAGAATGGGTAAGATCAGAAATGGGGGGTTCATTGGGCTTAGGAGATGTTGCATTCTCCGGATCAATTTCATTTTTATCTCTTCCTCAATCAATGCACTCATTGATCTCCTTGGCAATCTTAAGTGATTGAATTACAATTTCTTGTAACTCAATCTCTCAAATCTTGATCAATAGCCAATTCCGTGGTCAATTGCTCATGAGAAGAGATGAAGTATGGTCACTGATTATACCACATGCATTTTCCAAATCAAGTGTTGAGAGGATTATAGTCACATATCCATCCAAACCCAATTTGGTCCAGCATGAGAAAGCATTTCTAGCATTATCTCTTCATTCCTCTTTCAAGGTTCAGAAGAGATCCAAGTATGAATAGCTTCTTTTCCAAGATAACTTCCCAATTGGATGAAGATCGAAAACTTTCAAGTAAAATTAAGAGAAAAGAGAGAAGAAGAATACTGAAAACTAGTATTGATCCATCAAATTACAACAGAGCTCCCTAACCCAATGAAAGGGTTTTAGTTGTTCATAGCTCTGGAAAATGAAAACAAAGATGGAGAATACATGATGATACTAGAAGTGCAGAGAAAGTAAATACAGAGAGTAGTTCTATGCCCAGAGGCTCCCTATAATTTCCAACTCCCCAAATAATTCAAAGCTACTCCTATATATACTACTCTTCTACTCTTCTAGTTGGTTGTTCAAGTCTTGGGTATGGGCCTCTGGATCTTGAGTTTGAAGCAGTTATCTTCTTCATTGGGCTTGGCTTTACTTACAGAGAGAAAGTGTGAAGTGGGCAGAGACTTTAGCTCAGGACGTTAGTGGTGTTAACGTTCAGTGAAAATATGGGTTCGAGAACGTTAGTGACATTCAACTTTTTCACTAACGTTCCTCACCCAAGTAAGAGCCACGTTAACCTCAACGTTAGTGGCACAAACGTTGCCACTAACGTTGCCTCTTTGTCCTTCGCGCACGTTATTGGGACTCAACTTTCCCAATAACGTTGAGAAGCCTTCCCCTTCCCTACGTTAGAGTCCACGTTAACTTAGTTAACGTGGCTCTTTTAACGTAGGCTTGCCAACCTTCAAGAACGTTAGTGACACTTAACATTGTCACTAACGTTCCAATGTGCTCCTTAGCTCCCACGTTACAGTCCACGTTAACTAGGTTAACGTGGCTTCTAACGTGGCTGTGCTAGCCATCTCCAACGTTAGTGACAAAGTTGAATGTCACTAACGTTGGCTCATCATCCCTCTCCTAATGTTAGCTTCCACGTTAACTAAGTTAACGTGGGAGTTAACGTGGCTCATTGTGGCTTGTGTTGGCTCCTTCCAACGTTAGTGACAATGTTTGGTGTCACTAACGTTGTCGACAACCTTTCTTCTTCACGTTAACTTCTACGTTAACTAGGTTAACGTGGGAGTTAACGTGGGCTCTTGGGGATAGTGTGTGTTCATCCCAACGTTAGTGACAATGTTTGGTGTCACTAACATTGTCGACCACCTATTTTCTTCACGTTAGCTTCCACGTTAACTAGGTTAACGTAGGAGTTAACGTGGCTTCTTGTGACTTGGCCAATGTTAGTGAGAATGTTGAATGACACTAACGTTGGCGTCCCCCTTTTCTTCTTAACGTTAGAGGCCACGTAACGTGGCCACTTATGAGCTTGGTCCAATGTTAGTGATAATGTTAAGTGTCACAAACATTGGCTCCATTTCCTTTCTTCCACGTTAGAGTTCACGTTAGCTTAGTTAACGTGACTCTTAACGTGGGCAATGATGGCTTCGAGAGCATTATTGGCAATGACTTTTCTCATTAACTTTGCAAGTTACTCCCATTCCATGTTAGTGTTAACGTTAGTGTAACTAACGTAGCTACTAATGTGGTTCTTCTTTGATTCCTTTGTCCTGAAATCAAGCAATAAAGTGCATCAAAGTTCTAGTCCATGTCATGGGAAATGCAACATCCAATTTGTCATTAAATTCATGTAAAATCCTCATAAAATCATGTAAAGTGCACAATGTATGCTTGAATCAAGATGTAAATGAATATGTACCCAAAACTAGCTTATTTTCTAAGGAAATGCATGAAACTACCCTAAAAACAGTAAAGTAAAGGTCAGTAAAACTGGCCAAAATGCCCTGGCATCACAACACCAAACTTAAAGCTTGCTTGTCCCTAAGCAAGTACTGGAACAAGAGAATGATGAATGGAATGCCAAGAGAAATGAGTCATTCTTGTGGAAGTCATGTCCCTAGTTTTATGGTGGTTTCATGCATAGCAACTTAGGTTCATTCCTAGCTTTCAGACCTTTATCATGTCCTAGAATACTCACTGTGGTTGCATCCAATGAGACTTTTATTCATTGATCCTTTTGTTGTTATTTCAGGGCTTATTTTTGTTCTTAAGCTAAGTGCTCTGTAAGGGGGCAACTCTTTAAAATAAGCTTTCAGTCAACACTCTCGAACCAGTTGGTTCAAGGTGCTAGGTGTTGAAGCACCCCTAAGGACTTACTTGCTCAAGTCTCTCCCCCATACATACACACCACAGGCACATAGTTTATTTATTTTCTTTTCTTGAGACCTTGGTGTCCAGCACCTCTTTGGGTTACTAAATGCTCTGTATTGAGGGTTACTCTTGATAGTGGACTTTCAGCTGATAATCCCGAGTTAGTTAACCCAAGTTACCAAGTGATAAGGCACCCCTAAGAGCTTATTCATCCAAGTAGATCCCTCACACAGGAGCACCACAGACACATGCCTCAAGATTAAAACCATAGGTGCTTAGCCTTATTGCTTACTCTTTTTCTTTTATTTTCAACCTTTATTGTTCTTTCCCTTTTTCTTATTAGGATTTTCTTATTTAGCTAGTCTCATGAGATGTGTCTCAAGCATAGTATTCATGATAGATAGTTGTCCTCCCACCTTATGGTTGAACCAACTTAGCTAACTTATGACTATACCATAAACTCATGAACTTATTCCATAGTATGAACTCTACTCTGGTCTCTTAAAAACACTCATTCTCTTTTCATTTGATTCAAAGGGACAAGCATACAAGTAAGTAAGGAGATGATGTAGTAACATAAAGACTAGCAAACATAGACCTATTCAGAAAGAAAACTTTAAAGACAGAATTTAAAATGTTCAACTAACATGGAAGCATGTTCTATTTCATACAAGATCTTCCTTATTTAAAGCATAGAAAAAGATGGACCAAAGAAGGAACTCCACCACCTTTTACTCTTGTGGATGTCCATGCTCTCCTTCTTGCTTGTCCTCTTGGTGTTTTTCTTGATTGCTTGTGCTCCCACTTCCCTTGCCTTTTCCAAGCAGCTTCTTCCAGAAACCACCATCTTCCATCTTCTTCTTGAGTGTTTCCTTCTGTTGTTTCACCTTCCTCTCTTCTTGTTCTACAAGATCTTTTTGGACCTCATCATATGTAGGGATGGCATAGTGTAGATGATGCATATTACTAGACATGTAGTTCAACTTGGCTTGAGTGTTTACGTTGAACTCCTCCCTATGTAGTTGCCGTCTTTTATTAAGTACAGTGAACTCATTGAATGCTTTCATCTGAGCTATTTGTCGCTGATTGAGTTCCTGCAAATGCTTATCTTGACGTTCTTGCCTCTCAGTAACTTGGTGGATGGCTTGAGTGAGCTGGGAGTATTGTTCCTGTTGCTACTCCATTTGTTGTTTCTGCCACTCTTCTTGTTGGCTCATCCAGTTGGACTGAAGGTTTAGTATTTGCTCTCGTCCTTCTATATGTCTCATCCCCAAATCTTCAATGGCTTTTAGATGGTGATTCATATTCAAGTCGACTGTGTAAGGATGCTCTTCTTGTTGATATTCTTCCTGATGAGACTCCTCTTGGTGAGCTCCTTCTTTTGCCTTTAGTTTCCCTATTTGTGGCCTTCTTTGTTGCTGAGCAGGTGTAGTATATTCCAGACGCTGGATCGTCATTAGCCTCCCAGGGTGCAACCAGTATGGATTACCATCCTCAAAGATTACCTTGGCCTTTGTGCACAATTGGAGAATGGTGTTGATTGGATCCACTTATATAGAGAAGTGATGAAGAGATGAAAGGTGTGGATTGATGGGGTTGGTGTATGATGAACGGATGGGGTTTTGTATGGAGTAAGCACGAGGATTACCAACTTTATGATGGAGTTGGTTCAGTTTCCAAGTTTGTTCTTCCTCCAATGTTGCATGGCAACCATTCCCAATGCATTCCCCCTTGAGGCACGTGTGTAGTACCCTCTTCATGAAGTGGCCGAACCTTTCTCATTAAATTGTCCAATCAATCTCCTTCAATGTTCCTCTCCTTTCCCTATAAAGATCAAATAAGAAAAGTAAGAAATATCATAAAAAAAATCAATTTAAATTTTACGGCTAGAATAATAAAGAGAAGAAAAGATTTTGTTTATTCATGAACTCCAACTAACTAACTAACTGTGTATTCTTATATGCACATTGGTGGCACCATGGGGTGACACCAAACTTAGTTTGGAGCACTGTGATGAAAAGTTCTGTTCAAAGCTCCACGACTAGCATGCTCTCAGTTGCATTCATGCTTTCTTGGCATGCTTTGAACACCAAACTTGTTCTTCACTATATACTGCAATATAAGAATTTCACCAAGTGTTTGTCAAGTTTAGGTTGGAATTCATGAATATTGACTTATTCACTAGTAAAAGCTCATAAAACATGGGTTGCCTCCCATGAAGCGCTTCTTTAGCGTCATTAGCTTGACGTTTCTCCTTCATCATGGAGGTTGATAATGCTTCAAGTCCTCCCCTCTTGCCTTGGACTTATATCTATTGGTTGTATCAATGATCTCTACATGTTCCAAGGAGAGAACTCTGTTGATAGTGAAGACCTTAGGTAACTGAGATGGTACAGTGGGGAGATCAGGGGGGATATCTGGGAAGTAAGCTGAGATCACTTTATCCCCTGGAGAAAAGTCCTCTGTTGGGATCTTCTTGTTCCTCCACCCTCTTGGTACCTTCTTCTTTGTCCCTTTTGATGTTGCCTTGCTCTTGGTGACTTTTTCTTCTAAGGGAATTTTGTTGTTGTCTTCACATGTCTCTGCTGGTTTAGGTTCCTCCAACTTTTCCTTGAGTTGTGACAACTGCTTATTTCCTTGTTCATCAACCAAGGGCTTTCCCAGATGGGTTAGTTGTGTTTCAGTGCTTGCTTCCTCTGTCAGCATCTCATGATGATCTTTGCTTGATTCTTTGTTTTCTTGGTCTGCTTCTTGTGAGAGTTTGAAGACATTAAAGCTGAGTCGTTCATCATGGATCCTCAATATTAGCTCCCCTCGCTCCACATCTATGAGTGCTCTGGCTGTAGCTAGGAATGGTCTTCCCAATATGATTGGGTGGGTATGACTCTCTTCCATGTCCAAGATTGCAAAGTCTGTGGGAAGAAAGTATTTCCTAACCTTTAACAATACATTTTCCACCACCCCTATTGCTTGTTTTTGAGTTTTGTCAGCCAGCCTAATGACTACATCTGTGGGCATTATCTCATTGATCTGCAGCCTCCTCACCAGGGATAAGGGCATTACGTTGATGCTTGCTCCCAAATCGCAGAGTGCTCTATCAAACATTGTTTCCCCTATGGCACAGGGGACATGAAAACTCCCTGGATCTTTTCTTTTTGTAGGCAACTGTGATTGAATGAGGGTACTGCACTCCTTGTTCATCACTATAGTTTGGCCTCCCTTGAGTGAGCTTTTCCTGGGAAGCAGCTCCTTCATATACTTGATGTATGCGGGCATTTGTTGAATAGTCTTGATGAATGGTATGTTGACATGCAGAGATGTAAACAAATCTAGAAACCTTGAGTATATTCTCTTCTCCACAACACCATTGAGCAGTTGGGAAAAAGGTGCATAGAGTCTCAGTAGCTCCTGTTGTGAGATTTCTGGTTCTTGATGATCTTTTTCCTTCTTCTCTACTGAGGTATCTTCAAGTTGTTCTGACAGCTTGCTTGGCTTATCCTCAGTCTCCTTATCACTTATAGTGACCATCTTGCAATCTTTCCATCTTACTTTCTTTGTTTCACCTCTCGAATTCTTCTCTGTGTCACTTGAAAATCCATCTGTGGGTTTGGAAATTTGTTCAGAGAGATACCCCACTTGAGATTCCAACCTCTTGATTGTGTCTCCCTGGTTCTTGAAACTGGCTTGCACTTCCTCCTTGAACACCTTGTTGTCTTGAATCTCCTTGCCTATGCCTTCAAGTAGATTCTCAATCCTTGAGATTCTTTCATCAAGTGATGATAGGTCAGGCTGAGGAGGGTTATTCTGGCCTTGATATGAATGAGGAGAGGTGTTGTTATGGGGGTGTTGATATGGTCTAGATGTGAAGTGTTAGTGGACTGCATTGTTTGGATTTGGGCGTCTTTGATCAAGGCTTTAGTCTTGTTGATTTCCCCACCCAAAGTTTGGGTGATTCCTCCATCCAGGGTTGTAGGTCTTGGAGTATGGATCATGGTTTTGCCTAGGTGAATTCCCAATGTAGTTGGCTTGCTCCTAACTACCCTCTGCTTCTTCATTCACTCCTTCTTGGGTTGTTGATGAAGTGGAGATTGCTGCTACTTGGTTCCTCTCCATCTTCTTGGTGAGGTCAGCCAGTTGCTGGGTAATGAGCTTGTTTTGGGCCAGCAGAGCATCTACATTGTTTAGCTCCATTACTCCTCTTGTGTTCCCTCTTTCAGAGTCATAGAAGTAGTCGTTCTCTGCTACAGTTTCAATGACATCTATGGCCTCCTCAGTGGTCTTCTTCTTGTTCAAAGATCCTCCAGATGAATGGTCTACTGCCTTCTTTGACTCATAGGAGAGCCCTTCATAGAAAATGTGCAGCTGCACCCATTCATTGAACATGTCAGGTGGACACCTCCTTGTTAGGTCTTTAAAACTCTCCCATGCTTCATACAGAGTCTCACCATCTTGTTGCCTGAAAGTTTGGACCTTAGCTCTCAGCCTATTGATTCGTTGAGGGGGGTAAAATCTTGCTAAGAATTTATTCACCACATCTTCCCAAGTTGTCAAGCTCTCCTTTGGGAAAGACTCCAGCCACTTGGCTGCCTTATCCTTGAGTGAGAATGGAAATAAGAGCAGTCTATAGGCGTCAGGATGAACACCATTAGACTTCACTGTGTCACATATTCTCAGGAATATGGTTAGATGTTGATTGGGGTCTTCTTGGACACTTCCTCCGAACGAACAGTTGTTCTGAACAATGGTGATGAGCTGTGATTTTAGTTCAAAATTATTGGCATGGATGGTTGGCTTTTGAATGCTACTTCCACAGTTTCCTGGGTTTGGATTGATGTAAGAGCCTAAAACTCTTCTATCCTCCCCAGCATGATTTGCTCGACCTCTTCCGCCATGGTTGTGAGTCTCTTCTTCATGATGGTTTTCCATGTTTTCTTCCATGTTTGGTTCAAAGTATTCTTCAAAGTGTTCCTCCTCTTCTTCAGCACCAACTACATGTTTTTCTGTTGCCTCCCTCCTTAGTCTAAGGAAGGTGCTCTCAGGTTCAGAATCAAAGGAAGTTGAAGCCCCGCTTCTTCTCCCTGTCATACAACTAACAAGTACTAGCAAAGAGAATAGGTGCAGAAAGTATATCTATCAGAATTACTGTTAGTGTGAGTGATGCAATATATCAAACAATTAGTGGGTTAGTGAAATGAATGGTAAATAACAAAGAAAAAAAAGTAGGGAGAAGGGAAGAAATTAACTAAAACAGAAAGTAAATGACTCAAACAGAAAATTAAATCAACCAAAAAATAAAATGCTCAATCTAGTTATCCTCCAATTTAATCATTGTTGATGCACAATCAATCCCCAGCAACGGCGCCATAAACTTGATGCACGAAAAACTTGTCTCATAACAAATTTCCTTCGGCAAGTGTACCGAATTTGTCGTCAAGTAAAAACTCACAATAGAGTGAGGTCGAATCCCACAAGGATTGATTGATCAAGCAACTTTAATTAGAGGAATGTTCTGGTTGAGCGAATCCAGGATTTAAGTTTAGAATTGCAGAAAATAAAATGGCGGGAAGGTAAATGACAGAAAAAGTAAATGCTAGAATTAAAGAACTGAAAGTAAATGACTGAAAGTAAATTGCAAAATTGTAAATGGGAATGGGGGAATTGCTCATAAAAGTAAGTAATAGAAATTAAAGAGAATGGGTAAGATCAGAAATGGGGGGTTCATTGGGCTTAGGAGATGTTGCATTCTCCGGATCAATTTCATTTTCATCTCTTCCTCAATCATTGCACTCATTGATCTCCTTGGCAATCTTAAGTGATTGAATTACAATTTCTTGTAACTCAATCTCTCAAATCTTGATCAATAGCCAATTCCTTGGTCAATTGCTCATGAGAAGAGATGAAGTATGGTCACTGATTATACCACATGCGTTTCCCAAATCAAGTGTTGAGAGGATTATAGTCACATATCTATCCAAACCCAATTTGGTCCAGCATGAGAAAGCATTTCTAGCATGATCTCTTCATTCCTCTTTCAAGGTTCAGAAGAGATCCAAGTATGAATAGCTTCTTTTCCAAGATAACTACCCAATTGGATGAAGATCAAAAGCTTTCAAGTAAAATCAAGAGAAAATAGAGAGAAGAACAATAGTGAAAACTAGTATTGATCCATCAAATTACAACAGAGCTCCCTAACCCAATGAAAGGGGTTTAGTTGTTCATAGCTCTGGAAAATGAAAACAAAGACGGAGAATACGTGATGATACTAGAAGTGCAGAGAAAGTAAATACAGAGAGTAGTTCTATGCCCAGAGGCTCCCTATAATTTCCAACTCCCCAAATAATTCAAAGCTACTCCTATATATACTACTCTTCTACTCTTCTAGTTGGTTCTACAAGTCTTGGGTCTGGTCCTTTGGATCTTGAGTTTGAAGCAATTATCTTCTTCACTGGGCTTGGCTTTACTTGCAGAGAGAAAGTGTGAAGTGGGCAGAGACTTTAGCTCAGGACGTTAGTGGTGTTAACGTTCAGTGAAAATATGGGTTCGAGAACGTTAGTGACATTCAACTTTTTCACTAACGTTCCTCACCCAAGTAAGAGCCACGTTAACCTCAACGTTAGTGGCACAAACATTGCCACTAACGTTGCCTCTTTGTCTTTCGCGCACGTTATTGGGACTCAACTTTCCCAATAACGTTGAGAAGCCTTCCCCTTCCCTACGTTAGAGTCCACGTTAACATAGTTAACGTGGCTCTTTTAACGTAGGCTTGCCAACCTTCGAGAACGTTAGTGACACTTAACATTGTCACTAACGTTCCAATGTGCCCCTTAGCTCCCACGTTAGAGTCCACGTTAACTAGGTTAACGTGGCTTCTAACGTGGCTGTGCTAGACATCTCCAACGTTAGTGACAAAGTTGAATGTCACTAACGTTGGCTCATCATCCCTCTCCTCACGTTAGCTTCCACGTTAACTAAGTTAACGTGGGAGTTAATGTGGCTCATTGTGGCTTGTGTTGGCTCCTTCCAACGTTAGTGACAATGTTTGGTGTCACTAACGTTGTCGACAACCTTTCTTCTTCACGTTAACTTCCACGTTAACTAGGTTAACATGGGAGTTAACGTGGCCTCTTGGGGATAGTGTGTGTTCATCCCAACGTTAGTGAAAATGTTTGGTGTCACTAACGTTGTCGACCACCTAGTTTCTTCACGTTAGCTTCCACGTTAACTAGGTTAACGTGGGAGTTAACGTGGCTTCTTGTGACTTGGCCAACGTTAGTGAGAATGTTGAATGACACTAACGTTGGCGTCCCCCTTTTCTTCTTAACGTTAGAGGCCACGTTAACTAAGTTAACGTGGCAACTAACGTGGCCACTTATGAGCTTGGTCCAACGTTAGTGATAATGTTAAGTGTCACTAACGTTGGCTCCATTTCCGTTCTTCCACGTTAGAGTTCACGTTAGCTTAGTTAACGTGACTCTTAACGTGGGCAATGATGGCTTCGAGAGCGTTATTGGCAATGACTTTTCTCATTAACTTTGCAAGTTACTCCTATTCCACGTTAGTGTAACTAACGTAGCTACTAATGTGGTTCTTCTTTGCTTCCTTTGTCCTGAAATCAAGCAATAAAGTGCATCAAAGTTCTAGTCCAAGTCATGGGAAATGCAACATCCAATTTGTCATTAAATTCATGTAAAATCCTCATGAAATCATGTAAAGTGCACAATGTATGCTTTAATCAAGATGTAAATGAATATCTACCCAAAACTAGCTTATTTCCTAAGGAAATGCATGAAACTACCCTAAAAACAGTAAATAAAAGGTCAGTGAAACTAGACAAAATGCCCTGGCGTCAAGCAGCAGCAATGAAGAGAAGAAGAAAAGAAGAGAGCTGCTGCTCAACAGGGGAGCATGGCCTGTTATTGGCCAAAACATGTCGTGTGCGTACGCACAAAGACCTGTGCGCACGCACAGAACGCATAAATTAGAGGGGTACGAACACACACAGCGTGCGATCCCTCCCACCAGAGGGGTTGCCCTAAAGCGTGCGGACGCACAGGGGCGTGCGCTCGCACAGATGGCTTCTCTTTTTTTTTTTGAAGAAATTGCTTGAGGTATAGAATCATGTGTGTGTGCGCACACAGGTCCGTGCTCACGCACAGAAGCAAATATAGGGAGGGTGTTCATGTGCACAACTCATGCCAACAGTCCCACCAGAGGGGCTATCAATTGGTGTGTGAACGCACACGTTTGTGCGGCCGCACAGATAGCGCGAAAAGGGAAATGCGTGCGTACGCATAGGGTAGTGCGCACACACAGGTCATAGAAACCAAGGCAGCACCCATGCACAGGCTGTGCTGGCGCTGCGACCAGAGGGAAATGCAAGGGGTGTGCGGACGCACAGATCGTGAAAAACGCAGTTGTGTGCGCACACACAGCAGGTTGCGTACGCACAGGTGCCTTGTTTCTCAAAAATTTTCCTTTTCAAAACTAAGGTACCAACCCTTAGTACATCAAGATATCAACCCCAAATCATACAAACATTCACAAATTCATGATCCACAAGCAATTCAACTTATTTAACTCAAGAAAAACATCAAATTAAACCTAAGCTAATCATCATATCACGAGAAAGCAACTAATTCAAAAGGCTATAAACAAAAGATAAAGTTGGAACAATGTTATCTTGGTGGGGTGTCTCCCACCAAACACTTTGGTTTAAAGTCCTAAGTTGCACTTTGCATGGCTTCATTGATCAATTTGAGACCTCTCCAAGGAGGAAAATCTCCAACTCCTTGGCATTCTTGGGTTGAGTGTGATGCATTGAATTAGACTTCTTGGCAACATTCTCTTCTTCTTGTTCCTTGCCAACCTCAATCACTTGATCTTCAATTATATTGTACCCAAAGATAGAGTAGGCTTCGAGAATGGGTTTCTTGTGAAACTCCCGTTGCTCTTGCATAAAGGTTTGAAGTGTGTCATTCATGTAAGGTTGATTAGGAGGAAGGGCTTGATTGCCTTGAAGAGGGTTAGATCTATGACGATTGGACTTTTAACGGTATAGAATTTTATAAAAATAATCAGGTTGTAAGTATAGTTTCTAAACCAACAAAGAATCCTTTCGTACAAAAGTTTTGGTTGTCACTTAAGCAAACCCAATAAAATTTATAACCGAAGTATTTAAATCTCGGGTCGTCTCTCAAGGAATTGCAGGGAAGTATGATTTATTATTGGTTATGGAAAAGGGTATATTTTTGGGTTTTTGAAATAGAGAACAAGAAATTAAATTGGCAAGAAAGTAACTTAATTATCATGAACACCAGTGCAAGGTACAAGAATTGGAAATCCCATCCTAGTTATCCTTATCAGGTGTGATGAGAATTGTTTATTGCTCCGACTTAGTTAACCCTTACTAAATAAAGGAAAGTCAAGTGGACTAATCAACTTGATTCCTCAAGTCTTAGTCAACTCCTGTGGAAAGACTAGCTTTAGAGGGATCCAAATCAATCAGCAAATTCCAATTTTCAATCAACTGCTGAGTTTGATAACTCAAGTGTCACCAATTACTCAACCAGAGCAAAGGGGGAAAATCTAAATTATTTATATCATAAATAGAAGGAAACAATCATAAATCTGAATTACCTCAAATTGCATTAAATAAAGAAATAAAATTAAACATAGGAATCCATAAGTCAAATTGGCAACATCAAGTAATCAACTAAGGTAATAGAATGAATAAAAGTAGAAGAGAAATTAAATTAAAGAACATTGAACCTGGAATGAAGAAATAACCATAAACTAAGAGAAATCCTAATCCTAAAAATCTAAGAGATCCTCTCTCTCTAGAAAACTATGTCTCAAACCTAAAATTGTGAATATGAAAGTTGTATTAATGAATGAATTGATTCTCCCACATTATAGCCTCTAATCTATGTTTTCTGGGCCAAAAACTAGGTCAAAAACATCCCAGAAATTGTTGGGGGCGAATTCTGATCCGTACAGGTCGCTGATTTTTCTGCAGAACGATGCGTGCGCGTGATGCACGCGTGCGCGTCATTTTTTGGTACGGACACTATAGTGAATTATATATCATTTCAAAGCCCCAAATGTTATCTTTCCAACGCAACTGGAACCGCCTCATTTGGACCTCTGTAGCTCAAGTTATGACCATTTGAGTACGAAGAGGTCAGGCTGGACAGCTTAGGAGTTCCTTCAATTTCTCATATTCCTTCCACCTTTCCATGCTTCTTTTCCATCCTCTAAGCCATTCTTGCCCTGTAATCTCTGAAAACACGTAACACACATATCAAGGCATCGAATGGTAATAAGAGAGGATTAATATTAGCAATTATAAGGCCAAAGAAGCATGTTTTCAATCATAGCACAAAATTAGGAAGGAAAACATAAAACATGCGAATTATATGAATAAGTGTGAGAATAATGGATAAAATCCACTAGATTAAGCACAGGATAAACCCTAAAAATGAGGTTTATCATCCTCCCCACACTTAAACATTAGCATGTCCTCATGCTAAGCTCAAGAGAACTAAAAGAGTGAAGAGGAATTGTAGAGAGTATGAAATGCAACCTATCTATGTGAATGCAACTACATGCAAAATGTTTCTACCTACTTGGTTAAAAGTAAACAAATCCTTCAAGAATAAATATGCACTGGATCTCACGAATTCAAATCACAAAATAAAGTACAAGTAAACTTGCAAAAGAAAATAGCTCATGAAAGCCGGGAATAAAGAATCGAGCATCGAACCTTCACTAGAAGTGTATGCACTCTAATCGCTCAGGTGTTTAAGGTTCGATCTCTCAATTCTCTACTAACCTTGCTTTCTAAGGCTTGCTTTTTCTTCTACCAATCAACAAAGAATTAATGCACAGATACACATATTAAGAGGTCTTTTAAGGGTTGTAATGGGGTTAGGGTCAAGGTAGGATTATATTTGGTTAAGTGGACTAAAATCTGAATCCTTAATTAAGCTAAACTTTTCCCACCTAACTTAAGACAATCCATGTAATCACAATACAAAACCGAACTATCCATTAACCATGTTTTCCACATATTCATGCATCCGAATTTGAGTACAGTACATATGCATTGCTATCACCATTTACTTTGGGGCATTTTGTCCCCTTTTTGTTATTTGCTCTTTTTCTTTTCTATTTCTCCTTTATATATATATATATATATATATATATATTCTTTTTTCTTGTTTTTTTTCTTTTGTTTTTCTCAATGCATATGATTAAATTATTGAATGCATGAACATGTCCTAAACATTTCTTTTAGCTTTTCATAAAGATATATAACACCCAATTCTTAAACCAATGTTTCCAAACCCACTTTCCCCCACACTTAAATCATAAGCACTCTCACTAGTTTAAGCTAACCAAGGATTCAAATTAAGGACATTATTATTTTTCGCTTAGAGTTAATGATGTGCTAAAGTAAAGAATAAAAGGAGTAAAATAGGCTCAAATTGGTTTGCAAAGGATAATGAAAGGTTAAGGCCATATGGGTATGTAAGCTTAGTCAAACAAAGGCCTCAATCATATAAGTGCATGCATACATCAAACCGTGGAAATATAGAATCAAGCAAGACAAAGATCACAATTTTAGAGAGAACAACACACACCAAAAAATAAAATATTGGTTGATAAGATGCAACGAATCAAGTAGACTCAAAATCTCACTGGTTAGAATAAAAGATTAGCATTAGCAATGACAGATAAAGAATATCGTCCAACAGTGTAAAACAAGTCACTAAGCACCAAAATAATACTAGAAAAGATGCAACAGTTGAATAAGGACATTTAACACCAATGGAAAAATAATGAACGTAGAAAAGAAAATAAAAATATGCACAAAATTAAAATGCAATGAATGAATGAATGCAAATAAATTAAGTAAAACAGAATGAAAGTGAAGAAGGATGAGAAGTTAAAGACATGAAGAAGAAGAAAGTAAGAAAGGAAAAAGAAAGGAGAAAAAAGAATAGAGAAGAAAGAAGAAAGAGGAAAAAAGAAAGAAGGAAGAAGAAAGAAATTAGGATTGGAAAAGAAAAGATAAGAAAAGTGGCGCTGATCTGGGTAAACTGTGCGGCGCAGGTGACGCGTCCGCGTGGAGCACGCGTTCACGTGGTTTACGATATTTTCATGTGACACGTACACATGGGTGACGCGTACGCGTGACCTGATTTGTGCTATTGGCGCGAGAGCAGCCTCGCGCACGCATAATTCTCTGTTTCATACGCACATTGCCAAAATTTAGGGTGACGCGTGCGCGTGGGTGACGCGCACGCGTGAATGGCCTTACTTTGAAAATTGACGCATACGCGTGGGGGACTCGTACGCGTGATAAGGCTTGTGCTTCCATCACCATTCCAGCCCCACTCCATCATAACTCTCTCCCGTACACCTTTTTATGTCAATTTCACAAGGTCACACGTGCGCGTGGGTGACGCGCACGCGTGGATGGCTGATTTTTCAAGTGACGCAGACGCGTCAAAGACGCGTACGCGTGGGCGTGGGTGTGCTTTAGGCACGCCTCCAGCCATGCTCCCGCGTGACTCTCTGTTTCTTTTCTTCTTGTTTTGAATGCACATATGACGCGGATGCGTCAGCGACGCTTGCGTGTCGCGTGCATTTTTTTATATGCAATATGCAGATGCAAATGCAGAATACAGGAGAATATGCGGAAATTATGAATGAACACTAGTAAAAATAAAATAAAATAAGATTAAGAATAAAACAATAAACGATTATACCATGGTGGGTTGTCTCCCACCTAGCACTTTTAGTTAAAGTCCTTAAGTTGGACATTTCGTGAGTCCCTTATTATGGTGGCTTGTGCTTGAACTCATCCAGGAATCTCCACCAATGTTTGTAATTCCAATGGCCTACGGGATCCTAAACTAGGTGCAAAGAGCCTTCAAGCAAGATTAAGCAAGTGACAAGGCCCCAAGAGTGGTAAGCAATCCGAATTCTCACTGAGGCATCCAAATAGCTTCCTAGACCCATACAATTTAGTATTCTTCCAACCATTGTACTTTAGTTTGGAGCATGCAACCATATTGAACCTTGCATGACATTTCCTACCACTAACCGTCTCCCTCCTACTCTTAAAGCCACAAGGAGCTCTGATGTGTATTTTCAGAAAACGAAACGAATTCCAAACACACAAATCTAACCGGCAAGTCTACCGGGTCGCATCAAGTAATAAAACTCACGGGAGTGAGGTCGATCCCACAGGGATTGAAGGATTGAGCAATTTTTGTTTAGTGGTTGATTTAGTCAAGCGGATCAAGATTTGGTTGAGTGCTTTGTGATTAACAGAAATTAAATTGCATGAAAAGTAAAGGGAATGGGTAATTTGCATGAAATTAAAGAGAACAGAAAATAAAAGTGCTGAATCTTAAAGAACAAGAAATTAAATGGCAGAAACTTAGAACGCAAGAAATGTAAATTGTAGAATCTTAAAGTGCAAGAAATGTAAATTGCTTGAGTTATAAAAGGAATTGGGAAGTGGATTTGCAGAATTTAAACAAGGAAAAGTAAAATTCAACAACAGAAATGTAAAAGGTGATTTCAATTAAACCGGATCTCAAATGACAATGAAAATAAGCTTGGTGTAGCAACGAAATAAAGAAATTGAAATTGAAAGATGTAGATCTCAGGACTCAAGAGACTAGATAACCAAGTCTAGATCTCAATGCCTTCCTAGATCCAAATTGAAAATTCAATTGCAAGACAGGTAAAGATCTAGCAGCAGAAGAAAAGAAGTGAAATCGCAAATTCTCAATGATGCAGTAAATCAAAACAGAAAGAGATCTCAAGGTGAGATTGAGACAGAATTTCCTCAATTCTTCAACCCAAGAGTCAAGACAAGTGTGAATAAAATTGAAAACAAGAAAATTAAGAGGAAGAGAATTCAATTCCCCTTCCCCAAGACTCAAAACCTCCAAATACTCTCAACCGAAAACTCTCCCAAAATCACTCTTGCAAAACTAAAACGGAAAAGCTTCTACAAGGAAAAAGCTCCCTAAAAACATAAATTCTAAGCTATTTATACACTTTCTTGAATTGGGCCTTTGCTCTTGATGGAATTGGGTTGACAAAAGCCTTTGTTGATTGCTCTTGGAGTTGGAGAGAAACCTATTTGTGAATCGGGCCAGAACCAGAAAAGCTTGAGTAAAAGCTTGAGTAAAAGTTTGAGGTCAAACTTTTACTCAAACTTTTTGCATCAGCTAAGCTTCCTTGCTGCCATCCACGTTTGAGCGAAAGTTTGAGGTCAAACTTTGAGCCAAACGTGGATCCCTTTTGTATGCTTCTTGGGGGCTACTTTGTCCTCTTGTCACGTTGCTAATTTTATGCTCAATATAGACTATTATATATGGTTGGAAAGCTCTGAATGTCAGCTTTCTAACCCATTTGGAATCACCTCAATTGGACATCTACAACTCAAGTTATTCTTGTTGGAAGTATGCCCCAAAAACATGATGTGGCGCCAACGTTTGCCTAAAAGCTTGAGGGCAAACGTTGGCGCAAGCTTTTTGCTCCTCCAGGGTGTGTTTGTTGTGGCGCCAACGTTTGCCTAAAAGCTTGAGGGCAAACGTTGGCGCAAGCTTTTGCTCCTCTAGGGTGTATTCAACTTCTTCCAAAAGTTTAAGCTAAAGTTTGAGGTCAAACTTTTGCTCAAGCTTTTTGTTCTCTCTTGCTCCTTGTCATTTCTTCTTTCTTCAACCTTCTTCAAAGCTCTTTTCACCTATCATCAATCAACCAAGCACATCAAAGCTATGCTCAAAATCATGAGATTGTTATTCTTTCATAATATATGATAATTATAGCACAAAATCTCATGAAATTGCATTAATTTATTCATGGTTAATTGAATCAAAGGAAACATGAAATTCTACCCAATTGGCTTACTTATGGCTCAAGAAAGTGCATAAATTCAATTGAAAACAAAAGAAAAAGGCTAGTGAAACTAGGCTAAGATGACTTGTCATCACAACACCAAACTTAAAGCTTGCTTGTCCCCAAGCAAGAAGAGGATTATGCTCAAAGGTTCTTTTAACTAGAATGGATTTGAAGAATTACATGTACTGTCCTGTGAGTGAAGTGATTAAGAAACAGTGGGGTGAACTCTAAATTATATGCTCATGCAAGGGCTTCAGTGCTTACTAGTCCTTAAATATTGGAAGTCTTAGGTCTTAGAACTTTCATCCAAATGATATCATGGAGATCTCTCTATAGGTAATCACCTTGAAGCAGCTTAGAGTTGCTGTGCTTTGGCCTTGACTCTAAGTGTCATGTCTCAAAGCGGCTCTTTAGATAAGCTTTCAATCAATACTCCTAAACCAGTTGGTTTTAAGGTATTAGGTGTTAAAGCACCCCTAAGGATTTACTTGCTCAAGCCTCTTTCTTTGACACAATTCGACCACAAGCATTTACTAGGATAACAACTCTTTGAGTTTTTGTTTCTTCTTTCTTTTTTGCCTAGTAATTGATGCTCAGAACCTTGGGCCATGTTCTTTTTGTTTTTGTATTTTCTTTATTTTCTTTTGTTTTGTTTGCTGCTTCTTGGATCAATAAATGTTTGAGAATCTCCAGAACACTTCTTTGAACTCCATGTCCCGCCTATGAGCTCCCATGCAAGTTTTAATAAGCATGCAATCTCAATACATAATCATACAACTAGAACCACCACTTTTCCTAATCTTTTGCTTGCCTCAAAATTGTTTAATTCCTCAATCCGTCTTTTCAAAGAACTTTCATGTGATGCATTTTTGAAATATTGAGTGCAAACAAGTTTGGAGAGTATAGTGTTGTAAATGATCAAGCATCTTGATTATTGAATTGCAGAAAAACTATACTAGACAGAAGGACAGATAGAGGTATAATATCACTTTCAATCACAGCAATATCTGATAATGAACAATACAACCTTTTGGAGTTTACTTGCTGTCCTCTTCCTCATCATCATTGCTGGTCTTCACATTCCTCTTTCATCTCTTTGATTGATGATGCTAAATCTTCCCAAAAGTTTGTATGGTACTTTGCAGTGATATTGAAAGTTGCTTGTTCCCCAAGCACTTGAAAAATGGTTAGCATGCATGATTTATTTGTGGGCTTTTGAACTTACTTTGGTGTGGGAACACCAAACTTAGTACCTTGCCAATGGTTCTCACGCATCAAATTGACCATATGTGGAACTCTTTTTCTTTGCTAAAGGCAATAAGACTAAAAAAACTAGAAAACTGACATTGGTTAAGTAGTTTCTCTGCTTGCTTGGATCTAGCAACCATCTATGCAGAAGGTGAGAATGTGTTTTTAAAAGAGATTTTTGGTGGAACACCAAACTTAGAATTCTTCATTCTCCCTTAAATTGTTTTGGTGTGCAACACCAAACTTAGCTCCTTACAATATAGAGAAAGTTACTTAGCCTTTTTATTAAATGGAAAGAAAACTACCTCAGGTTGGGTTGCCTCCCAACAAGCGCTTCTTTATTGTCACTAGCTTGACATCCTCCATTATTTGATCATGGAGGTTGAAAATCCTATTGCCTTTGATTTTCTCCTATCACTATGGACTTCCTTCCAGTCTCCTCCATTTCTTGGTGCCCTTCTTCAGAAATTCCAGAGGTGGAGAACCTCTCCTGGTTTATGTCATACAACCAAAATAGCAAAGATACACAGAGCACTCTGTAGCTTGAGTGCAGTAAGAGTTAGTAGAGACAAAGTCTCAAACAGTTAGTGTGCAAGTTAGAAATAAAGAAAATGAACAAAAACAAAGAAAAAGTGCTTAATCTAGACCACCACCTTACTTAATCATTGTCAATCTATTTCAATCCCCGGCAACGACGCCAAAAACTTGATGTGTATTTTCGGAAAACAAAACGAATTCCAAACACACAAATCTAACTGGCAAGTGTACCGGGTCGCATCAAGTAATAAAACTCACGGGAGTGAGGTCGATCCCACAGGGATTGAAGGATTGAGCAATTTTTGTTTAGTGGTTGATTTAGTCAAGCGGATCAAGATTTGGTTGAGTGCTTTGTGATTAACAGAAATTAAATTGCATGAAAAGTAAAGGGAATGGGTAATTTGCATGAAATTAAAAAGAACAGAAAATAAAAGTGCTGAATCTTAAAGAACAAGAAATTAAATGGTAGAAACTTAGAACGCAAGAAATGTAAATTGCAGAATCTTAAAGTGCAAGAAATGTAAATTGCTTGAGTTATAAAAGGAATTGGGAAGTGGATTTGCAGAATTTAAACAAGGAAAAGTAAAATTCAACAACAGAAATGTAAAAGGTGGTTTCAATTAAACCGGATCTCAAATGACAATGAAAATAAGCTTGGTGTAGCAACGAAATAAAGAAATTGAAATTGAAAGATGTAGATCTCAGGACTCAAGAGACTAGATAACCAAGTCTAGATCTCAATGCCTTCCTAGATCCAAATTGAAAATTCAATTGCAAGACAGGTAAAGATCCAGCAGCAGAAGAAAAGAAGTGAAATCACAAATTCTCAATGATGCAGTAAATCAAAACAGAAAGAGATCTCAAGGTGAGATTGAGACAGAATTTCCTCAATTCTTCAACCCAAGAGTCAAGACAAGTGTGAATAAAATTGAAAACAAGAAAATTAAGAGGAAGAGAATTCAATTCCCCTTCCCCAAGACTCAAAACCTCCAAATACTTTCAACCGAAAACTCTCCCAAAATCACTCTTGCAAAACTAAAACGGAAAAGCTTCTACAAGGAAAAAGCTCCCTAAAAACATAAATTCTAAGCTATTTATACACTTTCTTCAATTGATCTTCAAGCCTTGAATTGGGCCTTTGCTCTTGATGGAATTGGGTTGACAAAAGCCTTTGTTGATTGCTCTTGGAGTTGGAGAGAAACCCATTTGTGAATCGGGCCTGAACCGGAAAAGCTTGAGTAAAAGCTTGAGTAAAAGTTTGAGGTCAAACTTTTACTCAAACTTTTCGCATCAGCTAAGCTTCCTTGCTGCCATCCACGTTTGAGCCAAAGTTTAAGGTCAAACTTTGAGCCAAACATGGATCCCTTTTGTATGCTTCTTGGGGGCTACTTTGTCCTCTTGTCACGTTGCCAATTTTATGCCCAATGATGAGCGGATAATTTATACGCTTTTTGGCATTGTTTTTAGTATGTTTTTAGTAGGATCTAGTTACTTTTAGGGAAGTTTTCCTTAGTTTTTATGTTAAATTCACATTTCTGGAATTTACTATGAGTTTGTATGTTTTTCTATGATTTCAGATATTTTCTGGCTGAAATTGAGGGACTTGAGCAGAAATCAGATTCAGAGGTTGAAGAAGGACTGCTGATGTTGTTGGATTCTGACCTTCCTGCACTCAAAATGGATTTTCTGGAGCTACAGAACTCAAAATGGCTTGCTTCGAATTGCGTTGGAAAGTAGACATCCAGGGCTTTCCAGCAATATATAATATTCCATACTTTGCCCAAGTTTAGACGATGCAAACTGGCGTTCAACGCTGGCTATCTGCCCAATTCTGGAGTTCAGCGCCAGAAATGGATCAAAAACCAGAGTTGAACGCTAGAAATGGATCAAAACCTGGCGTTCAACTCCACAAATGGCCTCTGCACGTGGAAAGTTAAGGCTCAGCCCAAGCACACACCAAGTGGGCCCCGGAAGTGGATTTATGCATCAATTACTTACTTCTGTAAACCCTAGTAGCTAGTTTATTATAAATAGGACATTTTACTATTGTATTTGATATCTTTGGACGCCTAGTTCTTATATCAGAGGGGCTGGCCATCTCGGCCATGCCTGGACCTTTCACTTATGTAATTTTAACGGTAGAGTTTCTACACTCCATAGATTAAGGTGTAGAGCTCTGCTGTTCCTCAAAGATTAATGCAAAGTACTACTGTTTTCTATTCAATTCATCTTATTTCGCTTCTAAGATATTCATTCGCACTTCAACCTGAATGTGATGAACGTGACAATCATCATCATTCCCTATGAACGCGTGCCTGACAACCACTTCCGTTCTACATTAGAATTGAATGAGTATCTCTTAGATCTCTTAATCGGAATCTTCGTGGTGTAAGCTAGAATGATGGCGGCATTCAAGAGAATCCGGAAGGTCTAAACCTTGTTTGTGGTATTCCGAGTAGGATTCAATGATTGAATGACTGTGACGAGCTTCAAACTCGCGATTGCTGGGCGTAGTGACAGACGCAAAAGGATAGTAAATCCTATTCCAGCAGGATCGAGAACCGACAGATGAATAGCCGTGCCGTGACAGGGTGCGTTGATCATTTTCACTGAGAGGATAAGATGAAACCATTGACAAGGGTGATGCCTCCAGACGATTAGCCGTGCCGTGACAGGGCATTTGGATCATTTTCCCGAGAGAAGACCGAAAGTAGCCTTTGACAATGGTGATGTATCACATAAAGCCAGCCATGGAAGGGAGTAAGACTGATTGGATGAAGATAGCAGGAAAGCAGAGGTTCAGAGGAACGAAAGCATCTATATTCGCTTATCTGAAATTCTCACCAATGAATTACATAAGTATTTCTATCCTTTATTATTTATCTTTTAATTATCTAATCCAATCACATTTAACCCTACCTGACTGAGATTTACAAGGTGACCATAGCTTGCTTCATACCAACAATCTCCGTGGGATTCGACCCTTACTCACGTAAGGTATTACTTGGACGACCCAGTGCACTTGCTGGTTAGTTGTGCGAAGTTGTGAACCATGGTATTGGCATCATATTTTTGGCGCCATTACCAGGGAAAGAAAGAGCGATGAATTTTACATAATCAAAGTGTAATCACAATTTCTGCGCACCAAGTTTTTGGCGCCGTTGCCGGGGATTGTTCGAGTTTGGACAACTGATGGTTCATCTTGTTGCTCAGATTAGGTAATTTTCTTTTTGTTTTCTTTTCAAAAATTTTTCAAAAATATTTTAAAATTTTCTCACCTGTTTTCGAAAAAAAAAATTATTTCTTAGATTCAAAATTTTTAAGAATGAATTCTAGTATTTCATGAAGCATGTGAAGCCTGGCTGGCTGTAAAGCCATGTCTAAATTCATTTGGACTGAGGCTTGCAATTTGTTATCAAGAGGAAGCTAGTTGTTGCTAATCCACCTGCTGCTGTTCTTGATTTACATGATGAAGCTTGGCTGGCCATTGGCCATGTCTAGTGTTTTGGACCAGAACTTTCATTGAAAGCTTGGCTGGCTAGTGAGCCATGTCTAATTCCTGGACTGAAGCTTTAGACTAAGAATGCAAGATTCCTGGAATTCATATTAAAAATTTTGGAATCCTTATTCTCCTTTTTCAATTAATTTTTGAAAAATCCAAAAAAAATTAGAAAATCATAAAAATCAAAAATATTTTTGTGTTTCTTGTTTGAGTCATGTGTCATGTTATAAGTTTGGTGTCAGTTGCATATTCATCTTGCATTTTTTGAAAATTTCATGCATTCATAGTGTTCTTCATGATCTTCAAGTTGTTCTTGGTAAGTCTTCTTGTTTGATCTTGATGATTTTTTGTTTTGTGTTGTATGGTATTTTTCATATGCATTCTTGAATTCTTAGTGCCTAAGCATTAAAGATTTCTAAGTTTGGTGTCTTGCATGTTTTCTTTGCATTAAAAATTTTTCAAAAATATGTTCTTGGTGTTCATCTTAACATTCATAAGTGTTCTTGGTGTTCATCTTGACATTCATAGCATTCTTGCATGCATCACATGTTTTGATCTAAAATTCTCATGCATTGCATTATTTTTCTTGTTTTTCTCTCTCATCATAAAAATTTCAAAAATCAAAAAAATTATCTTTCCCTTTTTCTCTCTCATAAATTCGAAAATGAGATTTGACTATTTCAAAAATTTTTAAAATCTAGTTGTTTTCATGAGTCAAATCAAAATTTTCAATTTAAAAATCTCACATTTTTCAAAATCTTTTTCAAAAATCAAATCTTTTTCAAATTTCTTAGTTATTTTCGAAAATTCCAAAAATATTTTTCAAAAATCTTTTTCTTATTTTTATACCAAATTTTCGAAAATAACAATAACAATTAATGTTTTGATTCAAAAATTTCAAGTTTGTTACTTGTTAAGAAAGATTCAAACTTTAAGTTCTAGAATCATATCTTGTGATTTCTTGTGAATCAAGTCATTAATTGTGATTTTAAAAATTCAAATCTTTTTCAAAAACTAGTTTCTATCATATATTTTCAAAAATATCTTCTTATCTTATCTTTTTCAAAAACATTTGATTTCAAAAATATCTTTTCTAACTTCCTAACCTCTTATCTTTTCAAAATTTGTTTCAACTAACTAACTAACTTTTTGTTTGCTTCTTACCTTTTTCAAAACTACCTAACTAACTCTCTCTCTCTAATTTTCGAAAATATCTTCCCTCTTTTTTCAAAATTTCTTTTTAATTAACTAATTATTTTAAATTTTTATTTTAATTTTTGAAAATTTCTAACCTTTTTCAAAAACTATTTTCGAAAATCACTAACTCTTTTTTCAAAAATAATTTTCGAAAATTCTCTTCTCTCTCATCTCTTTCTATTTGTTTATTCATCTACTAACATCTCTCCCTCACTCACAAAAAAATAAAAGAGGATCTCTATTATTATTATTTTTCTGTGCCCTCTTCTTTGTCATGTGAGCAGGAGCAAGGACAAGAATATTCTTGTTGAAGCAGATTCAGAACCTGAAAGGACTCTGAAGAGGAAACTAAGAGAAGCTGAATTACAACAAACCAGCAAGCACCTGTCAGAAATTATCAAACAGGAAAAGAAGATGGCAGCTAAAAATAATAATAATGCAAGGAGAATGCTTGGTGACTTTACTGCACCTAATTCCAATTTACATGGAAGAAGCATCTCCATTCCTGCCATTGGAGCAAACAATTTTGAGCTTAAACCTCAATTAGTTTCTCTGATGCAGCAGAACTGCAAGTTTCATGGACTTCCATCTGAAGATCCTTTTCAGTTCTTAACTGAATTCTTATAGATATGTGATACTGTTAAGACTAATGGAGTAGATCCTGAAGTCTACAGGCTCATGCTTTTCCCTTTTGCTGTAAGAGACAGAGCTAGAATATGGTTGGACTCTCAATCTAAAGACAGCCTAAACTCTTGGGATAAACTGGTCACGGCTTTCTTAGCCAAGTTCTTTCCTCCTCAAAAGCTGAGCAAGCTTAGAGTGGATGTTCAAACCTTCAAACAAAAAGATGGTGAATCCCTCTATGTAGCTTGGGAAAGATACAAACAGCTGACCAAAAAGTGTCCTTCTGACATTCTTTCAGAATGGATCATCCTGGATATATTCTATGATGGTTTATCTGAGCTATCAAAAATGTCATTGGATTCTTCTGCAGGTGGATCCATTCACCTAAAGAAAATGCCTGCAGAAGCTCAAGAACTCATTGACATGGTTGCTAATAACCAGTTCATGTACACTTCTGAGAGGAATCCTGTGAGTAATGGGACGCCTATGAAGAAGGGAGTTCTTGAAATTGATACTCTGAATGCCATATTGGCTCAGAACAAAATATTGACTCAGCAAGTCAATATGATTTCTCAGAGTCTGAATGGAATGCAAGCTACATCCAACAGTACTCAAGAGGCATCTTCTGAAGAAGAAGCTTATGATCCTGAAAACCCTGCAATAGCAGAGGTAAATTACATGGGTGAACCTTATGGAAACACCTATAACTCATCATGGAGAAATCATCCAAATTTCTCATGGAAGGATCAAAAGCCTCAACAAGCCTTTAATAATGCTGGAAGAAACAGGTTTAGCAATAGCAAGCCTTTTCCATCATCTACTCAGCAACAGACAGAGAATTCTGAGCAGAATCCATCTCGCTTAGCAAACTTAGTCTCTGATCTATCCAAGGCCACTGTAAGTTTCATGAATGAAACAAGGTCTTCCATTAGAAATCTGGAAGCACAAGTGGGCCAACTGTGTAAAAGGATCACTGAAATCCCTCCTAGCACTCTCCCAAGCAATACAGAAGAAAATCCAAAAGGAGAGTGCAAGGCCATTGACATAACCAAAATGGCCGAACAAAATGAGGGAGAGGAGGACGTGAATCCCAAGGAGGAAGACCTCCTGGGACGTCCAGTGATCAATAAGGAGCTTCCCTCTGAGGAACCAAAGGAATCTGAGGCTCATCTAGAGACCATAGAGATTCCATTGAACCTCCTTATGCCATTCATGAGCTCTGATGAGTATTCCTCTTCTGAAGAGAATGAGGATGTTACTGAAGAGCAAACAGCCAAGTTTCTTGGTGCAATCATGAAGCTGAATGCCAAATTATTTGGCATTGATACTTGGGAAGTTGAACCTCCCTTGTTCATCAATGAACTAAGTGATCTGAATCAACTGACATTGCCTCAGAAGAGACAGGATCCTGGAAAGTTCATAATACCTTGTACTATAGGCACCATGATCTTTAAGGCTCTATGTGACCTTGGTTCAGGGATAAACCTCATGCCCCTCTCTGTAATAGAGAAACTGGGAATCTATGAGGTCCAAGCTGCTAAAATCTCATTAGAGATGGCAGATAATTCCAGAAAATAGGCTTATGGACAAGTAGAGGACGTGTTAGTAAAGGTTGAAGGCCTTTACATCCCTGCTGATTTCATAGTCTTGGATACTGGGAAGGAAGAGGATGAATCCATCATCCTAGGAAGACCTTTCCTAGCCACAGCAAGAGCTGTGAATGATGTGGACAGAGGAGAATTAATCCTTCAATTGAATGAGAACAACCTTGTGTTTACAATTCAAGGATCTCTCTCTGCATCCATGGAGAGGAAGCATAAAAAGCTTCTCTCAAAGCAGAGTCAAACAAAGCCCCCACAGCCAAACTCTAAGTTTGGTGTTGGGAGGCCACAACCAAACTCTATGTTTGGTGTTGAACTCCCATATCCAAACTCTAAGTTTGGTGTTGGAGAGTCTCAACAAAGCTCTGAACATCTGTGAGGCTCCATGAGAGCCCACTGTCAAGCTATTGACATTAAAGAAGCGCTTATGGGGAGGCAACCCAATTTTTATTTATCTAACTATATTTTTCTTAGTTATATGTCTTTATAGGTTCATGATCATGTGGAGTCACAAAATAAACAAAAAAATCAAAAACGGAATCAAAAACAGCAGAAGAAAAATCACACCCTGGAGGAGCATCTGTCTGGCGTTCAACGCCAGAGCAGAGCATGGTTCTGGTGCTGAACGCCCAAAATGGGCAGCTTCCTGGCGCTGAACGCCCAGAACAAGCATGGTTCTGGCGTTCAACGCCAGAAATGGCAGCAAATGGGCGTTGAACGCCCAGAGTTGTGTGCAAGGGCATTTTACATGCCTAAATTGGTGCAGGGATGTAAATGCCTTGACACCTCAGGATCTGTGGACCCCACAGGATCATCTCAGGATCTGTGCACAAGATCCCCACCTACCTCATCATCTCTCTTTCCATTCATGATCATCCCTTCTGTTTTCCATTTACCACTCACATCCATACACCCACTACCTTCAAAATTTAACATCTCTCTCTCACCCAATCCCACCCATATGGCCGAATACACACATCCATCCATCTCCTCCATATCTTCTTCTTCTTCTTCTATTCTTTCTTCTTTTGCTCGAGGGTGAGCAACATTCTAAGTTTGGTGTGGTAAACGCATAGCTTTTTTGTTTTCTCCATAACCATTGATGGCACCTAAGGCCAGAGAAACCTCTAGAAAGTGGAAAGGGAAGACAAAAGCTTCCATCAAGGGTTTATAGCTCAGTGGTAGAACATTTGACTGCAAATCAAGAGATCCCTGAGATACCTCAGGGGATACATTTTCTTCCACACAATTATTGGAAGCAACTAAGGGTGGAACATCAAGAGCACTCCATCATCCTTCATGAAATCAGAGAAGATCTAAAAGCAATGAAGGAGGAGCAACAAAGGCAAGGAAGAGACATAGAAGAGCTCAAGGACATTATTTGTTCCTCAAGAAGGAAACGCCACCATCACTAAGGTGGATTCATTCCTTGTTCTTATTTCTTCTGTTTTTTCGTTTTCTATGTTATGTGCTTATCTATGTTTGTGTCTTCATTAAATGATCATTAGTAGTTAGTAACTTTGTCCTAAGGTTATGAATGTCCTATGAATCCATCACCTCTCTTAAATGAAAAATATTTTAATTCAAAAGAACAAGAAGTACATGAGTTTCGAATTTATCCTTGAACTTAGTTTAATTATATTGATGTGGTGACAATGCTTCTTATTTTCTGAATGAATGCTTGAACAGTGCATATGTCTTTTGAAGTTGTTGTTTAAGAATGTTAAATATGTTGGCTCTTGAAAGAATGATGACTAGGAGACAAGTTATTTGATAATCTGAAAAATCATAAAAATGATTCTTGAAGCAAGAAAAAGCAGCAAAGAACAAAGCTTGCAGAAAAAAAAATTAAAAATAGGCGAAAAAAAATTAGAAAGAAAAAGAAAAAGCAAGCAGAAAAAGCCAATAACCCTTAAAACCAAAAGGCAAAGGAGATAAAAAGGATCCCAAGGCTTTGAGCATCAGTGGATAGGAGGGCCTAAAGGAATAAAATCATAGCCTAAGCGGCTAAACCAAGCTGTCCCTAACCATGTGCTTGTGGCGTGAAGGTGTCAAGTGAAAACTTGAGACTGAGCGGTTAAAGTCAAGGTCCAAAGCAAAAGAAGAGTGTGCTTAAGAATCCTGGACACCTCTAATTGGGGACTTTAGCAAACCTGAGTCACAATCTGAAAAGGTTCACCCAATTATGTGTCTGTGGCATTTATGTATCCGGTGGTAATACTGGAAAACAAAGTGCTTAGGGCCACAGCCAAGACTCATAAAATAGTTGTGTTCAAGAATCTTCATACTGAACTAGGAGAATCAATAACACTATCTGAACTCTGAGTTCCTATAGATGCCAATCATTCTGAACCTCAACGGATAAAGTGAGATGCCAAAACTATTCAAGAGGCAAAAAGCTATAAGTCCCGCTCATTTAATTGGAGCTATGTTTCATTGATAGTTTGGAATTTATAGTATATTCTCTTCTTTTTATCCTATTTGATTTTCAGTTGCTTGGGGACAAGCAACAATTTAAGTTTGGTGTTGTGATGAGTGGATAATTTATACGCTTTTTGGCATTGTTTTTAGTATGTTTTTAGTAGGATCTAGTTACTTTTAGGGAAGTTTTCCTTAGATTTTATGTTAAATTCACATTTCTGGACTTTACTATGAGTTTGTGTGTTTTTCTGTGATTTCATGTATTTTCTGGCTGAAATTGAGGGACTTGAGCAAAAATCAGATTCAGAGGTTGAAGAAGGACTGCTGATGCTGTTGGATTCTGACCTCCCTGCACTCAAAATGGATTTTCTGGAGCTACAGAACTCAAAATGGCGTGCTTCCAATTGCGTTGAAGGTAGACATCCAGGGCTTTCCAGCAATATATAGTAGTCCATACTTTGCCCAAGTTTAGACGACGCAAACTGGCGTTCAACGCCAGCTATCTGCCCAATTCTGGAGTTCAGCGCCAGAAATGGATCAAAAACCAGAGTTGAACGCCAGAAATGGATCAAAACCTGGCGTTCAACTCCACAAATGGCCTCTGCACGTGGAAATTTAATGCTCAGCCCAAGCACACACGTGCCGTGACAGGGTGTGTTGATCATTTTCACTGAGAGGATAAGATGAAACCATTGACAAGGGTGATGCCTCCAGACGATTAGCCGTGCCGTGACAGGGCATTTGGATCATTTTCCCGAGAGAAGACCGAAAGTAGCCTTTGACAATGGTGATGTATCACATAAAGCCAGCCATGGAAAGGAGTAAGACTGATTGGATGAAGATAGCAGAAAAGAAGAGGTTCAGAGGAACGAAAGCATCTCTATTCGCTTATCTGAAATTCTCACCAATGAATTACATAAGTATTTCTATCCTTTATTATTTATCTTTTAATTATCTAATCCAATCACATTTAACCCTACCTGACTGAGATTTACAAGGTGACCATAGCTTGCTTCATACCAACAATCTCCGTGGGATTCGACCCTTACTCACGTAAGGTATTACTTGGACGACCCAGTGCACTTGCTGGTTAGTTGTGCGAAGTTGTGAACCATGGTATTGGCATCATGTTTTTGGCGCCATTACCAGGGAAAGAAAGAGCAATGAATTTTACATAATCAAAGTGTAATCACAATTTCTGCGCACCACACAATATAGACTATTATATATGGTTGGAAAGCTCTGAATTTCAGCTTTCTAACCCACTTGGAATCACCTCAATTGGATATCTACAACTCAAGTTATTCTTGTTGGAAGTATGCCCCAAAAACTTGATGTGGCGCCAACGTTTGCCTAAAAGCTTTAGGGCAAACGTTGGCGCAAGCTTTTTGCTCCTCCAGGGTGTGTTTGTTGTGGCGCCAACGTTTGCCTAAAAGCTTGAGGGCGAATGTTGGCGCAAGCTTTTGCTCCTCTAGGGTGTATTCAACTTCTTCCAAAAGTTTGAGCTAAAGTTTGAGGTCAAACTTTTGCTCAAGCTTTTTGTTCTCTCTTGCTCCTTGTCATTTCTTCTTTCTTCAACCTTCTTCAAAGCTCTTTTCACCTATCATCAATCAACCAAGCACATCAAACCTATGCTCAAAATCATGAGATTGTTATTCTTTCATAATATATGACAATTATAGCACAAAATCTCATGAAATTGCATTAATTTATGCATGGTTAATTGAATCAAAGGAAACATGAAATTCTACCCAATTGGCTTACTTATGGCTCAAGAAAGTGCATAAATTCAATTGAAAACAAAAGAAAAAGGCTAGTGAAACTAGGCTAAGATGACTTGTCATCAAGCTCTGAGTTGTCCATCCGTCTCAAGCAAAGCATATTCAAGTGGGCTAATTAAGCTTAGAGATGAAAGATTTACCCACTTGAATGAAGGAGTGGATGGTGGTGGCTTTGGGGGAGAGGTCTCCAACGGTCTTTCAAGCTCCACTTCCTTGTACTCTTCTGTGAATAGTTCCACTTCCTGACAAACCTCTTCAACTGCAACCAAGTATTGATCAAAGTCTTCGATTTCTTCCTCATCACTCAAGTCACAAGTTGGAGGTTGAGAAAAGTCTACCTCCACATCATCTTCATATTCACTTGGGGAAGATTCTTCAATCTCAAAGAACTCAATTACGGATACAAGTTCATTCTTAGGAAGCTTAGTTCATGATCATCATTACCAAGGAAACTCGCTTCTTGATCTGTTCCGTCCAGTTCTTCATAAGATACATGCTTTGGGGGTTGTGCACTATCCTCCTTAGCGTCAACAGCAAATTTCTGGGCATAATTCTCCACAACTCTTGATTCCCATAGAGGTTTAGCATCTCCTAAGTCTTCAACCAATTCTTCTTCCTTGATAATTTCAGCTTCCTCTACTTGTTTCAGTACAAAGACATGCTCTGTACTACTAACCGGAGCTTCTAGTATCTCCTTCATGCTACATTCTTCATTAGATTCTCCACACGAAGCCATGGGAGTTCCTTGAGTGCCTGAACGTCGGGAAGCTAATTGATTTATTGCTTGCTCCAGTTGATGAAAGGTTGCAGGAAATTGATCTACTGTTTCCTTGAGGCGAGCTTGTGATTCTTGGGTCGATGGATATGGACATGGTGCATATGGAAGTGGTGGTTCTTGGGAGTAAGTGGATTGGAATTGGGGTGGGTAGAGGTTAGGGTCATATGGAGGTGAATGGTTGTGATTGGCTTGTGAGTATGGTGGTTCAAAGCTGTGTTGAGGAGGTGGTTTATAGGTATGGGATGGGGCTTGTTGGTAACTACAAGGGGGTCCAACATATCTATCATCTTGGTACGCACCTCAGAATGGCTCTTGACCAAAGTAATTTGGTGGAGGTGGTTTATCACGAGAGGGTCCACCATAACTATTGTCTGGGTATGCATCGTAGAATGGTCGTTGTCCCTGGTACTTTGGAAAGTGTTGTTGTCGAAAGAGTTGATCAGATCCTCGTGGCTCCTTCCATCAATGATTGTTTCGACCTTAACACATGTTCCTGTTAAAGCTTCCATTTCTTTCAACAATATTGGAACCAAACTCAAAGCGACGGGGGTGAGAGCTCATAGTAGCTAATAAAATTTAAAAACAAAAATAAAAACAAAAAACAAATAAACAGCAAAATAAAATATTTACAATAACCAATAATAAGGCACACAATTGCAACTCCCCAGCAATGGCGCCATTTTGACGATTGGACTTTTGACGGTTTAGAATATTATAAAAATAATCATGTTGTACGTATAGTTTCTAAACCAACAGAGAATCTTTTTGTACAAAAGTTTTGGTTGTCACTTAAGCAAACCCAATAAAATTTATAACCGAAGTATTTAAACCTCGGGTCGTCTCTCAAGGAATTACAGGGAAGTATGATTTATTATTGGTTGTGGAAAAGGGTATATTTTTTGGTTTTTGAAATAGAGAACAGGAAATTAAATTGGCAAGAAAGTAACTTAAATATCATGAACACCAGTGCAAGGTATAAGAACTGGAAATCCCATCCTAGTTATCCTTATCAGGTGTGATGAGAATTGTTTATGCTCCCACTTAGTTAACCCTTACTAAATAAAGGAAAGTTAAGTGGACTAATCAACTTGATTCCTCAAGTCCTAGTCAACTCCTGTGGAAAGACTAGCTTTAGAGGGATCCAAATCAATCAGCAAATTCCAATTTTCAATCAACTGCTGAGTTTGATAACTCAAGTGTCACCAATTACTCAACCAGAGCAAAGGGGGAAAAATCTAAATTATTTATATCATAAATAGAAGGAAACAATCATAAATCTGAATTACCTCAAATTGTATTAAATAAAGAAATAAAATTAAACATAGGAATCCATAAGCCAAATTGGCAACATCAAGTAATCAACTAAGGTAATAGAATGAATAAAAGTAGAAGAGAAATTAAATTAAAGAACATTGAACCCAAAATAAAGAAATAACCATAAACTAAGAGAAATCCTAATCCTAAAAATCTAAGAAAGAGGAGAGAGCCTCTCTCTCTAGAAAACTACATCTCAAACCGAAAATTGTGAATCTGAAAGTTGTTTTTTTGATATGAATGAATGGATTGATTCCCCCACTTTATACCCTCTAATCTGTGTTTTCTGGGCCAAAAACTGGGTCAAAAACAGCCCAACGATTTCTGATACGTACAGGTCGCGGCACTGTCATGCGTGAGCGTCGTCCAAGCATGAGCGTGGATTGGATTTTTGCCAGGTCATGCGTGCGCGTGATCTACGCGTGCGCATCACCTATCTTCGGGGAAGCTATAGCAAATTATATATCGTTGTGAAGCCCCGGATGTTAGCTTTCCAATGCAACTAGAACCGCCTCATTTAGACCTCTGTAGCTCAAGTTATGGTCGATTTAGTACCAGAAGGTCAGGCTAGACAGCTTTAGCAATTCCTTCACTTTCTTGTATTCCTTCCACTTTTGCATGCTTCCTTTCCATCCTCTAAGCCATTCCTACCCTATAAACCCTGAAATCACTTAACACATATATCACGGCATCGAATGGTAATAAAGGATAATTAAAATTGACAGTGTAAAGGCCTAGGAAACATGTTTTCAATTTTATCATATGATTAGGAAGGAAAATGTAAACTCATGCAAAATATATGAATAAGTGTGAGAATAATGGATAAAATCCACTAGATTAAGCACAGGATAAACCATAAAATAGTGGTTTATCAATCTACTATTTGGATGTTGATACCTCCCTTGAGGTTGAGATTGTGGTGGTTGTTGGTATTGTGATGGGTGGAAAAACGATTACACACAAAACTCACCGGTAAGTGTATCAGGTCGCATCAAGTAGTAATAACTCACAAGAATGAGGTTGATCCCACAGGGATTGATGGATCAAGCAACTTTAGTGAGTGATCAGTTTAGTCAAGCTAACATTGATGTTTTGGGTGAAAGTTGAGGCAACAGAATGTAAATGACAAGAAATTTAAAGTTGCAGAAAGTAAATGGGACAGAAGCTTAAATTGGCAGAAGCTTAAAGAGCAAGAAAAGTAAATTGACAAAATCTTAAATGACAAGAAAGGTAAATTGCATGAAATGTAAAGGGGGCTGGGTACTGGAAATTAAAGAAAGCAATGAAGCAAGTAATCGAATAGATCTTGAGAACAAGTAACAGGAAATTTAAATTGCAGGAAGAGTAAATTCAGATCACAGCAAGAATTGTAAAATGCAGAACAATTGCAGAAGAATTAATTTGCATGAAAGTAAATTCAGATTTGCAGCAAGCTCAATTGTAAAGTTGCAGAATGTAAATGTGCAGAAGAGTAAATCAAGCTCAAGAAGACTTAAATCAATTTTGAAATCTCAAAGAGAAATTAACAATTTCAATGAAATAGCAAAAGAAAGAAAGAAAGCCAAGAGCTCAATTGCTCACTTGATCAAAACAGAAAGGAAATTGCAGTGGAAGGAAAATGAAACAGAAAGAAAAGAAAACCCATATTTGATTTTTAATTCTCTAGTTCCAAAAGGAAAATTTAAACAAAGAGCTCTCTATTCTACTCCTACTCCTATTGCTCTCTAGTAGAGCCAGCCTCTCTAATAAAATGAAACTGATGCCTTTATATAGGCTTTACAAAATAAAAATGAAATTGAAACAAATTACAATTTAAATAAAATTTCTATTCTAACTATCTCTTGTGCCTTTGAGTGATGATATTAGGCTTTGCTTGCTTTGGATTTGAATGAAGGTGGATCCGGATGCATTTGGTGGCTTGGTTCAAATGGCATGGGTCAGGAGTGGCTTTCGTTCAAGTGGCATAGATTGGAGGCATGTGTGAACCTTCCATGGGAGCACTCCGTTTGGTTTAGTGAACGCTACGTTGCATCCTTGTGGCTTCCCTTGTGTGCATTTCTCCTTGCCCATAGCATGGCATGCACCTAGCACTCACATTTTGAGCATTCCGCTCACTCTTTGAGTGCTACACTTTATTGCTTCCCTGAACCAGCTTTGAACCCAACTGTCCTTGCCCAAGAGAGCACAAAAAAGTTGTGGAAACGGAGCGCTATGCTTGAGTTTTTGAGCGCTACTTGGTTCCCCTCTTCGAGCCTTGGTGAGAGCACTACTTGGTTGGTTTTTGGGCCTTAAAGATTCCTATCACTTATGCTTCAATTTCCTGCCAAATATAGATTGATATATATCGTTGGAAAGCTCTGAATGTCAGCTTTCTAACGCAATTGGAAGCGCATCAATTGAACATTTGTAGCTCAAGTTATGGCCCTTTGAAGGAGGCATGGTCATGTTGTCACAAGGCTTAAAGAAAAGCCCGAAAAAGTGAACAAAATTTAGCGTAGCACTCCCTTTAATGAGCGCTAGCCTTTGTTCATGGGTTCCATGGTCATGGGCCACGCTTTTAAAAGCGTGGCCTAAGGTTCTAAAGTGTGCTCCAACTTCAAAGTGTGCCCCAAAATTCTTTTTTTCTCCTTTTTAGTTTATTTTGTGCTTTTTTGCTTCTTTTTCTTCTTATTTCCTACAAAGTTTATCAAATCAAAAGATCAAAGAAATATACTATTTAAGCACAAAAGAATGTAATATTTAAGCACTAATCATCAATTTCTTGTATGAAAAAGTATAGAAAAAAATGACATGATAACATGCCATCACAACACCAAACTTAAACCTTGCTTGTCCCCAAGCAAGAAAAGAATCATGTAGTACATTTTGACAAAACAAGGTGAGAAGAATAGCAAGTTAATATTCATGGTAGGTTAGTTTTCTATGCATGCTACACTCACAAAAGAAATGTAAATGATTGATGCTTCTATCTAGCTTATTTTATGAAATCTTTTCCTTATGTTTCTTCCTTGAAAACAAACTTTACATTCTTTTATTAGCTTCTCCTTTTGGGTGCTTTGCCCCATGAGTTGATAATAAAGCTATGACTTCTAAATGCTTTGTTTTCAAGTATTAGCACTTGATACATAAGCACCATAAGCATTTAATTAGAGGACTTCATTAAGCTCATTTGTTTCTTTTCTTAACTCTCTAATCATTGATGCTCAGAGCCTTGAGCTTTGAGGGAGTGTATTTTCACTTAAGCCTAACCTTGACTCTAAGTGTTTTGTTTTCAAGCTTTTTGCTTCATACATAAACACCACAAGTACTTAACAATGAAATTATCATTGGTACTCAGAGCCTTCAGCTTTCTCATTCTTTCCCTTTTTCTTTTCTCGCCTTAATTTGCAATTGCTTCTTCAAGGCTTTCATGATTTCAAAAGATTTCACAAAATGTCCTAGATGAAAACTTCAATTAAATAAGATCTAATGTAATTGAGCAACAATTAATCATACTAGCCTTCCAATACTTGTATGTACATGCTAAGTTCTTCTTTAATTACTTGTTTGTTTATGATCATGATACTTTACTGCTTTGAACTTTACAAAACTCAAGTTGGTAGTCATAATTGCATATCAACATGTTACAGATCACAATTCAGGCTATGCTTATTCATACACACATGTAAACAGAGAAGATAAAGACAATCATGCAATTTAAAGTGCTGAAAACAAATGAGAGGAAAAGGAACTTTACAACCTTGTAGTTCATCTTCTTTACTGTTGTTATTTTCCTCCCATTCTTCCCCTTTCCCTTACCAAACTCAGAATGCTTGCTCATCCTCAAGCAACAATTAGAACAATGGCTATGGGGCTTAAGATGGATCATGAATGTCTTACACCATAGAATGTTAGTAGTACATGTGTTTTAAGCAAGCAAAATTAAAGATAATAATCATGGCACAAGAGATAGAGACAGAGACATTGTAATTGCAAACATAAAAGGGTGTGCATGATACATGGCATAAAAGATAAGTGGCACAACAAACTTAGTGTGACACTTTCACTTGGAATTGATGCAAGTATCTAGTAAGGATTGGAACCAAATTTTGTTGCATAGCAACACCAAACTTAGAATGCAATCATATGTAAATTTATTTGAATTAAAACTAAGAAAATGAAACTGTTATATGTTAAGTACAATCACCAAGCCAAGAATCTATCATGAGTAAGGATCTCTTGGTGATGTATTAACAAAAACAGTTAATAGAAGAAAGCAATAAAAACAAGGAAATGACTAAAACAAAGAGAAAACTAAAACTGTCTAGCTAAAAGAAAGATAACAATGCAAATGGCATTATAATTATGCAGACAAGTGGTGTTGCTTAATGAATTGTATAGAAAATTAAGTGGCACACCAAACTTAGAATCTTAGTGTGAGACTTTCATTTTTGATGCAATCATCCAGTAAGATTGAAAACAAATTGTTGCAGGGCAACACCAAACTTAGAATGTAACCATATGCCAATTTATTGAAATTTAAACAAAGCAGACAGAGAAAATAGACAAAGCAAAGGAATGAAATGTTACCTAAGCTTGGGTTGCCTCCCAACAAGCACTCTTTTAGTGTCATTAGCTTGACATGTTGTTCTTTACTTTCTTTCTCTTCTTCCAGTTTGTTAACAGGAATAACTTCAAGGGGGGAAAGGATTCAGCTATTGCCCCCTATTTTGGTCTCTCTTCAGCAAGCTTTCTTTTGTTAATGACTTGATTGAGCTTTCTTGCTAGATCAGGGGTGGGATTGGTGCTCTTGTTAGTTTCCTTCACATCTTGGTTATCAGTGCTTGGTGGTTGTGTGATTATTGGAGTTTTATCCTCATTAAGAGCCTTTTCAATTGGTAGTTCCATGAGCTCTTCCTCTATGTACTTCTCTGCTTCACTTGAGTGTGAATTCTCTTGATTGACTTCCTTACTTTCTTGTTCTTCCACTTCCTCTTTTGCACCCAACATTTGACTTAATAGCACTTTTATGGAGGAGGTTTGTCGTGCTTCCAAAGATTTCTTCATCTCCTCTTCATATCTTTCAATCACAGATTCAAGTGTTGAGAGTCTTTGGTTCAGGGAAGTTTGTGAGGGTTGTGAGTTTTCATGTTCTCTTGTCATCTCAAGTGTAGTTTCAGTTTTAACCACCTCATTCTTCACTGAAAATTTGCTTGACATTGGGGCCCGTTTTTCTTGCTCTTCCACTTCCTCCTACACATCCACCAATTGTTCTTCATCTTCCTTGCTTAACAGTTCTGAGTATTTGCTTATTTTCTCCAAGTGCTCATCCATCTTCTTGAAGAGGATTTCTTACTCTTTCTGAAATTGTTTTTGCTCTTCCAGGAGTTGTTCTTGCCTTTCCAACAATTCCCTGGACTTTTGAAGGGGATCCCCAGATATTAGCTCAAAAGATGAAGGTTGAGAGAAATTTTATGGATATGGAAGTGTTATGGTGAGGTTGTTTTAAGGGGTGTGGAATGAATTTTGTGGTTGGTGGGCTGAGTTGTATGGATCTTGGAAGAAACTTTGTGTTGAGGTAAAATAAAGTGATGAAGAATTTTCAAATGAGAAACTGGGAGGTGAGGTTGGATAATTTAGTATTAATGAATTGAAGGTTTGATCAAGTGATGATGGCTCTTGATTAATGGAGTATGACACATTGGATGCTCTCTAATTTTTATCCTCCCAAGCACAACTTGAGGAATTGGGGAACTCATCACAGTATGGATCATCTTGTTGCCTTGGTAGACAATTTTGCATGACTTTATTGAGAGTATACTCTAGTGAAGATGTCTCTTGATGAACAAAGTATGGATCATCAAGATTCCTTTAATTTTGACTTTCCCAGCCACAATATGATTGGTTGTTATAGCAGTACGAGTCATCTTGTGGTTCTGGAGGTGTTCATACTCTTTCAATTCTTGGTGATACTCCCAACCACCATTAGAATTGAATCATTTTGTGGTGGTGGGAAGTATCCCATATGATTCTCTTGCTCATCTTGTGGTTCTGAGACATATCTCCATGGATTGGAGTGCTCAGGATCTATAAATTGTTGGTGATATTCCCAGCCATTATTAGAAATTGGTGATGGTGGGTAATATCCCATAAAGTTTGTTTGATCATAAGATGAGTTGAACTCCATTTGAATTTTGTAAAACACAACACTAATGAAAATTGAAATTCATATCTCAGAGAAGAATTCTTTAGTGAGGCAATAACTCAAACACCTTGGTGTCAATTTAAAACAGAGAACAAAAACAAAGAAAATGCTTAATCTAGAGTTCTCACCCACTTAATCATTGTTGACCTGAATCAATCCCCGGCAACAGCACCAAAAACTTGATGAATGGAAAAACGATTCCATACAAAACTCACTGGCAAGTGTACCGGGTCGCATCAAGTAGTAATAACTCACAAGAGTGAGGTCGATCCCACAGGGATTGATGGATCAAGAAACTTTAGTGAGTGATCAGTTTAGTAAAGCTAACATTGATGATTTGGGTGAAAATTGAGTCAACAGAATGTAAATGACAAGAAATTTAAAGTTGCAGAGAGTAAATGGGACAGAAGCTTAAATTGGCAGAAGCTTAAAGGGCAAGAAAAGTAAATTGACAAAATCTTAAATGACAAGAAAGGTAAATTGCATGAAATGTAAAGGGGGCTGGGTACTGGAAATTAAAGAAAGCAATGAAGCAAATAATTGAAGAGATCTTGAGAACAAGTAATAGGAAATTTAAATTGCAGGAAGAGTAAATTCAGATCATAGCGAGAATTGTAAAATGCAGAACGATTACAGAAGAATTAATTTGCATGAATGCAAATTCAGATTTGTAGCAAGCTCAATTGTAATGTTGTAGAATGTAAATGTGCAGAAGAGTAAATCAAGCTCAAGAAGACTTGGATCAATTCTGTAATCTCAAAGAGAAATTAACAATTTCAATAAAATAGCAAAAGAAAGAAAGAAATCCAAGAGCTCAATTGCTCTCTTGATCAAAACAGAAAGGAAATTACAGAGGAAGGAAAATGAAACAGAAAGAAAAGAAAACCCATATTTGATTTTTAATTCTCCAGTTCCAAAAGGAAAATTTAAACAAAGAGCTCTCTATTCTACTCCTACTCCTATTGCTCTCTAGCAGAGCCAGACTCTCTAATGAAATGAAATTGATGCCTTTATATAGGCTTTACAAAATGAAAATGAAATTGAAACAAATTACAATTTAAATGAAATTCCTATTCTAACTATCTCCTATGCCTTTGAGCGATGATATTGGGCTTTGCTTGCTTTGGATTTGAATGAAGGTGGATCCGGATGCATTTGGTGGCTTGGCTCAAGTGGCATGGATTGGAGGCAAGTGTGAACCTTCCAGGGGAGCGCTCCGTTTGGTTTAGTGAACGCTACGTTGCATTGATAAGCGGATAATTTATACGCTTTTTGGCATTATTTTTAGGTAGTTTTTAGTATGTTTTTGTTAGTTTTTATTATATTTTTATTAGTTTTTAAATAAAAATCACATTTCTGGATTTTACTATGAGTTTGTGTATTTTTCTGTGGTTTCAGGTATTTTCTGGCTAAAATTGAGGGACCTGAGCAAAAATCTGATTTAGAGGTTGAAAAAGGACTGCAGATGTTGTTGGATTCTGACCTCCCTGCACTCGAAGTGGATTTTATGGAGCTACAGAGATTTAATTGGCACGCTCTCAATTGCGTTGGAAAGTAGACATCCTGGGCTTTCCAGCAATATTTAATAGTCCATACTTTGCCCGCGATTTGATGGCCCAAACCGGTGTTCCAAGTCAGCATAAAAATTATGGCGTCAAAACGCCAGAACTGGCATAAAAGCTGGAGTTAAACGCCCAAACTGGCACAAAAGCTGGCGTTTAACTCCAAGAAAAGTCTCTACGTGTGAAAGCTTCAATGCTCAGCCCAAGCATACACCAAGTGGGCTCGGAAGTGGATTCTGCATCATTTACTCATTTCTGTAAACCCTAGGCTACTAGTTTTCTATAAATAGGACCTTTTGCTATTGTATTTACATACCTCATAACACTTTACACGTTTCATACTGTATTTATGACGGCATGAGTCTCTAAACCCCATGGTTGGGGGTGAGGAGCTCTGCTGCGTCTCGATGAATTAATACAATTACTACTGTTTTCCATTCTATCACGCTTGTTTCTATTCTAAGATATTCACTCGCACTTCAACCTGATGAATGTGATGATCCGTGACACTCATCATTATTCTCACCTATGAATGTGTGCCTGACAACCACCTCCGTTCTATCTGCAATAGCTTGAGTTCATATCTTTTGGGTTTCTAATCTAAGATTAGAATCTTCGTGGTATAGGCTAGAATTATTGGCGGCCATTCCTGAGATCCGGAAAGTCTAAACCTTGTTTGTGGTATTCCGAGTAGGATCTGGGAAGGGATGACTGTGACGAACTTCAAACTCACTAGTGCTGGGCGTAGTGACAGACGCAAAAGGATCAATGGACCCTATTCCAACATGAGTGAAAACCGACAGATGATTAGCCGTGCGGTGATAGCGCATTTGGACCATTTTCACTAAGATGACGGATGGTAGCCAATGACAACGGTGATCAACCAACATATAGCTTGCCATGGAAGGAGCCTTGCGTGTGTGAAGAAGAAAACAGTAGGAAAGTAGAGATTCAGAAGATAGAGCATCTCCAAAACCTCAACCTGTTCTCCATTACTGCATAACAAGTATTTATTTCCTGTACTTTTACTTTTTACAATTAAAACTAAGAATCAATACTGATATCTTGACTTAGAATTACAAGATAACTATAGCTTGCTTCAAGCCGACAATCTCCGTGGGATCGACCCTTACTCACGTAAGGTATTACTTGGACGACCCAGTGCACTTGCTGCTTAGTTGTGCGGAATTGCAACAGTGTGATTGTAATTTCGTGCACCAAGTTTTTGGCGCCGTTGCCGGGGATTGTTCGAGTTTGGACAACTGACGGTTCATCTTGTTGCTTAGATTAGGAATAATTTATTTTTGTTTGTTTAGAGTCACTAAATTTGAGTCTTTTATTAGATTTTAGTTTAATATTTTAAGTTTGGTGTCAATTGTATGCTTTTATTTTCTTTCAATTTTTCAAATTTGTATGTTCTTAGTTCTTTCTTGATCTTTAAAAATTCTAAGTTTGGTGTCTTCTTTGTGTTTTCCTTTAAAATTTTGAAAATTTGTGTTTAATTTTCTAAAAATTTTAAGTTTGGTGTCCCTTGTGCTTTTATTTACTTAAAATTTTTTCAAAAATTTGTTCTTGGTGTTCATCTTGATCTTCAAAGTGTTGTTGGTGTTGATCTTGACATTCAAAGTTTTCTTGTTTGTTCTCTTTGTTTTGTTCTAAAATTTCTAAGTTTAGTGTCTTTTTGTTATTTTTCTCTTTTCTCATTAAAATTCAAAAATTAAAAAAAATATCTTTTCCCTATTTTACTCATAAATTTCGAAATTTTGCATTAAATTAGTCAAAGAACTTCAAAATCATATCTTTTTTTTAGTCAAGTCAAAATTCTAATTTAAAAAATTGATCTTTTCAAATCTTTTTCAAAAATTAAATCTTTTTAATTTCTTCAATCATATCTTTTTAATCATATTTTTTTATAAATTGCAATCATATCTTCTCAATCATATCTTTTTCAAAATAATTTTCAATCATATCTTTCTGATTGCTAATTCCAAAATCTTTTTAATTAATTAATTAATTTAGTTTTTAATTTGCTTTTATTTCATTTTCTTCTAATTTTCAAACTTATATTCAATTATTCAACTATTTTATTTTATTTTATTTTAATTTCGGTATTAAAAGAAATTAATAATAATAATAATAATAATAATAATAATAATAATAATAATAATAATAATAATAATAATAATAATAATAATAATAATAATAATAATAAAAGAATAAATTTTTTTATCGACATCATCTCCCTTTCTCCATCATGGACTTAAGTGGAAATGAACAGTCCAGAAGGACTCTGGGGTCATATGCTAACCCCACTACTGCTTCATATGGAAGTAGTATCTGTATATCTCCCATTAGAGCCAGTAGTTTTGAGCTGAACCCTCCGCTCATTATCATGGTGCAGCAAAATTGCCAGTATTCCGGTCTTTCACAGGAAGAACCTACTGAGTTTCTGGCACAGTTTTTACAAATTACTGACACCGTATATGATAAGAACGTAGATTAGGATATCTACAGATTAATACTATTTTCATTTTCTGTAAAGGATCAAGCTAAAACGTGGTTAAATAACCAACCCACAGCAAGCATAAGAACATGGAAACAGTTATCAGATAAATTCCTGAATCAATTTTTCCCTCCAAAGAGGATGACACAGCTAAGGCTGGAAATCCAAGGCTTTAAATAAGAGGATAATGAATCCCTTTATAATGCCTGGGAGAGGTACAGAGGGATGCTGAGAAAATGCCCCTCCGAAATATTTTCAGAGTGGGTGCAGCTAGACATCTTCTATTACGGGCTTTCAGAGAGAGCCCAGATGTCTCTAGACCACTCAGCTGGTGGATCTATACACATGAGAGATACGGTTGCTAGAAATTAACATTTGTACTCGAGCAGTGAGTCCTCCATAAAAGAGAGGCTAGGGCAGTAACTACTGATCCTAATCCTCAAGAACAGATTGTTGAACTTAATCAGCAATTACTCCTTATGACATAACAATTAGCAGAATTGAAAGATATGCTCCAAGACATTGAAAATGCTAACAAGAATATGGAAGCACAATTGAATCAGACAAGACAGCAGCTATCTAAACAGATAACAGAAGGATACCAAGCTATTCAACTAAGGAGTGGGAAGACATTGAATAATTCAGCTCAAAGTAGTAGAAAGCCAAGAAAGGAACAACTAACAGAGGATGACCAAACCACTGCCCAAAATCCCTCTGAGGATAGCAAGAGCCCAGAAAGGAATAATTCTGGCGTTCAAACACTAGAAAAGGGTAAAAGATTGGCATCAAACGCCCAGTGGATGCCCACTTCTGGTGTTTAAATGCCAGAAAAGGGAGAAAAGTTGGCGTTAAGCACCCATTCCTTGCCCAGTTCTGGCGTTCAAACGCCAGAAAAGGGTGGGAAGCTGGCGTTAGCCGCCCATCCAGCACCCAATCCTGGCGCTCAAACGCCAATGAGGGAGCAGACACCTGCAAGTGCTGATAATAACCCCTCTAAGAAGGCTTCTCCAACCACCACTGTAGGGAATAAACCTGCAGTAACTAAGATTGAAGAATATAAAGCCAAGATGCCTTATCCTCATAAACTCCGCCAAGCAAAACAGGATAAACAATTTGCCTGCTTTGCAGACTATCTCAGGACTCTTGAAATAAAGATCCTGTTTGCAGAGCCACTTGAGCAAATACCCTCTTATGCTAAGTTCATGAAAGAGATCTTAAGTCATAAGAGGGATTCGAGAGAGACTGAAAAAGTTTTTCTCACTGAAGAATGCAATGCAATCATTCTGAAAAGCTTACCAGAGAAGCTTAAAAATCCAGGAAGCTTTATGATACCATGCACATTAGAGGGTACTTGTACCAAGACAGCTCTATGTGACCTTAGGGCAAGTATCAATCTAATCCCTACATCCACTATCAGAAAGCTTGGCTTGACTGAAGAGGTCAAACCAACCCGGATATGTCTTCAACTTGCTAATGGCTCCATTAAATACCCATCAGGCATAATTGAGGACATGATTGTCAAGGTTGGGCCATTTGCCTTTATCACTGACTTTGTAGTGCTGGAAATGGAGGAGCACAAGAATGCAACTCTCATTCTAGGACAACCTTTCCTAGCAACTGGACGAACTTTTATTGATATACAAAAAGGAGAAGTGAACCTGAGAGTCAATGAGGATGAGTTCAAGTTAAATGCTATCAAAGCTATGCAGCATCCAGACACATCAAATGACTACAAGAGCATGGATATTATTGACTCTTTGGTGGAAACGATCAATATGACTGAAAGTCTTGAATCAGAGCTAGAGGACATCTTTAAAGATGTTCAGCCTGATTTGGAGGAATCAGAGGAAATAAATGAACCGCTGAAAATTCCCGAGGAAGAGGAGAAACCTCCTAAACCCGAGCTCAAACCACTACCACTATCCCTGAAATATGCATTTCTGGGAGAGGGTGACACTTTTCCAGTGATCATAAGCTCTGCTTTAAATCCATGAGAAGAGAAAGCACTAATTCAAGTGCTAAGGACACACAAGAAAGCTCTTGGGTGGTGACACTTTTCCAGTGATCATAGCCCAGCAAGATGCATGCACAAGATCCTATTGGAGAATGATGCTAAGCCAGTGGTTCAACCACAGAGGTGACTAAATCCAGCCATGAAGGAGGTGGTGCAGAAAGAGGTCACTAAGTTACTAGAGGCTGGGATTATTTATCCTATTTCTGATAGCCCCTGGGTAAGCCCTGTCCAAGTTTTACCCAAAAAGGGAGGCATGACAGTGGTTCACAATGAAAAGAATGAACTGGTTCCTATAAGAACAGTTACAGGGTGGCGTATGTGTATTGATTACAGAAGGCTCAATACAGCCACCAGGAAGGATCACTTTCCTTTACCATTCATAGACCAGATGCTAGAGAGAATAGCAGGTCATGAATATTACTGCTTTTTGGATGGCTATTCAGGTTACAACCAAATTGTAGTGGATCCTCAGGACCAAGAGAAAACAGCATTCACATGTCCTTCTGGAGTATTTGCCTACAGAAGGATGCCCTTTGGTCTGTGCAATGCACCTGCAACCTTTCAGAGGTGCATGCTCTCTATCTTCTCTGATATGGTAGAGAAATTTTGGGAAGTCTTCATGGATGAATTTTTAGTATTTGGAGACTCATTCAGCTCTTGTCTTGACCATTTAGCACTTGTTCTGAAAAGATGCCAAGAGACCAACCTAGTTTTAAACTGGGAAAAATGTCACTTTATGGTGACTGAAGGAATTGTCCTTAGGCATAAAATTTCAAACAAGGGAATAGAGGTGGATCAAGCTAAAGTGGAGGTAATTGAAAAATTACCACACCCTGCCAATGTTAAGGCAATCAGAAGCTTTCTGGGGCATGCAGGATTCTATAGGAGGTTTATAAAGGATTTTTCAAAAATTGCAAAACCTCTAAGCAATATGCTAGCTGCTGACACACCATTTGTGTTTGACATAGAGTGTCTGCAGGCATTTGAAACTCTAAAAGCTAAGCTGGTCACAGCACCAGTCATCTTTGCACCAGACTGGACATTACCATTCGAACTAATGTGTGATGCCAGTGACCATGTCATTGGTGTAGTGTTGGGACAGAGGCATAACAAGCTTCTGCATGTCATTTACTATGCTAGCCGTGTTTTAAATGATGCACAGAAAAATTACACAACCACGGAAAAAGAGTTGCTTGTAGTGGTTTATGCGATTGACAAGTTTAGATCCTATCTAGTAGGTTCAAAAGTGATTGTTTATACTGACCATGTTGCTCTTAAATATCTACTCACAAAGCAGGATTCAAAACCCAGGCTCATAAGATGGGTGTTGCTTCTGCAAGAGTTTGATATAGAAATAAGAGACCGAAAAGGGACAGAGAACCAGGTAGCTAATCACCTGTCCCGGATAGAACCAGTAGCAGGGGCGTCCCTCCCTCCTACTAACATCTCTGAGACCTTTCCAGATGAGCAACTCTTCACCATTCAGGAAGCATCATGGTTTGCAGACATTGCAAATTATAAAGCTGTGAGGTTCATACCGAAGGAGTACAGCAGGCAGCAAACGAAAAAACTAATTTCTGATGCAAAGTACTACTTATAGGATGAACTATATCTCTTTAAGAGATGTGCAGACGGAATGATCTGCAGATGCGCGCCCCAGAGAAGAAGCATAGAAGATCCTATGGCATTGCCATGGATCACAATATGGAGGACATTTCGGAGGTGAGCAAACAGCCACTACGGTCCTCCAATGTGGGTTCTACTGGCCTACCCTCCACAAAGATGCCCCAGAGTTTGTGCGTAACTGTGACAGTTGCCAAAGAGCTGGCAACTTGCCTCATGGTTATGCCATGCCTCAGCAAGGGATCTTAGAGATTGAGTTGTTTAATGTATGGGGTATTGACTTCATGGGTCCTTTCCCACCATCATACTCAAACACTTACATTCTGGTGGCAGTAGACTACGTATCTAAATGGGTAGAAGCAATTGCCACACCCATTAATGATACTAAGACCGTGCTGAAGTTCCTCCAAAAACATATCTTCAGCAGATTTGGCGTCCCCAGAATACTAATCAGTGACGGAGGCACTCATTTCTGCAATAAACAGCTATACTCTGCTATGGTCCGATATGGAATTAGCCACAAAGTAGCAACTCCATATCACCCACAGATAAATGGGCAGGCTGAAGTCTCTAATAGAGAACTAAAAAGAATCCTGGAATGGACTGTAATTGCCCGTAGAAAGGATTGGGCAAAAAGCTTGGATGATGCTCTGTGGGCATACAGAACAGCATTGAAGACTCCTATAGGAACCTCTCCATACAAGCTTGTGTATGGCAAGGTCTGTTATCTGCCCGTGGAACTGGAACATAAGGCCTATTGGGCAACCAAATTCCTAAACCTGGATGCTAAGTTAGCTGGAGAGAAAAGATTGCTCCAGCTGAATGAGCTAGAGGAATTCAGACTCAATGCTTTTGAAAATGCAAAAATTTATAAGGAAAAAGCAAAAAGGTGGAATGACAAGAAACTGTCATCTAGAGTCTTTGAACCGGGACAGAAGGTTCTGGTGTTTAACTATAGGCTCAGATTATTCCCTGGAAAATTGAAATCCCGGTGGAGGGGACCATATGTTATTACAAGTTTGTCACCATATAGATATGTTGAGCTTCAGGATATTGACTCTAACAAAAAGTTCATTGTTCAAGGATAGAGAATCAAACATTATCTTGAAAGCAATTTTGATCAAGAATGCTCAAAACTGAGACTAGAATAAAGCTCAGTCAGGGTCCAGCTAAAGACAATAAATAAGCGCTTATTGGAAGGCAACCCAATGTTCTTTAATTATATATATTTATTTTCCATTGTTATTTTATATTTTCTTTGGGTTGATGATCATGTGGAGTCACAAAAACAACTGAAAAAGTAAAAATAGAATGAAAAATAGCATTAAAAATAGCACACCCTGAAGGAGGAGCTTACTAGCGTTCAAACGCCAGTAAGGGTAGCAGAATGGGCGTTAAACGCCTAGTCTGGCACCATTCTAGGCGTTTAATGCCAGAAAAGGGCACCAGACTGGCGTTTAACGCCAGAAAAGGGCACCAGACTGGCATTAAACTTAACACCAGAAATGGGCAGTAACCTGGCGTTTAACGCCAGGATTGGCACTCAAAAGGGCGTTTACACGCCAGAATGGTGCAGGGATGAGAAATCCTTGGCACCTTAGGATCTGTGGACCCCACAGGATCTCCACCTAACTCAACTCAACCTCTCTGCTCTTCACACATTCCAATAACACTCTTCCCCAAATACTCTTCCCTATCACCTCTTAACCACTCACACCTCTCCATCTCCTCCATTTTCTTCTTCTTCTCCTCCCTTCTTTCTTCTTTTGCTTGAGGACGAGCAAATCTTTTAAGTTTGGTATGGAAAAATCATTGCTTTTTATGTTTCCATAACCATTTATGGCACCTAAGGCCGGAGAAACCTCTAGAAAGAGGAAAGGGAAGGCAAAAGCTTCCACCTCCGAGTCATGGGAAATGGAGAGATTCATCTCAAAAGCCTATCACTAAGAAAAGGATGGAGCAAACAAGAGAGCCCACTCATGGACCTCAACAAGAGCATTCCACTATCCTCCATGAAATGAGAGAGAAGCAACAAAGGCAAGGAAGAGACATAGAGGAGCTAAAGCACTTCATAAGATCTTCAAGAGGAAGAATAAGCCGCCATCACTAAGGTGGACCCATTCTTTAATTTCCTTGTTCTTATCTTTCTATTTTTCGTTCCCAATGCTTTATGTTTTATTTATGTTTGTGTCTTATTACATGATCATTAGTGTCTTAGTGTCTATACCTTAAAGCTATGAATGTCCTATGAATCCATCACCTTTCTTAAATGAAAAATGTTTTCTGAAAAAGAAAAAGAAGTACATGAATTTCGAATTGTAAAACAGATTAATTATTTTGATGTGGTGGCAATACTTTTTGTTTTTCTAAATGAATGCTTGAACAGTGTATATTTTTGAATTTGTTGTTTATGAATGTTAAAATTGTTGGCTCTTGAAAGAATGATGGAAAAGGAGAAATGTTATTGATAATCTGAAAAATCATAAAAATGATTCTTGAAGCAAGAAAAAGCAGTGAAAAGCTTGGGAAAAAAAATATAATATAATAATAATAATAATAAAAGAAAAAGAAAGAAAAAGAAAAAGCAAGCAGGAAAAGCCAATAGCCCAATAAACCAAAAGGCAAGGGTAAAATAAAAAGGATACAAGGCTTTGAGCATCAGTGGATAGGAGGGCCCACAGGAATAAAATCCTAGCCTAACCAGTTAAACCAAGTTGTCCCTAACCATGTGCTTGTGGCGTGAAGGTGTCAAGTGAAAAGCTTGAGACTGAGCGGTTAAAGTCGTGATCCAAAGCAAAAAGAGTGTGCTTAAGAGCTCTAGACACCTCTAAATGGGGACTCTAGCAAAGCTGAGTCACAATTTGAAAATGTTCACCCAGTTATGTGTCTGTGGCATTTATGTATCCGGTGGTAATACTGGAAAACAAAATGCTTAGGGTCACAGCCAAGACTCATAAAGTAACTGTGTTCAAGAATCAACATACTGAACTAGGAGAATCAATAACACGATCTGAATTCTGAGTTCCTATAGATGCCAATCATTCTGAGCTTCAAAGGATAAAGTGAGATGCCAAAACTGTTCAGAAGCAAAAAGCTAATAGCCCCGCTCATCTAATTAAGACTGGTCTTCATAGATGTTTTCGGAATTTATTATATATTCTCTTCTTTTTATCCTACTTTGTTTTTAGTTGCTTGGGGACAAGCAACAATTTAAGTTTGGTGTTATGATGAGCAGATAATTTAAAAGCTTTTTGGCATTGTTTTTAGGTAGTTTTTAGTATATTTTAGTTAGTTTTTATTATATTTTTATTATTTTTTAAATAAAAATCACTTTTCTGGACTTTACTATGAGTTTGTGTGTTTTTCTGTGATTTCATATATTTTCTGGCTAAAATTGAAGGACCTGAGCAAAAATCTTATTCAAAGGCTGAAAAAGGAATGCAGATGCTGTTGGATTCTGACCTCCCTGCACTCGAAGTGGATTTTCTGGAGCTACAGAAGCCCAGTTGGCACGCTCTCAATTGCGTTGGAAAGTAGACATCCTACGCTTTCCAGAAATATATAATAATCCATACTTTGCTCTAGATTTGATGGCTCAAACCGGCGTTCCAAGTCAGCATAAAAATTCTGGCGTCAAAACGCCAGAACTGGCATAAAAGCTAGAGTTAAACGCCCAAACTGGCACAAAAGATGGTGTTTAACTCCAGGAAAAGTCTCTACATGTGAAAGCTTCAATGCTCAGCCCAAGCACACACTAAGTGGGCCCGGAAGTGGATTCTGCATCATTTACTCATTTCTATAAACCCTAGGCTACTAGTTTTCTATAAATAGGACCTTTTGCTATTTTATTTACATACCTCATGACACTTTACACATTTCATACTGTATTTCTAATGGCATGAGTCTCTAAACCCTATGGTTGGGGGTGAGGAGCTCTGCTGTGTCTCGATGAATTAATACAATTACTACTGTTTTCCATTCTATCACGCTTGCTCCTATTCTAAGATATTCACTCGCACTTCAACCTGATGAATGTGATGATCCGTGACACTCATCATTATTCTCACCTATGAACGTGTGCCTGACAACCACCTCCGTTCTATCTACAATAGCTTGAGTGCATATCTCTTGGGTTTCTAATCTAAGATTAGAATCTTTGTGCTATAGGCTAGAATTATTGGCGGCCATTCCTGAGATCCATAAAGTCTAAACCTTGTCTGTAGTATTCCGAGTAAAATCTGGGAAGGGATGACTGTGACGAACTTCAAACTCACGAGTGCTGGGCGTAATGACAGACGCAAAAGGATCAATGGACCCTAATCCAACATGAGTGAAAACCGACAGATGATTAGCCGTGTAGTGACAGCGCATTTGGACCATTTTCACTGAGAGGACGGATGGTAGCAATTGACAATGGTGATCCACCAACATACAGCTTGCCATGGAAGGAGCCTTGCGTGTGTGAAGAAGAAGACAGTAGGAAAGCAGAGATTCAGAAGACAGAGCATCTCCAAAACCTCAACCTGTTCTCCATTACTGCATAACAAGTATTTATTTCATGTTCTTTTACTTTTTACAACTAAAACTAAGAATCATTACTGATATCCTGACTAAGAATTACAAGATAACCATAGTTTGCTTCAAGCCGACAATCTCCTTGGGATCGACCCTTACTCACGTAAGGTATTACTTGGACGACCCAATGCACTTGCTGGTTAATTGTGCGGAATTGCAAAAGTGTGATTGTAATTTCGTGCACCAAGTTTTTGGCACCGTTGCCGAGGATTGTTCGAGTTTGGACAACTGATGGTTTATCTTAGTGCTTAGATTAGGAATAATTTATTTTTGTTGGTTTAGAGTCACTAAATTTGAGTTTAGTTTCATATTTTATGTTTGGTGTCAATTGCATGCTTTTATTTTCTTTCAATTTTTTGAATTTGCATGTTCTTAGTTCTTTCTTGATCTTTAAAAATTCTAAGTTTGGTGTCTTCTTTGTGTTTTCCTTTAAAATTTTGAAAATTTGTGTTTGATTTTCTAAAAATTTTAAGTTTGGTGTCCCTTGTGCTTTTCTTTAGTTAAAAATTTTTCAAAAATTTGTTCTTGGTGTTCATCTTGATCTTCAAAGTGTTCTTGGTGTTCATGTTGACATTCAAAGTTTTCTTGTTTGTTTTCTTTGTTTTGATCTAAAATTTCTAAGTTTAATGTTGTTTTGTTGTTTTTCTCTTTCCTCATTAAAATTCAAAAATTAAAAAAATTATATCTTTTCCCTATTTTACTCATAAATTTCGAAATTTTGCATTAAATTAGTCAAAGATCTTCAAAATCATATCTTTTTTTAGTCAAGTCAAAATTCTAATTTCAAAGTTGTCAAAGAAGAAGTTGTTGTCAAAGAAGAAGCCTTTACAGGGAGATGAGACAGTGGTCTTGACTAAGGAATGTAGTGCCATAATTCAGAATAACTTGCCAAGGAAGATGCCAAATCCAGGGAGTTTCCAAATTCCATGTACCATTGGGATAGCATTACAAATGAAGAAGCATAAATCTAATGCCCTTATCTGTGACGAAGAAATTGAAAATCAGAGAGGCACAACCTACAAGGATAGCATTACAAATGACAGACAAATCTCTAAAGTCTGCATATGGATTAGTGGAGAATACCTTGGTCAAGGTGGGTAAGTTCTTCCTCCCAGCAGATTTTGTGATTCTTGACACGGGGGAGGATGAGAATGCCTCTATAAATCTTGGAAGGCCATTCCTAGCCACTGAAAGAGCACTGATTGATGTGGAAGAAGGTGAATTAGTGTTTAGAGTTCATAATGAGCGATTGGTCTTTCATGTCTTCAATGATATACATTCAGCAGGTGAAGAAGAGAAGTGCATGCAGATTGAGCTTATTAATCCAAACCCTTAAGAACCCCCTGATGCTGCACAGTAGAATTTGAAGCTCAAACCTCCTTTGGTGACAATCAATAAAATTCCTCCTGACATAAAACCTAAGTTTGGTGTCGGGAACGCATCATCCACCAAGGAGGAGGTTTCCAAAAAGAAGAAAGTACCCAGGGGATGGAGAAACAAAAAGAATCCCACTGAAGACTTCTCCCCAGGAATGAAGGTGGTATTCACTACATGTCCAATTCTGCCTCATACAGTGAACAGGATCCTGTCTTTTGAGCATATAAAGTTGATCAATGGGAGCACAAGAAAGAAGTTCACAGTAAGGGGCGAAGAGCTGAGCCCTTATGATCCTCCTAGAGGAGCTGACCGTCAAGCTAGTAATGGTAAAGAAGTGCTTGCCGGGAGGCAAACCGATGATTTTGTATCCTTAGTTTATTTTCTGTAATAGTAGTTTCATTATTTATTTGATTTTTATTGAGTTTTACTGTCTTTCCTTCATTTTACGTGTGTTTTGATCATGCAGATATTCTAGAACAGGAACCGGACACTTAGAAAATTTTTCCTCACCCGGAAGAAGGTTGATTCGGTGCCGTGCATGCGTACAGTAAGAGAAGTTGATTTTGGAAGGTCCACGCTGAACTTGGTGTAACACTCTAACTACCAAAGCTCACGCTTCCGGCTGCGCGACTCTAATAGCTCGGACATTACGACGACACTTATACTATTTAATACTAAAATATGAGCCTGTTTAAAACTTTAAACCGTAATACCGCTCCCAAAAATAATTTCGTTCGATAACGTACATCCATAAATACCATACAACTTACAACAACTCATAAAGAGTACATCCATATATATACATAAATATATATAAATAACTTTACAAGCATTAATCAATACAATTCCTATCCCTCTTACAGAATATATCAAGATAAGGGCGAGGGTACAATAAATAATAATCTAAAGCAATACAGAGCATCTCAACAACAAATAAATAAACTCTTCGTGACTTCTGCGTCCAACTCCTGAAAGGGGAAAAATGTAGGGGGGTGAGAACATCATCCTCGAAAGGGTTCTCAGTAGAGGGTTTTTGGGAATTACTATAATAGGATACGTGAAGATAAACCGTACTAGTGATAAATAACTTACTTATGCCTCTTTTCAAAAACAACGGTTTACAATAAAAGCAAAGGTCGGAAATCTTTTCTAAAAGAGGAACCGTTCAATTCTCAAAAACTCAAAAGCCTTTCAAAACGGTTTATCTATGCTGAACCAAAATATCCTTTCATATTTTATTCCAAACCGAAAACACAAAACCAAAAATCAACCATCGGTTTATCTCATTTCAACCATGGCCCTAGGCCCAAACAATCTAACCATCAACCAATCACCACAATCCAACAGAGTCCCAGTTGCAAACACAGATAGGAAGTTCAAGCACAAACAAACAGTGACGGCAAGTAGAACAAATAGCAGTTAATTACAAGTAGTCACAAAGGCAAACCAAGTACACTATGCACACCCAAACAATGTCACATAGATGCATATGATGCATGCCTGACCTAGTGGCTGATGATATCATCTGTCGGTTATAGAGCCAACCCGACAAGTCCTGGTAGGTAACCATTGGACTGTCCCTCTGTCGCGCATTGCCAACTCGAGTTATACTCATCATAAACTTGATCATAATCATGATCCATATCCATCACCCTCACTGGTGAATATTTACGGGGGCGAGCTCATCCGGGGCTTTCACAGTGCCCGGCCACACTTACGACATAGGGTCAGCAGAGTCTCGAGTCTCCACCTGGAGCACGTGGTGGCTAGCCACTACTTTCTCCCAGGGAACTCGTGCCTCTGATAGTGGAAGTGTAAATCACAATTATCAATAATTCAGCATATACATGCATTCATTCTCATCCATGGATCAACATCCATCTCAGCCATCCGGCTCACGGTTTAGTCCAGAACCAGCCAATATTCATAGCATACACAGCCATTCTGGCTCACGGTTCAATCCAGAACCAGCCAATATTCATAATCATACACAGCCATTTTAGCCCATAACAAAACAGCACTTCCACCATTCAACATCATCAAATTCATAAAATCGGCATTTAAGCCATAAATCACTTTTTCTCAATTCATTTCACTTTGAAATCAAGTTTCAACTCTTTTCAGCCTTGGCTTTAAAGATCTCATTTCTCAAATCATCTCAGGCTCATAAGCCACTTTTACTCACGATAGATTTTCCTTTTAAAACAATGCCACTCTCGGCATCCTCTTTCAAAACTTCCATAACCATGGAAAGTTAAAGATTCATTTTGAAACATTCAAAATCATCCATCCAATAATGGAATTTTATAACAAAGGTTCCTTGGCAGAATCCCAAGTCCTTAGGGGAAATTAATGTAACTTAATTTCTCAAATTCACTTAAAATCATTAAAACATTGGCTTCCTGATTTGAGTAACAAAATAGGATCTAAGCCATACAGAGTCATAAAGTCAATTACTCTTTTCAAAGCCGTTTCCTTTACTTAAACAAAAATCAGCCTCAACCACATGAGAAAATTCTAAAGCGTTTCAACTGCCCAGAAATTGTTTTAGTCTTATAAAAATTCAGAACTCAAGGAGTACTTAAAACCTTTCCCAAAACACTTTAAAATGAGACTTGTCAATAGATGCTCGTGTTCTTTCAAAGCCATTGAAACTTCTTTAATTGAAACCCCCAAGTCAAATCCAAAGGCATAAACCCTTTTCACATTCAAGCAGCCTTAAAGCATAAGTTTCATTGAAATAACTTGTTCACAAGGGAAATGTAATACTATGCTTAAGAAATAAGACTAAATCACAATTTCCTTTCTAATAATTCATTTTAAAAGCATAAGTCACCCCTTTCTTAATAATTCAGATAAAATAGTAGAAGCCGTTAACTCGTAAGTTTCGAAATAACGTTTCAGTAAAGTCCTGGATTCTACCAGAATTTCGACAGCACCTCCCCTAAAACTTGGACTTTGCCACCCGGATCGGGTCCCAACAAAACAGTCCACAATCCTTTTCAACAGCCCAACATCCAAAATCAGTTCAAGGCGAGCCAAAATCCAACAGTCTTCTCAATTCCATTTTTCAAGAAAACCTTTTCAAGAATCAAATCATTATCAGCCGAATAAACTCATTTCTAAAGTTTCAAAGAAACGGATCAGTAACAATCATTTATCAATAACGAGATCATTTAAAGCAAGCCAGGCTGAATTCAAGAGTGTATTATCTTTTTCACATTCTCAAGAAAATCAACTCAACTCAAATCAATTCCCAACGGATTAAACCCGATCTCAAAGCTTTAAAAGAATCAACTTCAAAAGCATTTCGTTTCATAAAACCACACAACAATTCAGCCAACAAACATTCATAATCACTCGAGACAATCAAATAATACATAAGGCTGCTACAACCACCAAAAACACATTGTCTCACATCAGTATCCATATGTAATAATTCCAATATAAAAAATAGTTTTCGGAAAGCGCCCCTACCTCAAAACGCAATTCCATAACCCAACGTCTCACAGAGTCCTTTCCGCCTCAACCCGAACTGACGGCAACTAAAACCTTAGCTCTCAGTCACGTTCGCAATAACCATAGCAACATTAATCGCAACATACAATAATCAGGACTCGACCCGACGTTATCAAAACTCATATTCATTAACCGAAACACAACAGAATAATAACGCGAGATTTTCTGAAACATAAATACTTACTGAACTTGCGAAACAAAGCAGCTGTGATTTCGAACAGGCCCGACAACAACTCCGGCGGCGGCCAGAAGCTTCAGTGGATCAACTATAGAAACCACACAGCATTAAAACCTTCTCAAAATCTAAAAAGGCAGAAACCTCAATTAAAACCCTTACCGGCAAACTTTTCTGGCGACGGCAGTAGGGTCTTAAGTGGCAGAAGCTCAGCCCAGAGCTCCGGTGGCGATTCCGGAAGTCACAGAACCACTCCCGGCGGCCAGAATCACAGAGATGTAGCTCCTTTCTCTAGCAGCGGCACCTGCGGCAGTCTAATCCCTCTTTCAACTGCAGTTCAGCCTACCATCACCAGCAACGGTGAGCTCAGATGGTGGTCGCGACGACGTCCATTCCGACGGAGGCGGTGGTGTCCACGACGACGGCGGCAAGAACGGCGGGGATAGCCTCGCGTAGCACGGCGGCGCCTAACCCTTCCCCCACCACGGGCTCTCTACGTCGCTCTCCTTTGTGGCGGCTCTAGTGGCGGCGGCTGCAACTCCGGTCTCTATTCGTGAATCCCAGGGTGGCGGCCCTCGACCACCCTCTTCCTCGCGTAGCTCTCTGTCTCAACGTCTCCCTCTTCCTCTGGCTCCCTCTGCAAGCATGCACTCATTGTGAAACGGCGACAGCATTGCGGAGATTCGACGGCAGCGGCGCAAGTGATGACTCACAGGTCAGGCGACGGCGACATGACGGTGGTGGTGAAGCCCGACGCGCCGGCGACGCTCCTCCCTCCCTTCTTCCTTCCTTCCTTCTCCGTGTCTCCCTCACCCCACTTCCCTTTCTGTTTCGTTATTTCCCTCTTCAGATGGCTGTGTGTGTGTTTAGAGTAGAGAGGGGAAGTAGCTGCGGCTGCTTATGTTTGAGGGAACTAAGGTTTCATTTTTGAAACTTAGGGTTGGGGTACTTTTGTAATTTCAAATGAAATTGGGGAAAATATAGTAATTGAAACCCAATTAAATCCAACACTAATTGTATATAGAAAATACCATTTCCTTATTAATTCTACAAATTATTTTCAATAAAATATTCAAATCCAATAATTAAAAATAATATAATTAAATCTTTTATTTTCCCAAAATAGCAATATTAATATTTAGAATATTACTTATCTAATCCAAGTCATATAAAATCTTTATTATTTCACAACTACCAACTTTATAATTTGAATATAGGAAATAATCCAATAATTATAAAGTTGGATAATAAATCATAACTTGTCTCAAATTCAATAAATCACAACTTGCCTTAATTATCTTTAATAAAATTATTTCCGAAATTAAGGCTATAAATAACTATATGATTTGAGACTTGATCATAATAAGACTTTTCAAAAGTTCTGGGTCTTACATTCTACCTATCTTATAAAAATTTTTGCCCTCGAAAATTGATACAAAATGAAAGAAATTCCATAACAGTTCACCCTTGAACACATTTAAGGAAGAAGCAAAAATATCTCAAAATATAAACATATATATGTTTTTTTTTTCAAATACTTGGATGGTCGTATGCTTAACAATACAAAGGTAGGAGTGTGATTGCAAAGCAAACGTTACAAGATAGGCTCAATGCACAAGGTCATATGATCTCAAAGCTTTATAGAAACTTGAGGTGCCAAAATAGGGTGCAAATCAAGATAGGCGTTCATAAAGCAAAATGGTAATTAGTGTGGTAAAAGGCTGCAAAGCATGTTGGTATTTAAACAGTGGCATAACGTTCGCTGACAATTCTCATTCCCACTTTAGAACTTCAATTTCCCAACTCCACCAATCATTTTACAACCTTATTGCCAATCATAAGCCTAACAACCGCAAACCCATTCGCAAGAAACAGAACACCCACAACTCATAACGTTTTACACCTACCACTTCACCTGCCATACACACATATCAAGTCTTAAAGAACTAACGCATCGCGCTACTACGTCTACAAGTCGCACGTGATATCAAAACAATTCTCGAGTCTACTCAGAAAGATACCAGATTTAGAACGGAGAGACAATTGTCACGGACAAACCTCATAGATTTGAACGAATGTATCCAATTCTAGATAAACAAGGATGTCCAAGCAATGAAGTTTGCTAGAAACAATTCAATTGACAACTTCAAAGATAACCCTTGGATCCAAGAAATTCAATAGGACCAATAAGAAGAGAACCAGCGCCTTAGTTCGAAACAAATTCAAATTGAGTCGAAGAAGTAGGAGGTTTACAGGAAAGAATATCTCGAACCCAGGACAAAGCTCACAGAACTCAAGAGCACGATTACAAATACTTTCGAATACATTGTTCATGAAAAAGTCGAAAACTTGTGAAAAAACCACTTTGCAGTCTAGAAGAAAAGTTGAGCAACAAACATTCTTCAAGAGAGTAGTAAAAGCATAAATGTGGCTTTACTTAAATACAATTTCATGTTGAAGTAGATCATGTAGAGTTTTAAAAACAAAATGCACACAAGTTTGGCTAAGAGCTAAAATATTTCCTCAAATATTTTAGAAAGATAGTTAGGTGCACGACCTAACCAAAAGCAGTTCATAAAAACTCGGAAGTAATAAAATGCTTGTTCAAAATTCTCAAAATTTCATATTCAAACAAGCGTGTATAACATTTATAGCAAGTACGAAAGAGGAAGTTAAACTCTTTTTAGAAAAGAAACTTCGATGTAAAAATTTGCTTACAATTTGGTAAAGGTAATAAGTAGTGTGTTACAAATGAACCGATTTCCACTAAACAAGGAACCTTTTCAAAACTTCATTTAAAATAGCGCATGCCAACTTTAAATTAACTTCGCCAAAATTGAACAATGGTTTCAATCTCAATCAAGCAATAGAAAATAAATTCCGTTTAATATTTCTTCAAAGAGAATTCAAAACTTCTTTAAAAAAGTTCAAAACAAGACTCCAAAAGTGTTCTTGAAATCACCATCTCAGAAGAACATTCAAGAAGTTTAAGATGTACTAAATAGGAGTCAAGCCATACTAGAAAGGACCTTAAATCAAAGTAGTTCAAACAAGATTCACTAGGCATGAGTCATCAAACAAGCTTTCAATTGATCCAAAAGAATACAAAAGTCATACGAAAGACGACTCAATCATTAGTAATTTCTCAAGGATAAATCTTTGACTAAAACTCTAGTAAAGACAATGAGAGGATAAACGATGAACCATTTTGAAATGAATCAAACTGACTCATATAGGAATGAGATTCACAAGAAAATAAAAACCAAGATCAATGGTAACATTCACAAGGTGTAAAAGGTTAGTTAAAAACAAAGTCAAACATGACGTTCATGGAGATAGAAAGCTTAAGAGAGACTTTAGTCCGTTCGTAATAAGAAAGCTATGAGTCCAACATTCTCAAAAGAAACAGCAATGGCATAAATAATGTGGTATGCTAAATCAAACTCAAATCAAAGATAAATTAAGTGAAGTTTATCAAACGAAACTCAACCAGAATAAAAGCAAAAAATCCTTCCTTTCCAGAATTTCAAAAAATATCCAAATACACAATCAAACAAGGATGTCCATTGAAACTATAGTAAAATTACTAGAAAGTCAAGTTGTATTTTAAGTAGGTGCAGTCCTATAAACCAGTAAAAGTACGAGCGAGGTATTAGAAATAAAGAGTTGTTAAACTGGATAAGAAATCTTCAAATCTTTACATATAGATAAGTATATGTCTTTTTAACAGCAATTTTCATAAAAATCTCAAAATTGGCTGTGGTCACTATCAAATAAGAGAAAAACTGAATCAACAATTTCTCTAAGAATGTACTCGAAATCAGGAGTTAAAATGCACAGTGCATTAGGACCAGTTCAAGGCCATATTAAAGAATACAGGAATCAGGAAGAACTCAAACAGAGGAAGATAGATGCAACAAGGATTTCAAACAAGCATATGCACTTAAGATCAATCAAGAAGGCATGTGAATAGAGGAATAGAGTTGAAAAAATCAAACTACCTTTCAAGAGGATTAGTAAACAAGAACTTCAAGTTAGGATATGAAAGAACAGGTCGACTTGAACAGAAATCAAGACACAACTGAATGGCCTCGAGAAATAGTTTCCAACGTTCCTAAAACCCGCGATTCGCTTTACTCAAAACTCGTATAACAACTATGATAACCCATCAGTGTCCTCATATACATAATTCACTAGTATTAAGTCGGCCAAACTAAATAGCAAGAATTATGCAATGCAAGACTAACAGCGTTAATCAATAGACCGTCATGTGTATAAAGCTCTAATTCTTGTCATTCGACAAGACCTAATACATGCAAACACTCAGAGTATGCAACTGAAGCATATTCGGTCTATTCCTCAGGCTCTACAAGAAGGACTACTCTGATACCACAATGTAACACCCTAACTACCAAAGCTCATGCTTTCGGCTGCGCGACTCTGATAGCTCGGACATTAGGACGACACTTATACTATTTAAAACTAAAATATGAGCCTGTTTAAAACTTTAAACCGTAATACTGCTCCCAAAAAAAATTTCGTTCGATAACGTACATCCATAAATACCATACAACTTACAACAACTCATAAAGAGTACATCCATATATATACATAAATATATATAAATAACCTTACAAGCATTAACCAATACAATTCCTATCCCTCTTACAGAATATATCAAGGTAAGGGCGAGGGTACAATAAATAATAATCTAAAGCAATACAGAGCATCTCAACAACAAATAAATAAACTCTTCGTGACTTCTGTGCCCAAATCCTGAAAGGGGAAAAATGTAGGGGGGGTGAGAACATCATCCTCGAAAGGGTTCTCAGTAGAGGGTTTTAGGGAATTACAGTAATAGGATACGTGAAGATAAACCGTACCAGTGATAAATAACTGACTTATGCCTCTTTTCAAAAACAACGATTTACAATAAAAGCAAAGGTCGGAAATCTTTTCTTAAAGAGGAACCGTTCAATTCTCAAAAACTCAAAAGCCTTTCAAAACGGTTTATCTATGCTGAACCAAAATAGCCTATCATATTTTATTCCAAACCGAAAACACAAAACCGAAAATCAACCATCGGTTCATCTTATTTCCACCATGGCCCTACGCCCAAATAATCTAACCATCAACCATTCTCCACAATCCAACAGAGTCCCAGTTGCAAACACAGATAGGAAGTTCAAGCACAAACAAACAGTGATGGCAAGTAGAACAAATAGCAGTTAATTACAAGTAGTCACAAAGGCAAACCAAGTACAATATGCACACCCAAACAATGTCACATAGATGCATATGATGCATGCCTGTCCTAGTGGCTGATGATATCATCTGTCGGTTATAGAGCCAACCCGACAAGTCCTGGTAGCTAACCATTGGACTGTCCTTCTGTCGCGCATCCCCAACTCGAGTTATACTCATCATAAACTTGATCATAATCATGATCCATATCCATCACCCTCACTGGTGAATATTTACGGGGGCGAGCTCATCCGGGGCTTTCACAGTGCCCGGCCACACTTACGATATAGGGTCAGCAGAGTCTCGGGTCTCCACCTGGAGCACGTGGTGGCTAGCCACTACTTTCTCCCAGGGAACTCGTGCCTCTGATAGTGGAAGTGCAAATCACAATTATCAATAATTCAACATATACATGCATTCATTCTCATCCATAGATCAACATCCATCTCAGCCATCCGGCTCAGGGTTCAGTCCAAAACCAGCCAATATTCATAGCATACACAGCCATTCTGGCTCACGGTTCAATACAGAACCAGTCAATATTCATAATTATACAAAGCCATTCTGGCCGATAACAAAACAACACTTCTACTATTCAACATCATCAAATTCATAAAATCGGCATTTAAGCCATAAATCACTTTTTCTCAATTCATTTCACTTTGAAATCAAGTTTCAACTCTTTTCAGCCTTGGCTTTAAAGATCTCATTTCTCAAATCATCTCAGGCTCATAAGCCACTTTTACTCAAGGTAGATTCCCCTTTTAAAATAATGCCACTCTCGGCATCCTCTTTCAAAACTTCCATAACCATGGAAAGTTAGAGATTCATTTTGAAACATTCAAAATATCTATCCAATAATGGAATTTTATAACAAAGGTTCCTTGGCAGAGTCCCAAGTCCTTAGGGGAAATTAATATAACTCATTTTCTCAAATTCACTTAAAATCATTAAAATATTGGCTTCCTGATTTGAGTAACAAAATAGGATCTAAGCCATACAAAGTCATAAAGTCAATTACTCTTTTCAAAGCTGTTTCCTTTACTTAAACAAAAATCAGCCTCAACCACATGAGGAAATTCTAAAGCGTTTCAACTGCCCAGAAATTGTTTTAGTCTTACAAAAATTCAGAACTCAAGGAGTACTTAAAACCTTTCCCAAAACACTTTAAAATGATACTTATCAATAGACGCTCGGGTTCTTTCAAAGCCATTGAAACTTCTTTAATTGAAACCCCCAAGTCAAATCCAAAGGCATAAACCCTTTTCACATTCAAGCAGCCTTAAAGCATAAGTTTCATTTAAATAACTTGTTCACAAGGGAAATGTAATACTTTGCTTAAGAAATAAGACTAAATCACAATTTCCTTTCTAATAATTCATTTCAAAAGCATAAGTCACCCCTTTCTTAATAATTCAGATAAAATAGTAGAAACCGTTAACTCGTAAGTTTCCAAATAACGTTTCAGTAAAGTCCCGGATTCTACCGGAATTTTGACAGCACCTCCCCTAAAACTTGGACTTTGCCACCCGGTTCGGGTCCCAACAAAATAGTCCACAATCCTTTTCAACAGCCCAACATCCAAAATCAGTTCAAGGCGAGCCAAAATCCAACAGTCATCTCAATTCCATTTTTCATGAAAACCTTTTCAAGAATCAAATCATTATCAGCCGAATAAACTCATTTCTAAAGTTTCAGAGAAACGGCTCAGTAATAATCATTTATCTATAACCAGATCATTTAAAGCAAGCCAGGCTGAATTCAAGAGTGTATTATCTTTTTCACATTCTCAAGAAAATCAACTCAACTCAAATCAATTCCCAACGGATTAAACCCGATCTCAAAGCTTTAAAAGAATCAACTTCAAAAGCATTTCGTTTCATAAAACCACACAACAATTCAGCCAACAAACATTCATAATCACTCGAGACAATCAAATAATACATAAGGCTGCTACAACCACCAAATACACATTGTCTCACATCAGTATCCATATGTAATAATTCCAATATAAAATATAGTTTTCGGAAAGCGCCCCTACCTCAAAACGTAATTCCATAACCCAAACGTCTCACAGAGTCCTTTCCGCCTCAACCCGAACTGACAGCAACCAAAACCTTAGCTCCCAGTCACGTTCGCAATAACCATAGCAACACTAATCGCAACATACAATAATCAGGACTCGACCCCACGTTATCAAAACTTATATTCATTAACCGAACACAACAGAATACTAACGCGAGGTTTTCCGAAACATAAATACTTACTGAACTAGCAAAACGAAGCAGCTGCGATTTCGAACAGGCCCGGCAATAGCTCCGGTGGCGGCCAGAAGCTTCGGTGGATCAACTATAAAAATTGCGTAGCATTAAAACATTCTCGAAATCTAAAAAGGCAGAAGCCTCAATTAAAACCCTTACTGGCAAACTTTTCCGGTGACGGCAGCAGGGTCTCAAGTGGTAGAAGCTCAGCCCAGAGCTCCGATGGCGATTCTAGAACTCACAGAACCACACCCGGCGGCCAGAATCACAGAGATGCAGCTCATTTCTCCAGCAGCGGCACCTGCAGCGGTCTAACCCCTCTTTCAACTACAGTTCAGCCTACCATCACCAGCAACGGCGAGCTCAGATGGTGGTTGCGACGACGTCCGTTCCGATGGAGGCGGTGGTGTCCACGACGACGGCGGCAAGAATGGCGGGGATAGCATCACGCAGCACAGTGGCGCCTGACCCTTCCCCCATCGCGGGCTCTCTGCGTCCCTCTCCTTCGTGGCGGCTCTAGTGGTGGAGGCAGCAACGCCGGTCTCTTTTCGTGAATCCCAGGGCGGCGGCCCTCGACCACCCTCTTCCTCGCGTAGCTCTCTGTCTCAATGTCTCCCTCTTCCTCTAGCTCCCTCTGCAAGCATGCACTGATTGTGAAACGGCGACAGCATTACGAAGATTCGACGGCAGCGACGCGAGTGACCACTCACATGTCAGGCGACGGCGACGTGACTGTGGTGGTGAAGCCCGACGCGCCGGCGATGCTCCTCTCTCCCCTCTTCCTTCCTTCCTTCTCCGTGTCTCCCTCACCCCACTTCCCTTTCTGTTTCCTTATTTCCCTCTTCAGGTGGCTGTGTGTGTGTTTAGAGTAGAGAGGGGCAGTAGCTGCAGCTGCTTAGGTTTGAGGGAACTAGGGTTTCATTTTTGAAACTTAGGGTTGGGGTACTTTTTTAATTTCAAATGAAATTGGGGGAAAATATAGTAATTGAAACCCAACTAAATCCAACACTAATTGTATATAGAAAATACCATTTGCTCATCAATTCTACAAATTATTTTCAATAAAATATTCAAATCCAATAATTGAAAATAATATAATTAAATCTTTTATTTTCCCAAAATAGCAATATTAATATTTAGAATATTACTTATCTAATTCAAGTCATATAAAATCCTTATTATTTCACAACTACCAACTTTATAATTTGAATATAGGAAATAATTCAATAATTATAAAATTGGATAATAATTCATAACTTGTCTCAAATTTAATAAATCACAACTTGCCTTAATTATCTTTAATAAAATTATTTCCGAAATTAAGGCTATAAATAACTATATGATTTGAGACTTGATCATAATAAGACTTTTCAAAAGTTCTGGGTCTTACACTTGAAATTTCCCAAGTTCAGCGTGGAGAGCGGCGTAATAACATGCAAGGTGCGAAGCGTATGGCATTGAACTTAGTCTTTGCAAGTTCAGCGTAGAAGTGTGCGTGGAAAGATCGAATTGTTCTCTGCCAGGTCCAAGCTGAACTTGGAATTCTCCAAGTTCAACATGGAGAACAACGTAAATTTTGTGCATTTGATGAAAGGCCTACGCTGAACATGGGAAATCCCAAGTTCAACATGGTGAACGACGCATAAAAGGATCACAAATAAGCCAAAGCACTGGCGCTGAACTTTCTCCTCTCAAGTTCAGCGTGTGGAGACTATCAAAAAAAAAGAAAAGAAAAAAAGAAGAGAAAAATAAGAAAAAGAATAAAAGAAAATGTGAAAAAAAGGGAGGTTGACGCCGAACTTGTTCAGCACCAAGTTCTGCGTGGGGAGAAGATTTCCTATACGTGAGTCACGGCGCCGAACGTCTTTATCATCAAGTTCGGCGCCAACTTCTAATTATGATTCATATCACTCACCATATCCCATAAATCCCATACCCAATCATATGATTCCTTCCTCACATCCCTTCCTGATTCACTTTCCTTTCTTTCTTTCCCCTTTTGTTCTTTCATTACAACCCTTTTGACCAAAGTAAGCCCATTCCCTTGACCTCCAACCATGATCACATATATATTCCCCTACCCCTCAGCCCTATATAATTGGGGTTGGTCGGATGATATATGTATATATATACATGATATATAGTAGGGGTATCGGGATGGGCGGTTTATATATATATATATAAATAAAATAATACTAATAATAATAACAAAAAAATAAATAAATACATAAATAAATATCTACACATAAAGAAAAAAACAAGTTTTAATTTTTATCTTTTTTGTCCTTTTATTATTTTCGGCTTTTTTTGCAATAATTTTTGTTTTTACTCCTCCGTGCACTTTTTATGTCCCTCCCTGTTTTCAGATTTTCTTTGCTTGAGGACAAGCAAACTTTTATGTTTGGTGTTGTTGCTTCGCTTGTGGCTTTTGGCTTTTCTGTATATTTTAATAGCACAAAAGGGAGGCAAATCTTCTTCACGGAGGAGCACAGTGTGAATAATGAGACGGCCACTAGGATAACTGAGGTGGTTAAGTTCCTTTCATTCTATATTTCCTCCCGCTCTTATTATGCTATATTCCTGTTTTCTGCTATTTTTGTTATTGCATGAACAATTATTATTTCAATTCCTATGTTCTAGTTTAATTTACTGTTTCTTTTGTTATTTGATTTTTATTCTGAAAGGGTGTCTCATGTATTGCTCACTGAGCTTGAATCCAAAGAAAAAAATAAGGAAAAGAAATGATGTATTGCATGAGAAATTGAGTTTATGTTAAAGATTGGTCTTATTTACTTAAATGTGGTGGTGTTATCTATGATTTTGAATGCATGATATGAACAATGCATATTTGAATTTGAATCAAAGGATGTTGATGCATGAGGAACAGAAATTTAGAGAACTATTATGAATCCTCTGAATTAAACAAATGCTTAATCCTTGAAGCAAAAGAAACAGCAAAAAAAAAAGCAAGGTCCAAGGCTCAATGGCTAGAAAGGTCAAATATGATTAAAAGCTAAAAGAGTTGTTTTCCTAGCCATATGCTTGTGGTGTAATTGTGTCAAGTAATCCTTGAGATAGAGCACTAAGAGTCTAGGTCAAGTGCATTTAACAGAGTATGCCAAAGGCTTTGGGCACCATTTTCTGGGAGTAACTGAAAGAAAAATCAGAACTTAAAGAAAGTTCCCCAGTTAAGTGCTTATGGTATTTTTGTGTCAAGTGAAGCTTGAGACAAAGCATTTAACGTCACGGCTAGGCTCAAGGTGCAAAGCACCAAAGAAAAGAGAATGGAAAAAATTTTTGCTATGTTCAAGGATTAATCCGAAGTAAACAGATTAGAGAATTCATAATATTATCCAGATTCCAATTCCAAATGACAGTGACATTCCTCTGATTCAAATGATAGTGAGATAGCAAAACTGTTCAGAATTACAATGAATAAACCCCATTTTAAGAATAGACCTGAGCATAACTGAACTCTCACTTCTCATGCAAATTCACATCTTAATCATGTACTTATTTTGGTTGCTTGAGGACAAGAAACAATTCAAGTTTGGTGTTGTGATGCGTGAGCATCTTCTCTGTCTTTTCCTTGTGAATTTGCACTTGAATTGCTAAGTTTAATCAAAATTTAATATATTTTAGCCACTATGAATGCTACTTTGATTTGTTTACAATTTCTGTTTATTTTAGGTAGCATTTGGATGGATTTGACAGAGTTTTGTAGCAGAAAAGGAAGAAAGCGAATGATGCTGTCAACCCCGACCTCCTTGCACTCAAACAGAAATAATATAAGCTACAAAGATTCAATTGACGTGATTCCAGCGACATTGGAAAGCTAACTTCTAGAGCCTTCTAACGATATATAATAGTATACCCTTTTCTTCCATTTCATATGTACAACCCCACGCTGAACTTGAAGAACTCCATGTTCAGCGCCAGATCAAAAGCTCCAAAGAAAGTTTGCGCACATCACTCCACACTGAACTTAGGTTAATCCAAGTTTAGCGTGGACTCAAGAAAAGCCAATGAAGAAGCCGCTACCTCATCCACATTGAACTTGAGAATTTCCAAGTTCATCGTGGACCTTAATAACTCAAGTGGTCCCTAATTCATTCCAAAGGCCGCATGGATTGATTAAATTAATTTTGATTTAAACTTTTATTTTATTTATAATTAAGAAAAGATATTATTTAGTTTAGGAATTATATTTTTACATTAATTACGATTGGATATAAAAGGGAAAAGAATCATCCCTTCGGGCTCTTCTCTTCTCTCTTACCTCATTCCACAATTTACAATTTACCTGAATCATAGTTTTCTCTCTAAACCATGATCAACTAAACCTCCACTATTACGATTAGGAGCTCTGTCTATTGTATGGATTGATACTATTTTTTTTCTATTTTAATTTATGTACTGAATTATATTTCGAGAATTGTTTTCGTTCTTTATCTTATGAATTTGGGTGGAACGAAAGTATGACCATTTTTCTAATTGAGTTCTTGTATAACTTGGAAAAGCTCTTTACTTGAATAACAACTTGAAAACATATTCTCCTAAATCACTAATTATCTGGATTTAATGGGACACGTGACATATAATCCTCTTATATTTAGTTAATTAGGATTTCTATGGCACATAAACTAGAATTAGGCTTCACCCTCTAATTGGAATTAAGTGACCAAGGAATTGGCAATTGATGAAGGTTAGAAGAGACTAAAAAGGTCTAAGGAATTAGGGTTTAGTCACATATAGTTTGCCATGAATTAAATCTTGCATGATTAAAATAGTTAGTAAGAAAAGTCAATCCAAAAAATAGATATCTCTGAAGCCTTAACTATTTCTCCATATATTATTCATTACTTGTTTACTGCTTGCTTTTCTGATATTCTGAATTTACTGTTCATGAATTTGATACCCAATCACCATTTTCTGTTTGTCTAACTAAGGCAATCACTCAATCATTGTTCCTTGATCCATCAATCCTCGTGGGATCGATCCTCACTCACCTGAGGTATTACTTGGTATGACCCGGTGCACTTGCTGGTTAGTTTGTGGACTTTAAATTCTGCACCAGTTCTCCCATGTAATTCACCTCCTCCATGGTGGGTTGATCAGGATCATAAGCTTCTACTTCAGAAGAAGCTTCCTGAGTGCTGCCAGCTACAGCTTGCATTCCAATCAAATACTGTGAAATCATATTGACCTGTTGGGTCAAGATCTTGTTCTGAGCCAATATGGCATTCAGAGTATCAACATCAAGAACTCCTTTCTTCTGAGGGATCCCATTATTTACAGGATTTCTCTCAAAGGTGTACATGAATTGGTTGTTTGCAACCATCTCAATGAGTTCTCTTTCTTCTGCAGGCGTTTTCTTCAAGTGGAGTAATCCACCAGCCGAGCTGTTCAATGATATTTTGGACATCTCAAAAAGACCATCATAGAAAATTCCTAGTATAGACCATTCTGAGAGCATGTCAGGAGGACACCTCTTGATCAGTTACTTGTATCTTTTCCAAGCTTCATTGAGGGATTCACCTTCTTTTTGTCTGAAGGTTTAAACTTCCACTCTGATTTTGCTCATCCTTTGAGGAGGAAAGAATTTGGCCAAAAAGGCATTGACCAGCTTCTCCCAAGAGTCTAGGCTCTCTTTTGGTTGAGAATCCAACCATATCTTAGCTCTGTCTCTTACAGCAAAGGGAAAGAGCATAAGTCTGTAGACCTCAGGATCTACTCTATTGGTCTTAACAATGTCACAGATTTGCAAGAATTCCGACAGGAATTGGTGTGGATATTCAGGTGGAAGTCCATGGAACTTACAATTCTGTTACAGAAGAGAGACTAACTGAGGCTTAAGCTCAAAGTTGTTAGCTCCAATGGTAGGTACAGAGATACTTCTGCCATAAAAAGTTGGTGGTAGGCATGGTAAAGTCACCAAGAACCTTTCTTGGCTCTCCTTCATGTTCGGCCATGTCTTCAGCTTCTTACTCGAAATTTTCTGAGAGGTTTCTTTTGGAGTGTTGTGCTTTAACTTGTTGTAAGCTCCTCCTTAAAGTCCTCTCAGGTTCAAGATCAAGATTAAAAAGAGGTTTTTTATCCCTGTTCTTGGTCATAAACAAGAAAAGAAGAAACCAGGAAAAGAGGAGAATGGGAGCTTTATGTTCAAGAATAGAGGACTCCGTGTGAGATGTGAAGAAAGAAGAAAAAGAAGAATGAATATAGAAGAAGAAGAAGAAAAAGAAGAAGAAGAATTTGAATAAAGAGAGAAGAAGAATTCAAAAATTAGAAGTGAGAAGAGAAATAAGAATTAAAATATTTTTTGTTTTTATTTTATTTATTTATTTATTTCGAAAATAAAAGTTGATTTAATTAAAAAAAACTGAAAATTAATTAATGAATTTCAAAAAAGAAGAGAGATAAATAGAAGAAGAAATTTTTAAAAATTAGAAGAAAGAGGAATTAGTTAAGAAGTTTTGAAAAAAGAAGAGAGAGAAAACAAGTAACTAATTAAGAAAAGATTTGAAAATAAGATAAGATAGAAGATTAGAAAAGATTTGATTTTAGAAATATTTGAAAAAGTTAACAAGATAAGATAAGAATTGAAAAGGTTTGAAAAAGATTTAATTTTAAAATTTAAAAGAAGATAAGATAGAAAAGATAAGATAAGTTAGGTAAGAAGGATAAGATAAAGAAGTTAAGAAAGGATAAGTTTTAAAATTAAAAAGATTTGAATTAAAAATTTGAAATTTAAAATTTAAATTTGGAATTTTGAAATTGAATTTCGAATTTTGAAAGTTGAATTTTAAATTTTAAATTTTGAAATTTTAAATTTTGAATTTTGAATTTGAAACAACATCAAATAAAGATTTGAAAAAGATTTGATTTTTGAAAAGGTTTGATTTTGAAATTTGAAATTTGAAATATAAAATTTTAAATTTTGAATTTTTGAAAATTGAATTTTAAAATTTGAATTTGAAATAAGATAAGATAAGATTTTTGAATTTTAAAGAAAAATAAAAAGATAAGATAAGATTTTTGAAAAGATTGATTTTAAAAAGATTTGAAGGAAAACAGAAAGATATTTTAATTAAAATTTTCAAAAAATTAATTAAAGATAAGAAAAGATATTTTATTTTTTTTATTTTTGAATTTAATGAAGAAAAAGAAAAACAACAACAAAACGACACAAACTTAAAATTTTTAGATCTAAGACACCTACTTTGCGAAAATTAGAAGGAAAATAGAAAGAGACACCAAACTTAAAAATTTTAAAATCAAAACAAAGAGAAAAACAAGAACACTTTGAAGATCAAGAAGAACACCAAGAACAAAACTCAAAGAATTCAACGAACACAAGAGCATGCAAAAGACACCAAATTTAAAAATTTTGAAAACCAAAGACAAAATTTTAAAAAATTTAAAGAAAAGACACAAGAAGACGCCAAACTTAAAGATTGACACAAGACTCAAATCAAAAGAAACTATTTTTGAAAATTTTTTAGAAATAAAGACTTAAAGAATTCGAAAATTTCAACAAGAAGAAAAACAATAGACTCAAACCAAAAACAAAGATTAAATAAAGAAAAGAAAAGATTTTTGAAATTTTTTTTTTTGAAAAAATTTTTGATTTTTTGAAAAAAAGAAAAACAAAATAAAACACTCTAACAAAATTAATGACAATAACTAATCTAAGGAAAAAGATAATCCGTCAGTTGTCCAAACTCGAACAATCCCCGACAACGGTGCCAAAAATATGCTACACGAAATCCCACACTTTCGTACAAATGTACCAGCAAGTGCACTAGGTCGTCCAAGTAATACCTGAGCGAGTCATGGTCGATCCCACGAGGATTGTAATTTGAAGCAAGATATGGTTATCTTGTAGATCTTAGTCAGGCGAATAGAAAGGTAGGTGGTTTGATTAATCGCATAAAAGAAAATAATGAGATCTAAACTAGGTTGATCTGTTTATAATGATAAGAAGATAGTTAAGGCTCGGAGATGCATTGTCCATCTAGATTATCTCTGGTCTTACTATCTTCTTCAATTGTGAATCATTTCTTTTATGGCAGGCTATATGTGATCAACGCCGTACGGTCGCGGTCACCAATGTCCTCCAGATCTGAACCCCAGTGTTAGTGTGGATCCATTCTGATTGATGGTGAAGCTCCTGCAGTCCATTCTCCTTAATGATCTTACTCAAAACACCATAGACAAGGTCAGGTCTTCCATATCAGAGAATGCTACACCTTTGGGTTGTAGCCTCTACCACAGAGACCCTAATCTCCCTATACCTCGACTGAACTGGTGTCTCAAGAATTCCCCAACAAAGTCGTGGATTAGCCGTCTAAGAGATGTATAATAAAGCTGGTGGTTCGATGCTTTCTAGTTACGTATTCACATGAACCCAAGAAGAACACGGGTGGTTGTTAGGAACCCGGTATTAATATGAAGAACGAAGATACATCTTAGAATTGAATCAAACACGAATTGAAGAGAAACAGTAATACTTTTATTAATCCATAAAACTCAGCAGGGCTCCTCTCCTCAACCTAGGAGCTTTAGAAACTCATACTGATAGAAAACACAATGATACACGAAAATATGGCAAAAATTCCTCCAAGATTATGTAAAATATCCCTTAAATACTAAACTAATGACTAAGGATTACATGAGAAGGGTAAAATAGTCTTTTTAGTACTAAAATCAACTTCTAGGGCCCACTTGGTGAGTGTTTGGGCTGAGCTTTGATGAGATCCACGTGCTATGAGGCTCTAGGGCATTGAACGCTGGCTAGGGGTCCTCTTTGGGTGTTTGGATACTGGTCTCCTCCTTTGGGCGCTGGACGCCTGGACTGGGGCAGGAAGCTGGTGTTGGATGCCAGTTTTGGAAAGCTCTAGATGTTAGCTTTTCATAGCCATTGACAAAGCTCCATTTGGACTTCTGTGGCTCCAGAAAAGCTCTTACAAGTGCAAGGAGGTCAGATCCGGACAGCATATGCAGTGCTTTCTCTGTCTCTGAATCAGACTTTTGCTCTAGCTCCACAATTTCAGCCAGAAAATAACTAAAATTGTACAAAAATAGAAAAACTCAAAGTAGAATCCAAAATTATAAATTTTACATTAAAAGCTATAAAAACTTAATAAAAATTAAATAAAACATGCTAAAAACTATATGAAAATGATGCCAAAAAGCATATAAGTTCATATATCTACATATGTTTTGTTATCTTGTACTGGTATCTTATCTTTTATGCTTTTCGTTATCGTGTGAACACTTCACATCTTTCGTAATTTCTGGCTGAAATTGAGGGACCTGATCAAAATCTGATTCAGAGGCTGCAAAAGGACTGCAGATGTTGTTGGATTCTGACCTCCTTGCACTCGAAGTAGATTTTCTGGAGCTACAGAGGCCCAATTGGCACGCTCTCAATTGCGTTGGAAAGTAGACATCCTGGGCTTTCCAGCAATATATAATAGTTTATACGTTGCCCGAGATTTGATGGCCCAAACCGGCGTTCCAAGTCAGCATAAAAATTCTGGCGTCAAAACGCCAGAACTGGTATAAAAGCTGGAGTTAAACACCCAAACTGGCACCAAAGCTGGCGTTTAACTTCAAGAAAAGTCTCTACATGTGAAAGCTTCAATGCTCAGCCCAAGCATACACCAAGTGGGCCCGAAAGTGGATTTCTGCATTAATTACCTATTTCTGTAAACCCTAGGTTACTAGTTCTCTATAAATAGGACCTTTTGCTATTGTATTTTCATCTTTGATAAGTCTTATGCTATCTTAGACCTCCATGGGAGGCTGGTCATTCAGCCATGTCTACCCTATTTTTACTTTTGTATTTTCAACGGTGGAGTTTCTACACACCATAGATTAAGGTGTGGAGCTCTGCTGTTCCTCATGAATTAATGCAAAGTACTATTGTTTTTCTATTCAACTCAAGTCTATTTCTTCTCCAAGATATTCATTCGCACTCAAGAACATGATGAATGTGATGATTATATGACACTCATCACCATTCTCACCTATGAACGCGTGCCTGATAACCACTTCCGTTCTACATGCAAACAAGCTTGAATGTGTATCCCTTGGGTTTCTAATCTAAGATTAGAACCTTCGTGGTATAGGCTAGAATTATTGGTGGCCATTCCTGAGATCCAGAAAGTCTAAACCTTATCTGTGGTATTCCGAGTAGGATCTAGGAAGGGATGACTGTGACGAGCTTCAAACTCGCGAGTGTTGGGCGTAGTGACAGACACAAAAGGATCAATGGATCCTATTCCAACATGATCGAGAGCTGACAGATGATTAGCCGTGCGGTGACAGCGCATTTGGACCATTTTCACTGAGAGGACGGGAGGTAGCCATTGACAACGGTGAAACCCAACATACAGCTTGCCATGGAAAGGAGTATGAATGATTGGATGAAGACAATAGGAAAGCAGAAGTTCAGGAGGAACAAAGCATCTTCATACGCTTATCTGAAATTCTCACCAATGAATTACATAAGTATCTCTATCTTATTTTATATTTTATTCATATTTTAATTATCTTAAACTCCATAACCATTTGAATCCGCCTGACTGAGATTTACAAGATGACCATAGCTTGCTTCAAGCCGACAATCTCCGTGGGATCGACCCTTACTCACGTAAAGTTTATTACTTGGATGACCCAGTGCACTTGCTGGTTAGTTGTGCAGAGTTGTGACAAAGAGTTGAGATTACAATTGTGCGTACCAAGTTGTTGGCGCCATTGATGAACACAATTTCGTGCACCAAGTTTTTGGCGCCGTTGCCGGGGATTGTTCGAGTTTGGACAACTGATGGTTCATGTTGTTGCTTAGATTAGGTAATTTTATTTTATTTTTAAGCTTGTTATTCTTTTAATTTTTGAAAAAAAAATTTACAAAAAAATTTTATTATTTTGTTCTTCAAAGTTTTTAAGAATGAATTCTAGAGTTTCATGATGATTTGTTGAAGTTTGGCTGGCTGTGAAGCCATGTCTAATCTTTTGGACCGAGGTTTCAACTTATCATCACAAGAGCTTGTTGATTTCTATCAATCTTGCTATTGAACGTAATGATCTGCTAAAGCTTGGCTGGCCATTGGCCATGTCTAGTGTTTTGGACCGAAGCTTTCACTGAAAGCTTGGCTGGCTAGTAAGCCATGTCTAATTCCTGGACCGGAGTTTTAGACTAACATTGCATGATTCCTGGAATTCTCATTAAAAATTTTGAATCTCTTTATTTTTTTTTCCACATAATTTTCGAAAAATCATAAAAAAATTTATAAAATCTTAAAATAAAAAATATTTTATGTTTCTTGTTTGAGTCTAGTGTCTAATTTTAAGTTTGGTGTCAATTGCATGTCTTTATTCTTCTAATTTTCGAAAATTACATGCATTAAGTTCTTCATTGATGTTCAAGTTATTCTTGATGATTTTCTTGCTCTGATCTTTAAATTCTCTTGTCTTGTGTGTTTTGTTGTTTTTCATATGCATTCTCAATTTGTTAGTGTCTCTAATATGAAACTTTTTAAATTTGGTGTCTTGCATACATTGTTTGTTTAATCTTAGTTTTCCATGATTAGTTGCGTTTTGATTGTTTCTCATCATTAAAAATTTCAAAATTTTTTTTTCAAAATTATGTCTTTTCAAGTCAATAATACAGAGAATTGAAGATTCAGAACACCCAGCAGAGGAATTACATAGAAAAAGCTGGGCATTCATAAGGCCCAGTGAAGAAGGAAAACTGGCGTTTAAATGCCAGCCAGGATACCTGGCTGGGCATTAAACGCCCAAAAGGGTAGTATTTTGGGCGTTAAACGCCAGAATGGATACCATTCTGAGCGTTTAACGCCAGGATGGCACAAGAGGAATCTCTATACTATGACATAGAGGATTCCATACTTTCGTCTCCTCTCTTTCATATGAGCAGGAGCAAGGACAAGGGAATTCTTGTTGAAGCTGATCCTGAACCTGAAAGGACCTTAAAGAGAAAGCTAAGAGAAGCTAAAGTACAACTCTCTGTAAAGGACCTAACAGAAATTTTCAAACAAGAAGAAGCCATCTGTTCATACCCTGGGTCGAGCCATCAGACCCGGGATGATCGGCGACAAAGCGACCGACCTCTTAAGGTCAGACTATCCGACCTCTTCTCAAAAAGAGCTCGGCCAAATAGACAAGAAGTCCCAAGAAGGCCCAAACAGAGGAACACGACCAAAATCCAAAGGCCGTCCAAGCCTATAGAGATAAGGGCGGTTCCCTTGAAGATAAGTTGACCTCAACTCAAAGATAAAGATAAGATAAGATAACTAACTTATCTTATCTATAAAGGTCACTCTACAACCACTATAAATACACTGGAACACCCAGGTATAACTCATACTCTAATTCTACATAAAACCTGTTTAATACCCATCTAACTTAAGCATCGGAGTCTCTTGCAGGTACCCCCCACCCTCCGGTGATGAAGGATCCGCAGTGCAGCTAGGTCAACAAGTCGGACATGACAGCTCCGGCCGTCACTCACCAACCGGACACGTCAGCACCGACCAGTACAGAAGATCTCGTCCGAGATCGACCTCCAGTTTCAGGTAACCCTAAGAACATTGGCGCCATTGCCGGGGAACCTGGAAGTCATCCCAACACCATGGCGGACGGCCATGATAATGACCACGATTCAGATCTAGAAAACAGAACGCCGCACAAGAACGTGGACACTATATTGAAGGATGCTCCGGAATCCAACGGAGACAAAAACTCATCAAATCCGGGAGCAATAGAAGCGCTTCAAGATCGCTTAAAGCAACTTGAGAAAGAAACCCAACAACAACGGGAGATCGGAAAGGATCTGCAAAGAGAGGTACGGCGACGTCGAGATTTGGAAGAAAAACTACAGCAATTAGAAGCCGATCTCAAATCAAAAGCTCCTCGGACCGCTCCTGAGGAAAATTCACGCAAAGAACAAGATCCATTAACCAGGGAAATCATGAAAACAAAAATTCCAAAAGACTTCAAGCTCCCGGATATGATTTTGTATGATGGCACCACAGATCCCAACCATCATCTAAGCAATTTCAGAAGCAGAATGTACCTCACCGACGCCTCAGATGCCGTTCGCTGCAAAGCTTTTCCAACAACTCTCACGAAGACAGCAATCAGATGGTTCGACAACCTACCTCCAAAGTCCATCTCAAACTTTGACGACCTGGCCAAAAATTTCCTGGCCAGATTCTCCATCCAAAAAGATAAGGCCAAGCACGCCCCCAGTTTACTAGGGATCAAGCAAGGAGAATGGGAGAGCCTCCGCAACTACATGGAGAGATTCAACAAAACATGCATGGACATACAAAGCTTACCAACAGAGGCCGCCATCATGGGACTCATCAATGGCCTACGAGAGGGACCTTTTAGCCAGTCTATATTAAAAAAGTACCCGACCTCCTTAGACGAAGTACAGGAACGAACAGAAAAATATATCAACATGGAAGAAAATGCTCGGTTAGGAGAAACCTCAAAATCTGGGGCCCCCTACCGAGATAAAGACAAGGAATCCAAAAGGAAAGAAGATCGACAAGGAGAGAAAATAAAAAAAATCCCATAATTACACTCCTCTCAGGGCATCCCTAGTTGACGTATACAAAGAAGTCTGCCATACAGAGAAAATCCCCCCAGCGCGGCCACTCAAAGGTAAAAGGGGAGGAGGAAATCGGAAGGAATATTATGAATACCATCGATTCCGAGGGCACTCCACCAACGAGTACTTCGACTTAAAGAATATCATAGAAAAATTGGTGAGAGAAGGAAAATTAGATCGATTTCTGGCCACCCGAGATGATGACCAAAGAAAGAGACGAAGGGGCGAAGATGACAGACGAGCTGAACGATCACCTCGGACACCAGAAAGACACGTCCACATGATACACGGTGGATTCGCAGGAGGTGGGATCTCCAAATCATCTTGCAAAAGATATCTCAAAGAAGTATATCATGTCGAGGGAAAGGAGGAAGCACCCGACATCCCTGCGATAACATTCACTAAAGAGGACGCATCCGGCATCATCCCGGGACACGACGATCCCATAGTCATCACTATCATACTGGCAAACGCCAATCTACATCGCGCATTAATAGACCAATGGAGCTCCGCCGACATCTTATTCAAAACTGCCTTCGACAAGCTCGGCTTGGAAGAAAGGGAGCTTAAGGCATACCCAAACAGCTTGTTCGGGCTGGGAGATACCCCGGTACAACCACTAGTATACGTATCGCTACACACAACCTTCGGAAAAGGGAACCAATCCAGGACCCTGAAAATAGACTACATTGTGGTCGACGTAAGTTCAGCCTACAATGCTCTAATAGGTCGGACAACACTCAATCAACTCGGCGCAATAGTCTCGACCTCGAATCTATGCATGAAATTCCCAACTACAGAAGGGATAGCTACAATAAAAGCAGATCAAAAGATGGCGCGCCGCTGTTATAACGAAAGTCTAAACCTCAAAGGCAGAGGAGAAGAGTTTCATACAATTGAACTTAGCAGAGTTCAGCAACGAGAAGAACTCCGTCCGCAGCCAAAAGGTGAGATAGAGAAGATTCAGATCGGAGACACCTCGGATAAAACAACTAATATCGGCATGATCCTATGAGGAGACTCAAAAGAATTACTGATACAATTCTTACGAGATAATGTTGATCTCTTCGCATGGAAAGCCGCAGACATGCCAGGTATAGACCCTAAGCTAATGTGTCACAAGTTAGCGGTCTACCCTGGATCTCGGCCAGTGCAACAGAGACAAAGAAAATTTGGGCCAGAGCAATCCCAAGCGGTGGAAGAACAAGTACAAGCACTACTGGAGGCAGCATTCATAAGAGAAGTCAAATACCCACTATGGCTAGCCAACATCGTCTTGGTGAAAAAATCAAATGGGAAGTGGTGAATGTGCACCGATTACACCGATCTCAACAAAGCCTGCCCAAAGGATCCTACCCACTCCCAAGTATCGACGCTCTGGTAGATGCTTCCTCCGGATATAGATACCTCTCGTTTATGGACGCATACTCGGGATACAACCAAATCCCCATGTATCCACCAGATCAAAAAAAAGACCTCGTTCTTAACACCGAAAGCAAATTACTGCTACATCGTGATGCTTTTCGGTCTCAAGAACGCAGGAGCTACTTATCAAAGGCTAATGAATAAAGTCTTCTCAGATCACATCGGAAAAATCATGGAAGTCTATGTAGACGACATGTTGATAAAGACACAAAGCGAAGATACATTATTGTCCGACCTGGCTCTCAAGTGTTCGACACTATAAGGAAGCATGACATGCGACTCAATCCCGCAAAATGCACCTTTGCAGTAAAAGCAGGCAAATTCTTAGGGTTCATGCTCACACAAAGAGGAATTGAAGCAACCCGGATAAATGTCAAGATATACTCAACATGAAGAGCCCCACCTGTGTCAAAGAAGTACAACAACTCAACGGGAGGTTGGCCGCCCTATCCAGATTCTTAGCAGGAGCAGCGATAAGATCTCTCCCCTTCTATGCTACTTTAAGGAAGGGAAAGCAATTCGAATGGACGACGGACTGTGAACAAGCCTTCCAAAACTTCAAGGAATTCTTAGGACGGTCGCCTATCCTATCTCGGCCACGAGAAGGAGAACCGCTCATATTATATCTCGCGGTAGGAAGTCGGGCAATAGCCTCAGCACTAGTTAGAGAAGACGAAAGTGGGCAATAACCCGTTTACTTCATTAGCAAAGCGCTACAGGGATCCGAGCTGAACTACCAGAAAATAGAAAAGTTTGCCTATACTCTCATTCTAACATCTCGATGACTTCACCCGTACTTCCAGGCTCACACCATTAAGTTTCGAACTAACCAGCCCATAAAAGGAATATTGCAGAAAACAGATTTAGCAGGCAGAATTTTACAATGGGCAATCGAGTTATCAGAGTTCGACCTCCAATATGAAGCTCGGACGGCCATCAAATCATAGTATCTGGCCGACTTTACCGCAGAATTCACAGATGCCCTGGAAACCCTCACAGAATGGAATCTCTATGTGGATGGTTCTTCAAATAAAACTGGAAGCGGTGCAGGCGTGATAATAGAAAGCAACCAAGGAATCCAAGTTGAGCTCTCCCTCAAGTTCGGATTCCCGGCCTCAAATAACCAGGTGGAATATGAAGCATTATTAGCTGGTTTGAAGCTGGCTAAAGAGGTTGGAGCTCAGAAACTCAACATTTACAGCGATTCACAAGTAGTCACCTCACAGATAACAGGGAGCTATCAAGCCAAAGACCCTACCATGAAAAAGTATTTGGATAAAACCAAGGAACAGCTCGGACAGCTCGAGGAATATAAGATCTGCCATATACTCCGCGAACAAAATGCCCAAGCTGATGCACTCTCAAAACTAGCCAGCACCAAACCAGGGGGCAACAATAGAAGCCTCATACAGGAAATGCTACAGAACCCGTCAATCTCGGAAGAGGAAAAAGTCCTGGCCATAACAAGTCAGGACCAAGGATGGATGACCCCCATAATCAACTACATCAAAGCAGGAACACTCCCCACAGAAGAAAAGGAGGCAAAGAGGTTAAAAAGGGAGGCACAGTGCTACACCATCATAAACAACATCCTATACAAAAGAGGGATCTCAATACATTACTAAAATTCGTGCCGACCTCTAACACAAGGGAAGTGCTAGAAGAAGTACACGGCGGCATTTGCGGCAATCATCTCGGAGCACGGGCTCTCGCCAAAAAAAGTACTCCGGGCGGGGTTTTATTGGGCAACTCTACAGAAAGAAGCTACAGAATTTGTAAAGACATGTCCACCATGTCAGAAACATGCCAACTTTCACATCGCCCCGCCAGAAGAGCTCATCAGCGTGACTTCGCCTTGGCCGTTTGCAAAATGGGGACCTGATCTTCTCGGACCCTTTTCCCAAGGATCAGGACAAGTAAAATTCCTCAAAGTCGGAGTAGACTATTTTACAAAATGGATTGAGGCAGAGCCCCTAGCCAATGCCACCGCTCAAAGAAGCCAGAAATTCCTATACAGGAATATTGTCACAAGGTTCGAGGTTCCATATTCAATAACCACAGACAATGGCACTCAATTCACAGATGCAGGCTTCAGAAAACTTGTAGCCGACTTGAATATAAAGCACCAGTACACCTCCGTTGAACACCCACAAGCCAATGGATAGGCCGAAGCTGCCAACAAAGTCATATTGGCTGGGTTGAAACGGAGATTACAAGATGCAAAGGGAGCTTGGGCAGAGGAGCTTCCACAGGTCCTATGGGCATATCGAACGACGCCACATTCCACCACGAAGGAATCCCCCTTCCGGTTAGCATATGGAATAGAAGCAATGATCCCAGTAGAGATCGAGGAAGGATCGCCTAGAGTGGTTCATTACAATGAGGGAGCAAACTCCCAACTTCAGAGGGAAGAGCTTGACCTACTACCTAAAATCTAAGAAAGAGCTCGGATCAGGGAAGAAGCACTAAAGCGTCGAATGGCTTCCAAATATAATCAAAGGGTAGTGCCGAGAAGTTTCACAGAGAATGACCTCATCCTAATCCGAAATGATATCGGAACAACTCGACCAGGAGAAGAAAAGCTGGCAGCAAACTGGAAAGGACCCTACCGAGTCGTAGAAGTACTTGGGAAGGGCTACTATAGACTGTCCGAACTCGATGGACGAGAGCTTCCCAGATCATGGCACGCCTGCAACCTAAGAAAGTACTACAGTTAGAAAAGGTAAAAGATCTCATTGTCGGATGCACTCTTTTTCCTAAAAATGTTTTTTAACGAGGCACCAAGTTGAGACTCAGACACTATCCGACTTAAAGGGATGAAAGATTCCCACATGTATATATTTGCACTTTCCTTTGAATAAAATATATTTTCTAGATATTCTACAAGATCTCAAGACGCATTAATCTAAAGCATTCATCATCCAATTATAAAGCAACAAATCGACGGAAAGTGAAAAACAATTTCACTGCACGATCACGATAAAGATAAACCGTCCGATAAAGGTGAAAACGCGATTCACCCAAAAGACGGTCTAGAGATGACAACCACTTTCTACAAATTGGCAAAGATGAACACAGAATAATGTAAGAAGTTATCGAAAGTGATCCAAAAAAGAGCCTGACGAGGTCTTACGGATTGCTAAAATAATAACTTAAAGACTGGCCGACGTTAAGAAGTCGGACCAAGTCAACCCAAGTCATAAGTAAACCCTGGAAAGAGGTCTGGCCAACCCTATTAAAGAGGATTACTTTAACTTATAAGGGCCCGACATGACAAAGTCAGCCCAAAATGAAAAAGTTATAAAAGTAGTCCCTGAAAGAGACCTGACAAAGGTCCAAAAAAGAGGACTACAAAAATAACTTAGAAAGAGGACGACGCAAAGAAGTCGACCTCCTACAAACAAGTTATAAAAGTAATCCCTGAAAGAGACCTGACAAAGGTCCAAAAAAGAGGATTACAAAATAACTTAGAAAGAGGACAACGCAAAGAAGTCGACCTCCTACAAACAAGTTATAAAAGTAATCCCAGAAAGAGACCTGACAAAGGTCCAAAAAAGAGGATTACAAAATAACTTAGAAGAGATCGACCTAACGAAGTCGATCTCCTACAAAGAAAGTTATAAAAGTAATCCCTGAAAGAGACCTGACAAAGGTCCAAAAAAGAGGATTACTAGGAATAAATTAAAAACGAAAGCTACAGCTTGGACTGACAAGAGAAGTCGGACCAACGAAAGCTACAACTTGGACCGACAGGAGAAGTCGGACCAAAGAAAGCTACAGCTTTGACCGACAAGAGAAGTCGGACCAACAAAACTTCCACTTGGACGGATAAGAGAAATCGGACCAAAGAAAGCTAAAGAAGGACCGGCAAGAAAAGTCGGACTAAAAGAAACAAGCGCTAAAAGGGACATAGCTTTACCTAATAAGCCACCCGACAAGTCTAACGAAATTGTTCAAGACTAACTAAAAAGGTTTCGCTAGGAACACTAAGAGTTGTCGAACGAATGTCATCCTACCTCAACCAAAAGGGAGACACTACAGACAAGACGAAAGAAGGCCGAAAAGACCTCTCAAACAAATTATGTAAAAGATCGACATGATAGCATCGGTCAACTACAAATAAACTTGGAAAAGGACAACATAAGAGAAGCCGGTCATGGATTAACACTTAAAAACAGCTCAGAGATTCTGAGCAACAAGGCCCCAACATTCTCAAAGTGCATAAAGAAGTGCAAGCAAGCATGACATAAAATACCAGGCTTCAAGGTCAGACCCAAAAAAGCTTAGAAGCTACTCGATTGCGTTTGTTTTAATGGGTTGCTAAAAGAAACCAAAAAGAGTGTCATCAAAGGATACCAACCACAAAATAAAAAGTTAAAAGCCCACAAGCCGGGCCAACTACACAGATATCCAAAAACTACAGATTAGAAGACTTTTTAATAGCATCAGGAGAAGAAGGGCGAGCCTGGAGAGGAACAGCATCCACAGTACCATCGTCCTGGTTTGAGATCTGGCAGTCAGGATCAGAAACAGGAGGGCCGACCTCAGCAGGAGGAACAGTAGGAGCTGACACCTTAGAAGAAGGAACAGGGAGAGGTTCAACATCATCATCATCTTCATCATCGGGGACAACCTTACCATCCCTGACGACATTCTCCACACTGAAGAGAGTGAGGTCAGCCTCGGGAGCAATAATCCGAACCAGATCCTTCAGGTTCCCGTAAGCAGCAGTCACACTGCCAACGAGATGACCTTATAGCTCAGAGTAATCAGCTCGGGCATTCTCCAACTCCTCCCTCAGGCTCACCACCTCCCAATAAGATGTCACATAACTATCCTTATGTCTCATAGCCGTATCCTCGGCCAGCCTCACCGAAGCCGCCAGAGAGAGGGAACTCGCCTTCTCATTCTCCAGATCCTTCTCCAACTTGGCTACCTTTACCTCAAGCTCCTCCTTAAGGCCCTTCATCCGGTTGAACTCCTGTTTAGCCTCCTCCATAAATTCCTTAGTGGTATGGAGAGGAAGATTCTGAGCAGTTCGGTACAAGGCAGCCCCCATGTACGCCATTTTAACACTGTTTCGGGTCATAAAATCCAGATGGTGAAGGATTAACACATCATCCATGGGGAGGGTACCGTAGGGACCGATCTACTGATCTACAAATTCGATTGCATTAAAATCAGGGGCGTCAAGGTGGAAGACTTCAGTTGTTTTTTGTTTCTTATTGGGAGGAGCACCAGAAGTAGCAGCTGAAGACTGTGGAGGCTCGGCCAGACGAACCCGAGGAGTCGGGATCACTTTCTTCGGCCCAGGAGAACTCGACACGGGCGGCTTCACTTACACTTGGGAAGATCCCTCCCCGGCCGCCTTGGCCGAGATGTTTTGAGCAACAGCAGCCTTCTTCGCCTTCTTATAGGCCTTCTTGGAATCATTATTTTTCGACATCTTTGAAAGAACAGAATCAACCATAACGACAAGTTACAACACAGGAAAAGAAAAGCTCAGAAAGCAAGTATAAAAACAAATCAGACAGTACCCAAAACAGTTCGAACCAAAGACAGATCACTCAAGAATCTTTTTGTATCCAAATGGGGTGGTTTCCCCCACAAATCCTCAAGAACAACCACAAAAGCCCGCTCAACCTCATTAAGCATCTCCCATGTATAATGTGGCACTCTCACATTCTTTTGCCACTCTAGAGGAAAAACAAGCTCATCATTTTCATCAAGAAAAAAAGGGTGGACCCCCTCAACAGCACGGACGCGGAAGAAATAGTTCTTAAAATCTTTAAAAGACTCATCATACATGGCAAAAACTTTATGCCCCTCGGCCAACCTGAAAGAAACCCAGGAAGCTTTCTTTTTGGAGGAATCTCCGGCCTTGGCCGAGACAAAAAGATAATGGAAAAGAGTTTCAGAAGGTGCTATGTCTAACTCTTGGCAAAGCAGTTGAAATATTTTGATAAAACCCCAGGAATTCGGATGAAGCTGGGATGGAGCAATGTTACATGACCACAACAGGTCGGTTTCAAAAGCAGTAAAAGGAAAAGTAACGTCTAACTGGCTAAAGAAGTATTCATAAGTGTAAAAGAAGGGACGCTCCCCCTCGACGAAAGTAGAAAAGCAAGCCCTCTCATCAGAATCAGGAGCTACGAGTTCATAATCCCTCTCCTGGGCACTGCCACTACAAATCCTATGACGCTTCCTCAGTTCTACACAAAATTCAGCATCCACGACAGATACACACATTAGGACAACGGATTCCAGCCAATCAGACATCCCCTCAGGAACTTTGGAAGACACCTTTACAATGTTATTGCGAGAAGACATGACGCCGACTAATCCTATAAATAAGAAAAGAAGATTGGATTACTAAGAAAACATCTCGGACGAGGGGTAAAACAACTCGACAAAATGACACAGGCAAACACATAGGAAAGGAAAACCCCAAGACTCAAAACCAAAGTCCTGGGGCATCCTTTGGAGGCAGAAACAAGGCAAGGATTCAGGAAATTCCTACAGCTTACGAAGGTCTCAAATAAATGCAAAGGAAGCAAAAACACAAAAAGCCACTATCTTTCTACAGTTTCACCAAACAACAGGGCATAGCAAAAAAGCCGAAAGCAGGAAAATCGTCAAAGATACAACCTTTTTTCAGAAACAAAAATCATCATTTCGAATACAATCATCAAAAGCACAAGCGGAAGCGACGGCAACATGCAAAACTCTAAAGGCATCAAGCAGCAGAGAAAGTCAAAGAAATCACACAAAAAGATGAAGAAATCCCAGAATACACAACAATCAGGCATAGTAAAACAGAAAAATCAAAATTTTCTCAAAATCAGACTTTCCCTAAATCAGACAAAAAAAGACGCAGAAGAAAGGGAAGGAGAAAACCAACCTGGAACAAAAGAGAAGCTGCAAAAACTGAAGACGGGAAAATGGAATCAACCCAGAGAATCGCCAAATGACGCTATCACGCAAGGAAAGGCAGAACGATGCAGATGAAAATAAAAACTGAGAGAGTGAAGGAAGAAGTTACGAAGGAGAGAAACCATTTTTTGATCGAAAGATTCAAAATAAAAACCAAGGGAAACGGGCAATTAAAACCAATTAATGAAGGTATTTAAAGCTTCGCATATTCCCAAAGTCAAAATATTACAGGCAAAAGCACGCGCTTTCAGAAGAAGCGAAAGAAGAAACGTTCCACATTCAAAAAGACTCTACAAAGAAATAAATCGACAAAATGCTTGAGTTCAGCTTCACTAAAAAGGACCGAAGCCAAGGATTCGACCTCAACAAGAAAGACCGAGCTCAAGCAGGGGCACTGTTCATACCCTGGGTCGAGCTATCCGACCCGGGATGATCGGCGACAAAGCAACCGACCTCTTAAGGTCAGACTATCCGACCTCTTCTCAAAAAGAGCTCGGCCAAATCGACAAGAAGGCCCAAGAAGGCCCAAACAGAGGAACACGACCCAAATCCAAAGGTCGTCCAAGCCTATAGAGATAAGGGCGGTTCCCTTGAAGATAAGCTGACCTCAACTCAAAGATAAAGATAAGATAAGATAACTAACTTATCTTATCTAGAAAGGTCACTCTACAACCACTATAAATACACTGGAACACCCAGGTATAACTCATACTCTGATTCTACATAAAACCTATTTAATACCCATGCTAACTTAAGCATCGGAGTCTCTTGCAGGTTCCCCCCACCCTCCGGTGATGAAGGATCGGCAATGCAGCTAGATCAACAAGTCAGACATGACAGCTCCGACCGCTACTCACCAGCCGGACTCGTCAACACCGACCAGTACAGAAGATCTCGTCTGAGATCGACCTCCAGTTTCAGGTAACCCTCGGAACAGCAGCCAAAAACAACAACAATACCAACAATACAAGGAAGGTGCTTGGTGACTTTACTGCACCTACTCCCGACTTCTGTGGGAGAAGCATCTCAATCCCTGCCATTGGAGCAAACAACTTTGAGCTTAAGCCTCAATTAGTTTCTCTAATGCAACATAATTGTATGTTTCATGGACTTTCATTAGAAGATCCTCATTAGTTCTTAGCTGAATTCTTGCAAATCTGTGACACTGTCAAGACCAATGGGGTTGATTCTGAGGTCTACAGACTTATGCTTTCCCCTTTGCTGTTAGAGACAGAGCTAGGACATGGTTGGATTCACAACCTAAAGAAAGCCTGAACTCTTGGGAAAAGTTGGTCAATGCCTTTTTGGCAAAGTTCTTTCCACCTCAAAAATTGAGCAAGCTTAGAGTGGAAGTCCAAACCTTCAGACAGAAGGAAGGTGAATCCCTCTATGAAGCTTGGGAAAGATACAAGCGATTGATCAGAAGGTGTCCTTCTAACATGCTTTCAGAATGGAGCATTATAGGTAGCTTCTATGATGGTCTGACTGAACTGTCTAAGATGTCATTGGACAGCTCTGCTGGAGGATCTCTTCATCTGAAGAAGACGCCTGCAGAAGCTCAGGAACTCATTGAAATGGTTGCAAATAACCAATTCATGTACACTTCAGAAAGGAACCCTGTGAACAATGGGACAAATCAGAAAAAAGGAGTTCTTGAGATTGATACTCTGAATGCCATATTAGCTCAGAACAAAATATTGAATCAGCAAGTCAATATGATCTCTCAGAGTCTGTTTGGCATGCAAGCAGCAACAGGCAGTACCAAAGAAGCTTCATCCGAAGAAGAAGCTTATGATCCTGAGAACCCAGCAATGGAAGAAGTGAATTACATGGGAGAACCCTATGGAAACACCTATAATCCTTCATGGAGAAATCATCCAAATCTCTCATGGAAGGACCAATAGAGGCCTCAACAAGGCTTCAACAACAATAATGGTGGAAGAAATAGGTTTAGCAATTGCAAGCCTTTTCCATCATCCTCTAGCAACAGACAAAGAATTCTAAGCAGAGCCACTCTGACTTAGCAACTGTAGTCTCTGATCTAATTAAAACCACTCAAAGTTTCATGACTGAAACAAGATCCTCCATTAGAAATTTGGAGGCACAGGTGGGTCAACTGGGTAAGAAAGTTACTGAACTCCCTCCTAGTACTCTCCCAAGCAATACAGAAGAGAACCCAAAGAGAGAATGCAAGGCCATAAACACGTCCCACATGGCCGAATGCATAGAGAAGGGAAAGGTAGTGATTTCCACTGAGGAAGACTTCAATGGACGTCCACTAGCCTCCAAGGAGTTCCCTAATGAGGAACCATGGGAATCTGAGGCTCACATTGAGACCATAGAGATTCCATTGAATTTACTTCTACCATTCATAAGCTCTGATGAGTATTCCTCCTCTGAAGAGGATGAAGATTCTACTGAATTACAAGTTGCTAAGTACCTTGGAGCAATCATGAAGTTAAATGACAAGTTATTTGGTAATGAGACTTGGGAGGATGAACCCCTCTTGCTCACCAAAGAACTGGATGACTTGACTAGGCAGAGATTACCTCAGAAGAGACAGGATCCTGGAAAGTTCTCAATACCTTGTACCATAGGCACCATGACCTTTGAGAAGGCTCTGTGTGACCTAGGGTCAAGCATAAACCTCATGCCTCTCTCTGAAACGGAGAAGCTAGGGATCCGTGAGGTACAACCTGCAAGAATCTCGCTAGAGTTGGCAGACAATTCAAAGAAACAGGCTTATGGACTTGTAGAGGATGTCTTGGTAAAGGTTGAAGGCTACTACAACCCTTCTAATTTCATAATCCTAGTGGTGCACGAAACTGTGATCATCAATGGCGCCAACAACTTGGTGTGGCACACTTGTAATCTCAACTCTTTTATCACAACTCCGCACAACTAACCAGCAAGTGCACAGGGTCGTCCAAGTAATAAACCTTACGTGAGTAAGGGTCGATCCCACGGAGATTGTCGGCTTGAAGTAAGCTATGGTCATCTTGTAAATCTCAGTCAGGCGGATTCAAATGGTTATGGAGTTTAAGGTGATGAAAATAAACATAAAATAAGGATAGAGATACTTATGTAATTCATTGGTGGATTTTAGATAAGCGTATGAAGATGCTTTGTTCCCCTTGAACCTCTGCTTTTCTATTGCCTTCTTCCAATCATTCATACTCCTTTCCATGGAAAGCTTTATGTTGGGCATCACCGTTGTCAATGGCTACATCCCGTCCTCTCAGGGAAAATGGTCCTGATGCTCTGTCACAACATTGGCTAATCAGCTGTCGGTTCTCGATCATGTCGGAATAGGATCCATTGATCCTTTTGCGTCTGTCACACGCCCCACAATCGCGAGTTTGAAGCTCGTCACAGTTATCCCTTTCCAGATCCTACTCGAAATACCACAGACAAGGTTTAGACTTTCCAGATCTCAGGAATGGCTGCCATTAATTCTAGGCTATACCACGAAGGTTCCAATCTTAGATTAGAAACCCAAGAGATACGCATTCAAGCCATTGCTAGTAGAACAGAGGTGTTTGTCAGGCATATGTTCTTAGGTGAGAATGATGATGAGTGTCACAGATCATCACATTCATCAAGTTGAAGAACGAATGAATATCTTAGAGAAGAAATAGACTTGAGTTGAATAGAAAAACAATAGTACTTTGTATTAATTCATGAAGAACAGCAGAGCTCCACACCTTAATCTATGGTGTGTAGAAACTCCACCGTTGAAAATACATAAGAAAAAATAGTGTAAGCATGGCCGAATGGCTAGCCTCAAAGGTCTAAGGACTAAACGTCCCAAGATGATCCAAATACAATAGCAAAAGGTCCTATTTATAGAGAACTAGTAGCCTAGGGTTTACAAAAATCAGTAATTAATGCAAAAATCTTTTTCCGGGCCCACTTGGTGTGTGCTTGGGCTGAGCATTGAAGCTTTCATGTGTAGAGACTTTTCTTGGAGTTAAATGCCAGCTTTTGTGCCAGTTTGGGCGTTTAACTCCAGCTTTTGTGCCAGTTTTGGAGTTAAACGCCAGAATTCTTGAGCTGACTTGGAACACCTGTTTGGGCCATCAAATCTCGGGAAAAGTATAGACTATTATATATTGCTGGAAAGCCCAGGATGTCTACTTTCCAACGCAATTGAGAGCGCGCCAATTGGGCTTCTGTAGCTCAAGAAACCCTACTTTGAGTGCAGGGAGGTCAGAATCCAACAGCATCTGCAGTCCTTTTTCAGCCTCTGAATCAGATTTTTGCTCAGGTCCCTCAATTTTAGTCAGAAAATACCCGAAATCACAGAAAAACACACAAACTCATAGTAAAGTCCGGAAGAGTGATTTTTATTTAAAAACTAATAAAAATATAATAAAAACTAATTAAAATATACTAAAAACATACTAAAAAGAATGCCAGAAAGCGTATAAATTATCCGCTCATCACAACACCAAACTTAAATTGTTGCTTGTCCCCAAGAAACTGAAAATCAAATAGGATAAAAAGGAAGAGAATAAACAATGAATTCCAAAAACATCTTTGAAGATCAGTATTAATTAGATGAGCGGGGCTTTTAGCTTTTTGCTTCTGAACAGTTTTGGCATCTCACTTTATCCCTTGAAGTCCAGAATGATTGGCATCTATAGGAACTCAGAATCCAGATAGTGTTATTGATTCTCCTAGTTAAGTATGTTGATTCTTGAACACAGCTACTTTATGAGTCTTGGCCGTGGCCCTAAGGACTTTGTTTTCCAATATTACCACCGGATACATAAATGCCACAGACACATAACTGGGTGAACCTTTTCAGATTGTGACTCAGCTTTGCTAGAGTCCCCAATTAGAGGTGTCCAGGGTTCTTAAGCACACTCTTCTTTTTGCTTTGGACCTCGACTTTAACCGCTCAGTCTCAAGTTTTCACCTGACACCTTCACACCACAAGCACATGGTTAGGGACAGCTTGGTTTAGCCGCTTAGGCCAGGATTTTATTCCTGTGGGCCCTCCTATCCACTGATGCTCAAAGCCTTGGATCCTTTTTATCACCCTTGCCTTTTGGTTTAAAGGGGTATTGGCTTTTTCTGCTTGCTTTTCTTTTTTTTTTTTTCCGCATATATCTTTTTTTTCTGCAAGCTTTTCACTGCTTTTTCTTACTTCAAGAATCAATTTTATGATTTTTCAGATCATCAGATAACATTTCTCCTTTTTCTTTCATTCTTTCAAGAGCCAACAATTTTAACATTCATAAACAATCAAATTAAAAAATATGCACTTTTCAAGCATTCATTCAGAAAAATAATAGTATTGCCACCACATCAAGATAATTAAACTGTTTTAAAATTTAAAATTCATGCACTTCTTTTTCTTTTTCAATTAAAAACATTTTTCATTTAAGAAAGGTGATGGATTCATTTTCATAGCTTTAAGGCATAGACACTTAGATACTAATGATCATGTAATAAAGACACAAACATAAATAAACATAAAGCACATTTTTCGAAAAAATAGAAAATAAAAAACAAGGAAATTAAAGAACGGGTCCACTTTAGTGATGGCGGCTTGTTCTTCCTCTTGAAGATCTTATGGAGTGCTTGAGCTCCTCAATGTCTCTTCCTTGCCTTTGTTGCTCCTCTCTCATGGTTCTTTGATCTTTTTTAATTTCATGGAGGAGGATGGAATGCTCTTGGTGCTCCATCCTTAGTTGTCCCATGTTGGAACTTAATTCTCCTAGGGAGGTGTTGATTTGCTCCCAATAGTTTTGTGGAGGAAGATGCATCCCTTGAGAGGAATCTCTCCATCTTCCATGACTTGGAGGTTTAAGCTTTTGCCTTCCCTTTCCTCTTTCTAGAGGTTTCTCCGGCCTTTGGTGCCATAAATGGTTATAGAAAAACAAAAAGCTTTAGCTTTTACCATACCAAATTTAGAAGGTTGCTCGTCCTCAAGCAAAAGAAGAAAAAAGAGATAGAAGAAGAAGAAATAGAGGAGATGGAGTGGGCTTTGTGTTTCGGCCAAAGGGGGAGAAGTGGTGTTTAATTTGTGTGAAAATGAAGGAGTGAAGATAGGTTTATATAGGGGTGAGAGGGGTGTGTATGGTTCGGCTATAGAGGGTGGGTTTGGGAGGAAAAGTGGTTTGAATTTGAATAGTGAGGTTGGTGGGGTTTTATGGAGGATGGATGTGAGTGGTGAAGAGAATGGTGGGATTTGATAGGTGAGGGATTTTTGGGGAAGAGGTGTTGAGGTGATTGGTGAATGGGTGAAGAAGAGAGAGAGTGGTGGGGTAGGTGGGGATCCTGTGGGGTCCACAGATCCTGAGGTGTCAAGGATATCTCATCCCTGCACCAAGTGGCATGCAAAACGCCCCTTTCTGCCAATCCTGGCATTAAACGCCAGGCTGCTGCCCATTTCTGGTGTTTAATGCCAGCTTCTTGCCCATTCCTGGCGTTAAACGCTAGTCTGGTGCCCATTCTGGAGTTAAACGCCCAGAATGGTTCCAGATTGGGCATTTAACGCCCATTCTGCTACCCTTACTGGCGTTTAAACGCCAGTAAGTTTCTCCTCCAGGGTGTTCTATTTTTCATTCTGTTTTTCCTTCTGTTTTTACTTTTTCAATTGTTTCTATGACTTCTCATGATCATCAACCTACAGAAAACATAAAATAACAAAAGAAAATAGAAATTTAACATAGATAAGAAAAAATTGGGTTGCCTCCCAACAAGCGCTTCTTTAATGTCAATAGCTTGACAGTGGCTCTCATGGAGTCTCACAGATTTTCATAGCAATGGTGGAACCTCCCAACACCAAACTTAGAGTTTGAATGTGGGGGTTCAACACCAAACTTAAAGTTTGGTTGTGGCCTCCCAACACCAAACTTAGAGTTTGACTGTGGGGGCTCTGTTTGACTCTGTAGTGAGAGAAGATCTTCGTGCTTCCTCTCCATGGTTACAGAGGGATATCATTGAGCTTTAAACACAAGGGAGTCTTCATTCACTTGAATGATCAATTCTCCTCTGTCAACATCAATCACAGCTTTTGCTGTGGCTAGGAAGGGTCTGCCAAGGATGATGGATTCATCCATACACTTCCCAGTTTCTAGGATTATGAAATCAGCAGGGATGTAATGGTCTTCAACCTTTACCAAGACATCCTCTACAAGTCCATACGCCTGTTTCTTTGAATTGTCTGCCATCTCTAGTGAGATTCTTGCAGTTTGTACCTCAATGATCCCTAGCTTCTCTATTACAGAGAGAGGCATAAGGTTTATGCTTGACCCTAGGTCACACAGAGCCTTTTCAAAGGTCATGGTGCCTATGGTACAAGGGATTGAGAACTTTCCAGGGTCTTGTCTCTTTTGAGGTAATCTCTGCCTAGTCAAGTCATCCAGTTCTTTGATGAGCAATGGAGGTTCATTCTCCCAAGTCTCATTAGCAAATAACTTCGCATTTAGCTTCATGATTGCTCCAAGGTACTTAGCAACTTGCTCTTCAGTGACATCTTCATCCTCTTTAGAGGAAGAATACTCATCAGAGCTTATGAAAGGCAGAAGTAAATTCAATGAAATCTCTATGGTCTCAGAATGAGCCTCAGATTCCCATGGTTCCTCATTAGGGAACTCCATGGAGGTCAGTGGGCATTCATTGAGGTCTTCCTTAGTGGAGATTACTGTCTCTTCCTCTTCTCCAGGTTCGGCCATGTGAGACGTGTTTATGGCCTTGCACTCTCTCTTTGGATTCTCTTCTGTATTGTTTGAGAGAGTGCTAGAAGGGAGTTCAGTAATTTTCTTACTCAGCTGACCCAATTGTGCCTCCAAATTTCTAATAGAGGACCTTGTTTCAGTCATGAAACTTTGAGTGGTTTTGATTAGATCAGAGACAATGGTTGTTAAGTCAGAGGGGTTTTGCTTAGAATTCTCTGTCTGTTGCTGAGAAGGTGATGGAAAAGGCTTGATATTGCTAAACCTGTTTCTTCCACCATTATTGTTGTTGAAACCTTGTTGAGGTCTCTGTTGATCCTTCCATGAGAGATTTGGATGATTTCTCTATGAAGGATTATAGGTGTTTCCATAGGATTCTCCCATGTAATTCACCTCTTCCATTGCTGGATTCTCAGGATCATAAGCTTCTTCTTCAGAGGAAGCTTCCTTAGTACTGCCTGTTGCTGCTTGCATTTCAGACAGGCTCTAAGAAATCACATTGACTTGTTGGGTCAACATTTTATTCTGAGCCAATATGGCATTCAGAGTATCAATCTCAAGAACTCCTTTCTTCTGAGTTGACCGATTATTCACGGGATTCCTTTCAGAGGTGTACATGAATTGGTTATTTGCAACCCTTTCAATGAGTTCTTGAGCTTCTGTAGGCGTCTTCTTCAGATGAAGAGATCCTCCAGGAGAGCAATCCAATGACATCTTGGATAGTTCAGACAGACCATCATAGAATATACCTATGATGCTTCATTCTGAAAGCATGTAAGAAGGTCAGCTTCTGATCAATTTCTTGTATTTTTCCCTAGTTTCATAGAGGGATTCTCCATCCTTCTGTCTAAAGGTTTAGACTTCCACTCTAAGCTTACTCAATTTTTGAGGTGGAAAGAACTTTGCCAAGAAGGCATTGATTAGCTTTTCCCAAGAGTTCAGGCTTTCTTTAGGTTGTGAGTCCAACCATGTCCTAGCTCTGTCTCTTACAGCAAAAGGAAAAAGCATAAGTCTGTAGATTTCAGGGTGAACCCCATTGGTCTTGACAGTGTCACAGATTTGCAAGAATTCAGCTAAGAACTGATGAGGATCTTCCAATGGAAGTCCATGAAACTTGTAGTTCTGTTGCACTAGAGAAACTAATTGAGGCTTAAGCTCAAAGTTGTTTGCTCCAATGGCAGGGATTAAGATGGTTCTCCCATAGAAATCAGGAGTAGGTGCAGTAAAGCCATCAAGCACCTTCCTTGCATTGTTGGCATTGTTGTTTTCGGCTGCCATGGTGTCTTCTTCTTTGAAGAGCTCTGTTAGGCCCTCTAAAGAGAATTGTTCTTTAGCTTCTCTTAGCTTTCTCTTCAAGGTCCTTTCAAGTTCAGGATCAGCTTGAACAAATATGCCTTTATCTTTGTTCCTGCTCATATGAAAGAGAAGAGAACAAGAAAGTAGGGAATCCTCTATGTCACAGTATAGAGATTCCTTGAGGTGTCAGAGGAAAAGAAGAATAGAAGGAGGAGGTGGAGAAGAGGGAATTCGAACTTATCAAGAGGGACAGAGTTCGAATTGCACCTTGGTGAGGAGTCTTAGTTCCTTAAATAGAAGGATGTGAGAAGAGGGGAAGAATTTTCGAAAATAATTTAAAAATATTTTGAAATAATTAAAAAGAAATTTGAAAATTTGATTGAGATTTTCGAAAACTAAGATTGGGAAAGAAATAAAGTGATTTTTGAAAAAGATTTTGAAATTAGAAAAATATATGATTGAAAAAATTAATTTTGAAAAAGATGTGATTGAAAAGATATGTTTGAAAAGATATGATTGAAAATCAATTTAGAAAAAGAAATTTTTTAAAATTAAAGTTGATTACTTGACTAATAAGAAATTAAAAGATATTATTCTAAAATTTAAAGTTTGATCCTTTCTTAATAGGCAAGTAAGAACTTGAAAATTTTGGAAGTAAATCTTTAATTATAGCAAGGATTTTTGAAAATAGTAAAAATAAATATAAAATGGAAAGAAATTGATTTTGAAAGAGATATGATTGAAAAGATATGATTTGAAAAAGATTTGTTTTTGAAAAATTATGAAAACTAGAAAAAATGTGAATTAAAAACAAAATCTTCCCTCTAGTGTCATCCTGGCATTAAACGCCCAGAATAGTGCCCATTCTGGCGTTTAACGCCCAAATCTCTACCTTTTTGGGCGTTAAACGCCTAGCCAGGTATCCTGGCTGGCGTTTAAACGCCAGTTTTCCTTCTTCACTAAGCGTTTTGAACGCCCAGCTTTTTCTGTTTGATTCCTCTGCTGAATGTTCTGAATCTTCAATTCTCTATATTATTGACTTGAAAAGACATAATTTTGAAAATATTTTTGAATTTTTGATGATGAGAAACAACAATAAAAAATGCAACTAAGATCAAATAAATAATGCATGCAAGACACCAAACTTAAAAGTTTGTATACTAAGGACTATAACAATGTAAAAATGCATGTAAGAAACAACAAAACACACAAAACAAGAGAATTTAAAGTTTAGAGCTATGAAATCATCAAGAACAACTTGAAGACTAATGAAGAACATAATGCATATATTCGAAAAATGCATGAAGAATAAAAACATGCAATTGACACCAAACTTAAAAATTGATACTAGACTCAAACAAAAAACATAAAATATTTTTTGGTTTTTTATGGTTTTATAAATTTTTTTTTTGTGATTTTTGAAACTTATATGGAAAAGAAAATAAAGAGAATCAAAACTTTTAATAAGAATTCCAAGAATCATGCAATGTTAGTCTAAAGCTTCAGTCTAAAAAGATTAGACATGTTTCGCCAAGCTTCAGCAGGACATTACATTTAGTAGCTAAATTGATGTGAATCAATCAGCTTTTATGATGGTGGGAACATCACCTTGAAACTCTAGAATTCATTCTTAAAAATTCTGAAGAAAAGATACCTATCTAAGCAACAAGATGAACCGTCAGTTGTCCAAACTCGAACAATCCCCGGCAACGGCGCCAAAAACTTAGTGCACAAAATTGTGATCATCAATGGCGCCAACAACTTGGTGTGGCACACTTGTAATCTCAACTCTTTTATCACAACTCCGCACAACTAACCAGCAAGTGCACAGGGTCATCCAAGTAATAAACCTTATGTGAGTAAGGGTTGATCCCACGGAGATTGTCAGCTTGAAGCAAGCTATGGTCATCTTGTAAATCTCAGTCAGGCAGATTCAAATGGTTATGGAGTTTAAGGTGATGAAAATAAACATAAAATAACGATAGAGATACTTATGTAATTCATTGGTGGATTTCAGATAAGCGTATGAAGATGCTTTGTTCCCCTTGAACCTCTGCTTTTCTATTGCCTTCTTCCAATCATTCATACTCCTTTCCATGGCAAGCTTTATGTTGGGTATCACCGTTGTCAATGGCTACATCCCGTCCTGTCAGTGAAAATGGTCCTGATGCTCTGTCACAACATCGGCTAATCAGCTGTCGGTTCTCGATCATGTCGGAATAGGATCCATTGATCCTTTTGTGTCTGTCACACGCCCCACAATCGCGAGTTTGAAGCTCGTCACAGTCATCCATTCCCAGATACTACTCGGAATACCACAGACAAGGTTTAGACTTTCCGAATCTCAGGAATGGCTGCCATTAATTCTAGCCTATACCACGAAGGTTCCAATCTTAGATTAGAAACCCAAGAGATACGCATTCAAGCCATTGCTAGTAGAACAGAGGTGTTTGTCAGGCACATGTTCATAGGTGAGAATGATGATGAGTGTCACGGATCATCACATTCATTAAGTTGAAGAACGAATGAATATCTTGGAGAAGAAATAGACTTGAGTTGAATAGAAAAACAATAGTACTTTGTATTAATTCATGAAGAACAGCAGAGCTCCACACCTTAATCTATGGTGTGTAGAAACTCCACCATTGAAAATACATAAGAACAAATAGTGTAAGCATGGCCAAATGGCCAGCTCAAAGGTCTAAGGACTAAACGTCCCAAGATGATCCAAATACAATAGCAAAAGGTCCTATTTATACAGAACTAGTAGCCTAGGGTTTACAGAAATCAGTAATTAATGCAGAAATCTTCTTCCGGGCCCACTTGGTGTGTGCTTGGGCTGAGCATTGAAGCTTTCATGTGTAGAGACTTTTCTTGGAGTTAAACGCCAGCTTTTGTGCCAGTTTGGGCGTTTAACTCCAGCTTTTGTGCCAGTTTTGGAGTTAAACGCCATAATTCTTGGGCTGACTTGGAACGCCTGTTTGGGCCATCAAATCTCAGGAAAAGTATAAACTATTATATATTGCTGGAAAGCCCAGGATGTCTACTTTCCAACAAAATTGAGAGCACGCCAATTGGACTTTTGTATCTCCAGAAAAACCACTTTGAGTGCAGGGAGGTCAGAATCCAACAGCATCTGCAGTCCTTTTTCAGCCTCTGAATCAGATTTTTGCTCAGGTCCCTCAATTTTTGTCAGAAAATACCTGAAATCACAGAAAAACACACAAAATCATAGTAAATTCTAGAAGAGTAATTTTTATTTAAAAACTAATAAAAATATAATAAAAACTAATTAAAATATACAAAAAACATACTAAAAACAATGCCAAAAAGCGTATAAATTATCCGCTCATCACCTAGACACTGGGAAGTGTATGGATGAATCCATCATCCTTGGCAGACCCTTCCTAGCCATAGCAAAAGCCATGATTGATGTCGACAGGGGAGAATTGGTCCTTCAAGTGAATGAGGACTCCCTTGTGTTTAAAGCTCAAGGATCTCCCTCTATAACCATAGAGAAGAAGCATGAAAAGCTTCTCTCAATACAGAGTCAATTAGAACCCCCACATTCAAACTCTAAGTTTGGTGTTGGGAGGCCATCATCATGCTCTGAGTATCTGTGAGGCTCCATGAGAGCCCACTGTCAAGCTATTGACATTAAAGAAGCGCTTGTTGGGAGCAACCCAATTTTATTTAATCATATATATTTATTTTCCATTGTTATTTTATGTTTTCTGTAGGTTGATGATCATGTGAAGTCACAAAAACAACTGAAAGAGAAAAAACAGAATGAAAAATAGTATCGAAAATAGCACACCCTGGAGGAGAAGCTTACTGGCGTTTAAACGCCAGTAAGGTTAGCAGAATGGGAATTAAATGCCCAGTCTGGCACCATTCTGGGCGTTTAACGCCAGAAAGGGGCACAGAGCTGGCGTTTAACGCCAGAAATGGGCATAGAGCTTGCGTTAAACGCCAGAAAGGGGAGAAAAGCTGGCGTTAAATGCCAGAAATGGGCAGCAACCTGGCGTTTTATCCAGGATTGGCACAGGAAGGGGCGTTTAGACGTCAACATGGTGCAGGGATGAGAAATCCTTGACACCTCAGGATCTGTGGACCCCACAGGATCCCCACCTACTTCGTCTCTTTCTCTCTCTTCTTCACACCTTTCCATAACACCCTTCCCCAAATACCCTTCACCAATCACCTCAATACCTCTTCCCCAAATACCCCTCACCTATCAAATCCTACCCTCTTCTCCATAATCTCTTCACCAATCCACATCCATCCACCATAGATCCCCACCTACCTCACCATTCAAATTCAAACCACTTTCCCTCCCAAACCCACCCATACATGGCCGAACTTCTAAACCCCCTCCATCTCCTCTATTTCTTCCTCTTCTACTCTTTTCTTTCTTTTTTTGCTCGAGGACGAGCAAACCTTCTAAGTTTGGTGTGGTAAAAGTGTTGCTTTTTGTTTTTCCATAACCATTTATGGCACCAAACGCCGGAGAAACTTCTAGAAAGAGGAAAGGGAAGGCAAAAGCTTCCACCTCCGAGTCATGGGAGATGGAGAGATTCATCTCAAGAGTGCATCAAGACCACTTCTATGAAGTTATGGCCAAGAATAAGGTGATTGATAAACCACTATTTTATGGTTTATATTGTGTTTAATTGTGTGGTTTTATCATGATCTATGCCCACTTATTCATTAAATAAGCATGCATTTATATTTCCTTCCTAAAGTTATTGCATAATTAAAAACTTGCTTCCTAGAGACTTTTAATTATGTATTTTATTTCCCCTTTATTCCATTCGATGCCGTGATCTGTGTGTTAAGTGTTTCAGGCTTTATAGGGCAGGAATGAGTTGGAGATTGGGAAGGAAGCTTGTAAAAATGGAAGGAACACAAGAAATTGAGGAGATGACCAGCGAGAAGCAACGCGGCCGCATGGACAATGCGACCGCGTGGAGAAGAGCAAATCGAAGTGACGCGGCCGCATGGATGATGCGACCGCGTGGTAAAGCAGAACACCGAATGACGTGTCCGCATGAGCGACGCGATCGCGTGGCATGCGCGATCTGCATAATCTGCAGAATCGCTGGGGGCGATTTCGGGCCCCATTTTGACCCAGTTTTCGGCCCAGAAAAGCAGACTATTGCCAGAGAACATGCAGAAACCAGAGAGAACATTCATTCCGCATAGTTTTAGTTTTTAGATCTAGTTTTACTCCTCTTCTAGGTTTTTTTCTCTACACATTCATAGTTTTTAGGATTAGTTATTTTTCGTTATCTTTGCATTGGGATATTGAGAAGAGTTATTGCCTTATCAAGACTTCGATATTCTAGTTCGTTCTCTTCATCTGTCTTTTACTCTTCCATTTTCCTTAATTTACTTAATTTTGCTATTGGATTATTTTAGCATTTATTAATACAAGAATCACTTTTAATTTAAATTAATCTTTTGAGCATTATTTATCATGTCTTTCTTTAATTCCCTTTCTTACGTTATGAATTTTACATTTACAGTGAGCGAGTAGTCCCCTAACTTGATGGGGAGTCGATGAAAGGAATCCTTGAGTTGGAATGCTCAAGAGAAGGATTGTAATTGGGTTTATTGTTGGATTGCTCTCTAATCACTAACACCAATCCTCCCAAGAGTGGATTGGAACCTGTGGATAGAACAGCATTCCAACTTGTTTGACTTTCCCTTACTTAGTAAGGGACAACTAAACACAATAAATCTCAATTGTCAATTAATCTTTAGAGTACTGCAACAACAATAGGGCTTCCATCTAGTCAACTCCCAGTCAAGGATTTTATTTAAATTACTTAATTTCCCCAATTTAATTCCCTGCATCTTGGCCAGTTTCACTGACCTTTTCTTTACTGTTTTTAGGTTAGTTTCATGCATTTCTTTAGGAAATAAGCTAGTTTTGGGTAGATATTCACTTATGCCTTGATTCAAGCATACATTGTGCATTTTACGTAATTTCATGAGGATTTTGCATAAGTTTAGTGACAAATATTATGTTGCATTACTCATGACGTGGACTAAAGCTTTGATGCACTTTATTGCTTGATTTCAGGACCAAAAGGAAGCAAGAAAAGGGGAGGTAACTTGCAAGATTAATGAGAAAAGTGATTGCCAATAACACTCTCAAAAAGCCATCAATGCCCACGTTAGAGAGTCACGTTAACGAAGTTAACGTGAACTCTAACATGGAGAAGAAAAGTTGAGCCAACGTTAGTGACACTTAACATTGTCACTAACGTTGGCAATTACTCATAAGTGGCCACATTAGAAGCCACGTTAACCTAGTTAACATGGCCTCTAACGTTAAGGGGGGGAAGAGAAGCCAACGTTAGTGACACTCAACATTGTCACTAACGTTGGCCTATGGTGCAAAGTACCACGTTAACTCCCACGTTAACTTGGTTAACGTGGGAACTAACGTAAGGGATGAAGAGTTGTCGACAACGTTAGTGACACTCAACATTGTCACTAACGTTGAAGCAACCACACAACCCCGAAGAGTCACGTTAACTTCCACGTTAACTTGGTTAACGTGGAAGCTAATGATGAGGAATGAAGGATGAGCCAACGTTAGTGACACTCAACATTGTCACTAACGTTGGGATGGCTAAAGATGGCCACGTTAGAAGCCACGTTAACCTAGTTAACGTGGACTCTAACGTGAGACCTAGGGGCACATTGGAACATTAGTGACAATGTTGAATGTCACTAACATTATCGAAGGATGGCAAGGGCTACGTTAGAAGCCACGTTAACCTAGTTAACGTGGGCTTTAACATGAAGCAAGAAGGGGCACACTGGAACGTTAGTGACAATGTTGAGTGTCACTAACGTTCTCGAAGGTTAACAAGGCAACGTTAAAAGCCACGTTAACCTAGTTAACGTGGGTTTTAACGTGAGGCAAAGGGGTGCATTGGAACGTTAGTGACAATGTTAAGTGTCACTAACGTTCTCGAACTTATATTCTCACTAAATATTAACACCCCTGACGTCCTGAACTAAAGTCTCCGCCCACTTCGCACTTTCTCTCTGCAAGTAAAGCCAAGCCCAAATAAAGAAAGGAACTGCTTCAAACTCAAGATCCAAAGGCCTAAGACTAGAAGAATCACACTAGAAGCTGAGAAGAGTAGTATATATAGGAGTAGCTTTGAATTGAGAAAGAAGTTCTGGAGGCTGGGAAAAAGGAGAACTACTCTCTGTATTTTACTTTCTTTGCAAATTCTAGTTTTATGATGTATTCTCCATCTTTGTTTTCATTTTCAAGAGCTATGAACAACTAAACCCCTTTCATTGGGTTAGGGAGCTCTGTTGTAATTTGATGGATGAATACTAATTTTCATTATTCTTCTTCTATCTTTCCTCTTGATTTTACTTGAAAGCTTTCGATCTTCATCCAATTGAGTAGTTATCTTGGAAGAGAAGCTACTCAAACTTGGATCTCTTTTGAACCTTGAAAGAGGAATGAAGAGATCAAGCTAGAAATGCTTTCTCATGCTGGACCAAATTGGGTTTGGATGGGTATGTGACTATAACCCTCTCAATACTTGATTTGGGAAATGCATGTGGTATAATCAGTGACCATACTTCATCTCTTCTCATGATCAATTGACCAAGGAATTGGCTATTGATCAAGATTTGAGAGATTGAATTGCAAGAAATTGTAATTCAATCACTTAAGATTGCCAAGGAGATCAATGAGTGCATTGATTGAGGAAGAGATGAAAATGAACTTGATCCGGAGAATTGCAACATCTCCTAAGCCCAATGAACTCCCCATCTCTGATCTTACCCATTCTCTTTAATTTCTGCTATTTACTTTTATGAGCAAATCCCCCATTCCCATTTACAATTCTGCAATTTATTTTCAGTCATTTACTTCTAGTCCTTTAATTCTAGCATTTACTTTTCTGTTATTTACATTCCCGCCATTTTATTTCCTGCAACTCTCAACCCATATTCTGGATTCGCTCAACTAGAACATTCTTCTAATTAAACTTGCTTGATCAATCAATCCCTGTGGGATTCGACCTCACTGTATTGTGAGTTTTTACTTGACGACAAATTCGGTACACTTGCCGAAAGGAGATTTGTTGAGAGACAAGTTTTCCGTGCATCAAGTTTATGGCGCCGTTGCCGGGGATTAATTGTGATTAACAAACTACCGGTTGGTTGATTACCTAGATTAGACATTTTCTTTTGTTTTGCTTTATTCATGTAATTGCTTTAGTTCTTTATTTTCTATGCTCTCTAACTGTTTTGTGTTAATGCCTCACCAAGAAGCCCCTGTTCGTGACAGCTTTGGCTCTTGGTGATTTTGTTATTAATACAACAGTTCTTTACTCAGCTTCTTTCCAAATAAAATTGGCATATGATCACATTCTAAGTTTGGTGTTGCCCTACAACAATCTGTTTTCAATCTTTCTGGATACTTGCATCAATTCTAAGAGAAAGTGTCACACTAAGTTTGGTGTGCCACTTATTTTTCTATGCAATGTATCCAGCAACACCACTTGTTTGTATAATCATAATGCCTTTGCTTCTTAGGCTTGCAGTGTTACCCTTAATTTTTGCTTGCTTAACCACATACATCACTTACATTTCAGTATGTAAGACGTTCATGACCCATCATAGACCCCACCACCACTGTTTTATTTGCTGCTTGAAGACAAGCAATTAGTCTAAATTGGTGTGGGAAGGGAGAAAGGTAGGAGAAGAAGGGCAACAATAATAAAGATGAACTACAAGGTGGTAAAGTTCCTTTTTCCTCTTACTTATTTCTAGTACATTCAATTGCATAATTGTCTTATAAGTTCTTTGTATGTATGTGTGCTTGTTCCTTGTAAATAAGCATGTCAATTCTGTCTTTTAAACTTTTTATTGATTAAGGCTGTGTTTTCTAGTCTGAATGTCATTACTGCATCCTTACTTTGCTTACTAGTATGCTTGTCCCTTTTGAATCAAATGAAAAGAGAATGAGTGTTTTATAAAAGACCAGAGTAGAGTTCATACTATGGAGTAAGTTGCTGAGTTTGTGGTGTGGTCATAAGTTAGCTAAGTTGGTTCAACCACAAGGGTGGGAAGACAACTATCTGTCATGAATACTATGCTTGAGACACACCCCATGAGACTAGCTAAATAAGAAGATCCTAATAAGAAAGAGGGAAAGAACAATGAAAGTGGAAGAATAAAAGAAAAAAAAAAGTAAGCAATAAGGCTAGGCACCAATGGTTTTAATCTTGAGGCATGTGTCTGTGGTGCTCCTGTGTGAGGGATCTACTTGGATGAATAGGCTCTTAGGGGTGCCTTATCACTTGGTAACTTGGGTTAACTAACCCGGGATTATCAGCTGAAAGTCCACTATCAAGAGTAACCCTCACTACAGAGCATTTAGTAACCCAAAGAGGTGTTGGACACCAAGGTCTCAAGAAAAGAAAACAAATAAACTATGTGCCTGTGGTGTGTATGTATGGGGGAGAGACTTGAGCAAGTAAGTCCTTAGGGGTGCTTCAACACCTAGCACCTTGAACCAACTGGTTCGGGAGTGTTGGCTGAAAGCTTATTTTAAAGAGTTTCCCCCTTACAGAGCACTTAGCCTAAGAACAAAAATAAGCTCTGAAATGACAAGAAAAGGATCAATGAATAAAAGTCTCATGGGATGCAATCACAGTGAGTATTCTAGGACATGATAAAGGTCTGAAAGCCAGGAATGAGCCTAAGTTTCTATGCATGAAACCACCATAAAACCAAGGACATGACTTCCACAAGAATGACTCATTTCTCTTGGCATTCCATTCATCATTCTCTTGTTCCAGTACTTGCTTAGGGACAAGCAAGCTTTAAGTTTGGTGTTGTGATGCCAGGGCATCTTGGCCAGTTTCACTGACCTTTTCTTTACTGTTTTTAAGGTAGTTTCATGCATTTTCTTAGGAAATAAGCTAGTTTTGGGTGGATATTCACTTACATCTTGATTCAAGCATACATTGTGCATTTTACATGATTTCATCAGGATTTTGCATGAATTATAAGATAAATTGGATGATGCATGATCCATGATTAAGAGCAAGACTTTGATGCACTTTGTTTGATTGATTTCAGGCCAAAAGAAGAAGAGAAGAGCCACGTTAGTGGCTACGTTAGTTACACTAACGTAGGCACTAACGTGGAAGGAAGAAAAGCCCCAACGTTAGTGGGAAAAGTTAGTGGCATTAACTTTGAAGAAAGGAAATGGAGCCAACGTTAGTGACACTTAACATTATCACTAACGTTGGACCAAGCTCATAAGTGGGCACGTTAGTTCCCACGTTAACTTAGTTAACGTGGCCTCTAACATTAAAAAGAAAGGGGGAAAGCCAACGTTAGTGATATTCAACATTGTCACTAACGTTGGCCCAAGTTACAACAAAGCCACGTTAACTCCCACGTTAACTTAGTTAACGTGGAAGATAACGTGGAGAAAGGTGGTGATCGACAATGTTAGTGACACCAAACATTCTCACTAACGTTGGAGTGAACTCACAAGCCCCCAATAAGCCACGTTAACTCCCACGTTAACTTAGTTAACGTGGTAGTTAACGTGGGCAAAAGTCCCACCTGGCAGCCTGACCATGCCTTCTTCAGACACGCATAACTTGAGCCACAAAGCTCCAAATGAGGTGATTCTAGTGTCATTGGAAAGTAGGATTCCAGAGCTTTCCAAGCATATATGGCACTACATGGTTGACACTAAATTTGAGGGAGAAAACCTGCCCTGAAAGTGCAATGATGAACATGGTATCAGCCTGTATTTAGGCCAACTGACCTCTTCACCTTCCAAGAAGTATAACTCGAGTTGTAGAGCTCCAAATGATGCGCTTCCAAAGGCATTGGAAAGTAGACATCCAGGGATTTCCAATGATATATAATAGTATGGGGTGGACACTAAGTTTGAGCTTCAGAAACGGGAAATTGCTAGCGTTATTGGCAATCAACATTTCCAGTAACGTTGGCATATATGCCAGCGACCATGTCCACTTCAAAGGAGCATAACTTGAGCTACAGAGGTCCACTTGAAGTGATTCCAGTTGCGTTAGAAAGATGACATTCAGAGCTTTCCAACAATATATAATACTCTATAGTGGGCATGAAATTTGAGTACAAACAAGAGGCATCTTTTAAGCCCCAAAAACACCAACTGGGCAGCAAGTACAACGTTAGCCACAATAACTTTAGCACTAACGCCACACTTCTAACTTTAGCACTAACTTTAGCACCTGGGCCTCAACTTAACTCACTTCTCTCTCAAGTCCACTTCAAAGCTCAAGCAAGCAAGCCCACAATTGTCAACCAATCAAGACCACAAGAAGCATCTAGAATAGGAATTTTCATTTTATTGTAATTTACTTTCATTTTATAATTTAGGAAAGCCTATATAAAGGCCTTAGTTTTTACATTCAAAGCATTCTGGAATTCTGGAAATTGAAGGAAGGGGGAGAGAGTGAAGACCAATTCGAACTTCTGTGAATTGGCACACTCCAAGGGGAGTGGGTCTTCGGACCCCTCCCCTCAACCACTCTTCTTCCTTTTCTCTTCTTTTCTTTTCTTAGTAGTAGTTTTTCTTTTAGTTGTAATTTTCATTTATGAATGTTAAATTTTCAATTTCAGTTTTTATCTTCATCTTTACTCTTCTGCACTTTCTTTCTTTTCTATTTTTGTAGAGCAATGATCAACTAACTCTTTACATTGGGTTAGAGAGCTCTATTGTGATTCAATGGATCAATTGTAGTTCTTATTCTTCTTCTTCTTTCTTTTCTCTTGATTTTACTTGAAAGCTTTCGATCTTCATCCAATTGGATAGTTATCTTGGAAAAGGAGCTATTTAGACTTGGATCTCTTTTGAACCTTGAAAGAGGAATGAAGAGATCAAGCTAGAAATGCTTTCTCATGCTGGACCAAATTGGGTTTGGATGGATATGCATGTGTATAATCAGTGACCACACTTCATCTCTTCTCATGAGCAATTGACCAAGGAATTGGCTATTGATCAAGATTTGAGAGATTGAATTGCAAGAAATTGTAATTCAATCAATTAAGATTGCCAAGGAGATCAATGAGTGCATTGATTGAGGAAGAGATGAGAATGAACATGATCCGGAGGATTGCAATATCTCTTGATCCCAATGTTCATTTTATTTTTAGTTCTTACATTTACTTTTCTTGTCATTTTACTTTTCTACACTTTATTACTTTCTTTACTTTTCTGTCAATTTACAATTCCTGCTGCCCATCATCCAAATCTGATTCGTCTAACTAGGATAATTAATCAACCATTGATTGCTTAATCCGTTAATCTCTGTGGGATTCAACCTCACTCTATTGTGAGTTTTACTTGACGACAATTCGGTACACTTGCCGAAGGGAGATTTGTTGAGAGACAAGTTTTCCGCACATCACACGCTTTCCTGTAACTCGTTCGGAGACGACCTAGGATCCATACTCCCAGTATTTTAATTTTAATTTTGTGACACCCTTCTAAATTGATAAAGCAGATTTCTGGTTGGTTGAGAACTATACTTGCAACGCATATTTTACAATCATTCTTAATTAACCAATTTCTGCCCACGTCAATTTTTGGCGCCGTTGCCGGGGAGTTGCAATAGAGTGCTAAAAGTTATTAATTGGATTTTTTATTTATTTATTTGCATTTTATTTTATTTTGCTACTATGGGCTGCTTGTTTCTTTTGTTAGATGACGCGTTCACTTCCTGATCCAAGCTTGCCAGTATTCGATCCTAAGATTGAAAGAACTATCTCACGAAGAAGGCGAGCTCGGTGTCGGTTAGTCCTCCCTGAGGGCGGATCTGAAACGTCATTTGAGGAAGAGACCAGCCCCCGTTCTACTGATTCGGTTGTTTTACGTGTAGACGACATGGCAGCACCTAGGAGAGTTACCATCTAGGAGGAAGGAGCCCCTAATTTTACCATGCAATCGTTTCAAGCGCATCATCCAGCAGTGGCTACAGACTTTGAATTAAAAACCGCATTGCTCAATTTGATGCCCAAGTTTCATGGCTTACCAGCTCAAGAGCCTATCAAGCACCTGAGAGATTTTCAGGCAGCCTGTTTTACTGTCAGGCGTGATGATGCAGATAAAACTTCGATTTTGCTGAAAGCTTTCCTGTTTTCTCTTGAGGGAAAAGCAAGAGAGTGGTACTACATTCAACCAGCAACAACTGTATCCAACTGGGATACACTCAGAAGAGAATTTTTGGAAAAGTTTTTTCCAGCTGAAGTTACTGATAAACTAAGGAAAGACATTTCCATGATTGTTCAGGATGAATCCGAGACGCTTTATGAATACTGGGAGTGCTTCAATAATCTTCTGGAAGCATGCCCCCACCATATGATTGACAAGATAATGTTACTCGGTTATGTCACACAGGGCATGAGCCCCCAAGATAAGACCACATTGGAGAGTGATAACAACGGGTCTATGAAGAAGTACAAGACCACTGATGAGGCATGGAAATTGATCAGCGACTTAGCTGAATCTACTAGGAACCACAGGCAGAAACAAGGCCGTTCAAGAGCTGTTGCAGAAGTATCCTCTAGCAGAGAGACTACTGCTCTAACTCAGAGTATCTGTGAAATGACCAACTTGCTGAAGCAAATGCAATTGAATCAACAACAAGTTCGGCAAGTTCAACCTTCTCCAGCACAGCAAAACCAACAGTTAGTCCCACAGAGAGTTTGCAGAATCTGTGCTGATTACAGTCATTATACTGATGAATGTCCGCAGCTCCAGCAGGAAGACAACACCGTGGCAGCCACTCATAATTTCTATGACCGCCCCAACCAAGGGTACAATCAAGGTGGCAATTACAGCCGTGGATGGCAGGACAATTCTAACCAGAATTGGAGGGACAACAACAACAGAGGAGGCAGAGATAATCAGGGATATCAGAGGTAGAATAATAACAACAACAGGCAGCAGAATCAGAATCAGCCTTACAGAGCACCTCACCTGAGGCAATCCCAAGGACCACAAAATACCCAACAGTAGACCTCTCAAATTACCTATCCTTCTTCTTCTGCCAATGATGATTTACTACAATCTATTGATCGGAGATAACAGAACATAGAAAATAACATTCAAACCACTCTGAATGGTCTGAACGTTACTTTGCAAGCTCTTGTCTCACAGATTGGATCAATGAATAACCCCAATAATCAGTCTTTGAGCTCCAGTGGAATCCCCTCTCAACCATTACCCAATCCCAAGGGTGGTATTAATGCCATCACCCTGAGGTCTGGAACCACACTGCAGGAGTGGAATCAGGAGGAGCCAAACCCACCAGAGCACGCCTCAGCTGAAGAGGTAGTGGAAATAGAAGATGTTGAAGAAGAAGGGGACATACAGGACATAGCTGAAGAAGAAGAAGTGCAACCACAAGAGGAAGCACCAAAAGGCGCAGACACTGCAGAAGATACCACTCCCATTCCATTTCCACAACTTGCAAGGAAGCCCAGGAAGCAGCTGGAACCTGATCCCAAAATGGTAGAGATATTCAAAAAGGTTGAGGTAACTGTTCCCCTTTTTGATGTTATTCAACAGGTACCTAAATATGCAAAGTTTCTAAAAGATTTATGTATACATAAAGACAAAATTAATAAATTAGAAACTATTCCCTTAGGAAGTTCCATATCTGCTTTAATGGGAGGTTTACCTGAGAAGTGTAGTGACCCAGGTCCATGTATGGTTAATTGTACTATAGGTGGTGTAGTATTTTCTGATTGCATGTGTGATTTAGGAGCATGTGTAAGTATAATGCCTTTGTCTATATATGATATTTTGAGGCTCCCTCCCTTAAAAAGGTCGGCAGCTCGTTTTGTGTTAGTAGATAAAATCATTATCACAGTGGCTGGAGTTGCTGAAGATGTATTAGTAGGCATTAAAGGGCTCACATTTCCCATTGATTTTTATATCCTGGAGATGCCCCATAATGCCTCAGATAAGCCATCATCAATCCTACTCGGAAGACCATTCCTGAAGACCTCAAAGTTCAAATTAGATGCTTTCTCGAGAACATACTCTTTTGAAATAAATGGCCGAGTAGTGATCTTTAACCTGAATGGAGTTATGAAGCATCCTCCAGAGGATCATTCCATCCTCCAGTGTGACATTATAGATGAAACCGTAGCTGAAGTTCACCAGGAGGAATTTGAAGAGAAGTACACAGGACAAGGTTCAAGTGTGGGGACATTCTCAGAGGACAATGACAGTACTTTGCCTTTGTTACCAGCTCCAGACAATCCAGAGCCAGAACATGATCAGAAGTTAGAATTAAAACCCCTTCCTCCACACCTTAAATACGCTTACCTTGAAGACGGGCAGAAGTTTTTGGTTATCATTGCAAGGGAACTCACTTCTCAATAGGAAGAGCAGCTACTTGGTGTGCTGAGGAAGCACAAGAAGGCAATTGGGTGGAGTTTGGCAGACATAGTAGGCATCAACCCTCAAGTATGTGAGCATAGAATATTTTTAGTAGAGGGAGCAAGACCTGTCCATCAACCCCAGAGAAGACTAAACCCCACTATCTTAGAGGTTGTTAAGAAGGAAGTGACCAGACTACTAGATGCAGATATCATCTATCCCATCTCAGACAGTGAATGGGTGAGCCCAGTACAAGTGGTGCCAAAGAAGTTTGGAGTCACTGCAGTGAAGAATGAGCATGGAGAGCTCCTGACAACCAGAGTTCAGAACGCTTGGAGGGTCTGCATTGATTACAAGCGTCTCAACCAAGCAACCCGTAAGGATCACTATCCTCTTCCATTCATTGATCAAATGCTAGATCGCCTGTCAGGTAAATCACATTATTGTTTCCTAGATGATTACACAGGTTATTTCCAGATTCATATAGCTCCTGAGGATCATGAAAAGACTACTTTTACATGTCCTTTTGGGACTTATGCTTACAAGAGAATGCCCTTTGGCTTGTGCAATGCACCAGCTACTTTCCAAAGGTGCATAATGAGTCTTTTCTCTGATCTTATTGAGGACTGTATGGAAGTTTTTATGGATGATTTTAGCGTTTATGGTGATTCCTTTAGCCTTTGCTTAGATGGATTATCTAGAGTATTAGATAGATGTGTCAGTATAAACCTTGTATTAAATTTTGAAAAATGTCACTTTATGGTTAAACAAGGGATTGTACTAGGACATGTTGTGTCTAATACTGGCATTTCTATAGATCCAGCAAAGGTGGATGTTATTTCTACTTTACCTTATCCCTCTTTTGTGAGGGAGGTCCGTTCTTTCCTTGGCCATGCAGGTTTTTACAGGAGATTCATTAAGGACTTCAGTAAGGTAGCACCTCCCTTATCAACATTACTGCAGAAAGACATTGAGTTCGAGTTCAGTGACAATTGCAAACAAGCGTTTCATAAGCTGAAGACCACACTGACTCAAGCTCCAATTGTAAGAGGACCAGACTGGAGCCAACCATTTGAAATTATGTGTGATGCTTCCAACCATGTAGTAGGAGCAGCACTGGCTCAGTGTGAAGGTAAGGATCTTTTTGTTATTGCTTTTGCGTCTAAAACTTTAGATGCTGCTCAGTCCAATTACACTACCACTGAGAAAGAGCTTCTTGCTATTGTTTTTGCTCTGGATAAATTTCGAGCCTATTTACTTGGTACGAAGGTAGTAGTGTATTCAGACCACACAGCTCTAAAGTATCTATTATCTAAAAAGGAGTCCAAACCAAGGCTTATGCATTGGATACTGCTATTACAAGAATTTGATTTAGAAATTAAGGACAGGAGTGGTAACCAAAATTTAGTGGCAGACCACTTGAGTCACCTTGAGCACATTACAGATGACTCAACTCCTATAGCTGATAATTTCCCATTTGATAACCTGCAAGTGGTATCTGAGATAGTCCCTTGGTATGCACCTGTAGCTAATTATCTAGTTAGCTACACCTTTCCTCCATACTTTTCTAAGCATCAAAGGGACAAGCTAAAAAGCGAGTCTAAATATTATACATGGGATGACCCATATTTATGGAGATGTGGCGCTGACCAGATAATTAGATGGTATGTGCCTCAATCAGAATTCCAGTCTATCTTAGAGGCCTGTCACTCATCTAAGAGTGGAGGACATTTTGGCCCTCAAAGAATTGCTAGAAAAATCTTAGACTATGGATTCTGGTGGCCTACTCTTTTTAGGGACGCTACTGAATTTTGTAAATCCTATTTCCCATGCTAGAAATTTGGTAATATATCCAGGAGGGATGAGATGCCTCAACAGATTATGCTTTTCTGTGAAATTTTTTATGTTTGGGCCATTGACTTCATGGGTCCATTCCCAAATTCCAATGGTTATTTTTATATATTGTTAGCTGTGGATTACGTTTCCAAATGGGTGGAAGCAATTCCTACCCGCACTGATGATGCTAACACTGCTGTTTTCTTTGTGAGAAACCATATTATTTGTCGCTTTGGATCACCACGAGCAATCGTGAGCGATCAAGGCACCCATTTTTGTAACAGGAAACTAACAGGATTGATGAAGAAACATGGGATAATCCATAAAATTGCAACAGCTTACCATCCTCAGACTAATGGGCAAGCTGATGTGTCAAATAGAGAGATAAAGCGTATCTTGCAGAAGATAGTGAAACCTCATAGAAGAGACTGGAGCACCGGGCTACAAGATACACTCTGGGCATACAGAACAGCATACAAAACACCCATTGGGATGAGTCCTTTCTGCTTAGTTTATGGAAAAGCTTGTCATCTCCCTGTTGAAGTAGAGCACAAAGCCTTTTGGGCAGTAAAGGAATGCAACATGGGAATCGAGGGAGCCGGAGCTGAAAGGAAGTTGCAACTGCAAGAACTAGAAAGCCTTCGCCTAGAAGCTTATGAGAACTCAAGACTATACAAGGAGAAGATGAAGGCTGTACATGATTAGCACATCAAGAGGAAAGAGTTCCAACCTAGGGACTTTGCCCTCCTTTACAAGTTTCGACTGAGGCTCATGCCAGGCAAGTTGAGATCTAGATGGGAAGGTCCGTACAGAGTAGAGAAGGCCGAACCATACGGAGTTTATCACCTTAGCCATCCTTCAAGCTCTGAACTTATCAAAGTTAATGGACATCGTTTAAAGCTGTACTATGGCGAGAAGCGGAAGAAAAACAAGGAGCTCGAGATCTTCCACTTGGAAGATCCCCACATAGCCGAAGACTGAGCTAGTGGAGCATCCAACTTACGGACGTTAAAGCAAAGTGCTAGGTGGAAGACAACCCACCATGGTATGATCGTTCTTTTCTTTATTTTTTTTTTAGTTTTCTTATTCAATAACTTTTCTCTTCATTAGTACATTCTGTGCATCTGCATTTACATACTCTTATTTTTATTTATAAAAAAAAAGAGAGCACGCGACGCGACTGCATCAGCGATGTGTCCGCATCGCAAGGAGATGGGGGACAATCTTAATATGAACAGAGAGTTACGCAGGAGCAATGCTGGAGGCGTGTCAATGGCACAAATAGTCCCACGCGACCGCGTCATGTAACGACCCAATTTCTGGTACGTCATGATCATACTAGAAACTGAGCGTTACCAACTTGTCTACCTATCTATTATCTATTATTTATTATATGAGCCTGATTCGTTGTTAAAAGCGTAGTTATTTTACGAGGTACTTTTTTTTTAAAACATTTGGATTAATAGACGAAATCATTCATAAGCAATTCACAACTGATAGCAGATAAAACAGTTGTAAACAACCATACATAAATATATCACATGCAGTTGATATCATTCGGTTATCCAGCCTTTATTAGAGTAAAGATCTTTAGTTAGGACACCCCTAGATATAGCTAAATAATATCTATATACATATATATACATACAACATCCCAGGCCCTGACCTGTTCAAGAAGTCCCTAAGCTGGCACCCAGGCTAGCCTAGACTCTATACTCACCTAGTCCCTCTAAACTACTAAAGCGAGGGAAAGTACATTCTAGGTCTTCAAAACTCAAGTCAGGTGGATCGTCATCAAAAGGTAGAAGGTCGTCTACTAATCCTCTGCACGATCATATGTCATCAAAGAGCATCTCTCAAGTACTTCATCGAGTGGCCACATAATAGCAACATCGTACGGAGGACTTAGGTTAAAGTTTGTAGATAAGCAGGGTGCAGATGTTGGCTGGTCTCACAGTATTTACATATAAACAGAAACGGAGTTCACTCTAGACTCAGCAGACTACCTAGAGCGGAATCTTTTTTGCGAACGGTCGTCAGTGAACTACGGAAGTCTACCCAAACTTCCATCTGAAGGGGGAAGAGAGAGAGAAGGGGTAAGAACTGGGGAGTTCTTAGTAGGGTCGGGGTTATTAGTTATGTTCATTAATTTGGGGTCGATTAACAGACAAATAACATAATATAGTGAAGCAGTAAATAGAAAAT